>NC_083406.1:12539216-13164216 GCF_020745735.1 Hemiscyllium ocellatum | reverse complement strand
CCTGCTGTGGTAGGCTTTGCACTCTTGTTCCTGGATTACTGGTTCAATAACGTAGTGATTACCTTACCAACTTGTGGGCCATCCATAAAGTATTGTCAATAATTCAACGTCATTATCCAAACTGACAATTGTGATGAATTTTAGGATATAGAAACTGAAGTGTAAAGAGCAACTACTGCAAAAGTGTAACTTTTCTTCAATGGATATGCAGCATGTTGAGTGATACATTATGAAGCAGTGTCTAATATAGTTTAACCCCACAAGATTGAGTTACACTCTGGCGGTGAGCTTCATCATTGTTTGGGGATTTGATGTGTTCGGTTGCTACCTGTTGCTACATGTTCATGTTGAATGGGTTCTCACAGGATGGAGGACCAATAACTTAGTGAATGACACTCCTTTCTCTGCACCCAATTTCCTGCTGTTCTGCAATAAATTTGTCCTTGGTTAAGTGTTGCAGACTGGCACACTCCAAGTGACCGTCTGATGGTCACGTTAAGCTTGCAGCAGCCACTGCATAGGCACTATGGGGCAGGGTCACTGTCTAAGATTTTTCACCATGGTATATTATAGAAACTGTGTCAAACCCCTTGAGCTACATGGTCGACAAGGAATATACATTGCGACCATTAAGAATATTGAAATTTTATATTGAGACACTTCATATTGGAAAATGCTGCATATTGAAAAGTTTAATTCCATTGCACTTACTGTAATTTTCAATTTGAAATGATTTGCCTCTGGGCTATATGACTGACATGAAAGTATATTGTAAATTTCAGGAGCATTGGAATTCGATTGAGGTACTAAAAGTGGAGCTTGCTATATGACGACAAGTTGAATTTTATTGCATTTTCTGTAATTATCAATTGAAATGCTTTGCTGTGCACCTTGGCAAATTTTCTGAAATGTAAGTTTTTTGGGGAAAAAGAAAACTGTTTACCCCAGATGAGGGTAGTCTATTGTGCTTTAAATGCACTGACACCAGTGATATTCCCAAATACCAGATATTTGACAGCTGAATTAGTGATGGTGGCGTGACTGTGTTTAAGCTCACTCCTGATTACAGAGACAAAAATATAGCTTAAACATTCACACGTTCTGCAGCATTTCTACTGCATCACCTTTACAAAATATGTCTTTCTTTACTCAACTGTGCCATTTTACAAATAACAACTGTGACTGCAAATTGGTAAAGATGCTATTTGGTTTGCCCAAAGTCTGCTGGTCATAGAGTCATTAAGTTGTACAGCATAGAAACAGGCCTTTCAACTGTTTCCATGTTGAAAACTCATCCATGTCAACCAGATATCCTAAATTAATCTAGCCCCATTTTCCAGCATTTAACCCATATCACTCTATTCATATATCCACCCAGACGCCTTTGAAATATTGTAATTGTACCAGCCTCCACCACTTTTTCTGGCAGCTCATTCCATCCATGCAGCACCCTCTGCGTGAAAAAGCTGCCCCTTAGGTCCCTTTTATATCTTTCCCCTCTCACCTTCAACATATACCCTCCAGTTTTTGACTTCACAACCCCAGGAAAAGACTATGACTATTTACCATATCCATGTCAACTTATAAACCTAAGATCACCCCTCAGCCTCCGATGCTCCAGGAAAATTAATGCTTCCAGTGCAAAATGTTTTCTACAACAGCATGTTGCAGACTAGTACAATTCTAAGGTCCAGTATTATGTGCTGAGGGATATACAAAAGCTTGGAACAGTCCACACAGAGGAGAAAAGCTACTGTTTGAGACCTTCCAGAAATTGTACATCAAGGGGGCTGGAAAATTGTGCTACATGTATGACATTTAATGAGTATACAAGGAATATTAAATGTAAATGTAGTGAGCAACATACAATATTAAAAGGCACTGATTTCTATTACACTGTATCTAATGTCAATTTTAAATAGTTATGTATTATTATGGATTTTATGAATAAAGTATATTTTTAAAAATTATATACATTGGAAAATATCATTATTGGATTTTAGTTCAAATTAAAGGGTATGCACAAGAGCAATGACATGGTTTAAACTTATTATTTTTACTTTGAATAATTTTATTCAGGATAATTTCCTGCCTTAACTGTATTGCAGATGATCATTAACCTTTAAACAAAATTTTAGGCTGAAAGTGATCAGACAGACTTTGTAAATGATCTGAAAATTACGTTAGTTACATCCCTTTACTATTCTTCAATTCATTGTGTTGGATTGGTTTTGATATTCTTCTTTGACAAATGGCCAATTTTCAGGAGTGTTGTAGCTTCTGAACATTTGATTGCATATGACTTCCTACTGTGAGACCAGAAGTGACACTACTCTAACATAATAATTGTCTTAAAGTTGCCTGCCCTGTAAACAAATCTTCACAAAATAAGATGATAAAATAGAGCAAATATATTACCACTTAATGGTCTTAGAGTAGGAGTCATAGAATCATGAATAGGTTATAGCACAGTCAGAGGTGTGAGGTAATGACCCTATCACTACAAAGTCCCACCTGCCCATTACATGTCTGAACAGGTTGGTTAAAATATCTATAGCACAGACAGAGGCAATTCGACCGCTGCGTTCATGCTAGCTTTCTGCAAGAATAACTCAGTTAGTCCAAACTTCCCCACCTTTTCTAAATAGCAGTGTACTTTGTTTTTCTATTCAGATAATTCTCCAATTCTCCACCATAACTGAACTGCATAAACCACACTCCCAGGCAAGGCATTCCAGATTATAAGCACATGATGCATATAACACGTTTCTTTATGTCACCTTTAGTCTTCTGCCAATCACCTTTGAACACAATGATCTTTAGCTTCTTCCTATCTACTCTGTACATACCCCTCATAATTTTGACCATCTTTATCCAACCTTCTCAAAACCTTCTCTTGAGTAAGGAGAGCAGGCCGACCTTTCCAATCTGTCTGTGTAATTCTTACTTTGCATTGTTCGAGTGAATGTAGGTACTTCTAAGCCAGCACATATCGCCTTTGATAAGGTGGTAGTGAACTGACTTCTTGAACCTTGGCATGTTGGCACACCCACAGTGCTGACAGGAAGGAAGTTCCAGGATTTTGACCCAGTGACATTAAAGGAATGGCAGGATGAACAAGTGACTTGGAGGGGACCCTGGATGTGGTGGTGTTCCCAGGCAGCTACTGCCACTGCCCTTCCATGCAGTACAGTCATGAGTTTGAAGAGTGCTGTCTGAGGAGCCTTGATAAATTTCTGCAGTGCATCTCGTACATGACACAAACTGCTGCCATGCACCGTTAGTCCTAAATGAAGTGAGTGTTCAACATGGTGGGTGGGTGCCAATCAAGTTGGCTGCTTTGTCCTATACAATGGCAAGCTTCCTGAGTGTTGTTGGAGCTGCAAAAATCCATGCCATGCAAGATATCCCATCCCTCTCCTGAGTTAAGCCCTGTAGATGGCGGGGAGGCATTCCAGAGTCAAGAGGTGACTCATTGCAGAACTCCTTGTTTCTTACCCCCTCTTTTATCATAGGATATATATGGTTTGTCCAGTTCAGTTTCTGGCCAATGGTAGCTCTTAGAATATTGATACAGGGGATTCTGCAATGACGATGGTATTGAATGCTGTCTTGATGCCAAGAGCACTCACTTTTATCCATGTTTAGATGAAGACTGTAATGAGATTAGGAGCTGAGTGGCCGTGGCTGAAACCAAACTGAGAATCAATGAGCAGGCTGTTCCTTTTCAAGTGCTGCTTAATTGCACTATTGATGACCTCTTCTATCACCTTCCTGATGACTGGGAACAGAATGATGGGGTGATAATTGGCTAAGTTAGATTTGTTCTGCTTTTTGTTGACAGGATATACTGACGCAATTTTCCATGTTGCCGGATTAATGTCCATGTTGTAACTGCCCTGGAACAGCTCAGCTAGAGTTGTTGGAGGACAAGTCTTCAGCATTACTGCTGGAATTTTGTCAGGGATTTTTCAAGGTCCAGATTCTTCAGCCATTTCTTGATATCACATGGGGTGAATTTTTTGAAGACTGGTATCTGTGATGTTGGGAACTTAAGGAGGTTGCCGAGATCTAATCGTACACTTGACACTTCTGACTGAAAATGACAGCAAATTCTTCAGCCCCATCTTTTTTTCTACTTGTGTGCATTTGTGTAACCCCAGCATTGAGGGTGGGGCATTTGTGGATCATCTCCAGTTTGTTGTTTTATTGTCTACCACTATTCATGACTGAATGTGGCAGGATTTCTGGTCTTAGATCTGATCTTTTGCTTGTTGGATCACTCAGCCTTGTCAAATACAGGATGTTTCCACCAGTTGGCATGCAAGTAGCCCTCTGTAATAGTTTCACAAGGTCACCACCTCACTTCTGTGAGTACCTGCTACAGCTCAAGGCATGTCACCTGTACTTTTCATTGAACCCAGTTTGATATCTCAGCTTGATGGTAAGCTATACTCTGTTATAATCTATACCCTTCTTTTTTCCATTGTGCCCATGAAGTGGGGGGGGGGGGGGGGGGAGAACATGATGCACATAAATATCAACTAACTGAGACAATGTAACAATGATCTGATAAAGAGTTAGTTTTGCAGAACAAGTTATTGGTATAATATAGAGTTCAATCGATCCTATTAATTTTTAGGAGCTGGCATGAATTTTGTAATTGAAATTTTAATGATTTTTATCTCCTAAGTTTGATTTCTAGCCTGTAACGTGATTAATGTGGGATGGCTGTGCTATTGTTAAAGGAACTGAATAGACAAGGTGTTGCTCAAAGTAGTTAAATTAGTTAGGTAAAAGTTATTGTTAAATTTGCAACTAACAAGTCAGATGGGTTGATTGTTTGGAAATGAGAATTTTTGGTGGAGCGAAGTTATTTATCCTGGCAGTCGTGTGAGGGCTGGAGCACAGGGAACCAGCTGTGTAAGATGATCAAAAACTTGATGAGACTGCCAAAAGACAATTGACCAACTGCTGAGCTTCAAGTGGCAGGTTTGGTTGATCTGGAGCTGATCATGAAGATAGCTATCACTGAGTAGGCCACAAGGAACTGTGCCCAACATGACAGCTGGCTAGCTCAGGATGAAACAGAAAGGAAGCATCTGACCACTCCCTCTGTTCTGACTTATTGATAAGTCAAGGCAACCTTGCATATGCAGTGACTTGAGCATTTGTCTTACGGAGGAGAAAGTGAGGACTGCAAATGTTGGAGATTAGAGTCAAGAGTGTGGTGCTGGAAAAGCACAGCAGGTCAGGCAGCATCTGAGGAACAGGAGAATCGATGTTTTGGGCAAAAACATCAGGAATTTCTGATGAAGGGCTTTTGCCCGAAGCATTGATTTTCCTGCTCCACGGAAGCTGCCTGACCTGCTGTGCTTTTCCAGCACCACACTTTTGACTCTATATGTCTTACTAAGTGCAATTTCATTTTGAATGCATAGTAAACGGGTTGGACAGGAACAAAAATTTAGGAGTTTTGAACTGTTGACACCGAGAGTAAACTTCTAAATGAAAAAGGATATTACCTTACAAAATACGTTAGGCTAGTGAATAATAGTAGTGGGGGATGTGCTGCTCTAGGAGGTTACAGATTGTGACTGAATACAATTCTGTTGCTGATGATGGCCCACATGGATGCAAAGTTCTGATCTACTATCTCTGTTCAAAATCTATCTCATTTAATACAGTAGTAATACTACATAACTCAATGGACAATATCCTCAATATTGATTAGATTAGACTTACAGTGTGGAAACAGGCCCTTCGGCCCAACAAGTCCACACCGACCCGCCGAAGCGCAACCCACCCATACCCCTACATTTACCCCTTACCTAACACTACGGGCAATTTAGCTTGGCCAATTCACCTGACCCGCACATCTTTGGACTGTGGGAGGAAACCCACGCAGACACAGGGAGAACGTGCAAACTCCACACAGTCGCCTGAGTCGGGAATTGAACCCAGGTCTACAGGCGCTGTGAGGCAGCAGTGCTAACCACTGTGCCACCGTGCCGCCCAGAGAGAAGACTTTATCCCTGCAAAAACTATGTGGTCGTCACTCCTTTCAATTCATGTTGTGGACAGATGAAGATGAGGTGTAATGTGTTTTCCCCTCTTAACCATAGTCTGGCAATTATGTTTTTTAGGATTTGACCAGTTTAGTCAATACTAGTGTTCCCAAACCACCTTTGGTGATGCGAGTTCCCCACCTAAAGTACATTCTGTGCCCTTGTCACCTTCTGTGCTTCCTACAAGTGGTACTCAACAAGGAATAGTACTGACTATATATCTGTAAGAGCTGGGTTTATTCTAGCACCTGTTTCTGAACAAGAATGTAGTATTTGTAATTCTCCCAGGTCACTGGAAACATCTCTGTATCAAAGAAGGATTGGAAAATTATAGTCAGCAACTCCACAATTTTCACCCTTGTTTCCCTTGGTATTCTTACATGCATGTGATTCTATCATGGTAACTTGCCAACTTTGAGTACAGCTTGCCTTTCTAATGCTGCCACTGTATTAAATTTCAGATTATTCAACAATTCAACCTCCCACTCTTTCACTGTGACATCCATTGTCTTCCTCATTCAGACAAATGTAAAAATTAATCATTTAGTACCTAAGTCAGGCCCTCAGCTTGATGTGAAAAAAATCTATTTTTTATCCCTAGTTTGGTCCACTCCACTTCGTATGACTATTTTACGATTTGTCTGCCTTCAGAAAATTTTTGGATTCCCGTAGATGTCGGCTGCTTTCTCCTTATAATGATACTCTTTGCTTCTGTGTTTTTTTACCTCGCTTCTAAACTTTCTAGAATCAATCTAGTTCTCTTTTGTTCTCCTCCATTGACCTCTGTCACTGAATCCTTTCTTAGACCATAAGACCATAAGATATAGGAGCAGAAATTAGGCCATTCAGCCCATCGAATCTGCTCTGCCATTCAATCATGGCTGATAAGTTTCTCAACCCCATTCTCTCGCTATCTCCCTGTAACCATTGATAAGACCATAAGGCTTCTTGGCTTCATCTTACTCTCTCTCTCTTTAGTTATCCAGAGAGCTCTGGCTTTGTTTGTCTTGCCATACTCACTTTGTAGGAATGTCTCTTTTAAATGCACACCATTGTTTTCAATTTTCTGGGGCAAAATCTGTTCTGACCACATTAAAATGATTATCTCCCAATTAATGATTTTCACTCAAGATTGCTCATTGTCCTTTGACACAGCAAAGTGAAAGATAAGAGCATGGTGGCTCAGTGGTTAGCACTGCTACCTCACAGCACCAGGACCACGGGTTCATTTCCTGCCTTGGGGAACTGTCTGTGTGGAATTTGCACATTCTCCCTGTGTCAATGTGGGTTTGCTCTGGTTTCCTCCCAAAGTCCAAAGATGTGCAAGTCAGGTGAATTGGCCATGCTAAATTGCCCATAGTGTTAGGTGCATTAGTCAGGGGTAAATGTAGGGGAATGGGTCTTTGGAGGGTCGGTGTGGACTTGTTGGGCCGAAGGGCCTGTTTCCACATTGTAGATAATCTAATCATTGTCCACCAAATGTTCCCCAACTAATATTTGATCCACCCCATTCCCCAAACCAAATCCAATGATGCCTCCTACTTTATTGTACCTGAAATATATTAATCTGGGCAATACACCTAAACACATGGGATTAGATAGAAGCAAGAGTTCAGAAACAGGCCATTCGGCAATACATATTTATTCTCTACTTGAACCTTGTCCTAATCTTCCTCAAGTAAATCTATCATTTCAGAACCTCTTCCTCCACTTTTCCCCTTATACAAATATTGTCCCAGTCTTTATCTTAAAATAATTATAACTACTTATTTGTAATTTGTTCATCTATTCATTACTACTTTGAAAATATTGTTCCTCCATTTATTTTCCACTAACCTGGCAGTCTATCAAATACAGTGTGACGATGTTATCACTTTATAAAGTGGTTTTGTCCTGGTTTTTTTGAAGACAGGTTGTGAGGCAGATGTGGCTCCACAACCACTTGAGTAAACAACTTGTGGAGCCTTGGGTTTTATCTTAAATGCTTGAATGGATGTGGGCAACTCCCACAGGTCAGGATTTCTGAGTAAAATAAGAAGTCTTTCGGGTCTCAAAAGAGTTAGAAGTTTCAGTGAAGGTCTGCTAGTTGCTATTTCCTCTGAATTTTCTCTTGATGGTATTTTCTCTTCTGGATTGGAGAACTGCATGTGTGAATCTGTTTCTGAATTTGTCTTTTTGACAATGGGTGTGTTTATGGGATGTTATTATATTGGAACACTTAATTAGAAATAAGCGCTGCATCGATTAGCTCATTAAATTTTCCAATAGTTAAGTTATTCTAAATTCCTCTTTCTTTGGTTATATTTCAATGACAGTGTTTAAACTTTACTTAATGTTGAGTAGTTTGAGAAGTTGCTTTGCATCTGGAACACAGCACTTGACACTTACCTTTCAAAATAATAAAGAGTCAGAGTCTGTTGCTTTGCCAACATTGTGAGAGAGGTTTTTATCGTTGCACCACAACACCGAACCCTCTATCTCCTTTCTGTATGCTGACTGTTGTTTAGTAACCACCCACTACAGTGGAGTTGTCAGCAAACTTGTAGGTGGTGTTCCTTCGGAATTTGGCTACACAGTCATGGGTGTACTTGGAGTACAGTAGGGGGTTAGTGGGACTTGGATCTGGGTCTCTTGGTCCAGGAATATAGCATTGTGTTCCAGAGGGCCATCGAGGTTAAAGCTACTGGACTGACGTAATTCACCTGATCCCTTTTTAATTAGAGTAGTTCAGGCATACTTAAAGACCAGTGACAATGACCGCTGTTTTGAAGAATTATTCTGAAGTTCAATAGGATCAATAAAATTCTGAAAATCTTTGAGAACCTATGAAATGGATTTCTATAAGATTATGCTAAGTATTATTGCTGTTAGTGAAAAGAAAACAGATGTAAAGTTAAGATATTTTTCTGCTTAGGCTAAAAAAAGCTCAAGGCAATCACTCAGAGGACCAAGGATGACCAGTCAATCCTTTCTGTGTGTTATAATAGTTGGCAGCATGCTATTCATAGATATTAGTGTAGATCCATTACATCTCCATGACTTGCAGGAGAAGAGGATGATTCCCAATGTACTTTGTCAAAACTATTTCCAGGATTTCTTTAAACTTCATTCATGGGATGAGGGCATTATTGACTGGCCCAGTATTTATTGGAGAAAGTGAGGACTGCAGATGCTGGAGATCAGAGCTGAAAATGTGTTGCTAGAAAAGCGCAGCAGGTCAGGCAGCATCCAAGGTGCAGGAGAATCGACGTTTCGTGCATGAGCCCTTTTTCAGTATTTATTGTCTATCCATAATTGCCCAGAGGTCACACACATTGCTGTGGATCTCGAGTCATATGCAAATCAGAGAGAGTAAGGATGGCAGTTTCTGTTCTGAAAAGACATTTGTGAATCAGGTGGGAATTTTTTTCTCCTGACAATTGACATGATCATCATTAGACCCTTACTTTCAGAATTTTTATTAGATTCAAATATGCCATGATGTGATTCGAGCCCAGGTCTCCAGAACATTACCTGGCTGTCTAAATTAATAATCTAACAATAATATCATTAGGTCATCAGCACTCCTGAAGGATCTGAGACATTGCAAGAACAGATTAAATAAGAAATGTAGGCGAAACTGGATATTGCAGATGCTGGAGATTAGAGAAGTGCTGGAAATGTCCTGTTTCTCGGACACTGCCTGACCCGCTGTGCTTTTCAAGCACTATTCTAAATAAGAAACGTACTCTTACTGAGCTCATGCAAGGTCACTACATCTTAGGGCCAATCTTTTATTGTTTTGTTAATTGGTCAATTGCTTTGGTTACAATAATTTGCCCCCAAACTTTAGGAGTTTAGTTGCCTTGAGGCCCAACATTTCAGGTTCTTCGCATTACATTGTTCTAAGTTTTCTTGTTTTAAAAGCATGTTCATTTCACTGTTCCTCTTGGAAAACATTTATTTTATGTTGCATCACATTTTCCTGTGACTTACTGGAATTTGTATTCAGCAGAGGAAGATAGTTTGCTTTTCACAACTGTGGCGTCAATGTTTGGATGAAAAGAGTCAGTTCCACCTCTCCACCATTGTCTCTCCATCAGTCTGTGATATTTGTGCGGTTAAAATTGCTGTCCATGCTTTGGACACACCAACAATTGGAGTATTATCTCTCTCTCTCTTCAGATGGTCAAAGCTCTGCTGTTGAGCCAGGTAAATTATTCACTGAAGCTTTGCTGATGGGTTGACATCCAAGTGTGTGAGTTTTGATCTTTCCTAGCTCCGGACCTTCCGGAATGTTCAACTGCCTTTGGCCAATGTGGTCATGAGTTGGGTTCAAATCATCCAATGGGGTTGTGCCAACACCCTTCTCTGTGACCATGCCAGGAAGTGTAAAGTGCACATACTCAGGCAGTCAAGAGGCCAGAGCGTCTGATCGAGACTTCTCAACACACAACTCTTGAGATGGTTGTAACCTCTTCGATCATGGCTTCCACTGTTCTCTGTAGCCATTACCTGCCAGTTGCTGTTTAGTTTAGCTTGGCCAATTTTCTGCCAGGTCTGATTTCTCTGGCTGAGAGTCAACTTAGAATGTCCAATTTTGGACCCATGGTTACTTGACCAAAGTCCTTATTTAATGTCCAGTTTGGATTAGGCATAATCATCTTCTGCTAAACAATGAAAATACTTTGGTTCCAGACCACATCAGAAACTGCATATCTTTTCCACCAAATCCACTATCCTCCATAAGCACTGTCTCAATCTGTGGCAGGCTGTTTATGAGCATGTTATACTATTCAACCCCAAGGTAACTTTCCAATCTCCCATTCTGTTCACCAGAAAGGCTGCTTACCTTCAGTTTCAATATATTGGACAGCTCTATCCTCACCCCGATTCATCTGCTGCTGAGGCTGTGTATCAACTCATTGCTAATTCTAGATTCAATTATTCTCATGCTGGTCTCTCATTCTCTATAAACATTAGCTCATTCAAAATGATTTTGGTTGCATCTTTTCTTGCAGCGAACCACACTAGCTCATTGTCCCAGGCTCCCAGTAGCTCTCCAGTAAAATCCCCATTACTCCTTCATTGAACATTGCAATCTCTCCCAGAGTCGAAAAGGGTGGCACTGGAAAAGCGCAGCAGGTCAAGCAGCATCCTGATGAAGAGCTTATGCCCGAAACATCGATTCTCCTTCTCCTCGGATACTGCCTGACATGCTGTGCTTTTCCAGGAATACCCTTTTCAACTCTGCTTCTCCAGCATCTGCAGTCCTCACTCTCTCCTGCATTGTCCTCCAATCCAGTACATTATTTTCCAGACTTTGCACACCAGAACACAAACATCTCACACCCTACTCCAGGGCAGATATTACATCAGTCTACTTATCACACTGTCTGGAATTCCTTTGACAAACCTCTTCACCTCTGTCTCCTTTTCAAGATCTTCACTATAACGCATTTTTAAACCCAGTTTATGGTTGACCATTCCTATTTTTTCTTTCTTTGTATATCTCTGTGAAGCTTCGTGGTACACAGTTCCCCATGAAAGGTGTTATATAAATGTAAATTTCTATCATTGTTTATCTTGTTACAGCTTCGAGTGCCCTTTCAAAACACTGAATAGTTGTGGTAATTTCCCAGGCCTGACCCAAGTGGCTGTTGAAGAATATGTTTTCTTTCTAGTACAATTGTTTGGAATTTTGATCATTATGAAGATCATTATAAATTCACTTCTAGTTACAAATAACTTTGAATTTTTCTTTCTGAATAAGTATCTGGAATGTAATCACAAAAAATATATTCAAAGTAACAATTACTGTGACTCGCCACACAAAAGCTAGCTGGGTACAATGGAATTTGGAACACTGTAGTATAGGCCCTGTGCTTTAAAGAAAGTGTGTGACCTTCATTTGTTGCACTTAATTCACCATTTTGCAGAAGTCTTCACTACCATGGCAACATTGTAAGTTGAATGACACAGCTTAGAAATACTCACAGTGCTGATCTGCTGACTTTTCATTTCCAGCATCAAGGGGAAAATAATGCAGGATGAAATTAATGTGGTTCAAATAGAAAACCAGATTTAGTCATATTTAAATTTGACATAAAAATGTTACAAATTGGAAACCTACTGTACAATAGAAGGCCATTCAGCTGTCATACCTGTGCTGACCTTGGTGGCACAGTAGTTAGCACTGCTGTCTCACAGAGTCAGGGACCTGAGTTTGAATCCAGCCTCAAGCGACTGCCTGTGTGGAGTTTGCACATTCTCCCCGTGTCTGTGTGGGTTTCCTCTGGGTGCTCTGGTTTCCCCCCAACAATCCAAAGATGTGCTAGCCAGGTGAACTGGCCATGGTAAATTGCACATAGTGTTAGGTGCATTAGTCAGGGGTAAATACAGGGTAGGGGAATGGGTTTGGGTGGGTTACTCTTTGGAAGTCTCTGTCGACTTGTTGGGCCGTAGGGCCTGTTTCTACACTGTAGGGGTTCTAAGATTAAACTATTCCACCAAATTCAATTTTTCAACTCTTGGTCCATTGTTCTCTAGGCAAAGCACCTCAAATGCATATGTATATTCTCTTTTAAAAGTAATGAAGAATTCTTCCTCTCTTACCCTTTTGGGCAGAATGTTCCACAGTGCCACCAACCTCTGCATGAATGAATATTTGCTCAAATTGTCTCAAGTCCTTCCAGCAAGTAGAGTCACAAAGTCATAGAGTAGCACAGAAACTGACCCTTTGGCCCAACCAGTCCATGCCAAACATAATCCCAAACTAAACTAGTCCCACCTGCCTGCACCTGGCCCATATCCCTCCAAACCTTTCCTATTCATGTATTTATCCAAATGTCTTTTAAATGTTGTAATTTACCCACATCCATTACTTCCTCAGGAAGTTCATTCCACATATGAACCACCCTCTGCATAAAAAATTGCCCCTTATGTCTTTTTTAAATCATTCTCCTTTCACCTTAAAAATGTGCCCCCAGTCTTGAAATCCCCCATCCTAGGGAAAGGACAAGGACCATTAAATCTATCCATACCCCTTAATATTTTATAAACGTATATAAGGTGGCCTCTCATATTGTTTTAGGTTTATTTGTTCTAGTTATTGACTTCTCTGTTGATGCACATATGTCCTTCCAAGGTGAAAGTGAGGACTGCAGATACTGGAGATTAGAGTCGGGAGTGTGGTGCTGGAAAAGCACAGCGGTTTAGGCAGCAACCGAGGAGCAGGAGAATCCCTGGAGAATGTCCTTCCAATCCATTCTATCAGAATATTAGATCTTTCCTCAGCCTCATCTGTTCTAAATGAAACAGCCCTGACCATCCATTCCTTCTACTTAGCAAACATTCTCAATTCCTGGCTATCGCCTTGCAAATTTCATCTCTAACCTTTCTCTACAATAATCCATCCTGCCTGAAATTTAGTGTTCATAACCATATGTAATACTTTAGGTGTAGTCTAACTAATGTTTTATGTAGTTCTAATATAACTTCTCAGCTCACATTTATCAAGTACTTTCTTATCCTGTTGTCTTTCCCAAACATGGTTATCCCATATTTCTCTAGATTGAATTTCATATTGTCATTTAGATCTTCCTGCAATTGATTTCCTCACTATCCATTCCAGCTAATTTCCTTACCAACTGCAAACTTCTCAATCATAGCCTTGATATTTTGCCTGATTAACTTTGACTATTCATGTTGTATGAGGTCAGTCTGATGATGTAATGTGGTGGAGATTAATGAGTTCTTTGCAAGTATCTGCAATGAGCAGATACATTGTGCATGGCTCCCGAGTAATTGTGATTGGCTAGTAATATATTGTTAATGTGCAATAAACCATCTTGTGAACAAGTGCCTGTTTTGTTCAGGCTCACCAGTGGATTATCCTCTACCACTGACCGTGAGACACAATACAGTTAAAGATTAATGACAATCAACTACTTCAGCTATCCCAGTACAATTCCATATCATACAAGCAATAACAAACAGGCTATTACCAACTAACTGCAAGGGACCTGGAACTGTGCGGATCCCATTGGACACAAATTTCCACTGGCAACAATTCCAGTGGCAACAATTCCAGTACACCGTTTCCCTTTAGTTTCTTGCAACTGAGTAAATGTTAATCCTACTTGTCACTTTCTCTTGAATTCCATATGTTTTTAATTTTGTGATTCATCTGACAAGCAGGACCCTGTCAAAAGCCTTGCTAATATCTATCTGATGTGTATTTACTATCCTCAATAACCCTCTTTGTTATCTTACAAGAAATTGAATCAAGTTAATCAGAAATGATTTTCTCTTAACACAGTCATGCCTGAGCAGGACCTTGTAAATTTCAATCTCCTCTGTCTGACTTATTTTCCAATAAATTGACCTCAAACTATGTCAGCTGACTGTGTGAAATTACTCGGGCTATCACCTTCCTTCATTTTTGTAAACACAGTACTGTGTTTTTCAATCCGCCAGCACTTCAGAATCAGAAGTTTATAGAGAAAGGATTGGAAACTGATGGCCCGGGCTTCTGTTATATCCTCCCTTGCTTCTCTTAGCAAACTGGGATATAATTCGTCCAAACCTGGTGAATTATCCATTTTTAAGAATTCTAAACAGGCTTCTTCATTTTGTTTTTCCATCAAATGTTTTACAGTCCCACTCTTTCATTATGGTGTCTGCTTCATTCCTTTCTTTTTTGAAAACAGTCACAAAAATGCATTAAGAATCATATCCATATCTTCAGTCTACATAAATGTTACCTTTTTGGTCTCTAATTAACTCTTTTCTGAGTTATTCTGTTGTTATTTTATAAAACATTATAATTATAAAACCTCTTTGAGTTTGCTTGATTTTGGTGCCAATTATTTTTCATGCTTTCCTTATGTATTCATTATTTCATTTTCAACATCATCCCTGTACTTTGTATGCACTACTAGGATTTTGGTAGATTTTTTTTGAGATCTGTCATAAGCTTTCCTTTTTTTGTCTGAGGCTCTTTGATTTTTATGGTGTCTAGATTTGGAAGTTCCCCTTTTTTGTTCTCACTGAGAGAATGTTTCTTCTGATCTCTGTTTCTTCTTCGGATGCCTGCTCTTGTTTATGATTAGTAAAATTGATCCTTCCCCAGTTTAAAACAATGAGTCTTTCTTTATCCTCTTCCATGTTTACATCAAAGAGAAAGTGAGGTCTGCAGATGCTGGAGATCAGAGCTGAAAATGTGTTGCTGGAGAAGCGCAGCAGGTCAGGCAGCATCCAAGGAACAGGAGAATTGACGTTTCAAGCATGAGCCTTTCTTCAAGAAGCATCTTTACACAAAGTCCACTCAAATCATGGTGATAATTTCCATACCACTGAGGTACCTTCCACCTGTCCAAACTTGTTTCCTAATCCCAAACCCCCAAAAATTGCATTCACTTGTAGGCCTTTCTACGCGTCAGCATCATTCTCTAAGATACATTTTAAGAATGTTGCACTATCTACACATTATGCTCTAATTTTAACCCAGCTATTATTAGGGCAGCTATATTCTATTACATACTATACTTACAGATTATTTGTGAGTTTTATCCCAGTTATTATTATGATGATGATTATTATTATTAGACTAGCTACATTATATACTATTGTTGCTTCTTAGCAAAATGCCTATATATTTGCTCTTCCATGCACTCTGAATTATCAGAAGAATGTAGAGTAGGATCCAAGTCATGTATTTGTCCATTTTATGCTCCTCAGTTCAATCACATGTCTTCACTTGAAACTCCTTCTCACAGATAATCCTTTATCACAGCCATGATTCTCCCTTTAACCAATATTCTGCGTTCCTTTTGTTCTCCCTCCCTATTGTGCCTGAGACCTTATGAATGTTGAGCTGCCATTCTTGCTGCTTTTAAAACTTATTTCCATCGTACCTATTGTATCAAACTTCTGATCTGCAGTGAGCTCACTGTTCATCCCCTTTCTGTATTAGACTCCCTTTATTGCTGAGGTTCCCAGACCCTTGCTTGAACAGTTTCGTCTTGACACACTTCCTGCGCCCATGGTTCTCCAACAGAAAAACAGAAAATAAATGCCTTGTAGATCCTTTATGGAATAGTAAGTATTTCAATGGAACCAAGGTGTTCTGTATAGTCTAATTTATGAGACGACTTTGTGTATTTGCCAGAAATAAAGCTTAATGTTCACTTAGTATGTTGGTCTAATTCAAATCTACCAAAGGTAAAACTTACTGCTCGTGGTGGTCTAATATAATTGGTTTGGGGTCTGTAACAATGGGAAATGTGGCAGAAGAGGGGATTTAGACATGAGCCAAAATCTTAGTTCCCTGATGTCAGGTTGAAGTCATGGGGTAAATTAGGTGGCATGTCAATGGCAGAGTAGGGTGGATGCAATCTGGTGCCAGGAACTTATTTACCAATCATTCACAGACAATGAATACTCATTCATTGGGAATCATACCAAATTCAGTCCTACATTCAAGACTAAATAGGTGACACATGAGAAACTCTCACTTCCCATGAGTTAAAAGTTGCCACACAGCGGGTGAGGTTGTTTGATCCTTGGATCTGAGATGAGGTTTTGTTTTTGTTGAATTCAGCAGCACAAGGATCATTACCCGGGGAAGAGAGACGAAAGGAACAGGTGGGAGTGTGATGCTCGAAGGAGAACAATCATTCTACATATCTGTGATCTCTCGTTCCTGGAGCCAGTTCTAGGGCAAGAAAATAAGTTGTTTAAAAAAGGCAAGATTCTGGGCTTAAAAAAAACTGACATATAGCTCCCACGAAAAGGCAAAGTGAGTGAGTGCTAAGAAAGAAAGAAAAGTGCCATAAACAGCATCCAGCATCCAGCAGCATGAGCTGTCTTTGTGCAGAAAGTGACCTGGCAGAAGCGTAAAGTTAAAAATCACACAACACCAGGTTATAGTCCAACAGGTTTATTTGGAACCTGATGAAGGAGCAGCACTCCAAAAGCTCATTTTTTCAAATAAACCTGTTGAACTATAACCTGGTGTTGTATGGTTTTTAATTTTGTTACACACCAGTCCAACACTGCATCTCCAAATCATGACAGAAGCATGTCAGTCATTAGTTGTTCCTGAGCTCCAAAGCAATGCTTTGAAGGGTTGAAACGGTGTGAATTGTTTCAAGGCTGGGCAAGATGAGATGCTGAGCTGGTGGTCTGCCAATACTGATTAGGAGAAAGTGAGGACTGCAGATGCTGGAGATCAGAGCTCAAAAATGTGTTGCTGGAAAAGCGCAGCAGGTCAGGCAGCATCCAAGGAGCAGGAGAATCGACGTTTCGGGCATAAGCCCTTCTTCAGGAATGAGGACGGTGTGCCAAGCAGGCTAAGATAAAAGGTAGGGAGGAGGGACTTGGGGGAGGGGCGTTGGGAATGCGATAGGTGGAAGGAGGTTAAGGTGAGGGTGATAGGCCAGAGACGGGGTGGGGGCGGAAAGGTTGGGAAGAAGATTGCAGGTCAAGAAGGCAGTGCTGAGTCTGAGGCTTGGGACTGAGATAAGGTGGGGGGAGGGGAAATGAGGAAACTGGAGAAATGTGCATTCATCCCTTTTGGTTGGAGGATTCCTAGGCGGAAGATGAGGCGCTCTTCCTCCAGGCTCATGTTGCCATGGTCTGGCGATGGAGGAGGCCAAGGACCTGCATGTCCTTGGTGGAGTGGGAGGGGGAGTTAAAGTGATCAGCCACGGGGCAGTTGGGTTGGTTGGTGCGGGTGTCCCAGAGGTGTTCTCTGAAACGTTCTGCAAGTAGGTGGCCTGTCTCCCCAATATAGAGGAGGCCACATTGGGTGCAGCGGATGCAGTAAATGATGTGTGCGGAGGTGCAGGTGAATTTGTGGTGGATATGGAAGGATCCCTTGGGGCCTTGGAGCAAAGTGAGGGGGTAGGTGTGGGCGCAAGTTTTGCATTTCTTGCGGTTGCAGGGGAAGGTGCTGGGAGTGGAGGCTGGGTTGGTGGGGGGTGTGGACCTGACGAGGGAGTGGTCTTTCCGGAACGCTGATAGGGGAGGGGAGGGGAGGGAAATATATCCCTGGTGGTGGGGTCTGTTTGGAGGTGGCAGAAATGATGAAACATGATACAATGTATGCGGAGGTTGGTGGGGTGTTAGGTTAGGACCAGTGGGGTTCTGTCCTGGTGGCCACTGGGGGGCGGGGTTCAAGGGCGGAGGAGCGGGAAGTGGAGGAGATGCGTGGAGAGCATCGTCAATCACGTCTGGGGGGAAATTACGGTCTTTGAAGAAGGAGGCCATCTGGGTTGTTTGGTATTGGAATTGGTCCTCCTGGGAGCAGATGCGGTGGAAGCAAAGGAATTGGTAATATGGGATGGCGTTTTTACAGGGGGCAGAGTGGGAGGAGGTGTAATCTAGGTAGCTGTGGGAGTCGGTCGGTTTATAGTGAATGTCTGTGTTGAGCCTGAGATAGAAATGGAGAGATCTAGGAACGGGAGAGAGGAGTCTGAGACGGTCCAGGTAAATTTGAGGTCGGGGTGGAAGGTGTTAGTAAAGTGGGTGAACTGTTCAACTTCCTCGTGGGAGCACGAGGTAGCGCCAATACAGTCATCGATGTAGTGGAGGAAAAGGTGGGGGGTGGTGCCAGTGTAGCTGCGGAAGATGGACTGTTCCATATCCGACGCAGAGGCAGGCATAGCTGGGGCCCATGCGGGTGACCATGGCTACTCCTTTGGTTTGGTGGAAGTGGGAGGATTGGAAAGAGAAGTTGTTCAGAGTGAGGAACATTTTAGTCAGTCGAAGGAGGGTGTCAGTGGAAGGGTACTGGTTGGTATGGTGGGAAAGGAAGAGGCAGAGGGCTTTGAGGTCTTTGTGATGGGGGATGGAGGTGTGTAGGGACTGGATGGTGAAGATAAGGCGTTATCCCTGCCAATACTGATTTGCTTGTACAAACGGTTAAGGAGGATTGTGGCCAGGGAACATGCTTTGGACAGTGCCACGATGAAACAGATCAAAAAGGGCCAAGACAAGCAATTGGCAAGTTACAGCAGCCAGATCTTCCTTCTGTTTTGCACGTTAAGAATTTGGACCATCTCATTTCTCAAGGAAGAAAAAAAGAACTGGGAGCAATGTTTGACTAAATTGAGTTGCAGCATGAAGAAAATGCTAACAGAGGGAAATAAGTGGTGAGGTATTATAGTCACCATTAAACACTTTAGGGTAAATTCAGGAAAATGTTTCTTGATATATAAGTGATTTAGATGTGAACATAAGAGGTATGATTAGTTAGTTTGCACATGACACCAAAATTGGAGGTGTAGTGGACAGTGAAGAACGTTACCTCAGATTACAACGGGATCTTGATCAGTTTGCGCCAATGGGCCAAGGAGTGGCGGATGGAGTTTAATTTAGATAAATATGAGGTGCTGTATTTTGGAAAGGCAAATCAGGGCAGGAATTATACATTTAATGGGAAGGTCCTGGGGAGTGTTGCTGAACAAAGAGACCTTGGAGTGCACATTCATAGTTCCTTGAAAATGGAATGGCAGGTAGACAGGATAATGAAGAAGGCATTTGATATGCTTTCCTTTGTTGGTCAGTGCATTGAGTATAGGAGTTGAGAGGTTATTTTGTGGCAGTACAGGACATTGGTTAGGCCACTTTTGGAATACTGTGTGCAATTCTGGTCTCCTTGATGTAGGAAACATGCTGTGAGACTTGAAAGGGTTCAGAAAAGATTTACAAGGATGTTGCCAGGGTTGGAGGGTTTCAGCTATAGTGAGAGGCTGAATAGGCTGGGGCTAATTTTCCTGGAATGTCAGAAGCTGAGGACTGACCTTAGGAAGGTTAATAAAATCATGAGGGGCATGGATAAGTTTAATTGACAAGGTCTTTTCCCTGGGGTGGGGGAGTCCAAAACTCGAGGGTATAGGTTGAGGGTGAGAGGGGAAAGATTTAAAAGGGACATAAAGAACAACTTTTTCATGCAGACGGTGGTGGAATGAGCTGCCAGAGGAAGTGGTGGAGGCTGGTACAACTGCAACATTTAAGAGGCATCTGGACGGGTATATGCATAGGGAGGGGTTAGAAGGATATGTGCCAAGTTGGCAAATGGGACTAGATTAGGTTAGGATATCTGGTCGGCATGGATGACTTGGACCAAAGGCTCTGTTTCTATGCTGTACATCTCTATGACTTTATGTCAAGTATCTGATATTTATCATTGTCCCTGCATTTTTCCACCTTCCTCACCATTGTTCTTACCACACTGGAGAAGGGAAAAATTGAAATGGACAGTATAATCAGCTCACCATCTCTCTGCTCCTTTTTGCTGAAACCATAATGCTTCACTCCACATCTCCTTTTATTTATCTGGAATCCTGTAAATTCATCATCCTCAAATACTTGCAATTCCTTTTTGAAATTATTTTTAGAGTCAGTTTTAACCATCTTTTCAGGTAAAGAGTTCCAGATCTGGACAATTCTGAGTAACATTGAGAATTACAGCTCTTTGAGGAATGGGTCTGGGAGAACGTGGGGACATGCATTGATAAATCCAGCCATGAGGTTGTCTCTGTGAATGTTTTATCTTTCTTTGAGAGTGAATTTCTTGTGGAATAGCATCTGAGTTCAGCCTAAATTGGGCTAACCCTCAAGAAGACATTAGATACATTTTGATAAAACCATAATATCATGGCAGAAGAAAGATGCCATTTGGAGTATTAACTGTGAGGATTCAGGTCCCCTTAAAGAATGGGCTGTTCTTTCAAGGATTAGGGAGGATTTTTGACAGGAGCTTTTTGTTTTTGTTGCACTTTACACATTGTAGAGAGAGGTGGAAAGGCAGGGATGTAAAATTCATTTGTTAAGATGTGGGATGATGCACCTGGCTTGATGTTCCCTTGATATTTTAAGCATTGAATGGCATATTAACAGAATATTTGAACTCTGCCTTGAATGGTTATTTATCTGGGCCTGCTCTTGCTGTGGACAATTGAAAATACAGAATTTCAATCTGCTGAGGTATAAACGCAGGAAGTTGGCACTATGCATTTCAAAATTCAAAGATTTAATATTATCATTTGTAAGTGAAGGCACCTCCAGTTTCTTACTCCTGCTGTTTCCAACACAATATCAAACGAAATGTTTTAAACGAACAATCTTTGCTGTAAATCCCTAGCTTTTCACATTTAGTCATTTGCACAGTTGCAGGTTTTATGAGATAGGTATAGAAAAATGATAAACCACTCAAGTGCTTCTCAGCATCTGCTACTGTTTCATTTTCCAATGCCACTGAACGTGAAAATCTAACCCATGGAGTGCGAGTAATTTTACTGGCGGCATAGTTCTGTCTCGCCTGGAGGGTTACTTCAGCTAGTGTTTGTGTCCTTTTCAAATTCTGATGTAGTTAAAGAAAGAATGACTGTTCATAATAAATTAAAGTATCAATTCATAAGGGCAGAAGATAGTTATGAGGTAGAAGGTCAACCAATTTGGTTCTTGAAGCTAGCAAAAGTAAGTTTACTTACACAGCATCTAGTTGTCTATTGATGGACTCTGACATTGTAGTTCATTCCCAGTCCTCAGTCCTGTTCAATGTCTTTTCTACCTCTATTATATTCTCTCTCACCTCCTTTCAATTAACTCGTTTCAATAATTTATTGCAGTCTAATTTTGCAAAACAATAATTTACAAACCACATTCATTTCCATTGGGCAAATCATTGATTAATGTTTTCAATAACTGAATTTTTAAAATTAGCTTTCAGTAGCATTAGCTTAGATATTTTAATTTGTTACAGCTAATAAGTTATGCTGCAGTAAGGATGCAGTCTGATTGCTCAACATAATCTCGTGACTGAAGGTACGATCAGAACTGGGAAGTCAAACTGTTCTTGAAGTTGATACTCTAAATATGTGCTGGAATTAATCGCATCTGGATTGGACAATGGCATTTAAGGAGGAAGGAACACAATTTGATGTTTCAGGTGTAGTCCAGGCAATAACTTTTGTCAAAAGGGAATGTAAAGAAGCCAGAAAAAATATCATAAAGGAACCTGGCTGAAGTTCTTTCAGTGTATTAAAGTAAAAAGAATAACTAGAGAGAGAATAGGATCAAAGTGGACATGTATGTGTAGAACTGCAGGAGATGAGTAAGGTTCTCAATGAATATTTCTCCTCTGTGTTTATCATGGAGAAAGACATGAAGACTTGGGAACTTGGGGACAGTCCATATCACAGTAGAGGAGGTGTTGGATGTATTAGAATGTATGAAGGTGGATAAATCTCCTGGTCCTGACCAGACATATCCAAGAACAGCACAAGAGGCTAGTGACGAAATTGCAGGGGCCTTGGCTGATATTTTTGCATCATCCTTAGCCATGGGTGAGGTCCCGGAAGACTGGAGGGTAGCGAATGTTGTAGGTAAGTTACTTGAGAAGATTCTGACAGATAAGATATACACGCATTTGGAAAGATAGGGTTTGATTAGGAGTAGTCAGCATGACATTGGGAGTGGGAGATCATGCCTCACAAATTTGCCAGGGTTCTTTGATGAAGTGGCCAGGAAGGTTGACGAAGGCAGGGTGGTAGACAGACTGCGTAGATTTCAGTAAGGCCTTTGATAAGGTTCCACATGGTAGGCTGCTCTGGAAGGTTAGTTCGCATGGAATCCAGGGGGAGCTAGCAAATTGGATACAAAATTTGCTTGATGATAAAAAGCAGAGGGTAATAGTGGAAGGATGCTTGTCATATTAGAGGCCTGTGACCAGTGTGTGCCTCAGGGGTCAGTGCTGGGCCCATTGTTGTTTGTTATCTATATCAATGAATTGAATGAAAATGTACAATGCATGATTAGTAAGTTTGTTGATGATACTAAAATTGGTGATATTGTGGACAGTGAGGAAGGTTCTCAGAAATTGAAGCAGGACCTTGATCAGTTAGGGAAGTAGGCTGAGAAATACCAAATGAAGTTTAATATAGATAAGTGTGAGGTCTTGTATTTTGGAAAGTCAAATCAAGGTAGGAGTTTCATGGTGAATGATAGGGCCTTAAGGAGTGAAATGGAAAAGAGGGATCTTGTAGTTCAGGTTCACAGTGGAGTCACAGGTAGACAGGGCAGTGGAGAAGGCTTTTGGCACACTGGCCTTCATCAGTCAGGGCATCGAGTACAGAAGTTGGAAAGTTATGTTACAGTTATACAGGATGTTGGTGAGACTGCACTTGGAGAACTGTGTTCAGTTTTGGTCACCTTGTTATAGGTAGTATGTTATTAAACTGGGAACAGAGCAGAAGCAAGGATGTTGCTGGGACTCAATGGTCTGAGCTATAGGGAGAGGGTGGACAAACAGTGACTTTGTTCTTCAGAGCATAGGAGACTGAAGGGGGACTTTTAAAGGTGTATAAGATTATGAGAGGCATGGATAGAGTGAATGCACTCAGTCTTTTTCCCAGGGTTGGGGAATGGAAGACTGGAGGGCATCAGTTTAAAGTTAGAGGAGAAAGAATAAAAGGGGAACCTGAGGGACAACGTTTATTACACAGAGGGAAGTACACATATGGAATGAGCTGCCAGTGGAAGTGGTTGAGGTGGGTACATTAACAACAGTTAAAAGACATTTGGACAAATATGTGGATAGGAAAGGTTTAGAAGGATATGGGCCAAGTGCAGAGAAATGGGGTTAGCATGGATGGACATTTTGGTCAGTATGGACCAGTTTGGGCCAAAGGGTCTGTCTACATGCTGTCAGACTCTATCACTCTCTGACTCTATTGGGAAAGCAAGGAGGAATTAGACAATTAAGTTATCAAGAAATTTAAGGAAAAATAGTATTCTGCAGATTGGAGATAAAAGAAGGGATAAGAGTCTACTAAGGTGTAATTAATTATCAGCAGAGATATCAGAAGTAATGGAATTCTTTTGCATCACTACGTACCAGACAGACCACATGAAGATTTCAAAAGGAGAAGAGATTTAAAAATGTAAGAAAGATATTTAATAGAAAAGGATGACAATACAGAAAATAATTATATTTAGAGAGGATTGAACAAATAGTCCAGAAGAATTAAATGTGTGCATATCAAAATAAATCAAGTTAAGAGGCACCAGTACATATATCCTATATATATAAACATTAGACAAGGGAATAGTGCCAGAAAGTTGATAGCTAATGTGACATGTTTATTTATAAATGGAAATAGAAAATATTCAGTAAGCAATAGATCAAATAGCCAAGTGTGGCCATGGAAACTTTTACTCATGGATGTAGTGAAAAAACATTTAGAAACCAAACAAATAATAGTCACCAGCATAGGTTTCAATGAGAAGGTCTTGATCAAGCTCCTGAATTGCATGAAGATGTCACAGAAAGAGTAAACAAAAGTGAGGTGAGGTATTTGCTGGAAAAGCTCAGCAGGTTTGGCAGCACCTGTGATGAGAAATCAGAGTTAACATTTCGGATCTGGTGACCTTTCCTCAGAGCTAGGGAAGGGTCACCGGACCTAAAATGTTAACTTTGCTTTCTCCGCACAGATGCTGCCAGATCTGCTGAGCTTTACCAGCAACTTCTGTTTACAGCATCTGTAGTTCTTTTGGTTTTTATTTAGGTAAGATATTTGGAGCTTTCAAGAGGCCTTCAAGTAGACGCTTAATTAATCGTTTTCAACACCATAATTCCAACAAAACTCATCTTCAAACTCAGAGACCTAGGACTCTGCTCACCCGTCAGCAACTGGATCCTCCACTTCCTGACCCACAGACCATAATCAGTAAGGCTAATTAGCAACAACTCTTTCACGATAATCCTCAACATCAGTGCCCCACAAGATTGCATATTCATCTCCTTTCTGTAGTCCTCATACACTCATGACTGTGTGGCCAAATTCAGCTCTAAATCCATTTACAAATTTGCTGATGGCACCATCATAGGAGTCGGATCTCAAACAACGATGAGACAGAGGACAGGAAAGAGACAGAAAGCTTAGTGGCATGGTATGAAGACAACAATCTCTCCCTCAATGTCAGCAAAACAAAGGAGCTGGTCATTGACTTCAATCAGCAGAGTAGAGGACATGTCCCTATCTGTACTGATGGTGCTGAGGTGGAGGTGGTCAAAGCATCAAGCTCCTTGAAGTAAAATATCACCGACAATCTGCCCTAGTCCCTCCACATCATCTACAGTCAGAAAAGTACACCATTCCTCAGAATGCTAAAGACATTTGGCATATCCACAATGACCAGTTTTTATAGATGTACCATAGAAAGCATCCTGTCTGGATGCATCCCAGCATGGTATGGCAACTGCTCTGCCCATGGCCACGAGGAATTACACAGGGTTGAGAATGCACCCCAATCCATTGTGGTAGAGACTGATACAACTGCAACATTTAAAAGGCATCTAGGTGGGTATATGAATAGAAAGGGTTTGGAGGGATATGGGCCGGGTGCTGGCAAGTGAGGCTAGATTGCGTTGGGATATCTGGTCTGAATGGACAAGTTGGACCGAAGGGTATGTTTCCATGCTGTACATCTCTATGACTTTACGTCAGTGAATGATTACTGCATCCAGCTCACATTGACTGGAACTGGATGTCAATCAAGGCCTTGGGGCTTCTTGCACGTGCGGTTGCAGACATCTATGAGGTAACAGATGATGTCCCATATGCTCAATGTCCTCACCTTTCTCTTCAGGAGACTATGGCTACTTTCCCAGTTCTTCAGAATCTATCACAACCCCACCCCTGCCTGCTTGAGCTGTGCAGTGAACAGCATGCTGGGATAATGGAGTCCACTGCAAGGCTCCCTTCAATAGTCGAGTAAAAATTGAGGTCTGCAGATGCTGGAGATCAGAGCTGAAAATGTGTTGCTGGTTAAAGCACAGCAGGTCAGGCAGCATCCAAGGAACAGGAAATTCGACGTTTCGGGCAAAAGCCCTTCATCATGATGAAGGGCTTTTGCCCGAAACGTCGAATTTCCTGTTCCTTGGATGCTGCCTGACCTGCTGTGCTTTCACCCGCAACACATTTTCAGCTCCCTTCAATAGTCATTCTGTAAAGGGTGGAGAGGGACAAAAGGTTCTTAAGTTTGTTCAAGAGAATTTTGTGAATCAGCAGTCTCAACAAGAAAGAAAAGATTAGTGGATATGGTTCAATGGAATTAAACAGTTAAAGTGTGTAAGTGTCAGTAATTGAGCAATTAGGATGATCAATGTATTATAATAGATGAAAACATAGAGCTGTTTAGCGCAGAAACAGACCCTTCAAGTCATAAGTGACATTAAGCACAGAAAAAGAATCTTCAGTCCAATAGATTAGTTGCAAAAAAAAACCCTTCAGTACAGATACAGGCCATTCAGCCCACTGAGGAGAAAGTGAGGACTGCAGATGCTGGAGATCAGAGCTCAAAAATGTGTTGCTGGAAAAGCGCAGCAGGTCAGGCAGCATCCAAGGAGCAATAGCATCGACGTTTCGGGCATAAGCCCTTCTTCAGGAATGAGGAAGGTGTGCCAAGCAGGCTAAGATAAAAGGAAGGGAAGAGGGACTTGGGGGAGGGGCATTGGGAATGCGATAGGTGGAAGGAGGTTAAAGTGAGGGTGATAGGCCGGAGAGGGGGGTGGGGTCAGAGAGGTTGGGAAGAAGATTGCAGGTCAAGAAGGCGGTGCTGAGTCTGAGGGTTGGGACAGAGACAAGGTGGGGGGAGGGGAAATGAGGAAGCTGGAGAAATCTGCATTCATCCCTTGTGGTTGGAGGGTTCCGAGGCGAAAGATGAGGTGCTCTTCCTCCAGGTGTTGTGTTGCCATGGTCTGGCGATGGAGGAGGCCAAGACCTGCATGTCCTTGGCGGAGTGGGAGGGGGAGTTAAAGTGTTCAGCCACAGGGCAGTTGGTTTGGTTGGTGCGGGTGTCCCAGAGGTGTTCTCTGAAACGTTCCGCAAGTAGGCAGCCCGTCTCCCCAATATAGAGGAGGCCACATTGGGTGCAGTGGATGCAGTAAGTGATGTGTGTGGAGGTGCAGGTGAATTTGTGACGGATATGGAAGGATCCCTTTTGGCCTTGGAGGGAAGTGAGGGGGGAGGTGTGGGTGCAAGTTTTGTATTTCTTGCGGTTGCAGGGGAAGGTGCCAGGAGTGGAGGTTGGGTTGGTGGGAGGTGTGGACCTGACGAGGGAGTCGCGGAAGGAGTGGTCTTTCTGGAATGCTGATAGGGGAGGGGAGGGAAATATATCCTTGGTGGTGGGGTCTGTTTGGAGGTGCTGGAAATGACGAAGGATGATACGATGTATCTGGAGGTTGGTGGGGTGGTAGGTGAGGACCAGTGGGGTTCTGTCCTGGTGGCGATTGGAGGGGTGGGGTTCAAGGGCGCAGGAGCGGGAAGTGGAGGAGATGCGGTGGAGAGCATCATTAACCATGCCTGAGGGGAAATTGCGGTCTTTGAGGAAGGAGGCCATCTGGGTTGTTCAGTATTGGGACTGGTCCTCCTGAGAGCAGATGCTGCGGAGGTGAAGGAATTGGGAATATGGAATGGCGATTTTACAGGGGGCAGGGTGGGACTCCCAATCCTCGGACTCAGCACCGCCTTCTTGACCTGCAATCTTCTTCCCGACCTCTCCGCCGCCTCCCCCTCTCCGGCCTATCACCCTCACCTTAACCACCTTCCACCTATCACATTCAGCTCACTGAGTCCATACCAATCCTTCGAAGAGCATCCAAACCAGACCCACCTCCAGAACCCTATCCACATATTTCCTTTTGTTAACCCATCTAGCCTGCACACCCATGGACATCATGGGCAATTTAGTATGGCCTATCCAACTAACCTGCACGTCTTTGTACTGTGGGTGGAAACCAGAGCACCCAGCGGAAACCCATGCAGACACAGGGAGACAGACAGTGAAATCGAACCCAGGTCCCTGGTGCTGTGAGGCAGCAGTGTTAACCATGAACTGAAGGAATGAGCAATTTGAAGAGCGTGAACAGATCTAGCTAAGGTAAATTGGGATTAATGTTTGACAGGAAAACTGTGATTGGGCTATGGGTTACCTTTACAGAGGAGACAGTTCAGAGGAAGCTTTTTCCATGAAGGTAAATGTAGAGCGGATTTGGATGCAGAAAGATATGTGGTTGGATCCTCACCCTGTAGCTTTGTGGCATGAGTCAGGAATTCTGCCAGGTTTCTGCACCATCCTTGGGAGAAAAGGCCCCATCAAATGTATGTGTGTGTGTGTGTGTGTATGTATGTGAGTGCGTGTATGTGTGTGTGTGTGTATGTGTGAGTGTGTGTGTATGTGAGTGTGTGTATTTGTGTGTGCGTGTGTGTGTCTATGTGTGTATGTGTGTGTGTGTATGTTTGTGTGTATGTGTGTATGTGAATGTGTGTGCGTGTATGTGTGTGCATGTGTGTGTGTCTATGTGTGTATGTGTGTATGTGTATGTGCGTGTGTGTGTGTATGTGTGTGCGTGTGTGTGTCTATGTGTGTATGTGTGTGTGTGTATGCGTATGTGTATATGTGTGTGTGTATTGTGTGTGTGTGTATGTGTGTGCGTGTGTGTGTCTATGTGTATATGTGTGTGTGTATTGTGTGTGCGTGTATGTGTGTGTGTATGTGTGTGTATGTGTGTGTGTGTATGTGTGTATGTGTGTGTGTATGTTTGTGTGTATGTGTGTATGTGTGTGCGTGTGTGTGTGTATGTGTGTGCGTGTGTGTGTGTATGTGTGTGTGTGTATGCGTATGTGTATATGTGTGTGTGTATTGTGTGTGTGTATATGTGTGTTAGACATATGTGATGGTGGGAAATTGGGAGAGAGATGGAGCCATGGTTATTGATTCTAGATTGGTGGCAGTGGAGGGAGTTGCTGAGTACTGAGGCAGGCTGTTTAAATGGCCCAAGCTGGTTCTCTGGGACATCATTGCAGTTGTTTCCTTAAATCTTAGGTCCTGAAGCCGTGGAGTCATAGAGCTGTACAGCATGGAAACACCCTTCAGTCCAACCCATCCATGCTGACCAGATATCCTAAATTAATTTAATCCCATTTGTTAGCATTTGGCCCACATCCCTCCAAACCCTTCCTATTCATATACCCATCTAGAAGCCTTTTAAATGTTGTAATTGTACCAGCCTCTACCAGTTCCTCTGGGAGCTCATTCCATACAAGCACCATCCTTTGCATGAAACAGTTACCTCTCAGGGCCCTTTTAAATCTTTCCCCTCTCATTCTAAACCTATGCCATTTCATTTGGGATTGTCCTAGCCTGGGAAAAAGACCTTGACTATTCATTCTATCCACGCCCCCCATGATCTTATAAACCTCTGTAAGGTCACCACTCAGCCTCTGATGGTCCAGGGAAATTAGCCCCAATTGATTCAGCCTCTCCGTGTAGCTCAAACTCTCCAACCCCAGCCACATCCTTGTAATTTTTTTCTACACCCTTTCAAGTTTCATAATATCCTTCCTACATCAGGGAGACCAGAATTGAACACAGTATTCCAAAAGGTGGCCTAACCAATCCCCTAAACCCTCACCACCCAATCACATCTCCAATCACTTCCCCTTCCACCTCCAAACCTACATGGGGCAGTACGGTGACTCAGTGGTTAGCACTGCTGCCTCATAGCACCAGGATCCTGGGTTCAATTCCAGCCTCAGGCGACTGTCTGTGGAGTTTGCACTTTCTCCCCATGTCTGTGTGGATTTTCTCAGGGTGCTCCAGTTTCCTCCCACAATCCAAAGATGTGCAGGTCAGATAAATTGGCCATGCTAAATTGCCAAAGTGTTAGGTGCATTAGTTAGGGGTAAATATAGGGGAATGAGTCTGGGTGGATTATTCTTTGGAGGGTCAGAGTGGACTTGTTGGGCCAAAGGGCCTGTTTCCATACTGTAGGGAATCTGATCTAATCTAATCCAATTTAACACCTTCCAGATAATTTTCAGTGACTCAAAAATACTGTGACGCCAATCTTGCAGATTATGGTGCTTACTACAACAAAATGGAGTCTGTTTGGATCAACATGGAATTCAAATGAGTGTTCAGCAGAATGGCTGGTTTGCAGAACAGCATGATGCCAATAATGCAGGTTCAATTCCCACACCGGCTGAGGGTACAATGAAGGACTCACCTTCTGAACATCTCCCTCTCATCTGGAGTGTGTTAACATTGGGTTAAACCAACACCAATCATCCCTCTCTCTAATGGGAGAGCAGACCAACAGTCCATTGGACGTTGATGACTATGAGGCATTGGTATCCCAATTGGCTGGGCATCTGGTTTGTGATGTAGCGTGATTCCTACATTGACTGAGGTTACCATGAAGGTCCTCGATTCTCAACCTCATTCAAGGCATGAAGTTAAAACTACCAATAGTTGTCTCTCTCTCTCATGAGAGAACAGCCCTCTAGGACATGGTGACTTTGCCTATTCATTTAAATAATAAGTTCCTTGATTTAAAACTTTATGTTATTTCAGCACATGTACCCTGAGGTCTGTCCAATGTGGATGCTGTGTGAGTCTACATAGAATGCTTAAGGGGGGGCCAGGTGAAGATGGATAGGATCCTGAAGTGATATAGGTGAAGTGGATGGGGTATGGGGAGTCTGTGTCTCTGAGAGTTAGACAATGTGAGGGCTGGAGGGCTGTTTTTAGTTCCAGGTGAGATGAGCTTCCAGATCTCTGGGGCTGGCCTTAGGACCAGACTGCCCCCGTACCAGGCAACTCCTATGGCTGCCTCTGCACTGTCTCTGTTAAACTCATATTCCTGAAGCCCCACCACCAGAACCAAAATTAGCACGTTCAGATGATTTCTCCCAAGCCGAGTTTGCAGAGTCAGGGATTTTCCTGATGTGGGAATAAAATTTCAGGCTACAGTTTCTATTTAACTAACCAGTCATACTGGAAATGAACTACACAGACTCACTTCTTGACATGTTAAGCGATTTCATCTTGTCTCTCTTCTGAATTGTTTATATTTGATCTTGTATATTTGAACCCTTCATTGAAATTAATTGCGTTAGGTAAAGCGATCCTTTCATTTTGTCATCCTCTCTGACTGGATGCTCCCGCTGTCTCATTAAGAATGACAGACACGAGGCACACTGTGGCAATTATTGATGACAAATACACTAGAGTTAAATTTTCCCATCAATATCCCGACTTTGGTGGAGAATCCTGGGAATTGGAAACAGGTCTCAGTGAGCTGGCAGAATAGTTCCCAAGCATCATGCCTGTTCTCATTGTTCGGAAAGCTGCCCCAAACCAGGGGCTAACAGCAAAGCCCACGCTTTGAAGTAGGACTTCAAATGATTGAAAGAGATGCTTTAAATTGGAGAAACACCAGGCAAGCACTCCTTCTGATCACATTGGCGCACAATCTCTGAATTTCCCTGTCTTATTTCTCTCAAGTTGCAAATGTGGGTCCTCTGCATTTATGGTGAGTGTGAAAATTTTCAAAGGCTTTTCACACCGAGAGTAATAGATGCCTGGAATGTGCTGCCAGGAGGTAGTGATGGAGGCAGCTACGATAGGGGCATTTAAGGGGCTTTAGATAAGCACATGAATATGCCAGGAATGGAGGGATATGGACTAGAGGCTGGCAGAAGGGATTAGTTTAACCTGGCATCACGTTTGGCACAACATTGTGGGTGAAGGGCCTGTTCCAGTATTGGACTGTTCTCTGTTCTATGCTCTACTAATTGCTTCTCCTCCCTGTATATTTACAGGTTTGAAATTGACATTCCTTATACGCAGACTTCAACTCTTTTCAATCTCATTTCACAATGCCATTGGTTTGGAATCATTCTCTACTCCTTCCTCATAATTTTAACATCACTGACTCATTATTTGCACATTCACCTCAGCCTCTTTTCAATTCTTTTCCTCTACTTTCTGACCTTTAACTCTTTGACTTGTTGGTTCACTGGAAAACTTAATTAAAAATCACACCAACACCAAGTTACAGTCCAACAGGTTTATTTGGAAGCACTAGCTTTTGGAGCGCTGCTCCTTCATCCGGAGGTTGCATTCTCCACAACCACCTGAAGAAGGAGCAGCACTCCAAAAGCTAGTGCTTCCAAATAAACCTGTTGGACTATAGCCTGGTGCAATTTGATTTTTAACTTTGTACACCCTAGTCCAACACTGGCATCACCAAACCAGGAAAACTTAATGTTTGAGGTGGTCAGAAACTTGTCAGAAATTGCCCTCAGTAACAAATATTTAAATTAAAATAAGTGATGAAATTATTTATAGAAATTAATGTAAAACAAAAGAGAATCTAGATTAATTTGTTTGATGCAGACGGCAAATCATCTCAGATTTTTGGTTTCTTATTGTTTTTATATTTCCTGTTGCCGTTTCCTTACAAATGATGACAATAAGTTATATTTACATTGTGCGTTTTACCAAACAAAGCATTGCAACCATTTCACAAGCTCATTGTAAAACAAATGAATCAGCTAAGGAGCCACTCACTCAGTGACCAAAAGTGTTGGCAGGTTTAAATGAATATTCATTCTGCATTTCTGGTGGGATGGAACATCCAGTCAGATGTTCAGCTACTCCAGCAGTGAATAATTGCCTATGGTTTTTAATATCAAGTCTAATTTAAATCTGACTGACAAACTAAATTAGTAGCTTGCTGGTTTGGGGTTGCAGGAATGGTAGAAAGTGGAACATCAGCAACAGTTACAGTGACATTCTGCAGATGACAGGGAGGTGAAATCCCAGATATGGGAGGATGGAGGAACGCCCTATCCCATTGAACTCCGGTTTGCATTGTAAATCAGCCTGCATCTGCTTCAGGTAGCTCCAGATGCCCAGGGGAATATTGCCTGTCACATTGTCAATGGAGAACTATAATATTCCTCACCTCTTTTGCAGCACTCATATCTCATTTGTAAAATGAAGCTGAACATCCTTTCATGTATTTGAGAAGCAAATGGTACAAATATTTATCTCAGTTTGATGGAGTATCAACAATATAGGCTGGTTTTATGCGTTGGTTATTCTAAGCCCTTTCTGTTTGTATTTTGCTTTGCTACAATTAATTAATATATTTATCCTTCTCAAATGTGTCTGGTACCTCTTTGTTTGCAATGAAGCAAGGACTGTACCGTGTAAAAACTCTGATCGGTCTTTCATGTGGTGGCAATGACAGGAGAGACAAAAAGCGATCATCCCACACACATTCCCTTCAGTTGATGTGGAACAGCATGTGTGCCTGCTGACCTTGTAAGCATTGATTGAAGATACTACAAACACTCTCAGCAGCCAAACATCTGTTGTCAGCTTTATGGCTGTTTATTGCCCTGTTCGGTTTTGGGGTCTGTTGGAAAGTTTCAGTGATTAATTGGCATACTCACAGAAAAGAGGTGGTAAATAATTGGCAGTTCTTCTGTATTTTCTCCGGACAAACAAAAAGAGGAAGAAAGATTTGTGTCTTTTATGATCTCAGGGATGTCCCCACATATCTTCATAGCTAATGGGGCAGCACAGTGGCACAGTGGTTAGCACTACTGCCTCACAGTGTCAGGGACCTGGGTTCGATCCCACCTCTGGGTGACTGGCTATGTGGAGTTTGCACATTCTCCCCACGTCTGCATGGGTTTCCTCCGTGTGCTCTGGTTTCCTCCCACAGTCCAAAGATGTGCGGGTCAGGTGAGTTGGCCATATTAAATTGCCCATAATGTTAGGTGCATTAGTTAGGAGTAACTGTAGGGGAATGAGTCTTGGTGGGTTACTCCTCGTTGGGTCAGTGTGGACTTATTGGGCCGAAGGGCCAGTTTCCATACTGTAGGGAATCTAATTTAATCTAATAAACTGTCTTTGAAGTGTAATCACTCTGGTAATTCAGGAACATAGAGTCATACAGCACAGAAACAGATCCTTCGGTCCAACCAGTCCATGCTGAACAGAATCCCAAACTAACCTAGTCCCCCCTGCCTGCTCCTGGCCTATATCCCTCCAAACCTTTCCTATTCATATACTTATGAAAATGTCTTTTAAAAATTGTAATTGCACCCACATCTACAACTTGCTCAGGAAGCTCATTCCATATGCGAACCATATTGCCCCTCATGTATTTTTAAATTTCTCTCCTCTCATCTTAAATATGTGCCCCATAGTCTTGAAATTGCCCATTCTAGGGAAAAGACAACTGCCGTTAACTTTATCTGTACACCTCATTATTTTATCAACTTCTATAAGGTCACCTCTCAACCTCCTAAATTCCAATAAACTGATTGGACCGAAGATTCTGTTTCCATGCTGCATGACTGTAAAACGCTATGACTCTAACCAGACTTTCTTGATAACTCAAACCTTCCATACCCGGCAACATTCTGATAAATATCTTCAGTACTCTCCAGCTTAATACTAATATCCTTCCAATAACTTGTCGACCATAATTGGACACAATACACGATTCTGCATATTTACGGTAAGCAAAGTTTCACTCGCAAGACGAGATAATCTTTTTGTTGTGATATTGACTGAGGGTTTGTATGTACCTCGGAAGGTAGACAAGACCTTTGCTTCACCTCTCATCTGAATGAGAGCAACAAAAGTCTACTTCATGTTTTAGGGTGCTGACGTCAGGAGGAAACGGGAATCCTGAGCCCTCAGCAACATTACTGGAAGTAGCCCTGTAATTGGTTGCTTATTTAAAAAAAAGGTTAGTCCAGCTCCTGATGGTACTACGTGAATCGGGGGACACCAACTTTGAAGCCTCACCATTCCCAATGGGAGAGATGGGAGCTACTGAGGTAGCTCAGGGTTGAGAATGTGCATCAACATGCAGTGGCAAATAATCCAAGGGATCAGGCTGGTCAGCCCATCTGAATGTTGCAGTGGGACTACAACATAGGTCTGCCTTTCCCGAGGCCCTCTCTTTTAAGTATTTAATCAAATGTAGCGCAGTGATACAACCTTAATAGCCAGCAAAGTTCAGGAAATTGAAGGGTAGTTTGAGAAAATCCCAGGTCTTTGCGAGAGTTAACAAAAAGCAGTACAAACGGGCCTCCAAGATTAACCTATGCAGAGTAAGTGGTTAGTTAGATCTTTGGAATTTGCTTTTTCATATCTTAATGTTGTATTTGTCTGCATAACAGTAAATTAGATTCAAAGCAAATTTATTGATTTCAAAACATCCTGAGAATGTGGAAGCCATCATCAAATGTCCAAGATGTACAAGTTAGGTGGATTAGCAATGGTAAGTATGTTATTATGGGGATAGGTAGGGGGCTGGGTCTGGCTGGGACGCTCTTCAGACAGGCAGTGCGGACTTGATGACCGAATGGTCTCTCACAGAACTGTAGGGATTCTATGATTCGAAATGGAAATGCTTTCTTTCTTTTTGTTTAGTTTTGATCATCTGACTTGTCTTTTGTAACCCAAGGTTTTAACTTGTGGGGAAAGGTTCCTGAGCATATTTGCGAGCTGACACACGGATTATACATCTGTACGGCTATGCACCGAGAGGGTACCAAGTGTAGTCTGACTCTGGCTGGTCATGATTGAAAGTAACATGTCATGGAGAATCAATGTGACGGTATGAACATAGTTTACATGTAAATGTATCCATTTATCTTTCTGTAGCATTGTCAATAAATGTTCTGGTGAGAGGATAATTGCAAGATTAAGAACACAATGATCTTTTACTATTTAGATAGAAACAGACCAGCAGTGTTAAAGGGGTGTAGAAATATACAATGACACTGTGAGATTTAAATCCATGCTGATGGATAAATAAGAGCACCATGGTTACGTGCACGGGTGCATAGAATACAATCAATGGGTGTTTAACAATTCAAAGATAATTTTAACTTCTTCCAAAATATTTGCTTTCATTATAATCCAAATCTGCATGGACAGGGAATGTCAGATCATATAATAAGGGTGTCAATGTCGTGTGACGTCCATCGATCTGGGTTGATGTGAATAATTCATTCGTTTGCTTAAGTTGCATCATTTGCTTTATAATGGATAAGCATATCATTGCCATCAAATTTAAAAATATCAATTATTTTTGCAATTCTGCCATCATGAAAGCATGCATGGAGCTAAAAATTTCAGCATGTTATTAAGCCTCAGATGAGACTGAAACTATACAATAATTCTGGAGCTATAAATAACGCTTAGAGTTAGATCCAGTTATATTTCTTGAACAGCTCTTCATTCTCTGTGGAATCGTGAAACATCTACAAGAGAATGACCCCTATATCTCTTCCCTGGTGAAAGGAATTGCATGGAATATAGATACAGTTAAGTATTTATTGCCTGAAGTCAATATCATTGGGGTTGATCTCAATGCTCTTTTTTTAAATAAATGAATTCATTAAATTATTAGCTGGCTTCCTGATTTCAGATTTAAACTCACTTAAGCCTGAAAGCTAGATTCCAAAATTCCATCATTGACTCTAATGCACTATTCAATTGTTTTCCCTGTCTCTCTGCCAGCAAGCAGCATTGGCACACTGTTTGTTGTCAATCATCAGGCCAATGAACAAAGCTGAATGAGGGGTGGAGGTATGCAGGATACAGTTAATAATCACGTCAAAACCCTTTACCACTTAACTTTGTGATGTTGAAAAATTTCTTTGCTCATTCCAAATAGATCATTTTCTAAGAACAAACACACTGGCTAGGAATATCCTCAGAGCTACACCCATTCTGCGAACATAGTTTTGTTAGAGCTTGGGCAGAAATAAGCTTTGTAATCTAAGTTGTGATTTAGAGACACTGGTGATGGACTGGAGTGTACAAACTTAAAAATCACACAACGCCAGGTTATAGTCCAACAGGTTTATTTGGAAGCACTAACTTTCGGAGCACTGCTCCATCATCAGGTGGTTGTGGAGAATAAGATGGCACGGTGGCTCAGTAGTTAGGACTGCTGCCTCACAGCGCCAGGGACATGGGTTCAAAGTTTGTGAGAAGATTTGTAGCTCAGGTGCTCGTTGTTGTGGTTCTGTTCGCTGAGCTGGGAATTTGTGTTGCAGACGTTTCGTCCTCTGTCTAGGTGACATCCTCAGTGCTTGGGAGCCTCCTGTGAAGCACTTCTGTGATGTTTCCTCCGGCATTTAGACAGGGGACGAAACATCTGCAACACAAATTCCTTCATCTCCGCCGCATCTGCTCCCAGGAGGACCAGTTCCAATACCGTACAGCCCAGATGGCCTCCTTCTTCAAGGACCGCAGATTCCCCCCAGACGTGATCGGCAATGATTGATGCATCTTCTCAGCCCCACTGCATCGAAAGCACCAGACACTGCCATGGCAAAACGGGGTTACTGAGCCACACCAGACCATGTTTAACACAGAGGTGACCACCATAGTGCAAACCATCACCTTCCTAGGTGGAAAGCTTCCATCGTTATTCTTCAGATGTTTCTGCTGCACTTAAAATCACAGGATAATACAGTATAGAAGGAAGTAGTTCAGCCTCTTGTACTAATTCTGGTAAATTGATCCTACTTCTCCCACTCCTACTTCCTTTTCTGCAGTTCTGTATATTTTTCCCATTCCCAGTTGCCTTTGTAAGTTAATATTGAGCATATATTCACTACATTCTGAGGCAGTGCATCCAACTCATCAACTCACAGAATCCCTCCAGTGTGGAAATAGGCCATTCGGCCCAATACCGAACAGCAACCCACCCAGACCCATCCCCTCCCCCGACATTTCCGATGGCTAGCCAACTTCATAATTTCTTTTTCCTCGTGCCACCTTCAATTTCTTTGCCAGTTGCTTAATTCTGTGTCCAGGAATTAATGATGCTTCTGATGCCAGAAACAGATTCGCCTTATTTACCATGTCAAATCCTTTCCTGAATTTCAACACCTCTATCAAAGCCCTGCTTTAAGGAGAAGAGCTCAAATACTCGACCTTAGCTTATCTTTCGCACACTTTTGGTTCTAATTCTTTCGCAGGATTTGGGCATCACCAGCTAGGCTGTCATTTATTGCCCATCCCTTTCTGTAGACCTGGAGTCACGTGTAGGTCAGACCGGATAAGGACATTAGTGAAGCCGCTGGGATTTTTTTTCTCCAATAATTGACTGTGGTTTCATGGTCATCACGAGACTCTTAATTCCAGATTTTCACTGGATTCAAATTCTATCATCTACCTGGTGGGGTTTGAACCCAGGCATTATCTGGGTATAGTCTGGCAATAATATCATTAACTGAAAATGTGTTGCTGGAAAAGCGCAGCAGGTCAGGCCGCACCCAAGGAGCAGGAGAATCGACATTTCGGGCATAAGACCTTCTTCAGGCTTATGCCCGAAACGTCAAATCTCCTGTTCGTTGGATGCTGCCTGACCTGCTGCGCTTTTCCAGCAACACATTTTCAGCTCTGATCTCCAGCATCAGCAGACCTCACTTTCTCCTCGAATAATATCTTTAGACCATCTATATCAGTGATGTGAAGGGCTGTCAGTCAAATTAATATAAAATCACAAACCTCAGCTCAATCCAACAAAGATACAAATTTGATTCACTGCTTTGCTTTTAAATCTTTTATGAGGTGGCCGAGGTTAAGGGTGAAAGTTGTATTTGCAAGTGTTTATGTGCAGGTTGATTTAAATAGCCTAAAGTTTATTTAAATAGCTTGAAGTGCGCTTGAATTGTGAAAATGTAGGGGATGTTGTGACGTTTTTAGAAGATGGTTTTGGCCTTACAAGGCTGTAATGGAAGTGCTTCATGTTCTCTAGTTTACTTTTGATTTCTCTTATGTTTGCAAACAGCTGATGCTAATAGAATGAAGGATCCATGCTTCCGGAACGCCATCCACATGCTTACGTCACCCTATACATTTTTGATGTGGCCAGAGGACTTCACAGCCCAGGCTCAATCTTCGGGGATGAGGGTGAAAGATGCCTGACTGAGATGGACAGATGGTGGAGGAGCTGAAATTGGCCATGTCTGCTGATGAAGATAAAACCCTGAAATGTTTCTGGATATAGACACTGGATGACGAAATTGGACCTTTGAGCTCAGTCAGATAGAGGTTCCCATATGCATTCTTTTGATATTTAGGAGGGAGGAAGCAGTACTTCTGGTTGGATATTAAACTCAACCAATGAGTGGGAAGCTGGATAGATTTAGGGCAAAACTGGGAACACCTGGTAATCTGAAGATTGAAGACTATATCGAAGATGCACAGCTGGTTATGACATCCAGAGTCTTATTATCAGGGAACAGATTGTATTCATGATGGCATATCTGAATGGGAAAACCTCTTGGGAAATCCTGGAAAATAGTTGAGGATGGGAATATTTGAATGGTGTTAAAGGCTTAATAGTGACAAACCTCAATTGTCCTTTTTTTGGATGCACAGAATCTCATTGTCCACATCATTGAAAAATATTAGACTCCGAAGACCAGGAAGTGGCTACCATCAGGGAGGTAATTGCCAGCAGAGACAGGGTGTTTGCCTCTGACTCAAAATGCAGATTCTGCACAGCAAGCACAAATTCAGAAGCAATCTTTGGAAGTGCTGGAGAAACTCAGCAGATCTCGCAGGATCTGTGGAGAGAGTAAGAGAGTTGACACTTCCAGTCCAAAGACTTCTTCAGCTGTCCTATCTCCATGGTAAGCCTTGAGCCTGATTCTGACCAAAGAGCTAATTGAATTATGAACATGCTGGGCACTTCAAACAAGACGGTCTTCAACAAGCCACCACCAAAATTGTCATGAGGTACCATCCAGTGCACCAGCCACCCCGGTTCACCTGGCAATGAACTGATCGGGTCTCTTACTGACATCCAGTTTGGAGTACAGGGCAGAAGAGGGTTTGTGTGATGTAGAGCGACAGGGACGTTCCTGACAGTGAGTGTGAGATCTGACAGGGTGATAGCACTGCCTAAGGGCTGAAAGAGTCAACGGTTAGTCAATCATTTTGCGAAAGCACGTTTCTGAGGTAAGTGAATTAACTAACCTCTCTTCCTGAAAGCAGCTCTTCACTTCACCAGCATCAGGCATTTCTTGTCAGGGCTAACTTGAACTCTTGCTGTCGGCCCTCAATCACACTTTCCACAGCCTGGGGTTTCTGCTGGTTGATGATCTGATTGATGCGAGGAAAAAGTGAGAATGACAGATGCTGGAGAGTTAGAAATGAAAGGTGTGGTGCTAGGAAAGTCACAGGAGGGTCGATCTTCCTGCTCCTTGGATACTGCCTGACCTTCTGTACTTTTCCAGCACCACACTTTTCGATCTGATGGATTAGATTACTTACAGTGTGGAAACAGGCCCTTCGACCCAACAAGTCCACACCGACTCGCCAAAGCGCAACCCACCCAGACCCATTCCCCTACATTTACACCTTCGCCTAACACTACGGGCAATTTAGCGTGGCCAATTCATCTAACCTGCACATTTTTGGACTGTGGGAGGAAACCGGAGCACCCAGAGGAAACCCACGCAGACACGGTGAGAATGTGCAACCTCCACACAGTCAGTCGCTTGAGGCAGGAATTGAACCCAGGTCTCTGGCACTGTGAGGCAGCAGTGCTAACCACTGTGCCACCGTGCTGCCCCACGGTGGAAGATAGGAAGTTGAGAATACCTGCTGTGCTGGGGTCAAACATATTAGGAAATATTTGGGTGAAAGGCATATAGTATAATTTATATAACTTTGTAAGTAATTAAGTAAGTAGATATGGCTGGACAGGTGATGTGCTGTAGCTGTATGATGTGGGAGCTGGCTGATCTCATTGTGAACGACAGTGACCACATCTGCAGCAAGTGTTGGTTGGTGGAGGAAGTCTGACTCAGAGATGATGATCTGGATTCTGAGCTTCAAACACTGTGGCACATCCAGAAGGGGGAGAGTTACCCGGACACTTTGTTTCAGGAGGCAGTCACACCTGGTAATTAGAGTCAGAATCATAGAGATGTACAGCATGGAAACAGACCCTTCGGTCTAACCTGTCCATGCCGACCAAATATTCCCAACCCAATGTAGTCCCACCTGCCAGCACCTGGCCCATATCCCTCCAAACCCTTCCTATTCATATACCCATCCAAATGCCTCTTAAATGTTGCAATTGTACCAGCCTCCACCACATCCTCTGGCAGCTCATTCCATACATGTACCACCCTCTGCGTGAAACAGTTGCCCCTTAGGTCTCTTTTATATCTTTCCTCTCTCACCCTAAACCTATGCCCTCTAGTTCTGGACTCTCCGACCCCAGGGAAAAGACTTTGTCTATTTATCCTATCTATGCCTCTCATAATTTTGTAAACCACTATAAGGTCACCTCTTATCCTCTGACACTCCAGGGAAAACAGTCCCAGCCTGTTCAGCCTTTCCCTACAGCTCAAATCCTTCAATCCTGGCAACATACTTGTAAATCTTTTCGGAACCCTTTCAAATTTCACAACACCTTTCCGATAGGAAGGAGACCAGAATTACATGCAATATTCCAACAGTGGCCTGACCAATGTCCTGTACAGCCGCAACATGACCTCCCAACCCCTGTACTCAATACTCTGACTGAAAAAGGAAAGCATACCAAACGTCTTCTTCACTGTCCTATCTACCTGTGACTCCACTTTCAAGGAGCTATGAACCTGCACTCCAAGGTCTCTTTGTTCAGCAACACTCCCTCGGACCTTACTATTAAGTGTATAAGTCCTGCAAAGATTTGCTTTCCCAAAATACAGCACCTCGCATTTATCTGAATTAAACTCCATCTGCCACTTCTCGGCCCATTGGCCCATCTGGTCCAGATCCTGTTGTAATCTGAGGTAACCTTCTTCACTATCCACTACACCTCCAATTTAAAGTAATTCAAATTCAGTTACTGATCTGGGACAACAGAGTATGATTGCAAACGAGGCAGGTAAGGGGATCCTGCACTCAGGAATGGAGGAGCCTCAGCTCTTGACCTTAGCCAACAGGTATGAGATGCTTGCTCCATGCATGGATGAGGAAAAGGACCTGTGGGGAGGATGATCCAACTGACCACAGCACCATGGTGCAGAAGGCCATTCAAGAGGTGGGGGGTGTGGGGACCAAAAAGCCAAGTAGTTGTTATAGAGGATTCTGTAATTAGGGGGAGAGATAGTATCCTTTGCAATCCGGGTCGGGAGTCTTGCATGGTGTGTTGCTTGTCCGGTGCCAGGGTACAGGATATCTCCGACCGTCTTGAAAGGACATTGGAGCAGGAGGGGGAGGTTCCAGTTGTTATGGTCCACGTTGGGATTAACAACAAAGGCAAGGTTAGGATGGAGGACCTGTTCAGGGATTACCAAGCACTAAGAATGAAATTAAGGACCGGGTCCTCAAGGGTCATAATCTCCGGGTTACTGCCCAAGCCATGTGCAAATTGACTTAGGGACAAGAATATTAGGGAAGTAAACACATGGCTAAGGGAGGAGGTGTGGGAAAGAGGGGTTCCATTTCATGGGGCATTGGCATCAGGAGGGACCTGTACAGATGGGACGGTTTCCACCTGAACCAATCTGGAACTGGTGTTCTAGCGAAAAGGATAAATAGGGTGGTCACTTAAACGAGCGAGTCGGGGGAAGGGAAAGGGAAAACAACAGGAAATATAATGGTAAGTAAAAAGGTAAGCAGCAGGTTAGCATGTGTGCGGGAAGGTTTAAGTACAAGGCAGACTATGAAAGAAGCAAAGGGGAAGAATAACTCAGGAGATATTATTAGAGATGTTGGAAACCAATGAGGGTATGAAAACTAGTACAAGGGCACATTACCTGCATGCTCGTAGCATTCGTGACAAGGTTGATGACTTAACGTACAAATCATAGTGAATGAATATGATGTGGTAGCCCGTACGGAGACATGGTCAGAGGATGGTCACAACGGGGAGTTAAATATCCAGGGGTATCAGACTATTCAGAAGGACAGACAGGAAGGTAAGGGAGTTGGTGTAGCTCTGATATTCAAGGACGACGTCAGCGCGGTGCTGAGAGCTGATATGGGCTCTATGGAGCATGAGGTTGAATCCGTTTGGGTAGAAATTAGAAATTCTAAGAAGAAAAAGTCACTGATAGGCACGGTCTTTCGGCTACCAGATAGTAACATCACACTGGGGCGGGTAATAAAGAAAGAAATAACTGATACCTGTAAAGATAGTAAGGCTATTGTCATGGGGGATTTTAATCTACATATGGATTGGTCTAACCAGCTCAGTCAGGGTAGCTTTGAGGAAGAGTTCATTGAGTGTACCCACAATAGTTTTCTTGAATAGTATGTAATGGAAGTGATGAGGGAGCAAGATATCCTAGATCTGGCCCTGTGTAATGAGACAGGAATAATTAATAATGTCATAGTTAGGGATCCTCTTGGAAGGAGCCATCACAGTATGGTTAAATTTAGAATACGCTTAGACAGTGTGAAGATAAAATCCAATACCAGGGTCCTGTGATTAAATAAGGAGACTACAAAGGGGTGAGGGAGGAGTTGGCTAAAGTAAACTGGCAACAAATATTTTTGGTGGGACAGTAAATAGCAGTGGAGGACTTTCAAAGAAATTTTTCAAAGTGCTCAGCAAAAATATATTCCAGTGAAAAGGAAGGACTGTAAGAGAAGGGGTAATCTGCCCTGGGTGTCTAAGGAAATAAGGGAAGCTATCAAATTGAAAGAGTAGGCACACAAAGTGGCCAAGAAGAGTGAGAAAGTAGAATTTTGGGAAAACTTTAAAGGTCAACGGAAAGCCACAAAAAGAGCTATAAAGAAAAGTAAGATAGAACATTGAAAAAAAAAACTGGCACAGAATACAAAGACAGACAGCAAATGTTTCTCCAAATATATAAAACAAAAAAGAGTGGCTAAAGTAAACATTGGTCCTTTAGAGGATGAGAAGGGCATTTAGTTATGGCATATGATGAATAGCCAAGGTATTGAACAGGTATTTTATGTCAGTCTTTACAGTGGAGGACACTAATAACATACCAGTAAGTGACAAAGAGATAAAGGTAGGTGGGGACCTGGAAACAATCATTATCAAAGAAGAGGTAGTATTGGCTAAGTTCATGGAGCTCAGGATAGACAAGTCTCTTAGCTCTGATGGAATGCATCCCAAGATATTAAAAGAGATGGCGGGAGAAATAGTAAGTGCACTTGTGGTAATTTTCCAAAATTAGCTGGACTCTGGGGCAGTTCCAGCAGATTGGAAAACAGCAAATGTGATGCCACAGTTTAACAAGGGAGGTGTAAAGAAGATGGGGAATTATAGACTGGTTAGCTTAACTTCTGTAGTGGCGCAGATGCTTGAGTCAATGATCAAGGAAGAAATAACGAGACATCTAGATAGAAATTGTCCCATTGGGCAGATGCAGCATGGGTTAATGAAGGGCAGGTTATAGGTAACAAACCTTTTGGAATTCTATGAAGACATTACAGCAATGGGAACCCATAGATGTGGTGTATTTATGTTTCCAAAAGACCTCCAACAAGGTGTCGCACAAGAGGCTGCTGCATAAGATAAGGATGCATAGCATTACAGGTAAGGTATTAGTATTGATAGAGAATTGGTTGACTAACAGAAAACAAAGAGTGGGGATAAATGAGTGCTATTCTGGCTGGTAATCTGTGACTAGTGGTGTGCCTCAGGGATCGGTGCTGGGACCACAAGTATTCCCAATTTATGTGGATGATTTGAAGTTGGGGCCCACGCAGAGTGTGTCAATGTTTGCAGATAAGAATAAGCTGAGAGGCAGAGCAAACTGTGCAGAGGACTGTGAAACTTTGCAGAGGAACATAGATACTTTAAGTGAGTGGGCAGATGGAATACAATGTTAATAAAAGTGAAGTCATCAATTTTGGTAGGAGTAACAGTAAAAAGATGATTATTTGAATAGTAAAATGTTGCAGCATGCTGCTATGCAGAGGGACCTGGGTGTCCTTGTGCATGAGTCACAGAAGGTTGGTCTGCAGGTAGAAAAGTAATTAAGAAGGCACATGGAATTTTGTCCTTCATTGCTAAAGGGGTTAAATTTAAAAGCAGAGAGGTAATGTTGCAGCTATACAAGGTACTGGTGAGGCCACACCTGGAGTACTGTGTGCATTTTGATCTCCTTACTTGAGAAAGGTACTGGAGGGGGTACAGATTCCTCTGGGGTTCACGAGGTCGATTCCGGAGTTGAGGGGGTTGGCTTATGAGGAGAGACTGAGTAGACTGGGATTATATTCTTTGGAATTTAGAAGCATCTTACAGAAACATATAAAATTATGAAGGGAATAGATGAGTTAAACATAGAGAGGATATTTCCCCTGGCAGGTGAAACTAGAACAAGAGGGCATAACCTCAAAATTAGGAGGAGCAGATATAGGACTGAATTGAGAAGGAATGTCTTCACCCAAAGGGTTGTAAATCTGTTGAATTCCTTACCCAGTGAAGTAGTTGACGCTCCTTCAGTAAACGTTTGTAAAGTTAAGATAGAATTTTTTGAACAATAAAGGAATTAAGGGATAAAGTGAGAGTACGGGTAAGTGTAGTAGAGGCCACAAAAAGATTAGCCATAATCTTATTGGGTGGTAGAGCAGGATGCCTGCTGATATTAATGATCATTGTTGACATTGTGAGATGTGCTTTGGCCACAGTAGGGCAGGAACTTCGCCACTCAGTGAGTGATTGCTGGTTGCCAACATTGTGAGGTCTTTATAATGGACGCTGCAGTCCATAGCTTGGGTAATAACAATACTGAGCAGGTCAGCTGCAAAGGAGCACAGATCAATTGAAAATACAAGCACAGCTAAGAAGATGAGATGTCCTTTTGAGCAAATCCTGGATTTCACCCAATTCCTTACCATGTGCTTAGGTCAGCAATGGAAGAAGTGAATGCTTCCTTAATATGGACCTGAACATTTGAGTAATTGTGGTATTGTCAAACCTGTTTATTACATAATCACTAAATAAGTGGTCACTGTGTAGTTGCTAGGATAGCAAGTTTCAAGCAGAAACTGTGACTTGGAGCCTTGATCAGAAGGTGTTGATGGTGAGAAGGAACACCACGTAAATATCCTGTATAATAGCTGTGGATTCATCTCTGCAGGAAGGAGTGTCTTTTATCAGGCATGAAGAGAGACAGAGAGAGAGGCGCGCGCACACACACACACACACTTCCCCAACCAAGCTGTGAACTATAAGCTCAATTCAATACAAATGCTCTGTTTTCCTCATTTAGCTTTAGTTCTTTTGTTAATGTTGCAAAGAGCTGACGTGAGCGAAATAATTAATTCTGTTTCATGTTGTATGGGCTGGCCACGATCATGTTGCAATTGGAACCTCTCTATCAGTGAAGCCCAAAGTAAACAGAGGCTTGTGGAGGTGATTTTTCGATGACAGCAGGAATTGAGGCTGACATCGGAATTGTGACCAAACTCAGAAAACATGGCCCAAAGTTTTCGGTCAGTAGCATTTGATCGGAATGGATGGTGCCTGACCTGTTGAATATTTCAGCATTTTCTATGATAGCACAATTCTAGCACCCAGAGTGTGTTGATCTTGTTCCATTTTAAGCAATGCAGCCTCTTTTCAAATTTGTCAGTCACAATATGTTTCAACCCCCTGCTCAGGCTTCTAGCCAATCAACATTGATCAGCGCAGGTTGGATGCTGAAACCACTGTATCGAGCTGATAATGGTAAGTTGGTATGCTGCCTGTGTCACAATCAATGTACGTGGGTTAATCAGGAGTACAAGCCTGACATCAGTTTGAATCCAGTTATCCTTAATTGCAATGCAGGTCGCCTGCCAAGTTAGCTGCAGATTCACTCAATTATTTTGCTGTGAAGAGCAATAATGATGTTGAATGCCTAAGTTTGGATATAAATATTGCAAATTCACCAAGATGCAAGACTCACATTTACTTCTCTTCTTCAGAAAATTATTTTTCTTTTATGTCTAATACTTGACTCCAACTATATTTACCTTATTTTGATACAGTAGAACCCACTACAGCATGATTCTATATATTGTGAGCTTGCTTATTGTGCAAGGACCCTCAAAGAGGCAAATGTTTCTTTAAAACTTGATTTAACTCATTAAAAATAGGAGAGTCCAGTGAACTTCATTCTCGGCCTCGAACATCTGTGTTACAATGGGCCTCTGCTTATGGATAACCCCATAGATTTCAGATTATTTCACTTTAAAACTGAAGTGATGTCACTTTTAATACCCTTCTATAATACTGCTCTATACCTCCATCAGTTTACAGTGCAGTGGCTTAGTGATTAGCTGAGGTACCTTACAGCACGAGGGACCAAACTTGATTCCAGCCATGGTGACTGTCTGTGTAGAGATTGCATGTCCTGCCTGTGTGTATGTGGATTTTTTCCAGGTGCTCTGGTTTCCTCCCACAGTCCAAAGATGTGCAGGTTATGTGGATTGGCCATAGTGTCCAGAGATTAGATTCTTTAAAGTGTGGAAACAGGCCCTTCGGCCCAACTAGTCCACACTGACCCTCCAAAGATTAACCTACCCAGACCCATTTCCCTCAGACTAATGCACCTAGCACTATGGGCAATTTAGCGTGGCCAATTCACCTGACCTGCACATCTTTGGACTGTGGGAGAAAACTCACGCAGACAATGTGCGAACTCCACACACAGTCAGGTGAGGCTGGAATCAAACCTGGGACCCTGGTGCTGTGACGCACTTTTCGGGATAGTTGGGTTAGCCATGGTAAATGTGGGGTTGTAGGGAGGGGTGTTCTTTGGAGGATAAGGGCAGACCCAAATGACCTCTTTCTGCACGTTAGGGGTTCTATGGTTCTATGAAAAGGTAAGGAAGAAACTGAAAAACGGGATAATAGTCTAAAGATAATTGCAAAAAAAAAGTGCTGCTTTAACTTTCTAAACTGGAATCTGTTGATTGTATTAGTGCTGAAGAAAAGAGGAGATATATTTATTGTCCTGAAGCACTGCATCAAGAAGCATTTTCCAGTCTTTTTCCCTGACATCGTTCCCAGGTTCATGGCCAGAACTGAGCAATAGTATCGAGACAAAGGTCTACCTATATTACAACTAGAAGCATAGTGTAAATAACAGTTATAATGCCATTGTTCATCCAATGACATTTAAAATGGATTCAACCTTTGTCTTCATCATTCATAATGTTATTTAACTCCATAATTACATCTATGCTTTTGATCACTTTCTTTTTCCACAAAGATAAAAGTCAATGATATTGCGGTATTATTTTTAATTACACCTGAAATCATTTAAATCACAAGGAACTGCATCAGTTAGTGAAGTAAAAACATGACATTGAAAATCATATTATATCTCAAAATTTTAAAATTTTTACTTGCAGCCTTTATAATAAGATTTTCTATTTTGTGTTCTTGGCTCTATTCCTGGAGATATAGAGAAACATCAGTAATGACCTTGCTTGGTATTGTGCTTTTAAAATGCGATATCCAGATCAAACAGCAGACTTAAGTTTCAGGGCACTCTTAAGAAAGTTGATTGATGATCTGAACAGGTGAGGGGATTTGCCATTTGTAATTTTAGACACCATCAAGAATGAACATAATGCCAAAACAAAATGATCACATTACATCCATTCTTTTGGAGATCATTATCATTTGTTTGGACCAAAATTATCATTCTTTATTTGGAGAAGATGGGCAGAGCTGAGTCTCAGGATGATAAAATGTTAATATCAATAATGCATTTTCACAATATTCCTTGAGATTACATTTAATGCAGGGCAAGTCCAGCATCTGTTAAAACCTTGAATGTTGCTCTTGTTAGGGCAACTGTAAGCGGTTATATACACTCCACTCTTTAATCCTAAAATTATCTCGCTGTCCTGAACAGACTCTAACTTATAGCTCTAGAATATTGCATTAACTGCTGAGGAACTATAATTTTCTTTGATATGAATGAGGTGCACATTGTGCAAACAATTTCATTCAAAAACCATTTGATCAATAACCAAGGCATTTTTCCTTTCCACAAAGAACATAAGGAACAAACTTTGGCTCCGCAGTGAGTCTATTTTCAGATTTGTAGGTGTTGTTTGAAGATTAAGTGGCACCCATACCTTGGCTGCACATTTGCAATGCAGATTTAGCCAACTGTCATGATGGCAAGGGCATTATTATGGACATTAGTAATGTGCGCTGATAAGTGTACCAAGTAACAGGTAGTGATGTAAGTGAGTGCATAATACTGATTTGATGTAAGTCATGTTGAACTTCAATGCTCCTTTGCTTTAACATGTACAGCTGAACGTGTGTTCAGTGGCAGAGGGACTCCACCAGCGTCATTTAAAGACACCAACGACTATCTACAGGTTAATGGTGGAATGATTTTGACTAGTTGTTGCTAAGTTTGTAGAATTTGTGAATGTGTTGTCAGAAAACAAGAATATAAGGAATGAAAGGTAGATGGCTACTCAACTTTGCTTCATCATTTGGTACAATCAAGACTGACCTTGGGCTTCAACTCTGTTTTTCCAACCACTCCCCATATCTCTTAATCTCTGAGACATTAAAAATCTTCATCTCCACCTTTAGAGCGATGGTGTATTCACAATCTTCTGGGGAATTCCAAAGAATCACAATTTATGAACAAAGGAATATCTCCCCATCTCAGACCTAGATGATTTTCCACTTTATCCTGAGATTCTATTTCCATGTTTTTAGTTTCTCCACCCAGACAAAGCAACTATGTATCTACACTGTCAAGAAACTTCAAAATATTAAAATAAAAACAGTACAATAAAATAAATATCCCATAATCTTTTAAGCTCCAAAGAATATAATACCAATTTACCTAGAATCTCATTATAGGATAATCCTTTTGTTCCAATTCCAATCCACTTGTGTCGTTGCCATATTGTCTCCAAGTATATCCTTCCCTAAATATGGTGACCAAAACTGCTCACTGCATGTCAGGTCTGGTCTTATCAAAACCCTCAGACTTCTTTTTTTTATATTACAATCCTCTTGTAATCAAAATCACATTACCATTGGTTGCTGTACTTGCATGCTAGTTCTCTAGTATTCCTGCTAAGAACATTCCCAGCTGGGGCTGACAAGTGGCAAATTACATTTGTGCCACACAAATGCCAGGCAATGCCAATCCAACACCTTTATTCAACTAGAAAGGGGATGAAACGTTTGCAGCAAAAACTCCCAGCTCAGCGAACAGAACCACAACAACGAGCACCCGAGCTACAAATCTTCTCAGCTTCACAGGAGGCTCCCAAGCACTGAGGATGTCACCTAGACAGGGGACGAAACGTTTGCAACAAAAGCTCCCAGCTCGGCGAACAGAACCACAACACCTTTATTCACCTTTAAGAGGAAGAGAGGTAGAAAACAGGAAACTACAGACCAGATACAGCAACTACATAACTACGTAGGCTACATGGGAAGTGAATGGCTCGTAGTACTATCATGAGAGTGTTAATCCAGAGACCCTCTGGGGACTGAGTGTGAATCCCACCATCGTCAATGGTGAAACTTGAATTCATTAAAAATCTGGAATTGATGACTGTGAAACCATTGCTGATTGTGGCTGCTATTATAGAGGAAAGCAATGATGTCTTTGATCTGATGATGGGTACATAGTTTTGGTCAAATAGAGCCTGCTGCTGTTCTCTCTCAGGAGGGCAGATCTCTCATTACTGCAGGTGCTGCTGTTCCTGAGTATGCTGGTATGGAAGGTCTCACTGATGACATCGGTGTTGTTGGTCACCATCTGATAACGAATAACAGCTCGATAGGAACACAGTGTAAGAAATACCTGTGCTATTTTGATAGTTCAGAGCACCCACATTGCAGATCAGAATTTGGATATGGGAAAGGTTGCCACCAATGTATTTAGAAACACCAAAGAGGTTGAGTAAAATAACTGAGTCAAGAGTATGGTTCTGGAAAAGCACAGCAGGTCAGGCAGCGTCCAAGGAGCAGGAGAATCAATGTTTTGGGCAAGTCCAGAACTATAGGGCATAGGTTTAGGGTGAGAGGGTAAAGATATAAAAGAGACCTAAGGGGCAACTTTTTCACGCAGCAGTTGGTACATTTATGGAATGAGCTGCTAGAGGAAGTGGTAGAGGCGGGTACAATTACAGCATTTAAAAGGCATCTGGATGGGTATATGAATAGGAAGAGTTTAGAGGGATATGGGCCGGATGCTGGCAGGTGGACTAGATTGGGTTGGGATATCTGGTCAGCATGGACAGGCTGGACTGAAGGGTTTGTTTCCATGCTGTACATCTCTATGACTCTGTGAATCTAAGAGCCCTTCATTTTGAAGCCTCATTCTTGATGAAGGACTCTTACCCGAAACATTGATTCTCCTGCTCCTCGGATGCTGACTGATCCGCTTTTCCAGCATCACATTCTCCACTCTGATCTCCAGCATCTGCAGTCCTCACCTTCTCCAGTGTAAAATAACTCCTCTGTGTTAGTAATCGGAATAAAGTAAAGCGACTGTAAGTATTGCTGATTTATTGGATGTGTGACTTTCTTCAGCAACCCACAGCAAACCGCCCCAATCTCCATCGCCTCTCTGTCCTTACCTTACTTTCACTGGTGAGTCCCAGAAACCCAGGAACCTCTGGAGTTAACATTAAGCTGCAAGTCAGTATGATTTCATATTCAAGTAATAACATATTGAAACTGACAGTCTGTCTCTCCCTATGAGTTAGAACACAGCCTAATCATTGGAGTGAAAGTCTATGGATTTCAGCAGGTTTCAGGGCATGCTCGCATTTTCCTTGGATTTTATCCCTTGCCTGGACCCAAACCCAAGGGCTGACCAGCATTAACTTGCACTTTCTCTTGCTGAAAAAGCTGTGGCACGTTTTGTATATCACAGTTAAATACCGTTTGGGCCATTTCTAAAGTATTCTAAAGCCAATGGGTTGTGTACATCCGGGAAGTACCTTTATTATATGAATATACAGTTGTTAACTGCTAACTGAATGAAGTGTGTCTGGGCCCTTGTTCCTTTCATCAAATGGAAAAGTGAGGTAACTTTTCACTGATATTGTGCTAGAATTTTACCAACAGCAACAAAATCCTGATATTGGGACTAAAAGACAGTAAAATCACTGCACAGACATGGGGTGCAAATGTAAATATGATAATCTTGGGGCTTAACTATTGATTGCCATGGGAACCTACGAGGTAAGATGTTAGAACGTAGAACATAGAAAATTACAGCACAGAACAGGCCCCACGATGTTGTGCTGAAGTTTAATCCTAATGTAAAATATAGTAACGTAACCTATGCACCCCTCAACTCACTACTATCCATGTGCATGTCCAGCAGTCGCTTAAATGTCCCCAAAGACTCTGCTTCCACCACCACAGCTGGCAACGCATTCCATGCATTCACAACTCTCTGCGTAAAGAACCTACCTCTGACATCTCCTTTATACCTTCCTGCTAAAATCTTCAAACTATGACTCCTTGTACCAGTCAATCCTGCCCTGGTAGGAGGAAGTCAGTCAAGACGCCATATTCTTACTAGACCATAGGACTGCTTTCGCACTAAGGAGAGATGGCTGGTGGCACCCTGGGGGGCACCATACCCCAGGTAGGGGGGAGAGATTGGGAGGGAAAGTCTTTCATGGTCACCTCAGCCAGTGATGGGAATTGAACCCACACTGTAAGCATCATACTGTTTTGCAAACCAACCATCCAGTCAACTGAGCTAAACCCATCCCCATAGGCAGCAGTACTCAGGGTTGCAAGACTGATCTTTAAGATGCAGCCAGCAGTGGTATTAAAAGGTAGCAGCCCCAGAGAGAACCAAAAGCAATCAGTAGAAGTCAAATGACCCACTCTAAAGGAAAAAAGTAAGGGAATGGAGGTGGGTGAGGGAGGGGTGGTGATGGGGCCATTGTTGATCTGGAGGGGGGGGTTTTAACATCCCCTCACCCCTGACTCAGGCCTGGGCCACACTTGGGCCCTAGTTACTGACCTCCTGGACTCAAACCTGAAACCCATTACCTGCTGCTGCTGCCTGCCCAGTTCCCCTTACCAGAGGCTGGACATCGATCAGACACCACCCTGCCAGACTCTATTTGCCTCTAAGCCAACTGCTAAAGCTGGGTGGCACTCAGAGGGGTGTACCTCTCTGAGTACTGTTGATGCCCCCATGTGAGCTGGTCCCTGTTAAGCAATCTGGGACAAATGGCATCCCAGGAAGGCCAGGCCTGAGGCACCAGGATGGGAAAGCACAGTGTGATGGGAGATCTGGGACAGTTGGTCACACTGTGCAGAAGACAGAACGAGGGCTGGCACCCAGGAAGTGCTTAACCCTCTAAATGTGCAGAGGAGATAGATTCTTCAGAGCAAACAGAGTAAACAGAGCAGAGGGAGGTTATGGCGTGGTCCGACGTGGGGCGCTGCAGTGTCAAAAACAGAAGATCAAGACTTGATTCACCCTAAAGTTTGCAGTGTTGATTGTGAGTAAAAGATGGAAATGAATTTGGAGAAAGGGCTGCCCAACCCAGTCAATAAGAATACCCAGATAATTAGATTAGATTATTTACAGTGTCGAAACAGGCCCTTCGGCCCAACAAGTCCACACCCGACCCGCCGAAGCGCAACCCACCCATTACCCTACATATACCCCTTACCTAACACTATGGGCAATTTAGCATGGCCAATTCACCTGACCTGCACATCTTTGTGACTGTGGGAGGAAACCGGAGCACTTGGAGGAAACCCACGCAGACACGGGGAGAACGTGCAAACTCCACACAGTCAGTCGCCTGAGGTGGGAATTGAACCCAGGTCCCTGGCGCTGTGAGGCCAGGATAGCTAGGGATACAACACAGGGCCACTTGACCTGAAATATTAACTCTGATTTCTCTCCACACATGCTGCCAGACCTGCTGAGCTTTTCCAGCAATTTGCATTTTTGTTTCTGTATTCAACATCCACAGTTCTTTCTGCTTTTAATGAGTTCTGCCATATCTCTGGTGTTCTCTACGTGTCAAGCTTCATTGGAAGACTGGCACCATCTTGGACAGCTGTGTCCAATGATCTCCCAGTGGATGACAGACCTGCACATCATCACCTCCAACATTAGCTCTGTACAGCAATGGGTCAACAAGCAAGGTACATGTGTACCCTGAAAGGGTAGAGGGGCTGCTGCATGAAGCATCTGTAAGTTCTTCTCAAGGTTTCCCAATGGGGACGGTAGATAAACCCCCCTTACAATAGCACCAACAGCCTATAGTAGCATTATTGCTGGACTATTTAATGCAGAGACTCGGGTAAAGATGTGGGGACCTGGGTTTGAATTCTACCATTTCAAATGGATTCAATTAATAATCTGGGATTAAGAGTTTAATGATGATTATGAAACCCTTGTCGATTGTCAGGATTAACTCATCCAGTTCAGAGAAGGAAATCTGTTATTCCTACCTAGTCTGATCTACGTGTGACTCCAGACCCGTAGCAATGTGGTTGTCACTTAACGGCCCTCTGAGCAATTGGGGATGGGCAATAAATGCTGCCTGACCAGTGATGCCCTCTTCCTGGGAATGAAACAAAAGCTTTTTTAAATGTCATGCAACATCTGAAAACGCATCACAGAAGCTTCATGAAACAAATGAAGTACTGAGTCTCAAAGGAGGTATTTCATAGCATGACCAAAATGGGAATCAGAGAAAGAGGTTTTGAAGAGTCTCATAAAGGAGGAAACCGAGGCAGAGAACCAGAGAGCTTTAGGGATGGGATTCCAGATCTCAGGATCTAAGCAACAGAAAGTGCACTGACTACTAGTGAAGCAATTAAGGTAGGAAGAGTCAGGAGGATGGAGAACCTGGAGTTAATTCAGTATGACCTACCTGTCATGAATCCATGCTGGCTCTCCTTAATTAACTGAAAATTATCGAGGTATTCAGTAACCTTATTCTTAATTATATGCTCTAGCAATTCCTCCACCTCAGATGTTAGGCTAATTGGCCTGTAATTCCCTGTTTTTTGCTGTTTTGCCCTTTTCGAAAAGTGGAGTGACGTGTCTGATGTTCCATTCCTGAGGGATAACTCCTGCATCTAGGGATCTCTGAAAGATTATAGTTATTGCATCTACAGTATGCACTGTTACTTGCTTTCACACCCTCGGATGGAATCAGTCAGGTCCCAAGGATTTGTTGCTCTTTAATTCCATTAATTTCCTCATTACCAAAGTTTTACTTCATTAATTTTATTCAGCCCCTGTTTCCAATCCTCAGAACTTTGGCAAGCTACACTCCTTTTCTACTGTAAATACTGAGGCAAAGTAATTATTTAACATGGCTGCCATTTCCCCATAGTCATTGACAATATCACCTCTTTCAGTCTTTACTGGGCTAACATTGATCCTGGTGACTCGCTTTCCCTTTATGTAACTATAAAATTTCTTCTCATTGCTTTTGATGTTCCTGGCAAGTTGCCTTTCCTAATCTCTTTTAGTAGCTTGTATAAGCTGCTTTGTGGTCCTTTGTTGCTCTTTGTGTCTTTTCCATTTGGCAGGATCTGTGCTGTTTTTACATTTTTAAGCCCTTCCTACATACAGCACCCTTGCTTGGCCATATTAAAAGGCTGTACTGTAGCTGTTGTGGCATCTATATCACATCTTCTGAAGCCCTGGGTCCATCTTGATGCTCCTATGCTGGGAGTTGTAGCTCTCCTCTGCACTTGTGTTTCAGGTTCTGCAAGTGGCTGTCTGTTCAGTGGATACCACTTGTCACTCGTTCTCTGCCAAGGAAGGAACGTGGAACTGATTGAAAAGGTTGGGCACTTGGAACTGAATTTGTTTGCAGGTGCCAGGGCATTTTTCGGAGAACCTGGAAATGACCTGAGAGATGGGTGTCTGTTGTCTTATCCCAGTTATATATGAGGCAGTCGATGCCTTTTCTATCGTTGGACCATAGGAGCCTTGATGAGCATATATGCAGTCCTTGATATCCTATGCAGAGTAGAATGCAGGATTCCTATAATACTCCCGGCCTGACTGTACAGAATGGAAACATGATGCATAGACTCATGGAGTCATAGAGACATATGGCATAGAAACAACACCTTTGCTCCAATTTGTCCACACTGACCAGCTATCTTAAACTGATCTAGTCCCATTTGCCAACATTTGGCCCATATCCCTCTAAACCCTTCCTATTCACGTACTTGCTGGGTGCCTTTTAAATGTTGAAATTGAACCAGCCTCCACTACTACCTCTGGCAGCTCATTCCATACACGCACCACCCTCTGCATGAAAACGTCACCCCCTATGTCCCTTTGAAATCTTTCCCCTCTAACCTTAAACCTATTCCCTCTAGTTTTGGACTCTTCTATCCTGGGAAAAAGACTATGGCTCCTCACCCTATCCATGACCTTCATGATTTTATAAACTTCTATAAAGTCCCCCCTCAGGCTCCGATGCTCCAGGGAAAACAGCCCCAGTCTATTCAGCCTCTCCCTGTAGCTCAAACCCTCCAACTCTGGCAACATCCTTGTAAATCTAGTCTGAACCCTTTCCAAGTTTCACAACATGTTTCCTGTAGCAGGAAAACCAGAAACAAATGCAATATTCCAAAAGTGGCCTAACCAATGTCCTGTATGCATTGGCTGACCATCGTGAAGGTGGTATTGGTGACTTCTTGATGTAGTAATGAGCTGCAGACAAGCAATTCCAAAAAACAGCTCCAGTGTCTCTTTGAAATAATCATGTGGCATGGAAGTTGAGTTACTATGGTGACCTTTAGAGCCACCAGTACTGGCTTCTCCACTTTCACTGCGGTCAGCTCGGTGACTTCTGCCTTGGTGAGGCACAGTCTTCCACACCTGCAGTCAATAGAGCCTTTCCAGTGGATCCTATTTTTTGTACACAGGAGGTTGTGTGCCCTTTGCCCATTATCCTTCAATATTCTGGAAACCGTCTGGTTGCTATAGCTTCCAGTCCTGGTGGCTTCAATTCTCTTCGTCCTGATGCTCTTTGGAGCTCACAAGATAGCAGTGAATGAGACCCACAGCAAACAGTTCCACTTAGCCTTCCCATCAGCCCATCATGATTTACACAGAATTGGAGAGCCAGAATTCCTTGTAGCTGATGAGGCTCTGGAGTTCCATTGGTATTGAGTGTCCCTTACAAAATGGAAGAAGGCTGGCAAAGTTGCAATTTATTGCCTCTTAGCCCAGGCAAACCTTTCCACGCAGGGACTTATCCAGCACCTCTGGGATTCCCTGTAACCGTGTAAGTACATCGGTCTTCCTGTATTTTCCCACCTTTCTCGCCTCCTGTCTGTCTCCACTGTGCTGACAAAATCCTTCCGCTGTGTAGCCTCAACCATGAAATGTGCTGCCTGCAGCATCTTAATTGGTGATTAGGCGTCCTCTGTTTGATTGACAATATAATATCAGCCATCTAAATTCAACTCTAATATGCGCTGTGATCCAATCATCATGCATAAAGAAGCAGTTTTGCATGTAATAAAGTAGCTAAAAAGTTATCCAAGCTTCTCATTTTAGCACAAGACATTTCCAGTGACAGAGAGCACCAGCATTCATAACTTTGGCCATCTGGATTGCTGTCTGTTCCCTAAAGGTTCAGCAGCCTTGCTACCTTGGTTTATTATTCACTGTTTACATCCAGCTGTATTCACACAGAAAAGGTACAAATGAAATATTAAAAAACACAGAAACTGATTCCTGGAATATAGGGTTTGGAATGCAATACTGTTTAAAATGTTTTCAGTAGAACCATTTGTATGCAGATGACACCAAAATTGGAGGTGTAGTGGACAGCGAAGAGGGTTACCTCAGATTGCAACAGGATCTTGACCAGATGGGCCAGTGGGCTGAGAAGTGTCAGATGGAGTTTAATTCAGATAAACGTGAGGTGCTGCATTTTGGGAAAGCAAATCTTCGCAGGACTTGTACACTTAATGGTAAGGTCCTAGGGAGTGTTGCTGAACAAAGAGACCTTGGAGTGCAGGTTCATAGCTCCTTGAACGTGGAGTCGCAGATAGATAGGATAGTGAAGAAGGCGTTTGGTATGCTTTCCTTTATTGCTCAGAGTACTGAGTACAGGCGTTGGGAGGTCATGTTGCGGCTATTCAGGACATTGGTTAGGCCACTGTTGGAATATTGCATGCAATTCTGGTCTCCTTCCTATCAGAAAGATGTTGTGAAACTTGAAAGGGTTCAGAAAAGATTTACAAGTATTGTTGAGACGGAAACCGAATGGTCTCGTCTCTACGTGTTCGTTGGAAGGAGAGATCAAACCGGCTAGAGTTTGGAGCAAAAACACCGTTTATTACAGAATCAAAACTGGCACACTATACAACGAATTCAAAAGCATGCAAATTCGTTGGAGAAGGCGTTCTGTCTCTCCCTTCGGATCTGGTGCAGTTATACTTCGCGCTTCCTCGAGTTCCCGGTCAGGTTCCCCTTGTTCGGCTCTTTCATTGGTCGGTTCACCTGTCTGTGAAGGGATTAGTGTCTCTATTGGCTGCCCCGAGATACCTGTCCCGCTCCTGCTGTGCCGAACAATGGGTAGACATCCTGGGTTCGGCAGTTTCCGATCTTGTAAATTAAAAGTTTATTGTTGGAAGGGTTTCCTCATTGCCATGCGGCAGGCTGTCTGGGCGTTCACAATAGTTCTCCATAGTCGAATATACAGATATTATCATTTAACATAGGACTCGAATGAGTTTGACGTCAGCGGAGGCATTAGCAAGTACTTTATCAATCAAGTGTAGTATCGGTGCGATTTACACTATCCGATAGTTACCGGTTTCCTTTATTAACAATGAGAGTGTAACAGGATGATCTGAAACTGACGGACATGTTCTAATCCCCCAGGAATGTGGCCCCAGGCAGACAGTCCTGCAGTGGCTGGGTTTACTTTACATGGCTGTGTTTTAGCTGGTATCTGACAGTGTCTGCTTTAATAATGGTGCTCCCCTCCCTAGCCCCAATGTAGGTACCCCGATAGCAGATTCTCCCCAACATTCCCTCCCTTGGCCTCGAAAGAGGCCACACCCCCTTATCCCGTAAGGAACGCAACCCCACGAGGCGACCGGTGTCCGGTGTTGTATCGCCCAGACTCACCGGTTCTAAGGAGACAGTCATATGGGGATGAAGAGTGCCCTGAAAACCGCGCCGCTACACAATTAAGCAATAGATAGTCACAGCTGCATGCTAAGCTAAACTAATAGTTGAAGTAATTGAGGCAGTGTCTGCAGAAATAACGAAAAGCACAGGACTAGACAAGCATTGCAATAAGTCATTCAGAGCTGGCGAAATGTACGCGAGTGCGTTAGAATGAGTAAGCTATTTAGTAAACGCAAGTCTGTAGTCCAAAGAGCCGGCAAATGTAAATAGGCGTTGTAAGTTTGGAAAGGGAGTAGGAACAGCCTGGTACCAGCAGGTAGATACCCGCTAGAGATGTGAAACCCAGTGTGAAACTGTACTGTGCCCCGGTGGTCCCGTAGATCAGTATGTTCCAGAGAGCAGCAGTGCTGTCCAACCGTCCGACACGGATGCAAGCAGGCAGAAATCTCATCAAATGGAGACGAACGGAAGCCACCCGTTCCGATGTCAATGCGCGACTGTGCCTGTCTTAGGTTGTCCCTCGCCCGAGGGATCTTACCCATCATTGGCTAACCAGTCGTGCTGCATTGAGTAATAGATGGCGACATCCATTTCACCACCCCAAGGACAGGCATGGGCAGCTCAGTAGCATGGTCAGTGGCCTCCGAGGGTGGCTGAGGGCAGTCAGGAATATTGGACAGTCCGCAAAGGCCGCCTACGAGAACAGCAGTGTCTCAATTGCCAAGGCACACAGTACATTTCACCCACCCGCTGTTATGGAAGGATGAATTCACATATCCCCAATTTAAACGGGCAAAATAAATAAGTGGGGGCTCTTTGGACAACCAGGCTTCATTTAGCGTACATGAAGATGAAAAGTTAGTCATGAGTACGACAGGATCAGACGAATTCGAAAGAAAGCCATTGAGGGATTAGGTTCTGCTGACCTGGAGCAATGAGAGAAGCGGTGCGTGCGGTGGCCTATGTGTTTGCAGCCAGCTCAGTATAAGATATGATGATGATGATTATGGAGAGGGGGGACATTGTAAAACTCTGGGCAAGTAGGAGATTTGTGGTGGGACGAAATTGGACTGTTTGCCTGAGGGGACTTGTCCCCCCAAACGAGATACAGAACGAGAGGTGCAAGTATAATCCTTGTGTATGCAAGAATCTGTGTGTGTGAAGGGCCGTGTGGCATAGACAAAAGAGAATGCGCAGGTGCTGCGGGCAGTTTGAGGGAAGTAACAGCTTTTAAAAGATACCCCGGGAAAAGAATCACAAAGGAACCTGGTGATCCTGCTGTTCTCAGCGCGAACCAGCGCCTTGCAAAAGATACGAACAGATGAGTTGGAGAGGAGTACTCGCAGTTGAAGAGACTGAAGGAGTTGGGCAGGAGCTGAGTATTGATCCCTGTGGGAGGCGATGGTATGTATAATGCCTTCAAGCAAAAGGCGACGGCAAAGTGCTGCCGATACTGTAGGTGCGGTGGGGGACAAAAGAGAGCGTTGGCCAGGAGTGTAACAGAGAAAAATGAAAGGCAGGTGTGAGCGCCCACAGTGCAACAGAGGGGTCGGGAACCTTTAAGTTTACAGTGGCGGTGGCACCATTTATTATTTGGAGATGACGTGACGAATCCTGGTAGCAAACCTCAGGGAGCATAAGACTTTGGAAAGAAGATGGGGCGCAGAGCACGGCAGTGGAAGCATAGTGAGTGAAATGCCCTAATGGAGAGATGAGGCCAGAAGATGAGTGACTGTGTCCTGGTAGAAAACCTCAGGGAGCTGAAAACCTTAAAAGAGATGGAGCGTAAGGATCCGCGGATCTTCTACTCAGCAAGACCCAGTTGAATTCATGCAAGCTGAATGAAAGACAGAACTAAGACGACCTCAGATCCGGCGGTGAACATGAAGTGTGTGGGTTTGGGAGAAAACGATGAAGGTGCATGACTATGGCGTGGGGAATGGGGAGCGGGGTTGTAGGATAGGCAGTACAATTGGCAAGAGGAGTCTGTACGAGATTTCAATGGGAAGGTTTGGTACTGACTGGCAGTTACAGGTTGCATGTTCAAAGCATTGGAGAGTGTAGCCTCAGACAGGTAGACTGGCTGGCATCTTCACCCCGCATGGTTGCCAATACCCGCTTCAGGGACTGGAAATGGCCGTGTCTGTGGCAGCAGTAGCTCAACCCTCCCTAGCCGCAAAGTTGAGGAGGGGGAACAAGTAGCAGGAGAAAATTGCTTTAAAATGAGCGTCCATAATGCTTTAGCGAATGAAAAAATCTGTGGACTTGGGAGAAAAGATAAGAATGGGTTCGTGAGAGGGGGCAGAAAAAGGTGGAGGGCATAGACGGAAGAAGGAGTAGGTGGGGCCCCCCTCGTTCTTGGCACTTTGTGAACACAAGGGGAAAAGGGATGGCCTAAACACCCATGCCGGTGGACAAAAAAGATGAGTGAGCGGCCGCGAGGAAGAGAGATGGGCCAAGCACCCTGCTGGGTGCTGAGTAGCACGTCCTAGCTGGAGGCCTGAGGCCTGTGACCAGCGGGGGAAAAAGAGAGAGACAAAATAAGTGGGCTGGGGGATATTTGGGCAGTGGGACGGCCAAACACTGGACATACAAAACGTTGTAAATGAAAACGCACAATATGGCGATACGGCAATGCACATGTTGTCGGTCGGGACGTTAGAGTTAGAAAGGTACAACCTGTCAGAGAAGATGTGGTTAGAGGCATGATTCATATCGACATCCCAGTAACTAAAGAGGACCTGTTCATCGAGCAATCCGATGAAGTAGGGCAATGACGCTTGAGAGACCCATCGGTGTAGTGGTGGCGCGGTAGTTGAGCTAAAAGGGGTGGCGGAACGTCCGCAGGCGAGCAGCTCCTTCTAGACTGTGCAATACTGCCAAGAGTGAGCATTCACGCCAAAAGCGAACGGGCACCGCCCCAACTGAGCGGTCGCGCCAAAAGTCAGCTGGCCCCGCCCAACCTGAGTCTTCGCGCCAAAAGCAAGAAAGCCCGCCAAGAACTAAGGTGACCTGCCCAGAGAAGGGTGACCCGCCAAAACTAGGGTGAGCACGGGACACCCCGGGATTTACCGTCTTAGGATTCCACAACCGTAGTGTTATTAAAGTAAAAAGCTCAACCATCCCTTCCTGCGCCCCCTCCCTACATCCAGGTATTCCTTTCCAAGTATAAGAGTAATTAAAAGTGATAGTGGGGGGACAAGCGGCATTTAATCCTAAAAATCAAGACGAGACTATGGAGAAAAATCCCAGACCGTTAAGTTATCAATCCCAAACCGCTAAGTGTAGAGAACAACACTCACGTACTCTGATACCAGTAAAACTGCTTTCGGCTGCTGGGCGGCTTCCCACGGTCCCTGTCCCGTCACTCAGGCTGTCGGTGCCGGTCCACTGTACACCGAGACCTGGGATGAAACATTTGTTGCGACACCTCCGTTCGCCGCGTCTGTTAAAAGCACTGCACTCACTCACTCACTCCCTCTCTCACTGGGCCGGCCCCACACTGGTTTTCATCCACATACATGCCAATCCACGCATACTGTCGGTGTGTCCGTACTCTCGTCTCAGCCTATCGCAGTCCCTTGTCCCTAGTTTTAGTGACATGTTTGGCAGGGGCGTCCGAAATGACTGGGGCTGTGGTGGAGGTACAGTGGCCCCCTTGCCACTGCGGGTTGAATGTGACTAACAGTTTCGTCTTCCACCCCAGGGATTATCAGTGGTCAGTGGTGCCCAATCAGTAGGGGGTTTTCCTAGGGCTATTGTTTGCCGCACTGAATATTGCGGCAAGAGTAGGAGGCTGTTTAAAATCTTGGTCATTAGCGCCGTATCTGTGAAGGTCTCTTTTAGTCTCGTCAATATCAGGTCTTTTTGGGCGGGCGCTTGGTTAAACACTTGATCCAGTGCTGTCTTGTGCACTGTTACACTGTCCAGTAATAAATGGGCATGCCAAGTTACGTCTGTGCCAACCGTGAGGTGCCACCAGGGCACTCTGGGGCGTAATGGTCGAAAGTGGGTCATTTTCGGTGGTCCAAAGTTCAAGTCCCCCATGACGGATCTCCCCTGGTGGGTACCGCTTTAAAAACAGAGCGTTTTTCAAAAGCCTGACCTTCGCGTGGCAGATCTCTGCTCTTAACAACCGGTCTAAGGCAAACGCCCGTGCAGGTAAACCCTAACCAGGAGATGAGATCCGTCCTCTGTCCCCTTAGGATGCTAGCAGCAAGTCTGTCTATCGATAGTTGTCAGAGTTAAAGTGCTTATTAAAAAGAGAAAGGATCCAATCAGTGAAGTGCGGTCAGCGCTGTATTAATTAATTTCAAAAAGCGTCTAGGCTCCGTAAGCCACGCTGTACCTTAACTCAGACCCAGAGTTTTATCCCCACTAGCGCGTCGGGCCCGACAAAATCCCCCATTCAGAAGAAAATTACTGCAGCACTGGACGTCTTGCGTGTCAGAGCCTTCGTTACCTCTGAAGACAGTCCATCAGGGCACCTTGTTACCTTCGAAAATTGTCCGTCAGAGCACCTCGTCACCTCTGAAAATTGGGCAGTACTGGACGTCTCGCGTGTCAGAGCCTACGTTACCTCTGAAGACAGTCCATCAGGGCACCTTGTTACCTTCGAAAATTTGCCGTCAGAGCACTTTGTTACCTCTGAAAATTGCCCGTCAGAGCACTTTGTCACCTCTGAAAATTGGGCTGCCGGAACCACTCGTGACCTCCGGGAAGGACACACTTTAACTCAACTCAAAAACTGCGTCCAGGATCCGAAATCCACGCATTAACTTAACTCAAAAACCGCGTCCAGGATCCGAAATCCACGCGTAAAACTCAAACTCAAAAAGCTGCGTCCAGGATCCGAAATCCACGCATTAACTTAACTCAAAAACCGCGTCCAGGATCCGAAATCCACGCGTAAAACTCAAACTCAAAAAGCTGCGTCCAGGATCCGAAATCCACGCATTAACTTAACTCAAAAACCGCGTCCAGGATCCGAAATCCACGCGTAAAACTCAAACTCAAAAAGCTGCGTCCAGGATCCGAAATCCACGCAGTAAGTCGACTCAAAAAGCGCGCATTAACTTAAGGCTAGCCATGGATCAATTAGTCACTTCAGTACCGCGATAACAGGCAGGTATTAGTGAAGAAGTGAGAAAATAGCTTACCAGTATGGACTCTGCAACGTTGCTGCCAAACTGATTTAAAAGTACTGTTTGTGTTGGTGAGGATCAGGGAGCAGACAAAGACTGACTAACTGAAAAATTTTACCTACTGGAAGCCTTTGCTTTAACAGGCGCTTCCTCACCTTTTAAAAGTTCGGCCGAAAGTTTGTCTGCCCTCCGGTCCGCCAACGTGGCCAACTTGCGGTCGTCTCTTTCCCTTCCCACGTTCAGGCTCACCATCTGTTGAGACGGAAACCGAATGGTCTCGTCTCTACGTGTTCGTTGGAAGGAGAGATCAAACCGGCTAGAGTTTGGAGCAAAAACACCGTTTATTACAGAATCAAAACTGGCAAACTATACAACGAATTCAAAAGCATGCAAATTCGTTGGAGAAGGCGTTCTGTCTCTCCCTTCGGATCTGGTGCAGTTATACTTCGCGCTTCCTCGAGTTCCCGGTCAGGTTCCCCTTGTTCGGCTCTTTCATTGGTCGGTTCACCTGTCTGTGAAGGGATTAGTGTCTCTATTGGCTGCCCCGAGATACCTGTCCCGCTCCTGCTGTGCCGAACAATGGGTAGACATCCTGGGTTCGGCAGTTTCCGATCTTGTAAATTAAAAGTTTATTGTTGGAAGGCTTTCCTCATTGCCATGCGGCAGGCTGTCTGGGCGTTCACAATAGTTCTCCATAGTCGAATATACAGATATTATCATTTAACATAGGACCCGAATGAGTTTGACGTCAGCGGAGGCATTAGCAAGTACTTTATCAATCAAGTGTAGTATCGGTGCGATTTACACTATCCGATAGTTACCGGTTTCCTTTATTAACAATGAGAGTGTAACAGGATGATCTGAAACTGACGGACATGTTCTAATCCCCCAGGAATGTGGCCCCAGGCAGACAGTCCTGCAGTGGCTGGGTTTACTTTACATGGCTGTGTTTTAGCTGGTATCTGACAGTGTCTGCTTTAATAATGGTGCTCCCCTCCCTAGCCCCAATGTAGGTACCCCGATAGCAGATTCTCCCCAACAGTATGTTGCCAGGGTTGGAGGATTTGAGCTATAGGGAGAGGCTGAACAGACTGGGGTTGTTTTCCCTGGAGTGTCAGAGGATAAGGGGTGACCTTATAGAGGTTTACAAAATTATGAGGGGCATGAATAGGATAAATAGACAAAGTCTTTTCCCTGGGGTCGGGGAGTCCAGAATTAGAGGGCATAAGTTTCGGGTGAGAGGGGAAAGATATGAAAGAAACCTAAGAGGCAACTGTTTCAGGCAGAGGGTGGTACATGTATGGAATGAGCTGCCAGAGGATGTGGTGGAGGCTGGTACAATTGCAACATTTAAGAGGCATTTGGATGGGTATATGAATAGGACGGGTTTGGAGGGATTTGGGCCGGGTGTTGGCAGATGGGACCGAAGGGTCTGTGTCCATGCTGAACATCTCTATGACTCTATGACACTGTTGAGTTATAAGAAAACAACTGCTAATGTTGAAACGGAAGCATAAAATCATGGAAACACAAGTTGAGGTGAATTAGGACCAGAGGAGGGAGAAAGTGTAACACAAACTAATGAAAAGTGTGAGACGGAAAGAAAAGTACAAAAGGAAGGAGGCAAAAGCTGAATTCTGATCTGCAGCGGCCATAGGAACAGCGGAGTAGACTGTTCTATGGCACGGTGGTTCAGTGGTTAGCACTGCTGCCTCACTAAGCCAGGGACCTGGCTTTGATTCCAGCTTCAGGTGACTGTCTGTGTAGAGTTTGCATATTCCCCCCATCTCTGCGGGGTTTCCTTCAGGTGCTCCAGTTTCCTACCAAAGATGTGCAGGTTATGTGAATTGACCATATTACATTGCCCATAGTGACCAGGAATGTGGAATCTAGGTGGGTTTGACATGGGAAATTCAGGGTTAAAGGTAGAGGGTAAGGGACTTGGTCTGGGTGGGATGTGGGCTAAATGTTCTACTACCACACTGTAGAGATTCTATGATTCTACAACTTGAGCCTATTCTGCTATTTGATTCAATGGTAGCTGATTTTCTAATCAGTGGCATAATTTTAACACTATAGTCATATCGAGTAATAGAGCCTATTATAGAATAGAAGAAGGTCATTTTGCCCACATCATCCTACAGATGCTATCAAAGTAAACCTCACACAGTCTAATCCTTGTGAAACACTGACATGCTGATGGCCATTAGCCTTTTAACAGAGTGGATACATTCTGACATCAATCAATGTGTAAAACTGATTTGATGCCAGCGCTTTGCCATTCGAGCTAATGTCTTAACCCATGCACAGCTGAACAAGTGTCCAAGCTCTATATTTAAAGGGGCCATCTTTAACTTGCAGGGAAGCTGTTGGTTTGTTAACGGAGTGCACAGACAGCTTTGCCAGGACAGGAACTGCCTGTGGTGCAGCATCCCATTACACACATGGCTCAGGGAGATGCTACTGCAAAGCTTATCATTCTAGCTCATTTGGCATGTGACTATGTTCAGCACATCATGCTGAATACCTGCCATCTGGAAGCACTCATGAAGTATTTATTTTATCCCAGTCCACTCACTGTCCCATTAATATTTCAGCGACCAGGGTTTGGCTGCTGCAAGGGCAGTCTACTCCATGCTTGGTTCATAATACCCCTCTGCAATCCAATCCCTGACTAATTATGAAGGCTATGCTGCCACAGTTTCCTCTGTCCCAACCTTGGAGCAGTCCTCCAGCACACACGCTGCCCCAGTGTGTGGTGCTGTCCTGAATCCTCCACAACGTGGCCATTGTAAAGGCACAGCCCCCGCCACCTTGGATTTGGCAGTCACCTCAGATGGAGGAGGAAGAGAAAGGGAAGGAGAAGGGAAGGTGGAAGCAGAGGGCACTTTCTTGTTCATGAGCATTTCATTCAATTCTGCTGCCCACAACTGCAAATTGCCATGTTTCACCTACACATTACAATCCCATAATTACAGATTACACAATATTCCTAGTCTCTATCCATGTGTCTCTGATCAGGTTATGCCTCCACAATGTCTTCTATAGTTGGTACAATACCAGTATCTGATCCAGTGAACAGGAATGTCACATTGAGAGGGGGTGCTTGTTCTCAGTGTCTCAGTTTCTGTCGTAGCCTCAGTATCTTCTCCTTGTAGACCTCCAGTCTGCCACTCTCTGGCCAGCTGGCAGTCCTTGAGTATTTGAAAGCTTAATCAAAAGTTGCATGCTTACATCAGCTGCACGTTATTAATGGTGACAGATTGCAGGATGTGGGAGTTATGTGATGTGAAAGTGGGGTCGGAATCCATCATTATTCTTTACGTTTTCAGCCACAAATGATTGGCTGTAGTACCTACTCCACAGAGATGAGAACATGCCCCATGCAGATTTAGTGCTGCAGCTTCCAGTTATGGGTCATCTTGACCTGCAAAAAAACAGTACCATGCTGGTGAATGGGCTGTGATGTAATGAGTAATGTATCTGCCACACTAAGTGAAGTTATGAATGAGAAGGGTGAGTGCTGATTGATAAAAAGTATTGGTTGACGAAAGAAGGCAAATACAGCATTGAGTGGTTAGTGGTTTATTATTTAAGGAAATGGTTTGGAAACAAATACATTGGTCTTATTCACTTCTGCAAACCTCTGATGGCACTCCAACGAGGTTTATGGGGCTAGAGTACCTGTTTTGGTTATGATAGCTAGTTACAATCTTATAAGACCTTCTGGTCTCCTGAAGGAAAAGGATATCTCCTCATATGCAACTTCTTCACCACAGTGTATGGAGTTGTAAAGTCATATGCAAGGAGACAGACCTTTCAGTCCAGCTCACCCATGCTGACCAGATATCCTAATCTAACCTAACCTAACCTAATCCTATTTTTCAGCATTTGACCCATATACTTCTAAACGCTTCCTATTCAAGTACTGATGCAGGTGTCTTTTAAATGTTGTAATTGTACCAGCCTACACCACATCCTCTGGCAGCTCATTCCATACACGTACCACCCTCTGCATGAAAAAGTTGTCTCTTAGGTCCCTTTTAAATCTTTCTCCTCTCACCTTAAACCTATGCCCTCTAGTTTTGGATTCTCTTATTCTACGGAAAAGACCCTGGCTATTCACTTTGTCATGCTCCTCATGATTTTATAAACCTCTGTAAGGTCCCCTTTGGCTTCTAATGCTCCAGGGAAAAAAGTCCCAGCCTATTCAGCCTCTCCCAATAGCTTAATTCCTCCAACCCTGGCAACATTCCTGTGAATCTTTTTCTGAACCCTTTCAAGTTTCACAACATCATTCCTAAAACAGGAGACCAGAACTGAATGCAATGTTCCAAGATGGTTTCATGTACCAAAGGCTCTATTATGGCACACACTTTATTTGCTTGTTACATGATTTTTGAGATTCTTCCTCTTCATTAGGTCTTCTGTCACTGCTCCAGACCCTACTGCAGTGCCAATCCTTTAAGGGGTAAGGGCTAGTGTTCGGTGCTACTTGGCATTAATTTAAACCATCCTGTCTAAATCTGTCATTACACACTCTGCAGCAAGGTGTGGTATGAACCTGAGGTGGGATCATGACCACTGCACAACACGAGCCCCTTTCAGGGCTGCTATCCTTACACATGGGCTAATTCCTGAAAGGTGCAGCCTGTTATGGCTGGGTGAGAAAGTCTGATTTGCCTCCCTTCTTTTCAAACTCCCCAGTTGGTTGCAAACAAGATTTGTGTTCTTTTTAGCAGAAGACTATACCTTTCTCATTCATAAAAATGCAGTCTATCGAATCAAGACGGAGCACACTATAAGATTCTCTTGAGTGAAAGAATGAGCATCTTTTTAAATCAGCTAACGCCAAGAAAAAATAATAAAGCTTTGATGTCAAACATACACAGACACAGCTAATTGGTGGCAGGCACTTCCTTCTGGAGAGGCTAAGAACGCAATTTTGCCAACAAATCTATCTCTCCTACTCTGCAACAGCAGCTCCCTGAAATATAAGTGATTTCTGCATTCCAGTGTCTGATTTCTTTGTCGCCAATCTTGAACATTGTAGGCAGTATCTTTCATGTTCAATATGTATCATACAGTGTAACTCAAAACAGGAGATGAGGGATTGTTCACAACTACCTGTGGTCTGCTGCTGGTAATCTTTTGATAAAAATGTTAATACCCATTCGGATGACCTCATTTCAGATTTGCTTATTCCATGTTAGTTTTACAAAGCTTGGCTAATCTGTGTCATCAGCTAATTGTTTCAAGATTTTACTATCTTTCCTTTTCAAAACCATTGTAGACTATGAGTGTCCTATGTATTAAAAGCAGATGATGGAATATGAAAATCAGTTGTCGATTTTAATGTCTTCCATAAAGCAATCAACTCTAATTTCAGCACTGACTGGAAGCTCCTATCATTGTAATTAGCAGAAGGGAAGTTTGAACGCTGCTTGCATTAATTTCCTTGGGTTATGATCACATCACAGTCATTGCTGCGAGTTTTCAAGACAGCAGTCCAGTCTGTACTGTGCGCTTATGGAAAATAGGGATAAGATGTCAAAACCACCACCACTCCCACTCCCACCACGCCCATCATTGTTTCATGGTAGAGGCCACATGGAGGTCTGCATCAATGGTGCTGAGGTAGAGTTGGCCAAAAGCATCATGTTCCTGGGACTGACAATCACCAACAATCTGTCCTGGTCCACCTATGTCAGTGCGATGCTCAAGAAAGCACAACAACATTTCTACTTCCTCAGGTGGCTAAGGAAATTCAGTATATCCACAGGGGCTCTTATTAATTTTTATAGTAGCACCATAAAATGCATCCTATCCAGAATGAATTACAGTGTGGTATGGCAAATGCTCTTCCCAACAATGCAAGAAACACAGCCCAGTCCATCACACAAACCAGCCGTCAGTCCACTGACTCCATCTATACTTACTGTTGCCTTGGGAAGGCAACCAACCTAACCAAAGACCCCTCCTATCCTGGTTATACATTCTTCCACCCTCTTCTGTCCAGGCAGAAGATATAAAAGTTTGAATACACACACAAATAGATTCAAGAAAACTTCTTCACTGCTGTTGTCAAATTTTTGAATGAATCTCTCAAACGTTAATTCTGAACTCTCTCTCTCTCTGCACCTTCCCTGCAGCTGTAAGACTATATTCTGCACTCTATTCTACTATCCTGATGCACTTCTTTGGTATGATTTACCTGTATTGCACACAAAACAATACTTTTCATTGTATCTTAGTACATCAACAACAATAAATCAAACAATCAATAACTGCAGTAAGTTAGGAGGTATATTGACACAGATTACATTCCAATCCCAAATATCCTCCTTTTCATTCAAAATAATAATTTTTAAAAATGCATTATTTTAACGTACAATGTGCTCTGCATAAAAGATGTACTGCTGCAGCTTACAAAACTTCCTGAAACTACTGCTCCAATCCTGCAATTTCTATGCAAATAATAAATCAGAAGTATGGAACAGTTCCAGCAGAAGGTGGCCATTCAGCCTATCGTGTCTCAACCAGTTCTGCAAATGAGCAATTTACCTTAGTGCCATCCTCCCGCCTTCTTCACTTAATTCTGCATATCCTTCCTTTTCAGATAACGGACTAATTCCCTTATTGAATGACTCAATTGAAGCTAAAAATCACACAACACCAGGTTATAGTCCAACAGGTTTATTTGGAAGCACTAACGTTTGAAGCGATGCTCCTTCATCAGGCGATTGGCCTGATTGGCCTGATACTATAACCTGGTGTTGTGTGATTTTTAACTTTGCACACCCCAGTCCAACACCGGCATCTTGAAATCAATTGAAGCTGTGTTTTACCATGCTCCCTGGCAATGCACTCAGAGCCTAAATACTCGTTGGTAAAGGTCCTTCTTCATTTTTGCTTCTTTCACCAATTATCCTTTCAAAAGTTTCTTCCCGTCTGTTCTATCCAGACCTCTTGTGGATTTGAATGAGCCGATCATATCTCTCCTTCTGCAAGGAGAACAGTCATAACCTCTCCAGCCTATCTTCATAACTGAGGGTCCTCAGCAAAGGAACCACTCTGGTGAGATTTTTTTCTGCACACTTTCTAATGTCTTCATATCCTTCCCAAATTACATGGGATCAAATTCCCCTCCAAGTTACACACCTGAACTGGAACTGGAATTATATCACCAAAACTGGAATTATATCACCATTCCCTTTACCTAGTCTGGAATAAAATCCTGGTTTGCCAAGCCAGTAGTGGGTGGATCTGCTGCAGGTATACAGCATCAGTTCAAGAAGCGATCGCACCAGCAGCTTTACTGTGGGCAGTTAAGGATGGGCAACAAATTCTGAACTTGCCAACCCTGCCCACATTTCACTAAAGAGAACAGGCAAATACTGTCAGCAAATGTAGGTTTTACTGTAAGTCAAACTCCCTGCTCACCAATAAGAACTGATCTTTGGCTTTAATCAATATTTGGCTTGAGCTACCAAATCAGATCACCTTGCCTCACTGACAGTAGCCTTCGGGTCCAAGCCAGAAATATGCTTGATGCATTAAATATAATTTAATCCCTACATTTGAATGTGTAGCGTATGCAGTAATTTTTGGCAAAATACAATCCACGCACCAGAAAATTGTGCAAAAGAAAAAAATTCACACCTTGTTTAATTTGTGACTGATTTGCACCACAGTTGAGATTTTAGGAAACATGAATACCCATTGTTCACAGCAGTGCTGGTGCAAAGAAAATTCTGTTTACAGCTCAATGGAAAGGAGTCGTGGCCAATGAGATTCCTGGAGCTATGCAACGATATCCTTACTTTCGATAGTGACGGGACATGAAATTTTACATCCTCACCAGACAGTAAACAAAATCTGCAAAAACTACGCAGGAGACAGTGGCAGAAAAATTACTCTTCCAAATGCAATTAAATTGTTACAAGTCTTTTTTTAAAATTGGATCCTTTATTTCGAGCGAAGGAAGAAGAGCATATACAATAAAACTAAAGAAGCTTATTTTTTAATCAACTCATTATTAAACTCTAATACTAACAGTAGGACAGTTCTTCACGGTGTACAAATTGTACTGGAATGGTTGTAATTTGCAAATTTGGAAAATAATTTCACTGTATCCTCTCAAAATGAATAAGGCACAGTATTCCAGGAGCCTAATACTGCAGTTAACAAGATTATTCATAATGAGTTTACAGACTGTTTTATTTTAGCTTGCCCTTATTAAATTTGTAGTTTATACATGATCTCTGTCATGTAATTTTGGCAGTTGAATTATATTTTAGTGAATAACTGTATGATCACTGTGGATGAATAGCATTAGTTTAGACGAGAGCGTAGAAATATTTTTTAATTCACATTTTTAAAAATCTGTCACGTGTCTTGGAAAGTAAAACCCAAACGGTTAGTCTGTCTTTCTCTTCCACATGTGGATCAATGTGCTATGAATTTTCTGTTTTGATTTATTTGCCTTCTCTTCAGAACAAGATTAAAACCTGTTGCTAAATGTGCAGGCAATCATAGTGTCGGATGTCATTCAGCACCCTCCCAGAGTCTCCACAGGCAAGATAAAGCTCCCTTAATTTGTACAAGCTGCTAGATGCTGCACAGTGTCTTCAAATCAGAGTGCTGACATTTCAGTAATAGTATAGTATAATATTAAAATTCATTAAAAGTAAAAAGATGAAGACTGTTAAATTACGATGGCTTGAAATTGAGTATTCAGTAAAGGCAAGTGATGGTCAAAATTGAAATAATTCCACAGAGGATGGTAGCTCATCACCAAGTGCCCCTGAAGAGTCCTTGACCCAGCTCTCAGAGTGAACAGAACCTCTGAAACACTTGTTCTTATCTGTCAGCCAGGGCTCCCTGATTGGACCAGATTAACAGCCCCAATCAGGGAACACATATTCAATGTGTTCCACCTGGCTGACTCATTACAATCACTGCAAAAATAATAGTTTTGGTGAGGAATATGTTTGAGTGTCATTGATATCAGGCAGAAACATAAATCTTAATTATTGAATGGTTTCTTCAGTATAGCTTTGATCTATAAATACTGCGGAAAGGTAGCTCAGTTCTGCTCAGTTGTTTTGCTCCACTTGTTGTTAAGTGAAAACGCTGAGAAAATACAGATAACATCTTGACAAATTAGGTCAGTGTTTGCTGAGGGGCATAATATTTACAAAAGCTGCCACTAAACTATAGCATTATACAGGGGAGGATGCTTAAACCTCTAAGACCCATTTTTCCTTATGTTGTTAGATGGGCCAGGGTTTGTGAGACCCGAAGTCTGTCAGAGGAAAGCATAGCCCCTTTAATTTGGTGAAAGCTCCGCTGTGGACATTCTGACTTGCTGCTCATGACCTTAAGGTTTTACCTCGTGAACCCATTTGAAGTCTTGATTTTCACTTTGGGAATCCCTACCGGAGATAAGTTTATAAATATTACAAATTTTCCCCTCAAAACCATATGTGTGGTGGGATTTCATGAAAGCTGCAGAGAGTAGTGAATCCAAAACTGAACGAGGTAGGTCCTTGTCATGGATTAAGCAATAAAAATCTAATGTTACTGCTCTCCTCCTTCCTCACCATCATATATATCTCCTTCACCTTCAAAGATTTACTCGGTAAGGATCCACACTGTTCAGTTCAAAACTCAGATTCTAGGATCATTGCCAAAATGCCACAGTAATCTATTAATCCTATTTGATTTAGCTGGAGCCTAATAACGATCCTGGTGATAAAACAATAGTGTACCAACAAACCCTACTGGCCAATCCTCACCACTGACCTAATCTTACCGATTCCAGTCATACCTTGAGACAGACTAGTCCCTTCAGAACTTTGGTGTTAGTTTGCCGAAATATCAGAGAATGACTGATGTTTTTAACCAAACTTGGTTTAGCTGCTGCAAATAATTTTATATTTTTCTATATTCACAGAAATATTCTTCTTAATCTAATAGAAATTGAGACATTAAATTGCAATTAAAACTCAGAGTCATGTACACAGACTAAATCATATCAAACAGATAAAAACGTCCTAATGAACAGCTACCAATATTTCTCGACATTTTGTTACATTGCAGTAGTCCCTAAGAATTATCTGGTAAAGCATTTTGGGTGGCTTGAGACTGAGAGAGAAAATAAACAAATTCAACTTACTGCTTTATTTCTGCTTACAAAAGGCAATTTCATGACTTCACGCTGTACCATAATTTCACAATTCACATATCTCTGTGGGGTTCCATCCTTGTTTCCTTTCAGCACTTATGGCATCTCAAAATTCCTTAGTTTCTGAATAAGCTTAGAAGCATGGGCAGGGAAAATATTCTCCCTGACTCTGCTATTCCAACACAAATACAGAAGATTGAGCTGAGGCAGGGACCTTGGGATTAATTCCATCACACCTGCCAACAAAATAAAACGGGTTAATCCCTTATAAGAATGAGATGAGTTTAGTATTAAAAGTACATACATTAGGTAGCTGACAGATGCCTTGTCAAAAAATGCCCTGTAAATGCTAATATGTTCATGAAGATGGGTTTTACATTCGTTGCACATTTTCAGGAAGGCAGCAATCTCCTGAACCTTTGGTTTTGTGCTGAGGGTTATTGCTATGTGGCAGACTGAATGAGCTACAGAGCTGTTGTTGATAAGGAGTCAAAAGCATTCTAGAGAACAGCACAAAGTGAAATGTCTCTTTCAATTTTGCAATGATATATTTTCACTTTACCATTCAGTTAAATTATTAACCAGACAGAATCTATTGGATTAAAAAGACGAGTGTCTGAGCATAGTTTTCTTCCTCAAGTGTGAAGATCAGAAGTAAATGGACTGATGTAATGAGACCTAATTTGATGCATAATAGAATCACTGGTATCCATCACTATGAAGAGCAGGATAGTGCACACCCAGGGACTTGACATTGGGCACCTCTGAAAATGTATTCAGCAGCAGCCTTTAGCATCTTGTTAGTTTTCAGAGAACGCGAGTTAAAAAGAAAGCTGTGATCTTTTAATATTTAGCAACAAAAAGTAAATAACACAAGGGCCACATATAGAGAATGCTAAAGTTTGAGAGTTGACTGGAATCGTGACAAGGAATTAAAGGCCAAGAGAATACTGAGGATTCTGCACTTCAATAAGATGCTGCTTTTCCCTTTGATTCCCCTCCGTCTGTTTCATATCTTAGATCTTAAGTCCAACTGTCCCAGCACAGAGCTTTGAACATTGTGAATAGCTCTTGGAAATTTGGACAGACAAATGCTTGATAGGTGGTCCCACCAGGCATTGCTCAACAGAAGGACACTGAAGATGAAAATTTATGCTAACTGTTCTTTCTGCTGCTGCTCTCTGTCTTTTTTATCTTCTCATTTTCTTCTCTGTTGCTAATTCCACTTTCTGAGTGATGATTAGCAAGTGTGTTACATCTTTTCCTTTAGGCAGATTCTTCCTGGGCACCAACCAATGAGGACATTGATGAGAAAGTTGGGAAAATGTTGTGAAACATTGGAAAGATGTTGTGAAACTTGAAAGGGTTCAGAAAAGATTTACGAGGATGTTGCCAGGGTTGGAGGATTTGAGCTCTAGTGAGAGGCTGAACAGGCTGGAGCTGTTTTCCCTGGAGCATCGGAGGCTGAGGGGTGACCTTTTAGAAGTTTACAAAATTATGAGGGGCATGGATAGGATAAATAGACAAAGTCTTTTCCCTGGGGTTGGGGAGTCCAGAACGAGAGGGCATAGGTTTAGGATGAGAGGGGAAAGATATAAAAGAGACCTAAGGGGCAACATTTTCATGCAGAGGGTGGGTACGTATATGGAATGAGCTGCCAGAGGAAGTGATGGAGGCTGGTACAATTGCAACATTTAAGAGGCATTTGGATGGGTATATGAATAGGACGGGTTTGGAGGGATATGGGCCAGTGCTGACTGATGGGACTACATTGGGTTGGGATATCTGGTTGGCATGGACAGGTTGGACCAAAGGGTCTGTTTCCATGCTGTACATCTCTATGACTCTATGACTCTAAATCATATGAGATCAGCAATGAGGAAATTCTCAAAATTAAGAACAAAAAGTCCCATTTTTTCAATCGATTGTGGAACAGTGAGTCAAGATTGTCACTTTTGAAGGAAAGGGGTCTACTTACATGCGTTGGCATGAACTGACAAATCATTATTAGTTAAGTTCACCTCACTTATATGAAGTTTCCCATTCTCCCACCTGGCAGGTAGGATTTTGCCTTCAAAAGTTTTCAAATGAAAGTCAGAGCCCATTACCTGGTGCCTGCAGCTTGTTACTCCACTTCCATAGCTCCATCGTGTACACCAGTCACCAATGTCTTTGCATTGTTCATCTATGGACGTTGGCATCTGACATATACCAACTTCACTGTAGATGCATGACACATCTCCGCTCCACTTGCAATACAGAACATTGTGCAGCACCTTGGTGTACACCAGCGTCTTTGGAATAATGCTGCAAGGACACTTCACACTCATGGGCAGGCACTCACTTCTTGAATTGGATCAGACCAGACTTCAAAGATCCTTGTTTGCTCTCTTAGCATTCAGTCAAGGTGTGCCCCCACTTGGATGCTCCTTGCCTTGCCTCACCTTTTTTACACTTTGTCTTTTCAGCCAGATATGACAGGCTCATAGGCTTCTCTCCTGACTTGCTCTTTAACATAGACACAGAGCCAGGAAACTTGTCATGATTGTCAAAGTTCAAAATCACACGACACTGGGTTATAGTCCAACAGGTTTATTTGTAAGTACAAGCTTTTGGAGCCGTGTTCCTTTGTCAGATAGCTAGTGGGGCAGGATACATAGGACACAGAATTTATATGTAAAAGATCAAAGTGTTATTCAACTGATGCAATGTATTAGACCAACCTAGGTTGCTGTTAAATCTTTAATCAGTTAGAATGGGGATGCATTTCATTCTAACTTATTGATCGATATGTAAATCCCTGCCTTGAGTTAACTTAAGGTTTTATCAGTATATAAAAAACAGTAACAGCTTAGCTCAACAATGCATAAAAGGTGTGAGGTTAGAAACTATCTGTGTCTCAACCTGGGATCAGACTGGTTGTCAGTAGACATCAGTCTGGGGATAGACATGCTGTTTTAAGGCACTATATTGCATCAATCTCACACCATCACCATGTGCCAGCGACGTATATGTAGCAAAACCACTTTGTGTCCTTCACGCAAATGGCTATGCCTCACAGTCAAAGGAAGGCACCCTTCAGACAGGTGGCCAGGCACAAGATCTCAAAAGCAGCCTCTGATATCACTTCAGGGATGTGTGTGCGGTCAGTCATCTGCTGGGAGCATTTGATGTCTGGAACTCTGTCCTCTATAATACTGGCAGAGGGCCATGGTCAGTTCTCTGGGTCCAGTAAGTCACAGGAAGTCAGTTGGGGAATGGCTCACTGATCAGTCAGGGGTCTGATCTGGACAACACATTCCACCCTGACCTTGAATTTACCTGGACCATCTCTGACACCTCCCTCCCCTTCGTGGACCTCTCCATCTCCATTAATGACGACCGACTTGACACTGACATTTTTAACAAACCCACAGCTACCTGGATTACACCTCTTCCCACCCTACCTCTTGCAAAAATGCCATCCGTATTTCCAATACCTCCGCCTCCGCTGTATCTGCTCCCAGGAGGACCAGTTCCACCACAAAACACACCAGATGGCCTCCTTCTTTAGAGACCGCAATTTCCCTTCCCACGTGGTTAAAGATGCCCTCCAACGCATCTCGTCCACATCCCGCACCTCTGCCCTCAGACCCCACCCCTCCAACCGTAACAAGGACAGAACGCCCCGGTGCTCACCTTCCACCCTACCAACCTTGTAATAAACCAAATCATCCGCCGACATTTCCGCCACCTCCAAAAAGACCCCACCACCGGGGATATATTTCCCTCCCCACCCTTTTCCTCCTTCCGCAAAGACTGTTCCCTCCATGACTACCTGGTCAGGTCCACGCCCCCCTACAACCCACCCTCCCATCCTGGCACTTTCCCCTGCCACCGCAGGAACTGCAAAACCTGAACCATCACCTCCTCCCTCACGTTCATCCAAGGCCTTAAAGGAGCCTTCCACATCCATCAAAGTTTTACCTGCACATCCACTAATATCATTTATTGTATCTGTTGCTCCCGATGCGGTCTCCTCTACATTGGCGAGACTGGGCGCCTCCTAGCAGAGTGCTTTAGGGAACACCTCCGGGACACCTGCACCAATCAACCACACCGCCCCGTGGCCCAATATTTCAACTCCCCCTCCCACTCTACTGAGGACATGGAGGTCCTGGGCCTCCTTCACCGCCGCTCCCTCACCACCAGATGCTTGGAGGAAGAACGCCTCATCTTCCACCTCGGAACACTTCAACCCCAGAGCATCAATGTGGACTTCAACAGTTTCCTCATTTCCCCTTCCCCCACCTCACCCTAGTTCCAAACTTCCAGCTCAGCACTGTCCCCATGACTTGTCCTACCTGCCTATCTTCTCTTCCACCTAACCACTCCCCCCTCCCCCCGCCCCAACCTATCACCTTCATCCCTTCCCCCACTCACCTATTGTATTCTATGCTACTTTCTCCCCACCCCCACCCTCCTCTAGCTTATCTCTCCACACTTCAGGCTCTTTGCCTTTATAAAGGGCTTTTGCCCAAAACGTTGATGTTACTGCTCCTCGGATGCTGCCTGAACTGCTGTGCTCTTCCAGCACCACTAATCCAGAATCAGTCACGGCTGTCCATCCAAGTCGGCCAATGAGTGGGCATGGTCAGTCCTGAGGTGTGGGGGTGGAGGTCCATCCTCCAAAATTCAATGGGATGTTATCAGAGACCACAGGTATGGGAGTGAAACTGGGGAACTGAATTGTGGGGAATTGGAGGCAGGATGGCGAATGCAGAGCGAATGTGAAGTGAGCAACTCAGTGTATAATGGAAGGGGCGATAGTGTGTAGGAGGAAAAGGCATGGTGCAGAAGGTGGATAATCCAGAGTCAGCAGTACCCTGACTATGTCTGGCATGATAACTCAACATGCCTGGGGTTGAGGAGGGAAAGCAAAGAGATGACCAGTGAAATGACCAAGTTGGATGTGAACATGGAGAAAATCATAGTCAATGGGATTAATGGGGCAGGAATGACCAAGAAGAAAATGTTTGCTTGTGGATCAAGAGACTGAGGCTGTGATATCATTGTGTAAAGAATAACTGCTGTTTCCACTTATCACAATGCAGATAGCAAGTGGGCAATGGAGGTGAAAATGGCTGCATGGAGTACTTTTTTCATTCTGTGAGAGAGTCAGGATGTGAGGACCTTCAGCTGGCAATAGCATTAATCAGACAGCTGGACAGTAAAGGCTCCTGACAGCACTGAACGCTATGTGTGAACCTTAGGCATTAGGCTCCTGTATGCAGCCTGGATCCTGGTCCCAAGGTACTCTAATCACATCACACAACTTCACTAATCATTCCCACTAATGGCTCCGATGCTCTCGTGCATTGCAGCCTGAAAAGATTCGCCTTCGTTGCCAAAGTAGCAATCACCATCCAAAGTCGCAAACCTTGCACAAAGTGTGGGAGCTGCTCCCTTCACACCTTGAATTATAAAATCGCATCTAGTGTCTCTTCAATATTGTACTTGTAACCTGACAGACACAGAGTCAATGAAAGTCAACATTTACAGTGACTGTGTGGAGTTTGCACGTTCTCCCCGTGTCTGCGTGGGTTTCCTCCGGGTGCTCCGGTTTCCTCCCACAGTCCAAAAATGTGTGGGTCAGGTGAATTGGCCATGCTAAATTGCCCATAGTGTTAGGTAGGGGGTAAATGTAGGGGTATGGGTGGGTTGCGTTTCGGCGGGTCGGTGTGGACTTGTTGGGCCGAAGGGCCTGTTTCCACACTGTAAGTAATCTAATCTAATCTGATATCTGACCATGTTATCTGAATGCCCTCAGGTGTTTTTCTGCCTTTCCCTCCCAATCTATCTCGGTGCAGTCCCCTGACTCTATAGCATTTAAGGCGGTGGCCTACCTCACAGTGGAACCTGTTGGCCAGTGAACTGCTGTTCACCATAATCTACACAGGGACTACAGTTCTCTATAATATACACAGGTACTGCTGTTTTCTTCAAAGATTTGATTGGGCAACTCTGGGGTCACTTGAGTGTATCCTGCCCAGAAGCAGGCTCATCCTCCTCAGCTCACATTCCCATAGGGCTGGGGTCACTGCAGGGTGGAGTGGCCTGAGAGGAGATGTGTGGACGGCCTGTATGGAGCTCCTCCTCCAGTTGGTTGCCTTTTGGACTAGCCTGCTGAGAATCAATGGCCAGAGCAATAGAGGTCTGTGTATATATCCAATAGGTGCCAACAACCTGCCCCGAGAGGCAGCAGACACTGGTATATCAAGGTAACATGGTGCAAACAGTGTTGATGGAACTCCTGCAACCCTTTGAGTCAGATTGCCTATTGTCTCCATTCGCCTCCTTTCCCATTTGAATGGGGTTGACATGCTGGGGCCCTCTCCTCCCTTGGGCTGAACAAATATCTGGTATCTGAGTCTCTGAACCTGGGGCGTTCCTTCTGAGAACTGCTGGAGATGTGCCAATGAGTACCCAATTGTAATACAGCAAAAACTATCTACTGAGGTGTCAGGAGCTGAGCTGGTGGAGGGTGTAGCAGACAGCCCAACCAGTCTTGTGGTACAGTAGTAGTGCCCTGCCTCTGGTCCAGAAGGTCTGGGTTCATGTTCTACTAATGTCATAGGTGTGTTATAACGTCTCTGAGCAGGTTAGTTAGAAGATATCTGGACAATGAGCAAGCTGTTGGTTCTTCTTCAGAGGCAATGCAGGAGACGTCTTCTGGGGCTGCTGTCTGACTCTGTAACCCTGCAAATTACCTTCAGGAGGCAAAAGACAGAAATCCTTATGAAGAGGAGGTAGAAGATTATGTGTGTGTAGAGTACATTCATATTTGTAGCAATGGGACAGTGCCACACCAATGCATCTTATTTGGTTGCCAGGATATGGAGGTTTCAGCATCACCATAGCAACTGGTGAGGTCCTCTTTTGGCAGGGTCAAACTCTACTCCTTGTAGAACCCCACCAGCCATACTGACACCTGAAATTCTGAAGAAGAGTCATCATGAACTTGAAATCTTAACTCAGTTTCTCCACAAATGCTGCTAGACTTACTGCGATTCTCCAGCATCTTCTGTCATTCTCTCAGATTTCCAACATCCACAGTATATTACCACATATTAGTATACAGTTCCATGGTTGTCCTCAGGTAACTCAGTTAGATGATATGCTGTGAAATGATTATGATTAAGGTATGAAAACATGTGTTTATGATTTTGCCTCAAATAAATTTGTTTCACATTATTTGCATTTTTATGAGGTTTAAGAGGTTCAATCACCTACCAATGTTCATACTGTTCAAACCCTCACTGATTTTTCAGGACTTTATTTTTGCTCTTTCATCAATTTTGCATTAGGACCTGAAAATGATTGATGGACCTTGGGACAGCTCATATTAAAAGTAATGGAACATAGAAAATAAGCTTTGTTGTTTGTGTGGTGAGGCCTGGAGGCTAATTACAGGTTAAACCTTGATTGAGGAGAGTCTAACAGACACAGTAACTCCCAAGGAGAGCAGTCATGGCTATTAACAAGGTCAGTATCTTGGAATTGGTTCCAGCAAGTCTGGAAGATACCCTATATCAAGCAGATGTCACCTATTGAATGGTAATTGCAGCCTCAGATGGAGTTGGTCAGTCTATCAGAACAGAAACAGTTAAAGTTGTTTGAGTAATCTGTTCAGATTTTTTTTTATTAATTGCTTAACTGTGTTTGTTTGTCTGTCTGTCTTTTGTGTGAATGCGGCTGAACACAAATGTTTTAGGTTTAAACCATAGATGTTAATCAGGTAACTGTGCTGTTTAATTTTCTCTCTGTGTAATTAGTAAATTGTTAAGTCTTTTGTTTAAGATATTAAAGCTGTGACTGGAAATTAATTATTCTAGACAAAATCTGGGATTGGTTATTCAAAGATCTGGCTAGGAACCATTGAAGTGACTATTTTGGGATCTTTGATGGTTTAGTTTTACTGTGCTTCGAACATAGTGGTAGAAAGGCTGCTTCAGTTCAGCTGTCCAAATTAGACCTGATGTAATATACAGCATCAGCATCTGAAGCAACATAACACCAGTATACTGAAAGAGAAACAGAAATTGCTAGAGAAACTCAGCAAGACTGACAGAATTTGTAAAGAGAAAACAGAGTTAGCATTTCAAATTCCATGACCCATCTTTTGAACTCAGTATCCTGAGAGTCCTGGGTGACTTTGCCAATGGGTTTTTGAAGGATGATAGCTGACAAATTGTTATAGCTCCCATGAAATGTTCAGTGTCTCTTAGATACTATTACATTGGAATGCTGTAGCCTGCAGCACAGTAGTTAATTAATACTTTAATTACTTTGCGTAAATCATCAAAGTTACAAAAAGAAATCTGCATTGTACACAGATCTTCTTAACACAAGGGCGAGAATTTCCTTGGGATTTCTCTTACTCCATCACCATAAATTTGGTGGGTACTTTACAGAAATCTTGTTAACATCTATAAGCAGAGTTTCAGCTGATGTTATAGTGACAGAGAGGATGCAGCCCCAAGACCTCTTGTTTTGCTTTAGCTTTAATCAACTAAGCAGAGGTACTGCTATTGACCCAGTGGCTGTGAATAGCAAAGACGAGAACATGGAACATGCAATACCTCCTGAGACTAAATAGTTCACTTTGTAGTCAATTTCATTTGAGATTGTCATAATTGTGTTTGACTGAGACAAGGTAATGAGGTCAGTACTTGTGTGCAATGAAATCAGACAGGTGTTGGTTAAGCTACCAGCACTGAAGGCAGCCCCTTGGAAAAGCTCACTGAAGGAAAGGGGGAAGAATCCATTATTTAAAAGCAGTCTGTGCACTGTTTGACAATTTTCCAGACGTGACTGTGAATTCAACAGCAGCTTCCCTCACATTCTCTGAGAGGGCGAGGTAGAGGTGACATTAGTGCAAGTAAACAGAAGGAAATATGTATTCTTTACGCCGACAGAGTCATAAAGTCATACAGCACCGAAACAGAATCTTTAGGTTTCCTAATCTAGTCCCATTTGTCTCTGTTTTGCCCATATCCCTCTAAACCTTTCCAATTCCTGTACCTGTCCAAATATCTTTTAAATGTTATAATTGTACCTGTTTCTACCACTTCTTCTGGTAGTCCATACATATATCATCTTCTGTGAAAAAGTTGCCCCTCAGGTCCCTTTGAAATCTTTCCTCTCTCACCTTAAACCTATGCCCTCTAGTTTTAGACTTTGCTAACCTGGGGAAAAAAAACCTTTGTTATTTACTTTATCTATGCCACTCATGAGTTTATAAACCTCTACAAGGTCACTCCTATGTTACAGAGGAAAAAAAACCCAGCCTATCTGGCCTCTCTTCGTAACTCAAACCCTCTCATCCCAGTAACATCCTTATAAACTTTCTCTGCACCCTTTCTAGTTTAATAACATCCTTCCTATCACAGGGTGACCAGAATTGTACACAATATTCTAAAAGTGGCCTCATCAATGTCCTCTACAGCTGCAACATGTCATTCCAACTCTTATACTCAATACTCTGACCAATGAAGGCAAGTGTGTCAAACATGTTCTTCAGCACAGTCTCCCTATGACGCCACTTTAAAGGAACTGAGAACATGCACTGTTAGGTCCTTCTGTTCAAAAACATTTCCAAAGCCATACCATTAACTGTGTAAGTCCTTTCCTGGTTTATCTTACCAAAATGCAACACCTAGCATTTGTATCAATTAAATTTCATCTGTCACTTCTCACAGCATTGGCCCATCTGATCAAAATCTCATACTTCTCTTGGATAACCTTCCTCACGGTCCACTACACCAACAACTCTGGTGTCATCCACAGACGTACTAACCATATCGCCTAAATTCTCATCCAATGACACAACGGTGGACCCAGCACCGATCCTTGTGACAGTCTGAAGAACAACCCTGTACTGCCACCCTCTGTCTTCTACCACCCAGCCAATTTTGTATCCAATTGGCTTTCTCTCCCTGGATCCTATGTGATCTAACTTTGATGAATAACAGATGTCCAGGTCAGTTTGGCAGCAATGCTGGATCAAGATGGCAGAGCAAGCAAACGCCATTATCACTGATTCTAAAGAGCAAGCTGTTGTAAAAGAAAATATTAATGGCCCACTGGGGTGATTAAGGTAAACCTCACCTTCACCGCTTTCTTAATTTCTCAAAAATACTGCCTCATCCTTATTTAACCCAGGTATTCCAACAGAAAAACTCCCTGACATTTATAGTCTATTTCAAGGCGATGGCAATGATAGTTTAACGGTAATATTGTTGGTCTAATAAAACAGAGGCTTGACATAATTCTTTGTAAATCATGCAATCAAATCACAACAAGGCAATTAATTAGTAACATCTGGAATAAAAGATAAATGATAATTATGGTGATTACAAAGCCATTGAAATGTTAGGAAAAGCTGTCTGGTTCAAAAAGGTTTTTCTGAAAAGGAAGTTTGCTCTCTGCATTCTGATAGCCTTCATGAGACTCCCAGACCCACAGCATTGTGGGTGACTTAACTGACCAGTGGACTGCTCAAGCAATTGTATCAAATCGCTTCAGAAAGTTGAATAGAAATGAAACTGACGGGCCAGCTGGTCTCAGACAAGGGAAAATGCCTAAGGCACTCCTTGTCCGGGCAACTATGTTAAATCATCTTTATGAACTGATGTTTTGTCCCTAAACTGGGAAAGCTGTCCCACACAGGCAAGAAAATGTTGGTCATAGTCAGGGTCACAGATTCATAGCTTTTTAATTCGTTCATAGCTTGAGGGTCTCACTGGCTAGACCAGCATTTACTGTTCATCCTAGTTTAGAGTCGACCACGTTGCTGTGGTCCTAGTCACATGTAAGCAAGAGCAGGTTTATTTGCAGATTCCTTCCTTAAAGGACACTAATGAACCAGGTGTATTTTCCCTGACAATTCACAGTGGATTGCTGGGGTGGGATTTGACCCAGATCCCCAGAAAATTAATCCAATGAAAAAAACCACTAGGTCATTGCCTCTCCTAACTTGCAGTCAGCATTTGAGACACCACCATCACTATCCAGGAGTATGTCCAAGTGTGACGGATGCACTAGAGGTACAGGGTCACCTGGCAGTCCTCAACATTGACCCTGGACCACATGTGGTTTCATGGCCATCAGGTCGAACTGCTGATCACCACTTACACTCTCCTCTAGCTGAGTTATCACTACAGAGACATTATAAAGACAAAGTCAAACCTGGGAAAGAGCCTGGTCCATGCTACATGAGGAATATCCATACTGGACCAGACAACTTGAAACAGGTCCTTCATGAGGCCCATCAACAGCAGAAGAACTGACTCGTAATTGGTAGCCTCATGGCCCAGCATAGCCCCTAGTTAATCATTATCATCAACCAAGCGATTACACTGGGGTCGTGAAGAGGAGAGGACAGCATCCCAGGAGCAGCAACAGGCACCAAAACAATGAGCTCCAGCATAGTGACCACTTGCACAATAAACAACACACTTTGGACAGTGTTAACTGCCACAGATAACAGAACACATCAAAGCTCTGGGGTCCTAACACAACCAATCATGAATGGTAGTGAACAGTTAAAGAAAAAATTGAAGGAAGGGGTTCCAAAAACATTCTGGTTCTCTGGAAAGTCAATGTTGAGATGTTTAGAACCATCTTCAGTCAGATGTAGGAGGTAAACTATAGATTTCGGTTTCCTCTTCATGTCCCCAGTATCACAAATGCAATCTTGTAGGATTACGGTGGCACAGTAGTTAGGACTGCTGCCTTACCAAGTTCGATTCCAGCCTTGGGCGACTCTCTGTGTGGAGTTTGCACACTCTTCCCTTGTCTGTGTGGATTTCCTCTGGGTGCTCCAAATTCCTTTCACAGTCCAATAAATATATGAAGGGGAGATGGATTGGCCATTCTAGATCGGCCAAAAGTGCAGCAATTAGCCATTGTAAATGTGGAGATTCGGAATGCCCCTCTTCAGAGGGATGGTGCGGACTTGATGGGCTGAATGGCTTCTTTTCGCACTTTAGGGATTCTAAGTTCCCAGACAATTTAATTCAATCCAAATAGTATTAAGAAACAGCTGAAGACAACAACAGCTTTGGACTCTGCAAACATCCTGACAATAGATCCTTAGGCTTCTATTCCAGAACTGACCATTTGCCTTGACAAACATTTCCAGTACTTGAAAATTTGGAAAACTGCCCAGGTATGACCCAGCTGAAGAAAGCAAGACTAATCATATCCCATCGCCTACTATCAATTGCCAGAAACTGATAGAGTCCACCATCACCAGTGGATAGCAATAACCTGTTCAGCTCCAGTCAGTTTGGGTTATAGCTGGGTCACTCAGTTGAGACTTTATGACAACTTTGGAGCAGACATGGGCAATGGGGCTGAACTCAAAAGGTGAGGTGAGAGTGACTGCATTTGACATCATGGCTGAATTTGACTGAGTATAGTGTAATGGAGGTCAGCATGACTGGGGTCAAAGCAATCCATGGAAAAGTCTCCACTGGTTGGACTCAACAAAGGACAGAGTTTGTTGTGGCTGAAAGTCGACGATCTCAGTCCTAGGACAACACTGCAGTGTTCTTCAGGGTCTTTTCCTAGTCCCCAACCATCATCAGCTGCTTCATCAATGACCTTCCCTCCATCAAAAGGTCAGAACTGGGTATAGGCACTGAAGTCTGTAGCACTTATCATTTCTCAGATATTGAAGTAATTCATTCCTGCTTAGAGACCCAGAAAACATTCAGGATTCAGGTAATAAGAGACAATTGGGATTCACTCCACACCATGAGAAGACCTTTTGCAACAAGAAGCAATCTAACCATTTCTCCATGACTTCCAAAATCATTATTATATTTTAATCCCCAATTATCAATATTCCGGGGTTACCATTAACCAGAAACTAAACTGAACAAGCCAAATAAATTTTGTGACAGTAAAAACAGGTCAGAAATGTGAAATGCTGTGGTGAATAACTCATCATCTGACTCCAAATAGACTGTCCCTATGTACCAGGAACAAGCCTGGATTGTGGTGGAATATTCTCCATTTACTGAAAAACCCCCATAACCAATTAAACCCAACCCATCGATTGCCAACTAGATTCAGGAATGACACTAATAACATGGGCAGAAGTTAAAAAGGTGTACAGGACCTACTTTTAAGGGTGGTAAAGGCAGAAACCTGACAACATTTTAGAAGGTCTTTCTGTTATAGAATGGTATTATTAAGCTGGAGAGGGTTCCGAAAAGATCTACCAGGATGTTGCCAGGAACAGAGGCTGGATAGGCTGGGACCATTTTCACTGGAGCATAAGACGTTGAGAGGCGACCTTATGGAAACTTATAAAACAATGAGGGGTATAGGTAGAATTAATGCTAGTTGCCTTTTCCCTAGGATGGGGAGTTTCAAAATGAGGGGGCATACTTTTAAGGTGAGAGGAATTTTAAAAAAACATGAGAGGACGAATATTTTATACAGAGGGTTGTTTGTGTGTGGAATGAACTTCCTCAGGAAGCAACTATGTGGGGACAATTACAATATTTAAAAGACTGTTGGATAAGTACACAAATAGGAAAGATTTGGAAGGATATGAGACAGGAGCAGGCAGATGGGACTAGTTTAGTTTGGGATTATATTCCGCATGGATTGTTTAGACCGAAGGGTCTGTTTCTGTGTTGTCTGACTCTACAACTCTGTCTGCACTTTCAATGCCACAGAATCCAAGGTTATGGGCCAAGAACTGGAAATTGGGATTAGATTGGTTAGATGCTGGTTTTTGACTTGATGGACCAAAGGGCCTTTTTTTTTCAGTGCTATAGACCTCTATGACTCTATGACAGGTGCACTAAGCCTTCACTTGTTTCTCTTTCAAGCAGATGTTATCTATACTTAAATTCCCAAATTTATGTTCCATGCAATTTAATATCATTAATCCTCAAAATGTGTATGCATAGTAATAGCATGATAAAACAAAACCTTCTTTATGTTTATAAGCACAAAACTGAGATACAGATTTCAAAACATTTTTCATATCAGCAGAAATATCTCATTTTGATGTGATGTAGGCTAATTTAAACATGACAGTATAATAACATCTGCAGAGCTTTCAGAATAAACTAACACTACCTAATATCAAATTATATTTGATAATTTTCCAGTGAAGCATCTTAGGGCATTTTATTACGTTGAAGACTCTATACGCTACTGCCATTCAAAGAGAGACTTCAATTTCTCTCGTGTCTTTTCATTGTTTTGGATTTTCCCAAAGCGCTTGAAATGTATTTGAAGTGTAGTCATTGTAAGACAAAAGAAGAATGCAGTAACAAGGTCCGAGAAATTGTAAAACAAATAAAAGACAGAATCTTGTGCTGCTCACAAGAGGGGGAGCTTAATTGTATTGGAGGCCAAAAAGTAGCTTCCCATGATTACACAAATGACAACCAGCTCTTGCAGCAGATTGTAAATGATTGTTTCTGCTGGAACCAAGTGGAATACCTTTTATGGATTCTCTGCAACCAAGTCTTCCTGCTGATATTAATCAAACCACTGATATCAAGTACAGCAGGCTACTCAGACAATACTTAAAGTGGAAGGTAAGCTCTGTTACAGTTAACCAATAAAGGTTTATTAGATGGAGAGAAATCAGAGTTCATGTTTTGGTTTGAGTGATCCTCAACATGTTATGAGGAAGGGTCACTCAACTTAAAACATTAACTCCGGTTTTCTCTTCACTAGATGCTGCTAGATCTGCTGAGCATTCCCTGCGCTTTCTGTTTTTGTTACTGATTTACAGCATCTGCAGTTCTTTCATTTTTTTTATTAAGATATAATGGATGTTGTCGTAGCTTATTACATATGTATGTCTAAAGATTCATGACTGCCTCCTGTGCAACAATAAAATAATTGACACCCCAATAAACAAAAACGTAAATAGGTTAATGATAAGAAAAATGTAGATATTTGAGGGGACATGTTCAGGGGCAGGTTAAGCATGAAGTGGAATATAAGGCAGCAAGTACCAATAGGTTAGTTGGTGATGGTCAGGTCACCATGTGACATTCAGTATGTGGAAGGACTTGCTCCAACACAGTCATGGAGGGATCTCCTTGTACTCTCTATGTACTGAATATCATTTAATAAATATTTCCAGTTCCCAACACCAGCTCCAGGCCCACTTGTAAGCACACTTACAAACAACTGCTAAAGATAAGGTTCTGGTACTTAGTCAAGGCAGAGAGCTGCAGCACTCAACAAGAAGAGTATGCAGGATTATTGTGCTGTAGCAATGTTTTGATGCCACTCTCGTCCTGGAATCTGGTAGAGATAAAATTGTCTTGTGCCATGTCATCACTCTGACATCTGCTGTTGCATTTAGTGTGGCGCCATGGCTAAGTGGTCAGTGCTGCGGTGTCACAGCACTAGGGACAACCTTGCTGAGCAAACAGGGGAGAAATACATGGAGATGGAGTTGGGGGAAGCAGGTGTCTTCCATGATGATGAGAGGGAGGACGATGCTATTCTTTAGGAGGTGGTGCAAACCATCAATGAATCCTACAGTGTAGAAGCAGGCCATTCGGCCTATCAGGTCCACACTGACCCTTCAAAGGACACGTAGACCCAGTACCCTACCCTATCCCTGTAATCCTGCATTTCCCATGGCTAGTCCACATAACCTGCATGTCCCTGGACACAACGGGGCAATTTAGCACAGCCAATTCACCTAACCTGCATATCTTTGGACTGTGGGAGGAAACCAGAGCACGCGGAGGAAACCCACGCAGGCACAGGGAGAATGTGCAAACTCCACACAGACAGTCACCTGGGTCCCTGGTGCTGTGAGGCAGTGGGCTAACCACTGAGCCACCTTACCACCTTAAATGTGATAGCAGATATCAGAATGATGTAGTGACATGGCAGACAGGCCAAGACATCTTTTACCTCCAGCCGATTCCAGGATAAGGATGGCATCAAAACATCTCCTCACCACTACAGGTTATCAGCCTCTGTGACTGTGACCCAGAGGTTCTCTCATGGATGCAGACATCATTATTTTATTGCATTATACTTGTAGCAGCATTCCAGTTAAAATTTCACGGTAATCCTATACATTTACCAATCTGAAAGTAAACGCATCCTTCAGAGTTAAATCTGCTGCTCAGAAAAAATAGGGCATCAGTCTCAATAGGACCAGGACACCAGCTGTGTAAAACAGTACATTCCTGGCAAGGCCAGGGAATGAATCATTGGCCCTGATACTTCTCCTCTTTCCAAGTCCCTCATCCATCCCTGAGCCCCTTTAACGTTCACTCTCAATCAAGCATTTGTTGTTTCCTTTCAAAGATTCACCAACTAATTCACCAAACAATCACAGAAATGTAGACACTCATTGTTGGAATCTAGTTACAAATATCACTGGATAAATATGTAATAGTGGTCATTGAGACTGCCAAGGATAGAATGCAACCCAAGTTTGTGCGCACCGTATAAATGATCCCATTTTAATTTTTACACAAAGAGTACATATTCAACTTCAACAGCATAATGCAATGTTTCTAATTTGACAGGATAACAACCCATTAGTTATTTACAATATTGTGCAGACAATAACACTGAAATATTCTGCCCCTGCACTAAATGTACACATTGACACATTTGGGAGAAAGATTCAATTATTTCAACCAGATAAACTACAGAAGATTTTTCTCATTCTGTAGATAGAAGAAGTAGAGAATATTCTCCAACCTGAGTGCATGATACTATTCAATATGGATTACTTCATATAAGGAGCACTATTGGATTCTGTTTTGTCGGTAATCTCACAAGGTGGAAAGATTCAATGAGTCCTGAACAACAAAGTGAAGAGATTGAGCCACATAAGCCTTCAGTGTTACTGAGAAATATTGATACCCCTGAGTTTCTCTAGACAATGCAAGAGGTCAGAGGGCAAAGGCAGAATAGTCCATAATTATATCTATGTTTGCTTGATCTGAACATCTGAACACTCTGTAGATTGCTCCTTCTCACCAGACATGTTTAATATCTACTGCACCACACAATGTTTCAATACCTCAAAAACCTCACAAACATCAAGGTAGAATGGGATAACACGTGGGTGGACAAAATGATAAAATTGAAGTTAATAGAAAGACAATTGAGAATGAAGTGAACTGTAAAACAGATTATGGATTCATTCCCAGTCCATTACTCATTCGTGCCCTGACAATTTCACTCCACAGAGCCTGATCACAGCAAATGTCCATTAGCAATAAAATACATAGAGCTCCAGCCTGACTCTGATCCTCTGTATACAAGTGTCTTAAGGACGTCAAAAGTCATGCAGCCCATCTTATTTCATTCATCCAGATCAAACTACAAACATATAGACAAATATTAAGAGAAGGAGTAGACCCTTCAGCCCCTCAAGCCTGTTCTGCATTTGGTATATTTACCTATATTATACCAGTGCCTTCAACTCAAATATATTTAAATGGCTGTAAAGCAATTTGGGACATCATGAAAGGCGCTGTGTAAATGTAGGTTTTGTCTTGCTTTCATTAAACCTTCAGACAATATGCCATGTGTTTGGAACAGTGGTGTAATTGGAAGCTTAATATTGATTCTCTCAGGATAATTATTCACAGAACAATCAACTACAGTTAAGAAAGTGACCCCAAGCAACTCACTATGTTTTAAAAAACAATTCAACTCTGTAGCGAATGCAGCTCCACCAGTCTGACTTCTCTGGTATCAACACACATTGTATTAGAAGCAGCATCAAGCCCTTTTCACCTTACTGACACTGTACGCAGATTTGTCATTAGAGCAGTTCAGGAAAATGCAGTTTGAAGTGGTTTTTTTTAAGTGAAGAATGATACCTGGGGCAAATATCAGTGCAGCCTTAACTCGAGAACTGGATTATTTCGGTTTTCACCAGAAGCTATCAATGTACTGTACACTGTGAATTTACACCCTATCCCTGTTCAGCAATCCAGGTTTGCTCAAAACATAATTTTAATTACATGACACTATGATCATTTGCTATGAATTCTGTATGTTATATCTTGCGCCACTAGGTACCTGATGAAGGAGCAGCGCTCTGAAAGCTAGTGCTTCCAAATAAACCTGTTGGACTATAACGTGGTATTGTGTGGTTTTTAACTTTGTCCACCATAGTCCAACACTGTCATCTCCACATCACTCTAATTGTTATTCGAGGTATGAAAGAAACAAACAAATTAAATGGAAAAATGCAATTAATACAAAAAACTTCAACGGGAATAAAATGAGCATGTCAGCAATATCCTAAGAGAAAACATTTCTAGAAGCTCCCTGATTGGGTTTGTAGTCAAATGTTCAAATCCTAGAGCCATTACATCAGAACTTGGGCAAAGACATCATCTTTTCTACCTGTCTCCTCTACATCTCCAGCAGGTCTCTCATAACTGAACCCAGAGGCTCAAAATCTGCATGGGACAGAGTAAGTTTCTGGTCTCATGGAACTCCTACAATGCAGACAGAAGCCATTCAGCCCACTGAGTCTACACCAACCCTCCAAAGAACATCCCACCAAGACCAAACCCCTCACCCTATTCCTATAACCTTGCATTTACCATGGCTATCTACCTAGCTTGCACATCCTTGGACTGTGGGAGAAAATTGTAGCAGCCAGCAGAAACCCACGCAGACATGGGGAGAACGTGCAAGTTCCACACAGACAGTCACCCATGCCTGGAATCAAACCTGGGTCCCTAGCACTATGAGACAGCAGCGCTGACCACTGAGCCACCGTGCCATCCAACCAACAATCCTCTGAATGCTTAGGACCTTGCCTGTCAAATGCTCCATCAGGTGTAGGCTCATTGTCAGTGATGTGCTTATCGGACTGTGACCCCTGATCCTAATGTAGAATGCATATCCTCAAGGTGACTAGCTCAGCCCTAGTGGAGAGTGCTGGGGAATGCTGGGACAGTATCTCACCTGAGGAGACTGAGTCACCATTCTTAGATGGTGGTGTCTGAAGTGGAGCTGGTGGAAGGCTGCCTCTTCCACATGGTCTTGTTGCCAGAACGTGGACTGAGAAACAACGAGAATGAGCTGATGGTTACGCATAGTCCCTCTCCTCAACAATATTGCAGGGTTCACTCCGGTATATCCATTTGTCATCATCAAACAGGAGGCGTCCTCACTGAACTGCTGAGAACTCTCTTTCTCCAGCCATACTCTCTCATTCCTGTCATGTTCAACAGCTTCCTCTTCAAAAGAACAGAACACTGCATGTTTTCGAGAAAGAGTGAGAGCTATTTCCGAGGGATAAAGGGATTAAAGGGGAAGCAAATGGGAAGGGTGTTCTGAGTTGGATGATTAGCCATGATCATACTGAATGGCAGAACAAGGTCAACATGCTGAATAGCCTAATCTGGCTTATGGGCAGCACAGTGCCTCAGTGAATAACGCTGCTGCCTCACATCACCAAGGTGCTGGGTTTGATTCCACCCTCGGTCTTTGTGTGGAGTTTGCACATTTTCCCCGTGTCTGCGTGGGTTTCCTCTGAGTGCTCTGCTTTCCTTCCACAGTCCAAAGCTGCGTGGTTTAGGTGGGTTGGCCACGCTAAATTGCCCATCGTATCCAGGGATGGCAGGCTAGGAATGTGGGGTTATTGAGGAGGGAGGTGGGTCTGTGTGAAAAGCTTTTTGGAGGGTTGCTGTGGACTTGATTTGCCTCCTTCTTCACTGTAGATGTTCATTCGCCTCAGGTTCTTCCAACAGTTTTAGCTCCTGACAATTCTGCTGTCCAATCAACAATGTGTTTACTGCTGGCTGTGCATTGCAATAAGTGAAATTAGAGGAGGGCATGAATTGTTTGTGCTATCTGCATTCAGTAGGCATCATGCTCTGGGTCATGTCCATCTTGTGGTCCCTATGCCTTTTTTTCAGTTTCCATAAAATTTTGTGGCCCGCAGTTTCTATAAAAGAGGAACAACAGGCTTTTAATTGAGTAGCAGCCGAGTGTGTGATTATAACATTATCTAAAAACAGTGTATGCATGTGGATGAGCTTACACCCACTGATTTTCTAGCTCTTTCTTTAATGCCTATGCATCTCATGAAATCCAATAAAGCTCTAACATATCCTCTGTACTTCAGTGTTACAACAACTCTGTTTATGCCTGTCACACATTTAATGCTCAATTTAAATAGATTTCATTCGCAATTAGACTTTCGCCCATGGAAGATTAACTGTGCAATTCAGAGATTGTACTTAATTCAGCTGTAAAATGCCAAAATACCGCATTTAATAACAGCATAAATCCACTATACACATAGAAAATTGTTCTCAGTGTGTCATATTGAAGAAAATCTTAAATTTCGTACGAAAATTGTCAGGACAAGAGAGATAATGTAATACTTTGCCCACAGGAGATGGGAAACAAACTTAGATTTGACTCAGGAAAGGGGAAACCAGCTTTGGATGAATAAGTGAGTGAAGCAGAAGCAACTGTTTCCATTTTAAAGTTTTCATTAAACAACCAACTCTGACAATTGCTGCCAAATGTGCTGAAGAGCAATTAAACCCAATAATCATGGGGTAAGGCACTTTGAAATCAAAAATTTGCTATTTTCTGTCACTCGGTCTAACATTAGGCATTGGACTTATAAAGGCATTTTCACCGCATACATCTCTGATGACAGCACTGTTTGTTGAGCAGCTGTGTGCTGGGGACAGCACTTGGCACATTCGCTTACAGAGCAACAGCAGCAGCTGCAACTGGTGTTTGGCCAGAGTCTGAACAGAGATGGTGAAGGAATCACCCCTCAAACACAATACGCAGGCTGCAAGCTAATTATTTACCTTGTTCTGAAAGCCTGAGTTAGTGTAGAGTGGTTATCAGATGTCACATGGAATCATGACAGGGATTTTAGACGGGAATTTACAAACCACGGTGCACATGCCATGGCCTGCAGCGTAACAATCCTTCTTCATTGAAAAATAATTTGTGTGACTATTTTTGGCAGAAAAATGGTACAAGAGCTTCTCACAAAAATTTTAACAAACAGAATGCACAACGACAGAACAACACTTCCGTCACAACGCACAAAGCAAAGCTGCAACACCAGCTGGAAGCAGGCCACTTGTCCCATTAGGTCCACACCAACCCTCTGAACAGCATCCCACCCAACCCACTCACCTACCCCTGTATTTCCCCACGGCTAATTCACCCAGACTACACATCCCTAGACACTATGATCAATTTAGAACATAGAACAGAGAACATTACAGCCCTCAATGTTGCACTGACCTGGGAAATTAATCTGATGCCCATCTAACCTACACCGGTCCATTATTATCCATATATATGTCAATGCCCGTTTAAATGCCCTTAACGTCTACTCCTGTTACAGGCAGGCCATTCAACACCCATACTATTCTCTGAGTGAAGAAACTACCCCTAATATTTGTCCTAAATCTATCACCCCTCAACTTAAAGCTATATCGCCTCAAGTTAGCCTTCACCATCCAATGAAAGACGCTCTCACTGTCCACCCTATCTATCTGATTATTTGACACGTCTGGATTAAGTCACCTTTCAACCTTCTACTCTCCAACAAAAACAGCCTCAGTTCCCTCAGCCTTTCCTTGTAAGATCTTCCTTCCATACCAGGCAACATCCTAGTAAATCTCCACGGAACCCTTTCCGAACCTTCCACATCCTTCCTTTAATGCAGTGACCAGATCTGCACTCAATGCTCCAGGTACGGCTTACCAGAGTCTTGTACATCTGAAGCATGACCTCGTGGCTCTGAAACTCAATCCCCCTACCAATAAACACCAATTAATTCTTAACAAGGCATTTAGCATGGCTAATCCACCTGACCTGCACATCTTTGAACTGTGGGAGAAACCGGGGCACTTGGAGGAAACCCATGCAGACACTGGGAGAGTGTGCAAACTCCACACAGTCACCTGAGGTTGAAATCAACGGGTAAAAAATGAGGTCTGCAGATGCTGGAGATCACAGCTGAAAATGTGTTGCTGGTTAAAGCACAGCAGGTTAGGCAGCATCCAAGGAATAGGAAATTCCACATTCCTTGGATGCTGCCTAACCTGCTGTGCTTTAACCAGCAACACATTTTCAGCTGAGGTTGAAATCAAACCTGGGTCCCTAGCGTAGTGAGGCAGCAGTGCTAACCACTGAGCCACCATGTCACCCCATGCAATAAGCATGTATAACTCCAGTATCCCTGTATGTATGAGGTAATTTTATATTTAACAGCATCAGTGACTGCTAATATATTCTATTTTGTTGTCACACATCATCAAGCACTTTGCCTTCCATAAAAGCTAAATTTCACAAAATTTCCACCAACATTAAGTAAGACTCAGAAGCGAAAACAGAAAATTGACACAAACAAATCCTTTGAACAATATACTCATGTCAGTTTGCGCATCTGAAATTGCTTCACCTTTCTGGTTTGTGTTCAGAATGTACTCTATAATGCAGTGAGCAACACACTTAGAGGCTGGCAGCAGTTAGCAGGCTTTCAATGCCCCCTCCCACTCCATCAAGGACATGCAGGTCCTGGGCCTCCTCCATCACCAAACCCTCACTTCCCAACACCTGGAAGAAGAACACCTCATATTCCGCCTTGGGACCCTCCAACCAGATGGGATCAATGTGGATTTCACCAGTATCCTCATTTCCCCTCCCCCCAAGCCTCCAACTCAACAATGCCCTCCTGACTTGTGCATCACCTTTCCTATCCATCCGCTCCACCCTCTTCTCTGACTTATCATCTTCTCCCCCACTCTCATGTACCTATCGCATTCCCAGCTATCTTCCCTCCAACCCTCACCCCCTCCCATTTATCTTTCAACACCTCCCCCCACCCCCCCCACGGTCTCCCTCCACCAGCCCACAAGCCTCACTCCTGATGATGGGCTTAAGCCCGAAACATCGATTCCCTTGCTTCTCGGATGCTGTGCTTTTCCAGCACCACATTCTCGACTTTGCCCGAAATAAGTAAGGCAATATGAATAGGATGCAAGAACTGAAAGGCCAGTTGAGAATAGTGCAAAGAGCTGAATTATACTAGGTGCCATGTGATCACCTCCACTCCAGCCAAACAGTTGGAGGAACCCAATCACAATGTCTTCTCTCATTTCTTGGATAGGCAGTACTGCACTGTGGGTGCAGTAGCACCAACCAGGAGCTGTGGTCTCAGCTGGAACTGCAGGCTGTATTATCAGGGTGAGGAGCTCAGGTTAGTCTGCAGTCAGGGATCATGGCAATGGAGGTAAAGAAGGGAGACATTGGGGAATGTGTTCACAAGGCTTTGGGAAGGATTTAAAGAGAGTATGGGTTTGGATAGCATTAGGAAAGTGCCTTCAATGGACTAGGGGACCCACAAAAGATGTTCTCCCCTCTCCCCATGTTTGCCTTGACACAGTGACTTAATCAGTGGTCCCTTGCAGATGAAGGTGACTCTCTTTCACTCTGAGGTTGAGTCCGTAGGTGGCTGTACACATCAATGTGGCTACATAGACTCTGTTACACTTGGAGCAAAAAGTGGTTGTAGGACAGGTTGGGTGAGGCATTGGTTTGGCAGCACGCTCTTTCGATAAAGCAACCAGATCTCTCGCTGCCATGGGCGAAATACCAGCAGTGGCAACATGGTGTCCATTAATTGACCACTTCAAAGCCTCAATAGACAAAACGGTGGATTCGCTGGCACTTCCACTGCCCTCTGTAACATTGCACACAAGTCAGGGTCAAGGGAACAGGCAGTGGGTACTCAAACCCAGCAGTAGGCCAGGCTGGAATCCAACCCAAAGGTTACATCGCAGAAATGTGCCAAACTAATTCATTTGCAGCATTGACCCACCAACTTAGCAAATATTTATGACCATCCTTCCCTACCCTATTCCTACATTCTTACGACTCCTCTTAGAGTCACAAAGTCCTACAACACCGAGGGAGGCCCTTTGGCCCAAACTGGTCCATGCCAACCAAAATGTCCACCTACATACTTGGCCCATATCCTTTTAAACCTTTCTCATCCATGTGTGTGTCCAAAAGCCTATTTAAATGTTTTTAATGTACCCACCTCAACCACTTCCCTGGCAGCTCATTCCATATGCATACCAGCCTCTGTGTAAAAAGGTTGTCCCTCAGGTTCCCTTTTATTCTTCCCCTCTAATCTTGAACTGAAACCCTCAAGTCAGCGATTCCCCAACAATGGGCAAAAGATTTCCCATAACTCATCTCCCTTTTTCCTTTATCTACATATCCAAACAAATTATGTGTTTTGTTTGTTTGGGATTAAATGACCTAACCATTCTAAAGGATCCTTTAAAAAGTCCCAAAACAGCTGTTTAAAATGGCAGGGGATCTATTTTAAATCAGGGTCTGCACATACAGGAATGGTCACAAAATCCCTCATTCTTCGCTATTCTGTTCAGCAGAGACTCCCCTGCCCTGTTTATCACTCCCCCGCTCCTGCCCCCCCAAACCCCGCCCCCCCCACCCACTCCCCGCCAGCTCTCACACTCTGAGCAGTATCTTACTGAGATCGGACTGACGCGAGGAGATTTGTGGCAGAATCAAGCGATCTGTTTGGGAAGGCCCACCTCATTACTGGGAACATCTCACTCCACCTTTAATGTTTTTCACAAACAACACGGCAAGTCTCTCATTCGGAAATGCATGTTGCCCTTTAAGGGTCATTTTTGCTTGTTAAACAATGGTGGCATGGGGTGGCTCAGCGGTTAGCACTGCTGCCTCACAGTACCAGGGTCCCAGGTTCGATTCCAGCCTTGGGTGACTGTCTGTGTGGAGTTTGCACATTCTCCCTGTGTCTGCGTGGGTTTCCTCCTATAGTCAAAGATGTGCAGGTTAGGTGAATTGGCCATGCTAAGTTGCCTGCAGTGTTAGGTGCATTAGTCAAAAGTAAATGGGTCTGGGTGGGTTACTCTTCACAGTGTTGGTGTGGATGGGTTGGGCTGAAGGGCCTGTTTCCATCCTGTAGGTAATATAATCTAAAAAAACTCACTTCATTAATATTCTAATCTATTCTTTCTATCTAACCAGATTCTCCAAGTGAGCTGGACTTCTTGAGATTGAAATCAGGGCAGTAACAGAGTCTTAGAGATGTTCAGCACGGAAACAGACCATTTGGTCCAACTCATCCAAGCCAACCAGATATCCCAACCTAATCTAATCCCACCTGCCAGCACTTGACCCATATCCCTCTAAACTTTTCCTATTCATATACCCTTCCAGATGCCCTTTTAAATTCCATACACACACCACTCTCTGTGTGAAAATATAGCCCCTTAGGTCCCTTTTATATTTTTCCCCTCTCACCCTAAATCTGTGCCCGCTAGTTCTGGATTCCCTCACCCCAGGCTGTTTATCCTATCCATGCCCCCCATGATTTTATTAACCGCTGAATTCTGCTCATTGCTTGCTCCAAAGGACCTCAAGTTGGACAGCAGGCATCAACATCTGAGGGCACTCTCACTGATCCATGGGCATCAGTGATATACCCTAAATCCACAGGCATTGCCATTCAACGTGTGCCAACCTCCAGAAACCCTCATGGTACATGGAAGTCCACAAAAGTTTATAAAATCTATACAGTGAAGATCAAGGCCATTCAGCCCATCAAGTCTACACTGACTCTCTGTACAGCATGCCACTGCATCCCTGTAACCCCACATTTATCATTCTGGATCAGTGGTGTTGAAAGAGCACAGCAGTTCAGGCAGCATCCAACGAGCAGCGAAATCGACGTTTCGGGCAAAAGCCCTTACCACATTTATCATTGTTAACCTACCTTGCCTGCACACTATGGGGGAATTTTGCATGGACAATCCACCTTACTTGCACATCCCTGAACACTAAGGGCAATTTAACATGGCCAATCTACCTAACCTGCACATCTCTGGACTATCGTAAGAAACTTGACACCTGGAGGAGACCACACAGACAGAGAGAGAACGTGCAAACTCCGTCCTTGATCCATTTGCCTTTCTGCAGTCTGCTGGCCCTCTCAGCCATCAATACAAGGCTCATATTTTCTGCTTTGCTTTGACCTTTAGCACAGACACAAAGGAAGAAAACTCCTCATGGTTGACAACAGACCTTTGTCAAGTAAAGGCACTTAGCCATCACTCAGGGACTCCTGGCTCACTAAGTCAAGAGCAGCCTTCAATACAAGCCCAGGTGCTTGGAAAAGGACAGACAGCTACTTGACATAGCCTAGACAAATGTAAGATTCTGCCACGCAAACAGAGATTGCTGGAGGAACTCAATGGACCTGGTAGCATCTGTGAAGAGAGAAAGCAGAGCTAATGGCTCAAGTCCCTTCTTAAGATTCAGCCATGTGTACTTAGAGCAAATTAGCTATCGTGTTACAAAATATTAGTGCTAAATGCATCTGATTAATAATATTTTCTTTATAAACTTGAATACTGATTCTTTTTCAATTATTGGGTCACAGCATGAGATCTGGTCTATGCTGCATTGCTACTTTTTCTGGTTGTCTCGTTTGTAGAAATAGAGGGTCAGAGAATGTTCTGGATCAAAGAAATAGCAAAGCAAGAGGGAGATGTGATTAAATAAGCAGGGAGCTGTCTATCAAAAGGCACAACTTGAAATCACTCATCTCTGAACTTGGTTTGGCACTTGGCCATAAATTGCTGGTTCTGTGTGTTCTCATCAAATTGAATCCCATGTTTTCAAGCCGAGTAGTGTGAGTATTTGTCAGGTTACCCCAGACAACTTTGAGTGAAATTAATCTTTTTCAGAAGTAAAATGCCTATTGATGGGAGCAAATAACCCAATACGATTTTTCATCAGAATCACTTCTCTGACAAGTGGCAATATTGCATTTTTATGAGTTGACACCATGTAAGCAGACAATGTCATTCTATTGCACTGTCGCTGTATATTCATCATATCACACACAGTGCATATTAAGCACACGCTCAATGTATACCTCATTGTATCTCACACTAATTGTATATAACATCATATTGCACATTCCTTACAGACTGTAAAGGCCGGTACACTTACTGACACCTCATTGCATAAATCACTTCTTCCAGTTGAATATTTAAGGCATAATGTATCCTCCTTTACTCGCTTGATAGAGGCTGCCAACAATTATCCACCAACTGCAAATGTTTAACCATCATTTATGGCCTCAGATGGAACACCGATGTTGTCTCCATTACCAAATGCCACTCTGAGAATCCTGTTTCCTATATCTTATTTTCTCAACTAAAAGCAAAATGCTGCCGATGCTGGGAATCTAAAATAAAAACAGAAAATCCTGGAGATGCTGCTCGACCTCTGAGTTCCTCCAGTGAGTTCTGTTTTTATCCATCTTTCTTCCTCAACAAATGTTAACTCTTTCTGAAACTTTGATCATTCTAAACCTTAAATCCTCCACCCATTGGGATTTAAAAAAAACTCTTCCTTCACACTGGTGAATAAGAAAAAAGAAAATACTTATAATTTGAAAACAACCCAATAGCTTTCGCCCTTCAACTCAACGAGAATTCTTCAATTTCTTTCTTTAACTGGATTGAAGTTTATTGTTTCACTGTATTTTGTTGACATGCATCTGTTTGTATGTGTAAACAAACTTTCATATCTTCTGCCCAATGGGGGTGGGAGTGGTCTTTGATTATGTTGACTGCTTGTCCCCAGCAGTAGGAAGTACAGATGAAGTCAATGGATGGGAGGCTGGTCTGTGTGAAGGACTGGGCTGTGTTCACAATTCTCTGTAGTTTCTTTTAGTCTTGGGAAGAGCATTTGATTAGATTCCCCACAGTGTGGAAACAGGCCCTTCGGCCCAATCAGTCCACACCGACCCTCCAAAGAGTAACCCACCCAGACCCATTTCCCTCTGACTAATGCACCTAACACAATGGGCAATTTAACATGGCCAATTCACCTGACCTGCACATCTTTGGACTGTGGGAGGAAACCGGAGCACCCGGAGGAAGCTGTAACTCCCTCAGTCTTAAGTTGGCACTCCAACCTGATCTTACATAGGGGATTGCTAAATTTCTGTCCATCTATCCTACAAATTACCGCACTCTTGGGGAACAGATCAGAAAGCGTGCAAATTTGCTTATCCCTTACTATCAGCGATTGGTTAGATCCTGTATCTCTCAAAGTTATACCATCTTTTCCTTCTCCCCCGTTCTTTCTGAATAAACTATACCCACAGAAGCAAATTCTTTATAGAGATCAGGTAATAACTCCATACCCTCCATGAGCTGTGCACTCTCTTGCACCTCCTCTGCTCTTCTTGGGGTCTCCTCTACATACTTCACTAATGCCACTGGCTTAGCTCCTTTTCCCATATCTTTTCCCACAGCACCTTTCTTTAAGGACCAGCACTGTGACTTGTACATGTCCCACTTTTCCATAGTAGAAACACATCAAGCCTTTCTCCTCCTTTCCACCTTCTTGGGTTTCTTTTTTAATCTGTGGTAAATTCTTACCAGTGCTCTTTACTCTTCGATTCATAGTGTAGGATCTCCCCTTCTCCCAACTTCTTTTCCTCACTGGATGAAATTCTGGCCAGAAGCTTGTCCTTTGCACCAACATGTACCCATCTGCTAATTCTGCTGCCCATCTTACTTCCTGAAATTTCTGTTCCTCCATGTGAATTCTTACCATCTCCGGAAATGAGTTTTTAAACTCCTCCAGCAGAATAATCTCTCTTATAGCTTCAAAGGTCCCATCTATCTTTAAAGCACACAACTATCTATCAAAATGGCTGTGCTTAACTCTTTTGAATGTAACAGAAGTCAGACCTGGTTGGGTGGCACAGTGGCTAGCACTGCTGCCTCACAGTGCTAGGGACCCACGATCGATTCTAGCCTCGGGCAACTGCATGTGTTGAATGTGTTGCACATTCTCCCTTTTCCTGCATGGGTTTCCTCCCACAATCCAAAAATGTGCAGGTTTGGTGAATTGGCCATGTTAAATTGACCATAGTGTTCAGGGATTTGTAGTTTAGGTGCATTAGTCTGGGGTAAATGTAAAGGAATGGGTTTGGGTGGGATGCTCTTCGAGGGGTCGGCGTGGACTTGTTGACCCCAAGAGTCTGTTTCCAATCTGTGGGGATTCTATGATTCTTTGTGTTTCTGAACCATTGTCTGGCTAAGTCTTTTTGTGCCTAGTTGATATACATGACCCGCTCTCACTAGTATCCTTATATACAGATGAGAAAGGACACCACATCCATCCTAGGACAAGCCAGAGACATGCACGATAATTCCAGCCAACACTCTATCAACAAACACATTGACTTGGATCCCATTTACCACCCCTAAGAAAAAGAACAGGAAATGACATCTCCACAGGAAATGATGCCACCACAGGAAATTACATCACCAACCCAAGGAAACCTAAACACATAAATAGAATGCGGGTCATGCCACCAGTGCTCCATCTGGAGGCTCACTGATGATGTTCCCTAGTATGGTGACAAAATGTCTGAAAATGAACCTTCCAGGTTCTTGTCTCTCTCTCTCTCTCTCTCTCTCTTTCTGCTCTCTCTTCTCTCTCTGTTTCTTTCTTTATCTATCTCTCTCCCTCTCTCTCTCGCTCTCTCTGTTTATCTCCTAACTCCATTTTACCTAATTGTAATTTAGGTTTTTCTACCTCTACTGCACTTGCCTGTTTCTCTGACACCCCTAAGTGTTTGAGTAACTTTATCACACTTTCAGCTTTACTTCTGTACTTGGTTAAACCCAAATCTAACTTCTTTGCTAATTCTAAAAGAATGGCCTTTTTCTTACCTTCTAAACTTTCTTGACAAATTTGAGATACATCTGCAAGTCGCAGAACCTCTTTAACAATTTTAAGAGCCAATTCTCTCACTTTTAATTTAATCAACCACAAGTCACTGAAATTAAACAAATTGTCTCACCTCTGTTTTATTTAAAGATCTAGGACACTAACCTGCAAGTGTTTAAATCTGTTGGGATTTTCCATCCTCCAACTCTATTCAAATCTGTCTAAACCTGAACAAGTCATGAATCTGGGACCCAAACTTTACAAATCCCGACGTCGAGCTCCTGAACTGTTACAACACGGGATTAACCCTCTGCTAATTTAAACCAGCAACACAGAAAAGATTCACCCCGTGCAGTAATCTGTGAAAATTCAAGAGGCAAAGAACTATCCCAAAGTCACTATATAAAGTACAACAAAAGTAAAAGCTTTATTCTTTATGTCTAACAGAGAATATTAACTCACAACTATTTTCAACTCCTTTCTCTAATCCTATCTTTTACCTTCCCCTCTACAATACTGGTCTGATATTTTTTTAAAATCCTGATTACAATTTTAAAAATATTCAAATTTCAAAACCAGCCAGCTGTTGAATCTTCTCTTTGTATCTTCTTCTGTAGATTTTCTCTCCAGATCAACGTCGACGATTTTTTGTGCAGGTACTCTCAGACAGTTCTTACTAGTAGCCTACATCTGTTGGTTCTTTGGTGGTTCTTTTTGCTGCTCTGGGTAACTGTTCAAAATGTTTGATATAACGTCAGATCATTTCATTGGTTTCAATATTGTCAAAATGCTAAATACAAACTTGATTGAAGTTTGGTATCTTGAGCATAATTTAAACTGATTGGCCAAATTTGAATTTGTTTTTGTATTCAGGCAACACAGCACTTAGCTAGTTGTTTGACCAGATGTTACATTGTTACCTTGTTCCGGACTCTCTGAGCTAGCCAGAAATTTCAACATCCTTAATGTTAAAGCACACCCACAACTTCATAACAACCCTCCAAGCCTGCGCCGAAACATTTTGCCCTTCCATTCTAAAATTGTCTTCACATATCCCTCCATTCCCTTCCTATGCATGTATTTGTCCAGGTGTTTCTTGAATGCTGCTATTGTGTCTACTTCCACCACCTCCACTGGCAGTGTGTTCCAGGTACTCACCACCCTTTGTGTGAAAATCTTGCCTTGCATATCTCTCTGAAATATTTCCCCCCACCCCACACCTTGAACCTGTATCCTCTAGTAATTGACCCCGCCATACTTTCCACTCTATCCATGCCATTCATAACCTAATAAACTTCTGCAATCCTTGTAGTCCTCTCCAGTCGTTATAATTTGCTGGAAGATTAAGTATTGAACTGCACGAAATTAACAGGAAAAGGGCAGGCTAGATAAGGATAAAGAATTTGCACTGGTTGGGGATTCTAAAAATTAGGGTGTGGCAATTCAGGAGAGATTCAGGAAGCACTTCTATACACAAGGGATGGTAGATTTTTGGAACTATCTTCCACAAACAGCAGTAGATACAGGATCAATTGTTAATTTTATATCCGAGATACATATAATTCTGTTCAGCAAATGTATGAAGGGTTATGGACAAATGGCAGGTGTATGGTGTTAGGCCACAGATCAGCCATGATCTTACTGAATAGCCAAGCAGCACTGAAGGGCTGAATGACCTACACCCATCCCTGAGTTCTTAAGACTAGTCATAATGGCGCCCAAACCCCTTTGGTTGCTGTGATCTACACCACACTGAACTGTTGGGTGAGTTTCAGCCTGAAATGCCATGCAGGCCAAGACAGTGCCCACTAAAGGCTTCATTATGGTCACATCTGCAGGTACAGCCATGTAATTGGCCAATATTTCCCTAGTGAAAAGCCAAATTCTACACTATGACCACAAGTACATTGAAGCTCGACTCCACCATGAATCATGCAAATGACAGAAAGCTGTCTGGTCAGTTTGTATTGGAATGCATTTTCCGGTGCATCAACTTCAACACTAGGCCACACCATCAAAATCCTCATCTGCAGGTGTCCTTATGTGCTATGTTGCATCCAGTGAGTTAGCACAAGAGACACTCTTTTCTCCTGGCTTCGCTGCAGCCCACCTCTATCCAGTGGACCTGGGCAGATCCTGTCATACCAGGCTTTACACTACACACAGCGCTGGTATCTGAGCTGGTGACTGGGATTGTGAGCTCACCTAGCAATTCAATCCTCATTCTTGGTGTGGCCTTGCTCTCTTTCTCTCTCTCTTTCCTCCAGTTTTATTGAGATGGGTCACATGGGAGCCTGAGCATGTGAAATCAGAAAACATGGATTCTGGTGAAGGAGTGATTACTCAAGAAAGCACAAGATGCATTGCCACACCTTCCACAAGTTTGAATTCATCACAGATCTCACAAGGAGACTTGAAATCTAAGAAGGAACACAGACTGTAACTCAATGTCATTCCTGATGGTTTCAACACTGTCAGATGCTTGGTTGCTGCCAGTCATGGGTGACTGCAGTCACGGCAACCCCGAGTTTACCCCTTCTTGCTCCTTCATGTTACGGGTGCACTTTTCCAATAAGAGAGAAGGCAGAACATTAGTGATTGTGTTGCACTGTGTCTCCGTGGTGTGCCTGAATAACTGGAGCTCTGCGGAAGCCGGGTATGAGGCTGGCATCATTAAAGGGTGCCTGTGGGTGTCTGGTAATGAATCATACAAGGATGTGGTGCAAAGGACAGTGCAAGAGGTTGATGGCTTGTCGGATATGGGATGTGGTGGTGAAGACTCATTCACTTACCTTTACCACATGTATGAGGTTATTAAATATCTTTCTGTCATCACTGTGGTCCAGTCTAAGGTCAATCACTTCCCTCATAATCTGTTCCCATTAACGTTCAATAATGGACTTTTCGGGCCATGTGACCAAAAAAGAAATTTGATCTTTTCCCTTCACTTGCTCTGCCATGGAACAACAATGATGCATCTTGGTGTCCTACCATGGAATCATAGAGATGTACAGCGCAGAAACAGGCCGTTCGGTCCAACTTGTCCATGCCGACCAGATATCCTAAATTAATCTAGTCCCATTTGCCAACACTTAGCCCATATATCTCTCAACCCTTCCTATTCATGTACCCATCCAGGTGCCTTTTAAATGTTGTAATCGTACCATTTCCTCTGGCAGCACATTCCATACGCACACCACCATCTGCATGTAAAAGTTGTCACTTAGGTCCCTTTTAAATTTTTCCCTTCTCACCCTAAACCTATGCCCTCTAGTTCTGGACTTCCCCCAACCCTTGTCTATCTAGCCTATCCATGTCTCTCATGATTTTATAAACCCCTATAAGGTCACCCCTTCAGCCTCTGATGCTACAGAGAAAACAACCCCAGCCCATTCAGTCTCTCCCTATAGCTCAAATCTTCCAACCTTGGCAACATCGTTATAACCTTTTCCGAACCCTTTCAAGTTTCTTGTCCTTTCCCCTCCTTCCATTGCGTCCTCCATTCTCTTTTTCTATGAATGCTTCTGTCTGTTAGGCTCAGACTTGGCTGCTCTATGACAACTTCCCTTTGAAAGAAACAGACTATCTTTAAGAGTTGAATGATAACTGGAAGATGGTAGACCTGGATGCTTTCAATTGGCCCCTATTGTGTGTGCAGCCCCCCGACAGAACAGATTGTTGTGAATTAAAGACCACCATTGGGATAATGAGGAGGAAATACAATGGTTGTGAGCTGCCTATCTTCAATGAATCAGCACAGGAGCATCAAAAATCTTGTAGGCAGAAGTGGTGCTGCAGATGCTGAAGATTAGAGTCAAGATTAGAGTATTGCTGGAAAAGCACAGCAGGTCAGGCAGATCCAAGGAGCAGGAAAATCAACGTTTCGGACAAAACCTCATGAAGAGGTTTTGCTCGAAACGTCGATTTTCCTGCTCCTCGGATGCTGCCTGACCTGCTGTGCTTTTCCAGCATCACTCTAATCTTGCATGAAAAATCTTGAGCTGCCCATTAAATTAACAGTTTTAGCTCAATAGTTTTCAGACAAGCTGGTTTCTGTAATGAGAGGAACACCTCCAGTTACACCTTATTATTGAGTATCTGAACTTGTCCACTTTGGTAGGAAGAATGTTACAGGAAGTACATTATTTGAATGGAGGGAAACTGCAGAACCCTATGGTACAGAGGGTTTTGGATATCCAACTGGGTGTATCACAAAAATACAGGCACAACAGATGACCTGGAAGGTAAGAGGAATGTTGTAATGGAAACTGAGTGCAAATGTAGGAATGTTATGTGATAGTTGTTTGGGATATTGGTAACTCCACAACTGCAATATTGTGTGTAGGTTGGTTTCATTAAGGAAGGAGATACTCTCAGCACCATTTCAGAGAAGGTTCATTTGATGAATTCCTGGGATGAAGGGATTCTCTTCTGAGAATGGGATGAGTACGTTGAGCCGGTGCCCATTGGACGTTAGAAGAATGAGAGGTGATTTGTTTAATAGAGTGATTGTTGGCAGAATGATTCGTCTTATGGGGGAGTCTACAACTTGAAAGATTATGTTTAAAAAGGAGTGCTCCCCACTCTTAACACTGAGAAAAGGAGGGCTTGTTTTTAATCTCTCAGCATGATATTAATCTGTGGAATTCTCTTCCCCATCATCGGTGGAGACAGGGCCATTGAAAGCTGATTTAGCTTGAGTTTTGATCAGCAAGAGAATTATAATGGTGTAATGTCCAGTAATTCTAACATTTTCTTAACTTTAAACAAATGTACGTTTCGTCGATGTGGACTTTCTGACACTGACTTTAAGAAGCAGACAAAATGTTGCAAAGATAGCTGTAGCATGTCAATTTTAGTTTCAACTCAAGCGAAAAACTAACACAAGCTGTTGGAAAATTCTTGAAATGTAAATGAACATTGTTGGATGCCTTGCCTTTAAAATGTAAAACCGCATTGTCTGCATATATTTACCAAAACTCAAAGCTCAACAATCCAATATGCAGTGTTTGCAAGCTCAAAGCTTGACAAAGAAAGGTGTGAAAAACCATCCTTCATCCCCCATTGTGCAGCAATGGCATCTAACTTCAAGTCATTTGTCTGGACAATAGGATCATTGATTTCTGGTGACACAATTGAAACTGCCTAGCAACCAACCTACCCAGGCAGTGTGAAAGGAATTAATTCATTTTCACCCATAAAGCGTTCACTCGTCAAAACCTGAGCCATAAACTTGTCTGGAAATCCAGAAACTTGCAACTTCCATTCATTTCTCCTCAAGAGAGAGAATTTAGCCGCGTCCGAAATGTAAGGTAAAGGTAAAGCTGCCATAGTCTTACCAGACCAGAGGGCTGCACGCTTGTTACAGAGAGACAACTGATGGTGATTTATCCTGATGGTCACTAGGCCTCAGGTGAGAGAAGACATTGAGAAGGAGAATCCTTTATGATACATAAACAGAAGTTGCTGGAAAAGCTCAGCACGTCTGGCAGCATTCAGAGAGAGAAATCAGAGTTAACATTTCGGGTCTGGTGACCCTTCCTCAGACCAAAAACGTTAACTCTGATTTCTTTTCGCAAATGTTGCCAGACCTGCTGAGCTTTTCCAGCAACTTGTCTTTGTTTCTGATTTACAGCATCCACTGTCCTTTCAGTTTTTAATCCTTCATGGCAATCTCAGCCAGTGAGGGAATTGAACCCATGCTGTTGGTATCACTCTGCATTGCAACTAGCCATCCAGCTAACTGAGCTAACCAAAACATGGGACTCTTTCGTCCAGTGATGTACTTCTTGTTGCTCTGTTAATAATCTGGCTGCAAGCTTTCTTCTCTACTTGTGTATCTGTCCATGTGCATGACAGAGTAAGTGCTTTTGTTGCTTTTACATTTCATGGTGTTTTGTGAATAAACCTGATCTTTTCTTCTGGTTTAAACTTACATGAAATCAAGCCTTGTGTCTATTATTGAGGATCACAGTGCTCCAAAGGACTTTAAACACTCCGTTTAAAGCCTCCTTCTTCATCTTGTTTCAGATAACGGGCGGCACGGTGGCACAGTGGTTAGCACTGCTACCTCACAGTGCCAGGGACCTGGGTTCAATTCCCGCCTCAGGCAACTGACTGTGTGGAGTTTGCACGTTCTCCCCGTGTCTGCGTGGGTTTCCTCCGGGTGCTCCGGTTTCCTCCCACAGTCCAAAGATGTGCAGGTCAGGTGAATTGGCCATGCTAAATTGCCTGTAGTGTTAGGTAAGGGGTATATGTAGGGGTATGGGTGGGTTGCGCTTCGGAGGGTCGGTGTGGACTTGTTGGGCCGAAGGGCCTGTTTCCACACTGGAAGTAATCTAATCTAATAACCCAGGTGAGGAGAAAGGGATAAGTTATCCCACCATCTCTTCCTACCCCTAACTGGGGCCAGACAAGCAGTTGGAGTTAAGACTACAATCAGCTGAGTTATCTTATCTAATGAAGTAGAAGCTTAAGAAGGCAATGGTCTCGTCCTGCTTCTTGTGTTATTGCATTCAGTATCTTTTAAACAAACAGTGAAGGACTAACGTTAATACAAAATAAAAAATAAGCTCAGAAACAGACCTGGAAGGAATTAAAATGAAAAGCAGCCAGGTGTGAATCAATTGAAATGATGGCCGTCTGCACAATGTAATGCAATTAAATGCTAAAAATATACCTTCTCGGGTCAGGCCTGCTTCAAAAATCGAGCTGTTGTAATTCCAAACATTGGTCTTTTAATTTTTTGCTCCCCTTCAAGGCTTTGTTTCAATACATTATACTCCTCAAGATGTTGACAATGATGTATGATTCCATGCCTGTAGATTGCCCCTGAATTAAAAGATTCCATTATACAAATTGAAAATTAATGAGTTAGAATATTTGTAGATGATTAGTAATATTCTACAAGTTCATAGTGTCATATTTGTTTTCTATGCGTTACCTGTTCAGCACCTATTTGTGGATTAAAAGAGTAAGGTTATGATTGTGCTTCTGATACTATCTAACATTCCGCTAGTTACTGTTCCATTATTATTTATTTTCTCGCCGACAAAAATGCAAAACCTCGTACTAATACCTTTTTTTCAGAACGGCCCTTCAAAGGATGTTAATAGCTGCAACAGCACAGGAAATCCCACCCTGACTCCCAATTCAGCCAAGTGGAGAAAACACAAGCCTCCAAATAACATAGGAAAATTGGAGAACTCCTATAAAAAAATCTGCAAAGTTGATGCCAGAAACTAAAGGCCACAACTGTCTGGCCAGACAAAGCAGAATGATGGTCCTTTCGTGAGAATAGTGCTAAATTGACAGAAGCCTTTAAAATCAAGTAACATTTGTGCCACACAAATGCCAGGCAATGCCCATCTCCAATAAGAGACAATTGAACCACAGCCCCTTGACATTGAATGCCAGTGATGGAAATTGACCTGAAACTCAATTGGATTCACCACACAAACATGGCTACAAGAGTAGATCAGAGGTTCCTGAAGAAGAGCTCATGCCCGAAACGTTGATTCTCCTGTTCCTTGGATGCTACCTGACCTGCTGCGCCTTTCCAGCAACACATTTTCAGCTCTGATCTCCAGATCTGTAGTCCTCACTTTCTCCGAGATCAGAGGCTAGAAACACTGTGACAAATAACTGACCTGACTCACCAAAGCCTATCCACAATCCATCAGGCAGAAGTCAGGATTACTACCGACTTGCAGCTGAAGAGAGTTGTGCCTTGTATCCTGAGGAACTCCTGCAGAGATGTCCTATTGTGGGGCTGATTACCCTCCAACAACCACACCAAATTTGTTTGTGCTAAATCTGACTGTTAGCAGTGAAAACGTTTCCTCTTAATTTCCAATGACCCCACTGTGCTCAGGTTTCTTAATGCTACTCTTAGTCAGATGATACCTCGTTGTTAAGGACAGTCTCCACCCCTTTCTCAAGTTCAGCACTTTTACCCATATTTGGACTGAGTCCATAATGAGGTCAGGACCCGAGTTGTCCTGGCAGAACCCAAACAGAGCATCCATGAGCAGGCTATCGCTGTGGAAATGCCACTGTCTATGGCACAAGCTATTGCTTTGCAGATAATTGACAGGAGGTCAGTGGAGCATCAGTTAGTCAGGCTGGGTGTGTCCTGCTGTGCACCTAATATGTAACACCTCTTTAAAAATATTTGATTGCTTTGTCAGATATTTTTATCAGGTTTGTCAGATTTGATAGCCTTTCAGAATCAATGATGACTTATTTTCACATTGTATGTCTCTGGTTATCTTTCTCATATTATCTAGTATAGATTTCATTCCTTTTGCTAGATGACTAGAGGAAGCCATCCTTAGTTGCCAGCCGTTATAGAGTCATAGCAATGTACAGCACGGAAACAGACCCTTCGGTCCAACTTGTCCATGCCGACCAGGTATCCCAACCTAATCTAGTCCCATTTGCCAGCACTTGGTCCATATCCCTCTCAACCCTTCTTATTCATATACCTATCCAGATACCTTTTAAATGTTGCAATTGTACCTGCCTCCACCACTTCCTCTGGCAGCTCATCTGTGTGAAAAAGTTGTCCCTTTAGGTCCGTTTTAAATTTTTCCCGTCATATCCTAAACCTCTGCTTTTTATTTCTGGTATACCCCACCCCAGGGAAAAGACCTTGTCTATTTATCCTATCTATGTCCCTCATGATTTTATAAACCTCTATAATGTCACCCCCTCAGCCTCCAATACTCCAGGGGAAACAGCCCCAGCCTATTCAACATCTCTCTGTAGTTCAAATTCTCCAACCCTGGCAACATCCTTGCAAATCTTTTGTGAACCATTTCACATTTCACAATATCCTTCCGATTGGAAGGAGACTGGAATTGCACACAATATTCCAAAAGCAGCCTAACAAATGTCCTATACAGCTGCAATATGACCTTCCAACTCCTATACTCAATGCACTGACCAATAAAGGAAAGTAAAACAAATTTCAATATTCTATCTACCTGTGACTCTACTTTCAAGGAACTATGAACCTGCACTCCAAGGTCACTTGTTCAGCGACATTCCCCTGGTCCTTCCCATTAAGTATCTAAGTCCTGCCCTGGTTTCCTTTGCCATTGCTCTGTTTAATGGAACAATGTTAGCTCTGTGCCACTCTTCTGCCACTGCACCCTTTTCTGTGAAACATTTGGTTTCTATTCATGGGATGTGAACAACACTGGCAAGACCAGCATTTATTGCTCATGCCAGTTGCCTTGGAGAAGGTGGTGGTAGGTTGTCTTCTTGAATTGGGACAGCCCTTGCGGCGCAGGTAGATCAATCATTCTGTTCGGAAATGAGCTTCAGAAGTCTGACCCAGTAATAGAGAATGAGCATTGATGCAGTTACACATCAGGATGGTGCCTGACTTGGAAGGGAATCTGCAAGTGGTGGTGTTCCCCTACAACTGATACCCCCGTTTTTCTCAGTGGTAGAGGCTTCTAGTTCAGAGCCTTGGAGAGTTGCTGCATGAAATCTTATAAAAGGTAAACATTGCTGTCATTCTCTGCAGTAGAAGAAGTGAAGGTTTAAGGTTGTGGATAGGGACGGTTTTGGTTGTTCAGTTTGGGAACTCACAGGCTATCTAGGTGTGGGAATGGATGTGTATCAGGAATGGTGTCCACAATGAAATGGAGAAGGCTGGTCTAGGAAATTGACATAGGACTAGATACATATTATTATCTCTTTCTGGAAAGAAGCAGGCGAGAGGGGAGCATGCGACTGTGTGATGGTTGTACCCTTCCCAAATGCAGGGTGCTGGTGACTGCACACGTGTCACTTGGTCTCTGTGCCTGCCAACTCTGACAATGTAGCACAAGCTGAAGGAGATCCAGCCTCAGAAACTATCAGCTTTGTAGATGTACACAACATCTCATCAATGTTGGAGAAAGTGAGGACTGCAGATGCTGGAGACCAGAGTTGAAAAATGTGATGCTGGAAAAACACAGCAGGCCAGGCAGCATCCGAGGAGCAGGAGAATCGATGTTTTGGACATAAGCCCTTCTTTAGGAATGAGGCTGGTGTGCCAGGCAGGCTGAGATAAAAGGTAGCGGGGAGGGGATTTGGGGGAGGGGCACTGGGAACACAATAGGTGGAAGAAGGTGAGGGTGACGGTGACAGGCTGGCATGGTACACAGTATGGTTCCCTGTATGGTACACAGTTGTATGCCTGTTCTGTGTATAGCAATTGGCGTGCTGGTGTAAATTGCAGCATTAACTTGCGGTTGATGCCACACACAGATCTTGAAAGAAAATAAAATTAAATGAAATAATCCAGATCAACATCCAGCATCTTGATAAAAGTCATGATATTTCACTCTGCAACTGTCATCTGAACTGTATACACCTTCTCCATTCCAACACACCAGAAAGTGGCTGCTGTGTGACAGGAGCTACTCACTAACTACCTGGATCATGACTCTGATACAGAATCCATACACACACACACAACTCTGTCACCATGTACCGAACAACCTCGGTTATTCGAACATCAAGTATCCAAATATCAGATTATCTGTGCAAGATCTCAAGGTCCCGTAAAAAAGTTATCGTTAACTGAACAATCAGTTATGTGAACACAATACTCCCTACCCGCCTTGTTTGGTTAATCATGGTTGTGCTGTAAAATAAAACTGAGTTCCTCAATGGGCTGTATTAGCAACCTTTCCATTTCTTGGTCCACTCTGATGGAGTCCTGTAATACCAACCAAAGTGTGTGATAAGGTCTAACCTTTAGGGGCGGCACAGTGGCTCAGTGGTTAGCACTACTGCCTCACAGCACCAGGGACCCAGGTTCAATTCCAGCCTCGGGTGACTCTGTGTGTGGAGTTTGCACATTCTCCCCGTGTCTGTGTGGGTTTCCTCCAGGTGCTCAGGTTTCCTCCCACAGTCCAAAAATGTGAAGGTCAGGTGAATTGGCCATGCTAAGTTGCCCATAGTGTTAGGTGCATCAGTCAGAGGAAAATGGGTCTGGGTTGGTTTCTCTTCGGAGGGTCTTTGTGGACTTGTTGGGCTGAAGGGCCTGTTTCCACACTGTAGGGAATTAATCTAATCTCATAATCTTCAAAGAGCCAGGTACACAGTGAGAACTCAGGGGGAAGAAGAAATTGAAGATGAGAAATGGAAAAGTCTAACAACGCAGCACATTTCTGAACAGGCTCTCCATGATTAGCTCATCCAATTCCAAAGAATACAGAATTCTCCATTCATCAACAGTCTCATGCCTTACCCTCTCCCTCAGTGTGGAAACACGGCATTCAGTCTACACCAACCTTCCTAAGTGCATCACATCCAGACCCAATCCCTATCTTATTCCTGTAACCCTGCATTTCCCATCACCAGTCTGCACATCTTTGGACTGTGGGAGGAACCTGGAACACCCGGAGGAAACTCACACAGACACAGGGAGAACGTGCAAACTCCACACAGTCACCTGAGGCTGGAACCGAACCCAGGACCTAAGCACTATGAGGTAGCAGTGCTAACCACTGAGCCATTGCACACACGCTCCTTGCTTGTGAGACTAGGCTGAGACTATATTATCAAATGGCATTCTGGGAGTCAGGTGTCTGGGCTGGTTGGCTGATAGCAATGCCCCTGAAAGGTGGCAGTGGTGGGAAGGTGGATACTATCATGCAGCACTACCTCAGTAATTATGGTAATGAGCTGGAGACAGATCGTGAACTGAAAACCAAGATATTATGACTTCCACTGGAGATTCAATATCACAGCAATCAACTTTGGGGTGACCTCTGTTTGAGCTGCAATGGATGCTCAATGAGCAGTTACCAGGCTCTGCGTTATAGTCAGGTTTGTTATTGCGTAGAGGGAGTTGGTTACCAGCTCCATGCTGGCAATGACAGTTCCACTTGCTGATAAAGCTCTGTGTCGGTCTCCTCCACGCTCCCTGGTCATGATGGACAACTTTCTGGCTGCACCAAGGATTTCCCTGTGGTTCCTGTCAGCCTTTTCTCATAGGCCTCTCTCTTGAGGCCCCTCACAAGCTGCAGTCACTTGCGCCTGCGTCTCATCGAGGTGGACCCAAAGGCAACTCGTGGCATTGAGGTACCCAATGCCATTGGTGGAATCTGCATTGACGAATCCAGTGAGGATTCATCAGTGGAGGTGAGGTGGCACTGAAGAGCGGCAACATTTGTCCCAGCGGCGTTGTCACGGTGAAGGGGACTCTTGCCTGGCCACCGGGCCTATGTCCCACGGCTGAGCACTTAATGAGCAGGACTCTAAAGTGGAATGCTTTATCTTTACTCCTTTATTTTCCACCTGTGCAGCCTGCATCTTAGTTTGTTTTCCTGTAGCTTAAGATGGTGCCGGAGAGTAGTGACACGATACAACACTTTTAAATTTATTTCATAACAAAACACACGTGACAAATCATCATATATAGATCCAGTCTTTAAACGAGTGGCTAAAGCACATGCAGTGTCAGAATCTGAGCTGGTGCCTGTAAGAGTGAGAGCGAGTGAGATTTTTTTCTCCAATTCACAGGTTGTGAGCATTACTGAGGGGACAATATTAATTCCCGTCCCTAATTGCCCAGAGGGACCACATTGATATGGGTCTGGAGTCGCACAAAGACCAGACCAGGTAAGAATGGAACTCTTATTTCTTGAAAGGATATCAGTGAATCCGATGGGTTTTCCTGACAATCGTCATCAGACTTTAATTCCAGCTTTTATTGATTTCAAATTTCAAGATCTGCCACTGCAGGATTTTCAGTCAAGTTCCCAGAACATTACCTGGGTCTTTGGATTAATAGTCTAGTGGCAAAGCCAATAGGCCATTGACCCCCCTTGTTTTGTTTTCTCTTCATCACTGTCTTCCTGCTGATTCATTTTTTGCTCTCCCATCACTGCCCAGTCAGGTTGCAATTCTGATCAATCGATTCTTGTGAAAGGTAATGACCTGAATTGTTAACTCTGTCTCATTCTCCACAGGTGCTGTCAGACCTACTGAGTGCAACGCTTCACATTCTGCTCCATAGCGTGCTCCATTAATGTGGTAGATTCGAGGATTATTGTACAAAAATGCCAAGCAGCATTCCCTCAGCACTTCTGAACTTCAAGCCCCACACTGAAATGAAAATATCTCAGAGAAGAACGAAAACCCAGCAATCACGGGCAAAGAAACATACTTGACAACTGTAATGTCTTATGTGCTATCATTTAACTGTTACATAGAGTCATAGAGTTAGACAGCACCTAAACAGACCCTCCAGTCCAACCTGTCTATGCCAAACATAATCCCAAACTAAAGTATTCCCACCTGCCTGCTCCTGGCCCATTTCCATCCAAACCTCTCCTATTCATGTATTCTTTTAAACATTGTAATAGTACGCACATCCACCACTTCCTCGGGAAGCTCATTCCACACATGAGCCACCCTGTGTGTAAAATAAAATTGCCACCATGTCTTTTTTAAATCTCTCCGCTCTCACCTTAAAAATATGCCTCCTAGTCTTGAAATCCTTCATTGTAAGGAAACGTCTATTAACTCTATCTTAAATCCTCACGATTTTATAAACCTCTATAAAGTCATCTCACAACCTGCTATGCTTCAGAGAAAAAAGTCCCAGCCTACCCAACCTCTCTTTATAACTCAAACCTTCCATTCCCAGCAACATCCTGGTGCATCTTTTCTGAAGCCTCTCCAGCTTAATAATATCCTTCCTTTTGCAGGTTGATCATAACTGGACACAGTACTCCTGAAAAGGCCTCACCAATGTACCACCTCAGTATGATTCTCCCACTGCTATGCTCTTTGAGGAACAACTCAATCAGTACTTCTAACAGATTGAGATTTAGAATCGAAGATGACTTTTTATGACCACTCTCTTACACTCTCACTCCCTCACACATACACTCACTCCTTCACACTCTCTCTCTCTCATTCATTTCTTCACATTCTGTGACTTAACTCATTCCATCAGACATGCTCTGTCTTTCTCTGTCACACACATTCTGCCTTTCTGTCATTCCCCCAGACACACTCAACTGCCCCCTCACTCTCTCACTCCCTCACATTGTCTTTCACTCTGTCACCCTGTATACACCTCTGTCTTATTTCCTCCCACATATTCAATCACCTCTCTATCACTTCATTTCTCGCTCACTTCCTTACACATTCCTCCACTTTCACACTCCCCATCTCTTTTATCCCTTCTCACCCAGTTCCCCTTTCTCCTGTGCACTGCCCAGTTTTCAGTCTTTTACTCACTCTCTCACACATGCTGCATGTCCCTCTGCATCACTCTGTTGCATACACACTCTGGGAGAAAGTGAGGACAGCAGGTACTGGAGATAGGAGTCAAAAAGTGTGGTGCTGGAAAAGCACAGCCGGTCAGGCAGCATCCGAGGAGCAGGAGAGTTGCCGTTTATAGCAAAAGATCTTTTGCTATAAATTCTGTATCATATGATTTTATACTCCAAAACCACCTCAATACTCTGACCAATAAAGGAAACATACCAAATGCACTATCCTATCTACCTGCAACTCCACTTTCAAGGAGCTATGAACTTGCACTCCAAGGTTTCTTTGTTCAGCAACAATCCCTAGGACCTTACTATTAAGTGTGTAAGTCCTGCTAAGGTGTGCTTCCCCAAAATGCAGCACCTCGCATTTACATAAAGTCATAGAGATGTACAACATGGAAACAGACCCTTCAGTCCAACTCATCCATGCCAACCAGGAATCCAACCTAATCTAGTTCCATTTGCCAGCACTGGGCCCATATCCCTCAATCCAAAGATGTGCAAGTTAGGTGAATTGGCCATGCTGAATTGCCCATTGTGTTAGGTGCATTAGTCAGGGGTAAATGTAGGGTAGGGAAATGGGTTATTCTTTGGAGGTTTGGTGTGAACTTGTTGGGCCGAAGGGCCTGTCTCAATAGTGTAGGGAATCTAATCTAATCTAAACCCTTCCTATTCATATACCCATCCAGATGCCTTTTAAATGCTGTAATTGTACCAGCCTCCACCACTTTCTCTGGCAGCTCATTCCATACATGCACCTAGGACCTTACTATTAAGTGTGTAAGTCCTAGTCTGATTTGCTTTTCCAAAATGCAGCAACTCACATTTATCTAAACTCCATCTGCCACCTCTCAGCCCATTGGCTCATCTGATCAAGATCCCGCTGTACTCTGAGATAACCTTCTTCACTGTTCACTACACCTCCAATTTTGGTGCCATCCGCAAACTTACTAACTGTACCTCCTATGTTCACATCCATTTATCTAAATTAAACTCATTCTGCCACTTCTCAGCCCATTGACCCATCTGATCAAGATCCCATTGTAATCTGAGGTAACCCTCTTCACTGTCCACTACATCTCCAATTTTGGTGTCATCTGCAAACTTACTAACTGTACCTCTTATGCTCACATTCAAATTATTTATATAAATAATGAAAATTAGTGGACCCAGCACCGATCCTTGTGATACTCCACTGGTCACAGGCCTCCACCACCACCATCTGTCTCCGACCTTTGAGCCAGTTCTGTATCCAAATGGCTAGTTCTCCCTGTTCATGCTTTCCTTTCTTGGTCAGAGTATTGAGTACCAGAGTTGGGAGGTCATGTTGCAGCTGTACAGGACATTAGTTAGGCCACTGTTGGAATATTACATGTAATTCTGGTCTTCTTCCTATCAGAAAGATGTTGTGAAACTTGAAAGATTTCAGAAAAGATTTACAAGGCTGTTGCCAGAGTTGGAGGATTTGAGCTATAGGGAGAGGTTGAATAGGCTAAGGCTGTTTTCTCTGGAGCATCGGAGGCTGAGGGGTGACCTTATAGAGGTTTATTAAATCATGAGGGGTATGGGAGATAGGATAAATAGACAAAGTTTTTTCCCTGGGGTGGGGGAGTCCAGAACTAGAGGGCATAGGCTTAGGGTGAGAGGGAAAAGATATAAAAGAGACCTAAGGGGCAATTTTTTCACTCAGAGGGTGGTACATGTATGGAATGAGCTGCCAGAGGATATGGTGGAGGCCGGTACAATTGCAACATTTAAAACTCATCTGGATGGGTATATGAATAGGAAGGGTTTGGAGGGATATGGGTCAGGTGCTGACAGGTGGGACTAGATTGAGTTGGGATATCTGGTCGCCATGGACAAGTTGGAGCGAAGGGTCTGTTTTCTTGCTGTACATCTCTATGACTCTATGACTCTATGAACCACCAGGTGATGGAAGCGCTCCGAAAGCTAGTGCTTCCAAATAAACCTGTTGGATTATAACCCGGTGTTGTGTGATTTTTAACTTTGCCCAGTCCAACACTGGCTCCTCCACATCATGGAATCCAGGGGAAGGGACACTACTACTGTACCATAAGATTTTCTATAAAAATGTAATTCTTTATACACAAGATTCTGTTTTGGACTGCTCTTTGGCATCAATATTAAATAATCTTATTGAAAGATGAAATATTGAAATGGATGAGATGGCAAAACTGTCTTTGCACAAAATTGCTCACAGAACGCTGGTGTGTTTATACTGGAACAAAAGGTGACAGTGGTATCTGATATAAAAATGTAGTCATTGAATGGGAAGAGTCCTGTGTCAGTGAAAACCCTACATTCACACAGGTGCCATGTCCCAAGCCAGTCATCTCAGGAATCTCACTTGAGACAAAACAAAGCAGCTATCTCTGAACTATAGATTGGAGAACAATTAAACTGAGTTATTGACACAGGAACCAGAAGGTCTCTTTCAGATCCTCATATAATTAAAAAACAAAGAATCCAAGACAGTATATTCTGCGTGTTAACTGAGGAGTAATCACTCATGTCATTATTCTCACTACACAATTAAACTCTGAAGGGCTTTTTACAACAATTGGATTTCCTGGCTTTACACAACTCAGCCCCTGAAGCAAAGTCTGGATTTACTTGTAACATCAGTATTATCTTGCCATGTGTTTTATGACACTTTGTCATAATTCAGAATCAGATCTTCATTTTAACTCACGCCTTGCAGCTTGGACTGATTGAGAATTTGGGAAATTAGTAAGTGAAGGAATCCTTAGGGTTAATCACTTTCTAAAAAAAACTCATCTGGTCTGTATTTTGCATTTAAGAGAAATTTACTGTAAGCTCAGGCAAAGTTAAAGTTTCTTCCAGTCTGAAGCAGGGGTAAGCCAGCTTTCAACTGGAGAGCGCCTGTAGTTAATTGATCAGTTAGTTAGTTTAATCTGGTTTCAGTTGTTGCAACTAGCCTGTTCCTTCTCGAGAGATAGTTTACTGACAGGGGTCTGATTGTAGCCTGCCTAGAGTGACACCTGGACTGAGTGAAGGAGCTCGGAAAATTTGTTCCATTCTTTTTCTAACTCTTCCAGCTTCTGAATATTCCACATTTAGGAATGATCAGAAAACGTGGCTTTGTTAGTACTCACAATAAGGGATGAAAACAGTGTATTAGTAAGAGACGATCTTAGATTGAAAGGTCTAAATGTGGATTCATTTTGGGCAGGACTGAGAAACAATAAGGGGCAGCAACATTAGTTTCTCATAGAACAAGCAATCGAGGCAATGCTGGGCATGGTATAAATTAGCAAAATGAAGGCAGGTGTGATGGCATCCAGGTCTTGAGTGTCCCATTGTGTCAGGCAAGCCGGTGTGCCCTGTAAAATGTAACAATCAGTTCTAAAGGTTGCTAGATGGCAATATTTCAATTTATCCTACAATAAGGAGGGATTGTCAAGAAAACCTTTATCATAAATAGAAGTGTGGTTGAGGGAGTTTGATCACAGAATTAATTAGACGTAAACTGTACCTGTATTACAGATTGCATTGCTGTTCAGCTCAGTGCCTGACCAGATCGTTTTATAATTTTGGTGATCTCATCGGGATCGTACATAAAATTGGTGGTCTGCTCTGTGATTGCAACTGATGTAACCTGAATAAAACAAAGCTAGTGGGTAACTTCAATTGACAGATGGACTGAATAAATGAAGCTGCAGAATGCACACCATCCCTCAGCCAAATGGAAAGACTGAGGTGGCAATGAACATCACCAGAGCAATCATAAAGAAACCTGGGAGCTGCATCTAGCAGTTGTTAGCTCAAGTGTATGTAGTCAGAGTGAGCAACAAGATCAGAGTGGCACATCTGCAAACACATCAGGTACTACAGGAGAAACTGTTCCTCAGCTGCAAGTCACCGATCAAGAGGCGAATCCACCACCTTTACAGATTACCCATCAACCATCAGACACAGACGTCCACAGCAAACCAGCAAAAGATAGGGAACAGCAACGGCTACAACTGTTGGTACACACTCCCTGGGGAAACCACATCATCCAGATGAACAGCCAACCACAGAAATATGCACATGCTCCATTAAGTGACAAGCGTGACTTAAGGATTTTGTGTGCAATGCAATGAGAGACTGAGGAGAATAATCAACTACTCATGCATGGGAACAGTTGGCTATCTTTGGTAACATTAGTAATTAAAAATGTATGTGATAATGCATGCATTTTTTAATGAAAAGGGAGAGGTTTGGATTGAAATGCCACCAAATACAAACATCTGCCATAATCACATGACCTCAACCATGGGGCAACCGTATTGGGTTCACTTCGGTGAAGACTTTGTAATGAATACACCATCACTTGATTAAAGTTTAATATTTCCTATCTAATTTGACCAGGTCTGAGTAAAAGTCATTGACCTGAAGCACTACCTCCATTTTTCTGTCCACAGGTGAAGCCAAATATCTGCTGTCCTTTCCCAGCATTTTATGTCTTACTTCACTTGGTGTAGCACGGTGATTCAGTGGTTAGCACTGTTGCCTCACAGTGCCAGGGACACGGCTCTGATTCCACCCTCAGGCGACTGCCTGCATGGAGTTCGCACATGCTCCTCGTGTCAGCATGGTTTCCTCTGGTTTCCTCCCATAGACCAGGGATGTGCAGGTTAAGTGTATTAGCATTTGGAAATGCAGTGTTAGAAGGGGAGGTGGGCTTGGGTGGGCTGCTCTTCAGAGGGTCAGTGTGGACTCAGTGGACCAAATGACATGCTTCCACACTTTAAGGATTCTATCATTTAGTCACCTATCTGTTTGAAACATGTAATGTTCACAAATTGTTACAACAGATGAGCTAATTGTAATTATCAGGTCTGTCAAAGAATCAATACAAACCTCGTTAACAGTCCTTCAGACTGTCCTGTCCCCAAAGGTGATATTGTTAGAATAGTGTAATCATCAGCAAAATCCCTGTCCATACCAGCGGTTTTACTACAGACCGACCGACTCCCACAGCTACCGAGATTGCATTTCCTCCCACCCTGCCCCCTGTAAAAACGCCATCCTACATTCCCAATTCCTCTGCCTCCGCTGCATCTGCTCCCAGGAGGACCAATTCCACTACCAAACAACTCAAATGGCCTCCTTCTTCAAAGACCGCAATTTCCCCTCCGACGTGGTTGACGATGCTCTCCACCACATCTCCTCCACTTCCTGCACCTCTGCCCTTGAACCCCGCCCCTCCAATCGCCACCAGGACAGACCCCCACTGGTAGGAGAAAGTGAGGACTGTAGATGCTGGAGATCAGAGCTGAAAATGTGTTGCTGGAAAAGCGCAGCAGGTCAGGCAGCATCCAAGGAGCAGGAGAATCAACGTTTTGGGCATGAACCAGGGCTCCGTAATTTCTGCCACCTCCAGACAGACTCCACCACCAGGGATATATTTCCCTCCCCACCCCTAAGAGCATTCAGGAGAGACCACTCCCTCTGCGACTCCCTCGTCAGGTCCACACTCCCCACCAACCCAACCTCCACTCCCGGCACCTTCCCCTGTAACTGCAAGAAGTGCAAAACTTGCGCCCACATTTCCCCCCTCACCTCCCTCCAAGGCCCCAGTGCATCCTTCTATATCCGTCACAAATTCACCTGCACCTCCATACACTTCATATTACTGTATCCGCTGCACCCGATGTGGTCTCCTCTACATTGGGGAGACAGGCCGCCTACTTGTGGAACATTTCAGGGAACATCTCTGGGACACCCACACCAACCAACCCAAACCACCCGGTGGCTGAACACTTTAACTCCCCCTCCCACTCTGCCAATGACATGCAGGTCCTTGGCCTCGTCCATCGCCAGACCCTGGCCACACGACGCCTGGAGGAAGAGCGCTTCATCTTCCGCCTAGGAACCCTCCATCCAGCTTCCTTATTTCCCCTCCCCCCACCTTATCTCAGTCCCAACCCTCGGATTCAGCACCTCCCCCTTGACTTGCAAAGACAAGGAGAGAGGTAGTCTCACAATTTCTGAAATTGCATAGAATGGCACAAAAATTCCACCAAGGTGCCCCTGCTAGCCAATCCATGTTGCAAGTTATACTTCCCATGATAGCTGTCCTGACACTGTTAAAAATCACACAACACCATGTTTTAGTCCAACAGGTTTATTTGAAAGCACTACCTTTTGGAGCGCTGCTCCTTCATCAGGTGGTTGTGAAGTATACAGTGCTCTGAAAGCTAGTGCTTCCAAATAAACCTTTTGGACTATAACCTGTTTTTGTGTGATTTTTAACTTTGTACACCCCAGTCAAACAACAGCACCTCCAAATCAGTCCTGATGCTGTGTTCCTAACCCTGTTGCCATGAATTTTTCTTGCAACCAGCACTCAAAAGTATTCTTAAATTTTAACTTGGTACGAGCTTGAGAACTAACTCTGATAGCGCATTAAGGATTCTCTTGCCCCCTTCCTAAATCACTTACAATTCCTCCAATCCCTTGAAGTGTGTGTGTGTGAGTATGAGTGCATGTGTGAGAGTGTGTGTTTGCATGTGAGCATGCTTGGTAGAGTGTGTGTGTGAGTGTGAGGAGTAAAAGCCTGTAGTGTGACATGAACCCAAAGTCCCAGTTAAGGCCATCCCCATGGATACCAGATTTGGCTATCAGCCTCTGCTCGGCCACTCTGTGTTCCTGACGACGGGCTCCTTCCCGAACCGTCAATTTTCCTGCTTCTCGGATGCTGCCTGACCTGCTGTGCTTTTCCAGCAACACTCTAATCTTCACTTTCTGCTGTTGTCTGTCTCAAAGTCCATCTTGGAGGACTGTCTCTCGAAGATCTGATGCCAAATGTCCCAGACCGCTGAAGTGTTCCTGACTCGGAGAAAACATCCCTGTCTGGTGATTGTTGTGAGATGTCCATTCATCCCTTGGCGTGGCGTCTGCTTGGTCTCACCAACGTACTAGGCCTCAGGGCATATTGCCTGCCGTGTATGAGATAGACCACGTTGACTGAGTCACACAAGTATACAGACACTACAACAATGGATGAATGGACACCGCACAACAATCACCAGGCAGGGGTGTTCCCTGCCAGTCGGGGAACGCTTCAGTGGTCAGGGACATTCAGCCTCCGACCTATGGGTGACCATCCTCCAAGGCAGACTTTGAGACAAACAACAACACAAATTGGCTGAGCAGAGGCTGATAGCCAAGTTTGGTACCCATGAGGATGGCCTCAACTGGCACCTTGGGTTCATGTCACACTACAGGTGACCCCACTACACTATACACTTTCACGCACATACAGAAACACACACACACACACTCTTACATACTCACAAACTCACACAGACCCTTCCCCCCACACACATTCTCTCTCAGATATACACACGTACACCCCCACACTCACACTCATGCAGACACCCTGTCCCAGGCTTATACTCTGTCACACTCACACACACTCTACCAAGCACGCACGCAAGCAAAGACACACTCTCATGTGCAATCACACACACACACACACACACACACACACACACACACACACACACACACACACACACACACACACACACACACACACACACACACACACACACACACACACGTCTATGAGGTGGATTTGCATTTACATAATTGAATTTGCCGATACATTCTATATTTGCTCAAAAAGCACACAATCTGCAGGCAGTCAGTCCATGTAATATTTTATAAATTCCTACTTTGGAAATAGAACTAATCTGGCTCAAGATTGTGATACAGACAGACTCTAACCTCACACCTTTAACACAGTGTCTGAGCTGAGATGTCACTTTTTTTATATAAGTTATAATCTTTCGGTAGCTCAAGAAGGTGATTTAAAAGAAGTTCTGGGATTTACATATTAATAAACAGAAGCCTGCAGCCCATTCTAAAAAGTGAAAGACTTAACAGCAATCTAGGTTTGTTCAATATATCATTTTAATTACATGACGCTGTGATCCTTTGCTATAAATTCTGTATGCTATGATCCTGCCCCCTAGTTACCTGATGAAGGAGCAGCGCACTGAAAGCTAGTGCTTTCAAATAAACCCGTTTGACTATAACCTGGCTTTATGTAATGTTTAACTTTGTTTTTGCAGACAGGATATAAGGCTGGAAATTTTTCAACATTCGCAGCAGATCTGAATGGTGTTGTTGTTCTACAAGTTTGACTAGGGGCACATTTGGAGCTTAAATCCTCAATATTAAGCCAGGAAGTTGTTGAAATCCATAACTTTGATATCCTGAAGCAGATGGGTGGCTGAAGATTGGCTTCTGTGTTGGCTGGGATCTCAGGAAGAGACCATGATGAATCATCCATTTGGCACTTCTGGCTGAAGATGGTTATAAATGTTTCCGCTTTACTTCTTGTACTGATGTGCTGATCTATCAGTTATGGGGTCTTTTATTGAGTTAGCATGCTTATTATGCCACCTAGCATTTGTGTCAGCCTGAATTGGTATCTCATTCATAGAGCATAGAATATCTACAGTGTGAAAGCAGGCCATTCAGCCCATTGAGACCACACCGACCCTCTGAAGAGCATCCCTACCAGACTCACCCCATTCCTGTAGCTCTGCATTTCCCATGGTTAATCCTATAGCCTGCACACCCCTGGACTGTGGAAAGCATACTGGAACAACCCCTTACAGATACAGGGAGAATGTGCAACAGTCCACACATGCATACATCCAAGGTTGGGATTGAACTGTGGTGCTGTGAGGCAGCAGTGCTAACCACTGAGCCACCGTACTGCATTCTTAGGTATGTCTGCTGCTGCTTCTGGCACATTGTCTTGGACACCTCAGGGACTCATCCCATGGCTTGACATTAAAAGTAGAGTGGAGGAAATGTTAGGACATGGGGTTATAGCTTGTGATGGGATACCAAGTTGCGGTAGCCTTCAGCCTCAATGCCTCAATCTGCTGGATCTGATTTGAATATAACCTATTTAGCACAGTGGCAGTTCCACAGGACATCTCTTATTGCACACAATCTTTAAGGCATTTTACTGAAACCTGTTGTTCAAAAGCCATCTACACATCTCAAATTTAGAGTCATAGAGATGTACAGCATGGAAACAGACCCTTTGGTCCAACCCATCCATGCCAATCAGATATACCAACCCAGGTAAAAACAAGGACTGCAGATGCTGGAAACCAGAGTCTAGATCAAAGTGGTGCTGGAAAAGCACAGCAGGTCAGGCAGCATCCGAGGAGCAGGAAAATCGACATTTCGGGCAAAAGCCCTTCAGAAATCCTGATGAAGGGCTTTTGCCTGAAATGTCGATTTTCCTGCTCCTCGGATGCTGCCTGACCTGCTGTGCTTTTCCAGCACCACTTTAATCCAGATATCCCAACCCAATCTAGTCCCACCTGCTAGTACCCAGCCCATATCCCTCCAAACCCTTCCTATTCAGATACCCATCCAGCTGCCTCTTAAATGTTGCAATTGTATAATTGAATAAAAAGAATAAGCGAGTTCTCAGCTCGTTTTCAAATAACACAGCAAAATATGAAGTGGGTTGAATAGCTTAGCTCAGTGTTCAATGGCAGGGCACGTTTAGATAAACAATGAGACACAAAGGTCAGCGCCTGCTTACTCAATCTTCCACAACCCCTTGGATCAAAGGTCTCTTTAAATAAATGTCTCTTAGACCAGCTTGTTTCAAAATCTGGCACTTCTCAAAGAAAACAGCAGTATTTAGTTCTTCAATACCTCCTTAGTACGCGATATCAAATATTTTGAATTAGTTTGGAAATAACATTTCAAAGAGTTATTCAAGTTTATTTACAAATGGTAATTAAATGCAAATTGAGCTTGCTCTTTCATCACAAAGTAGGAGTGTATTCAAAGCTTTCACAGGATAACATATATCTTTCAACAAATAAGGTCAGATCTGAGGGGGCGGCAGAACTATCAAAACTGTGGGCTACTGCCTCATTTTTTATTTAAAAAGACAATGAATGTGATGGAATTTGTATTTAGATCTGTCTCTATGTTCCTCCCAATCCACAGCCCACAGATTTAAACCGAGGACGCATGTTCTCGGAGCTGTCGGCTGAGAGATAGGGAAGAAAAAAATGGCTATCAGCTGTCCACCTCCCATTCTTCCCCCACACCCACTTGCAATGCGTGCAATATTCCTGTGCTGTCTTAACTCGCAGCACAAAAGGAAGAAATGTGCACATGAATTTTAAAAATAGAAAGTAAAGTCTGTGGGCAGTTTGCTTGTGGATCTCCCATAAACACTTTATTTATGGAATATCTAAAAGTAGATTTCAAAACATTTTGAATTGGACCTTACAGAAAATGCAACAGCGTATCTTTTTTCCATTTAGTGTGTTGCCCTGCCTCAATCTATTTGTAATATTCATGACATTTACTGTGTACATTCAGTAACAAAGGTGCAGCTGATCTGGCTCTCTACATTCCAACTCCTCTATGGATAAAAGGCCTTAGATGGTGACTTTTCCCTGCTGCTCGTATGTAGCCGCAGACCCAAGCTTCAGCCTGACCCTTAGCACGTAGCCCTGGACCTTGGAATGCGCTAGTGTGTAACACTTGCTCAACAGCAACGAATGTCTTTCATAGAACTGATGGTCCGTCAACAACAGTTGATGTTTGTCTCGGTCATATCCCTGGCAACAGCCCGGAGAGCACAGAATCCTGCATCATGGAACTGCTTGGAATGAATCTGGATAAAACTCACTGCATCTCTCTGCAGACCTTCATTGTACAGGCACATTCCTGATAGAGGTGTCCAATAGTCTCTCCATCAATGTGAATGTTTCAAGGGCAGTGTCCCATTGCACAGACAGCCCAGGAACACATGAACAATCTGACTTGAAGTGCCCAGTTCCTGCCTCGAAATCACATCCTCAGCGTTTTAAAGTGATGATGAAGGGGACAAAGGATCAGTCTGCCTTGATCCCAAAAAAAAATGACCCTGCACTCATTTCAATTTATCCAAGGTCAATTCAACCCGATTGTAGACAGTCAATGGCCAATGGTACCAACAGTGGATCCGAACAGAAGATGACATAATGTTGTCCACGGACAGGCAGATTTTGACCTGCAAGCCTCTGCTGCCTGGGATCATCAATCCTCTGAGGCATGTATCCTTCATGACGGACTTGGTAAATCCATCTACACAACATGCAAACAAGGCGGGAGAGAGGGGGCAACCCTGCCTGACTCCAGTTTGACTGGGAAACATTCTGACTCCCACCAGGGATGGAAATTAATATTCCTGATGTTTGTGGTGAGCAGTGGCATTCAATTGTAGAGTCGCTCCACAAACTCCAGTTTAAACAGCACACCCATCATGTCAGTATATGTGATATTCTGTCCAAAGGCCTTCTCCTGATCCAGACTGATAAGCCAGCAGTTGAAGAGTGTGCTGCTGGAAAAGCACAGCCAGTCGAGCAGCATCTGAGGAGCAGGAGAGTCGAAGTTTTGAGCATTAGCATTTCATCATAGTGTTAGGTGCACTAGTCAGGAGTAAATATAGGAAAGGGGAATGGGTCTGGATGGATTACTCTGCAGAGGGTCAGTGTGGACTTGTTGGGCTGAAAGGCCTGTTTCCACACCGTAGGGAATCTAATCTAATCTAATCAGGAAACTGATGAAGAGTTTCTGAATCATTCCTGATGAAGGGCTTATGCACGATACATCGACTCTCCTGCTCCTCAGATGCTGCCTGACCGGCTGTGCTTTTCCAGTGCCACACTCCTTGACTCTGATCTCCAACATTTGCAGTCCTCACTTTCTCCTCCCTGATAAGCCAACAGATTGATCCTATAAAGAGGTGACATTATCCCTGGAGTAACCCATGCTGTCAGAATGTTTCCTACTGGGAACAACACAGTTAAAAGTCACACAACACCAGGTAATAGTCCAACAGATTTAATTGAAACACTAGCTTTCGGAGCGCTGCTCCTTCATCATAACCACCTGATGAAGGAGCAGCGCTCTGAAAGCTAATGCTTCCAATTATACCTGTTGGACTATAACCTGGTGTTGTGTGATTTTTAATTTTGTACACCCCAATGCAGCTCCAAATCATGGGTGCAACACAACATCTGATCAAAGTCTGTTATCAAATCCAAGTCAGATCTGACCCAATTGACAATTGACCCTTGTCAGAACTTTGTGGTTTGCATTCAGCAAGGCAATTTGTAATTTCCTTCCTCCACTTGTCTATGAGAGTGCTGATGCCTTTTCTCATGGCTTGAACACATTGCCTACCTGAAGCTTGCATACCCCTGTATAACTCCAGAAGGTTATGGCTGATCAGGGCAAACTCAACAACACTAAGCTCTCAGGAGTTCTACCCTTTCAAAAGACAGGAGAGCCTTAGTCAGCTCTCTCAGTCAGTGTTAACAGCTTGTCAAGATTCTCCAACATGATGCTTAAGCCTTTCGTAACAGAGGAGAAGACCGACAGGGAGGTTGTGCTTCTATGGGACTCTGCATTGTACAGTTTATTGTAAAAAGGATTTGCTGTTCCTCAAATGTCAGACTGCAATGATTTTACTGAGCCAGCTGAGGTGTTGGCTGCTCCAAGTTAGCCTGAGCTGGGGTGCACTGATTGCATTGCATCCGAAAGATGGTCTTTTTCGAGCCCTTCACCGTTTCCTGTGTTTCTCAGCTGGGCCCCCTTAAACTCCTTTGCCATCTTGATGCTTTGCTGCTCCTGTCATTAGAACATAAGAACTAGGAGCAGGAGTAGGCCGTCTGGCCCTTCGAGTGTGCTCCACTACTCAATAAGATCATGGCTGATCTTTTCATGGCCTCAGCTCCACTTACCCGTCCTCTCACCATAACCCTTAATCCCGTTACTGTTCAAAAAATGATCTATTTTAGCTTTAAGAACATTGACTGAAGAAGTCTCAACTACTTCACTGGGCAGGAATCCTATAGCTTTACAACCCTCTGAGTGAATTAAGGTTGCTTCTTAATTCAGTCCTAAATCTGCTCCCTCAAATTTTGAGGCTATGCCCTCTTGTCCTAGTTTCACCCACCAGTGAAACAGCCTCTGTACTGCTATCTTATCTATTCCCTTCATAGTTTAATGTTTTTATAAGATCTCCCCTCATTCTTCTAAAGTCCAATGAACATAATCCCAGTCTACTCAGTCTCTCCTCATAAGCCAACACCCTCAACTCCGGAATCAACCTCGTGAATCCCAGAGGAGTCTGTACCCCCTCCAGTACTAGCACATCCTTTCTCAAGTAAGGAGATCAAAACTACACACAGTGGCCTCACCAGCACCTTGTAAAGCTGCTACATAACCTCTCTGCTTTTAAACTCAATCCATTTAGCAATGAAGACAAAATTCCATGTGCCTTCTTAATTACTTGTTGTACCTATAGACCAACCTTCTGTGACTCATGCACAAGGACATCCAGGTCCCTCTGCACAGCAGCATGCTGCATCTTTTTAATCATTCAAGTAATAGTCCTTTTTCCTGTTACTCCTACCAAAATGGATGACTTCAAATTTATTAACATTGTATTCTATCTGACAGATCTTTGCCCACTCGCTTAAACTATCTATATCCCTTTGCAAAGTTTCACAGTCCTCTGCACACTTTGTTCTGCCACTCAGTGTCATCCGCAAGCTTTGACACCCTGCTCGTGGTCCCCAACTCCAAATCATCCACATTAATTGTGAATAATTGAGGTCCCAACACTGATCCCTGAGGCACACCACTAGTCACTGATTGCCAACCAGAAGAGCATTCATTTAGTCCCACTCTTTGCTTCCTGTCAGTCAACCAATCCTCTATCGATGATAATACTTTACCCATAATGCCATGCATCTTCATCTTATGCAGCAGCCTTTTGTGCTGCACCTTGTCAAATGCCTTTTGAAAATCTAGATACACCGCATCTACTGGGTCCCCATTGTCCAGCTTTTTAAAACATCTTCATAGGATCCTTAAAGATTAGTTAAGCATGACCTGCCCTTCATGAACCAATGCTTTATCTGTCCAACGGGAGAATTTCTATCTAGATGTTTTGTTATTCTTCCTTGATTATAGACTCAAGCAGTTTACCCTCAAGCAAAGGAGATTACAGCAGGATGAGGGAGGAGTTGGCTAAAGTAGACTGGAAGCAAAGACTTTACAGTGGGACAGTTGGCAAGCAGTGGAGGGTTTTCAAAGCAATTATTCAAAGTGCTCAGCAGAAGTATCTACCAGTGAAAACGAAGGACTGTAGGAAAAGGGGTAATCTACCATGGGTGTCTCAGGCAATAAGGGTGGCTATCAAACTGAAAGTGAAGGCATACAAAGTGGCCAGGATCAGCGGGAAACTAGAAGATTGGGAAAGTTTTGAAGGACAACAGAAAGCCACAAAAAAGAGCAATTTCATTTGACAGCTTTCTTGTCCTTCCTCATTTCAAGCCATCAATGTCTGTTGGAGCATCTGGAACATTTGCTAGCCAGCAAATGTTTGTTTCTATTGTAATTTTCTGTTTACGTTTTCCCTTTCCATTGCTCGTCACACCTCTCCTTGTTCTGTTGCTGCTTGTTCTCTTCCATCAACTCTGCTTTCTCTGGCTGAGGGGTTTCATCAAAGAATCTTTGAATCGCTACAGTGTGAAAACAGGCCATTTGGCCCAACAATTCCACACTGACCCTCAGAAGAGTAACCCACCCAGACCCATTCCCCTACCCTCTTACTCTACATTTACACCTGCCTAATACCTGTAACCGACACATCCCTGAACACTATGGGTAATTTAGCATGGTCAATTCAACTAACCTGCACATCTTTGGATTGTGGAAGGAAACCAGAGCACCCTCTGACAGACATGGGGAGAGTGTGCAAGCTCCACACAGACAGTCGCCTGAGGATGGAATCTCTGGTGCTCTGAGGCAGCAGTGCCCACCACTGAGCCACCCGTGCTGCCCAAGATTAAGGCATCCTTCACTTTGCACCAATATGTCTTGCCCTCTTTTCCACAGTCGTTGACCCTGGCAGGAGGATGGGACATGAATCTCCATTGAGGCAATTCTGCTTCTGGTTCCTATTTTGATCACATAGAGTCATAGAGTTTTACAGCATGGAAACAGATCCTTCGGTCCAACTCATCCATGCTGACCAGATATCCTAAATTAATCTGGTCCCATTTGCCAGCATATGACCAGTTTCCCTCTAAACCCTTTATATATCCTTCGAAATGCTTTTTTAAATGTTGTAATTGTACCTGCCTCCACCCTTCCTCTTTCACCACCTCTGCATGAAAAGGTTGCCAGTTAGGACCATTTTAAATCTCTCCCCTCTTGCTCTAAACCCATGCCCTCGACTTTTGAACTGCCCCAACTAGGGAAAAAGATTTTGGGTATTTCCCGTATTCATGCCCCTCATGATTTTATAAACCTTTTTAAGGCTGTGCAGAGTTGGTAGTGCATTTAGGACCAGGCTTTGTTGAGGTGACTAACCGCCCGAACACAGTTGTGGCATGAGATGGATATAATATTAATCTTTTTGTCATGTTCTGATTTTTGTTGTTGAACGGACTTGGCTATTTCTATAGATTTTACCTTATTAATAATACTGAATATGTTATGCTATCGTCGAGTGAAGTGGCTGGAGCAGCTTGGACAGCTGCTTAACAGCTGCTAAAAATAGATGTATAAAAGATAGCTATTCTGAAGCGTGAGCTCCTGTGTTATTTCTCACCTTCCATTCAGAGCATTTTCCATTCCTGGTGTTTTCATCATGTAACTGGCATAAACTAACATGTTAAATTAAATCAGTGTCAACTACCATCTGATTAAATGCCTTAAATTTCTACATACGGTGCAGTGCAATCTACAGAGGCTGGGGAATTGCTGATATTGAGCAATAACAGATTAACTGGTTAATCATTCATTTGCTGTTTGTGGGATCTGCCTGTCAATAAATCTTGACTATTGTGTTTGGCAAAATGATAGCAGTGGCTGCAATTCAAAAGAAATCCACTGATTGTTAAACACCTTGGGGCATGCTGAGGATGCAATAAAATAAATGACAATTGCTCCTTCCCTTCTTTCTGACTGATTCAATCCAATCCACTTAAAATTCTCTCAACCCAATGCAAAATGACAAAAGCGTCTTTTTCGCTGGAGACAGTGAGAAATTGAGCTCTTTTGCACTCGATCTTTTAACCTCTATGTAGTCTCCTAATGATCACAAATAGAAGATAAGAAGTCAGAAAAAGAATTTATTCGAATAAATCATTTATCCCCTCTGTTCCAGCATTCTATGAGATCACAGATGATCTGTAATCTAACTCCATAAAACACATTTGACCCATCAGCTATAACAGCTTTGGTAACAAATTTCTCAGTTTTAAATTTAATAATCGACCGAGCATCAATGATCACTTACAGAAGCGTTCTACAATCCTACCTTCCTTTGTGTTTTGAATTTCATTTGTGAAAGGTCTGCTTCCAATTTTGATAATTTTAATTGCTATTATAACTCAGAGTGCTTTACCCCCAAACTAGCAGAAGAAACCTCTACTTACCTGTTACTTGCTTCTCTTGAAAATTTTGATCAAAACATCCTTTAACCCCAATGCTCATTGGCATGAAATATTATCTGTTTCTCTCCACAGCCTCTGCCTGACCTTTGGATTGTTTCTAGCATTTTCTAATTCTACTTCAATGTGTTGATACTAAGAGCAAGGAGGTTATCTGATAAGGAGGAATTGAGTAGAGTGGTTCTATATTACTAGACTCTACAAGAATGAATGATGACCACATTGAAACATATAAAATCCTTAACATTTTGTGGAGGGACAATCTTGGATGTTTTCTCAGGCTGTTGGTGTTGGATTAGAGATTTGCAATCTTAGTGTTATAGGTTACCTACTTAGGACTGAGTGTTGAACTTGACAAGTTTAGTAAATACTTTGAGGATATTTGAGTTATAAGGAGAGGCTGAACAGGCTGGGGCTGTTTTCCTTGGAGCGTCGGAGACTGAGGGGTGACCTTATAGAGGTTTACAAAATTATGAGGGGTATGGATAGGATAGATAGACAATGTGTTTTCCCTGGGTGGGGGAGTCCAGAACTAGAGGGCATAGGTTTAGGGTGAGAGGGGAAAGATATAAAAGAGACTTAAGGGGCAACTTTTTCACACAGAGAATGGTACGTGTATGAAATGAGCTGGCAGAGGAAGTGGTGGAGGTCAGTACAATTGCAACACTTAAAAGGCATTTGGGTGTGTATATGAATAGGAAGGGTTTGGAGGGATATGGGCCAGCTGCTGGCAGGTGGGACTAAATTGGGTTGGAATATCTGGTCAGCATGGATGGGTTGGACTGAAGGGTCTGTTTTCATGCTGTACATGTCTATGATTCTATGATATAATAGACAAGGTAGATGAAGGGGAACCAATAGACATGGGGTACACTTTAATTTTCAAAACAAAAATGAGAAGATTCCATACAAAAAGGTCACAGGATGGTGTTGGGGATGGTAAATCAGTTTGGATTGGCGATCTAACAGAAAATAGGAGGTTGGACTAAATGTGCCATTTTAAGGTTGACAAAAAGTAATGGAATTGCAACTGCAGTGGACTGCCTTTAGGATCAGGGCTGGGTCTTAGCTGCTTACAATCTGTATTGATTTCTTGGGTGAAGAGGCTGACTATATTGTAACCCAGCAATAGAAAGACAGGGAGCAAAACAAGTCGTGAGGAGGATGCAAAGAGTCTAAAAGGAGTATTTGAGATTAAGATTACTTACAGTGTGGAAACAGGCCCTTCGGCCCAACAAGTCCACACTGACCCACAAAGTGAAGCCCACCCATACATTTACCCCTTACCTAACACTATGGGCAATTTAGCATGGCCAATTCACCTGACCTGCACATCGTTGGACTGTGGGAGGAAACCAGAGCAAACCCACACAGATACAGGGAGAATGTGCAAACTCCACACAGTCAGTCGCCTGAGGCAGGAATTGAACCCAGGTCTCTGGCACTGTGAGGCAGCAGTGCTAACCACTGTGCCACCGTGCCGCCCTTCCACACTGTAAGTAATCTAATTAACTGAGCAAGTAAAACATTTGAGAGTTGGACAATGATGTCGATATACATGAGATTGTCTATTTTCATGGAAATAACTTTAAAAAATGGTAGAATAAATTTTTGAATTGAGAAAGCTTGAAAAATACAAAGAGATCTGGACGTCCTTGCTCATGAATCAACAAGGTTTATAAAATCATGAGGGGCATGGATAGGATAAATAGAGAAAGTCTTTTCCCTGGGGTGGGGGAGTCCAGAACCAGAGGGCATAGGTTTAGGGTGAGAGGGGAAAGATACAAAAGGGACCGAAGAGGAAACTTTCTCGCGCAGAAGGTGGAGCATATATGGAATGAGCTGCCAGAGGAAGTGGTGGAGGCTGGTACAACTGCAGCATTTAAAAGGCATCTAGATGGTTATATGAATAGGAAGAGTTTAGAGGTATATGGGTCAAGTGCTGACAAATGGGACTAGACTAAGTTAGGACATCTGGTCAGCATGGATGAGTTGAACCAAAGGGTCTGTTTCCGTGCTGTACATTTCTATGACTCTACGACTCTAAGTAAATAAGAAAGCAAATAATGTTGACCTTTATTGCAAGGGGCATGATGTATAAAGTTGGGGAAGTCTTGCTTCAACTGTACAGGACATTGGTGTGACTGCAACAAGAGTACAGTTTTGGTCTACTTACTTAGGGAGGGATAAACTTGAGTGGAGGCAGTTCAAGAACACTCACGTGGCTGATCCCAGGAATGAGGATTTGACTTGTGTGGAAAAATTGGGCCCATACTCTGGAATAAAGCAGGTCATCTTCTGGAACAAATACATTTCTGAGGGGGCTTACAGGAGTGTGATGTATAAAGAGGCAAGGGGCTGGAACGTAGAATGTTGAGTGATGACCTCATAGAGTTTATAAATCATGAGGGGTGTAGGTAAGGTGAATAGCATGTAAATCCCTCGTTTTGGGGATTTCAAGATTAGGGGATATATTTTTAAAGTGAAGGGAGAAAGATTTAAAAAAAGACATGAGGGCCAGCTTCTTTACACAGAGAGTGGTTCATATATGGAATGAACCTTCAGAGGAAGTGGTGGGTGTGGGTACAGTTACAACATTTAAAAAGACATTTGGATAAGTACATTAGTAAGAAATGTTTGGAAGGGATATGGGGCAAGTGTGGGCAAGTGTGACCATTTTAGTGTGAGATTATGGTCAGCATGGACTGTTTGGACCGAAGGGTCTGTTTCTGTGCTGTATGGCTCAATGACTTTGTGTCACCAACGAAGACAGAAATCCAGTTTCGTCTGAAATGGACTGAAGCCAAAGGAGAAATTTTGGTATTTCAAAGTCTGGATTGCCAAGGAAATTCAAAGTGGAAGGAAATATCTGCCATCATCACTGCAATAATTATGAGTCAAAATCTCAGTTGTTTTAAAAAGCCAACTCTCCTGCTTTGTGAGTTGGGTGTGGCGGGCAGATCAGAAAATGCAGTTGTCTTGGAGATGGTTGTAACTTCACTTGAACCTCATTATTAATGGGCTGGATGCTGAACGGCCAGTGTTAGTAACTGATTTTATGAGATATCGTAAAATGCATGTGGTCTGGAGGTCTCACAGTGGTACCTTTGTGTTTTTTTTAAATTAACTTCAGTTACATTTCATGGGAGAATTAATTAACATGCGCTCCATATGCCTCTTTAGTTGAAGTTGCCATGTGATGCTAAGAACATTGTTTTGCTGATGGAGGAGTTGCTGAAATAGAAGGAATGAGTGCCTGGAGAATCCCACTGTGACCAGTGGAGCTTCGTACATTGCTAACAGAGATGAGTCAATCAGATGAGTAATGCTTGCACCAGTCTTTGTGACAAACAATAAATGTGCATAATTTCTGTTCTCTGACACAGCCTGCAGGGACCTTGACTCACAGTGTACATCCATTGCCTTCACATGCTGACAGATCAGAAAGTGTTGTGGTTGAAACAGAGGGGAGCACAACCCAGTGATGTGAAGGAGGGAGGGTGGGAGGCACTCTGAGGACACGCCTGCCTCTGACATTGATCATAGAATCATAGGATCCAGACAGTGTGGAAGCAGGTCGTTCACGTACGTAAAACAATGACTGCAGATGCTGGAAACCAGATTCTGGATCAGTGGTGCTGGAAGAGCACAGCAGTTCAGGCAGCATCAAAAGTGCAGCAAAATCGATGTTTCGGGCAAAAAGCCCTTCATCAGGTTTCTGATGATTCCTGATGAAGGGCTTTTGCCCGAAATGTCGATTTCGCTGCACTTTCGATGCTGCCTGAACTGCTGTGCTCTTCCAGCACCACTGATCCAGAAGCAGGTCGTTCAGCCCATTGGGTCCACACCAACCTTCCAAACAGCCTTCCAGCCAGAGCCTCCACCCCCACCCCACTCCCAATCCTAACCCTGTGACCCTGCATTTTCCATGGCTAATCCATCCAAGTTATAAATCTTTGGACACTATGAGCAATTTAGCATGGCCAATTCACTTTACCTGCACAGCTTTGGACTGTGGAAGGAAACTGGAGCACCTGGAGGAAACCCCGCAGACATGGGGAGAATATGTAAACTCCACACAGGGTAGTGTTAATGTGTGGGTCTGCAATAAGGTTTCCTAGACTTTTCTTATTAATGCTTTAGACTGATAACAGAGCAAGACTGAAAGAAATACTTTCTTAAGGACCGTGGAGATGACTGTTTATCTTGAATATCCAGTTAAGGCATTGGATGAATGATTGTTGGCACCTGCATTAGCAGCAGCCTGGTTTTCATTTACCTACAACTGCTAATGATGAGGACAGTGTTTTTTTTAAATTTAGATCCATCTACGATTCAGGAGAGTGCAGGGTGTGATAATGTAATTGCCGCAATGGAAGGTCCTCTTATATCAACAGGAGATCTGATTGAGGCGTATAAGATTATTAAAGGATTGGACACTCTAGAGGCAGGAAGCATGTTTCTGCTGATGGGTGAGTCTAGAACCAGAGGACACAGTTTAAAATAAGGGGTCGGCCATTTAGAAGAGTTGAGGAGAAACTTCTTCACCCAGAGAGTGGTGGATATATGGAATGTTCTGCCCCAGAAGGCAGTGGAGGTCAAGTCTCTGGATACTTTCAAGAAAGAGATGGATAGTGCTCTTAAAGATAGTGGAATCAAGGATTAGGGGATAAGGCAGGAACAGGATACTGATTGTGGATGATCAGACATGATCATAATGAATGGTGGTGTTGGTTCGAAGGGCCAAATGGCCTATTTCTGCATCTATTGTCTATTGTCTAACTGGGGTCATTGTTAGCACAGGAAGAACTATTGCCATGGCAACAGCATCACCACAACACCGATTATGAGGGTCTTCAGAATGATATGGTGCTCCTTCAACAAATGTGTGTACCGTTCAGCTGCATTCCTCCATTTGAATTGAAAATCGATCAGGTATGGTCCATCCAGAATGTGACAGGACACCTTGAACTGGTTTTGGCTATTTCTGCTGCAGAACTCTGAATTCCAGAGGTAGATTTTGGAGTATATCCAGCAATAGATTTTGCCTGGGACTCCAGCAACTGCACCATCTGATAAAAAAAAACCCTTGTAACCTCTGACCAAAGCAGAGACACCTGGTCCTGAGCTTGCATTCAGGACTGAGAAGGTTCCTTCATGGTCAAGAGGAAAATGGAGGAGGATTGAGGTTCCACATCAATAATAGCGTTCCATCTCATAATGCTACTGCAGCTCCTTCCCTGCTTGGGTATCGCTACATGGGGGATATTCTGCCTATTCTAATGGCTTGCCCTTTACGTTGATACTCACTTTTAACTGCACATTTAGCATTGTACTTTTACATCTCATGGTTCACTTTCCTGAAGGCCCTATTCATTAAGGAGGATTTCAAAATCTTTAGTTGCATTGCGTCAAGACATCTCCATTGTTTTTAGTGCATTTTCAGTGGATTCTGTACAATATTGTTGCACAGCTGTATTTTAGCTATGGCAGTTCGAATGTTAATAGCCCACTTTTGCACAGCGAGGAAATATTTTCATTTATCATCACGCAATCAAAGAATCAGAAATAAAAAAAAGCACAGGCGATACATGACCTCTGAAAAAGGTTCCTACTTCCAGATAAAAGCCATTTGTTTACATATTTAGCAGCAGTCTCTTTATCATTCTAGGAGAGAAGAAGGAATATACACAGTGGGGGATGGACATACACAAGGAGGGAGTTACAGAGGGAGATGCAACCATCTGGCGGATTTAAGCAGCAAAAGCTGCTGCAACCAACAAATCTCTCGCTGCCATAGTGACAGTGGATGCTTGTGCTGCCATCCATTCTCCAAGAGGCAGAACTCCATTGAGCTCCATGTGACGTACATGAGTCTTAACAATTTGCACTTTCAGTTTGACTCCAGACTTAAGGGTGAGTCTTTTTTGGAAAGCGAAATTGAGCAGTGGACAACATGTAACCACAACCTGGGTCCCTATTGTAAGGCACCACCTGATGTACCCAAGTAATGGAAGCAGGCATTGAAATTCCAGTTGGATAATTGGTCTTTTGCACATACCATTGACGATGATGTCAGAGTGTTCTTTGATGACTCCTGCACATGTGTCATGCTTTCAAGAGAAGTGATATCATGTCAACCATTAAAACTTCAAAAATACAGAGTGTAGTGATTGTAATGAGGTCAGCCAGGTGAACCGCATAGAATATGAGTTCCCTAACTGGGGCTGCTGACCTGGCTGACAGATAAGAACAGGAATGTCAGAGGCTCTGTTTACTCTGAGAGCTGACTCTGAGGAAACCGGACCAATGTCAACTGTCATGGACGTGTAAATAAAATGTGAATTCGGGAAAAACCCAAACATTAATTCTGATTACCACATATTAAGAGATCCTAACTCGGTATGGCCTCATGGAGAGGACCTGCTGCTGCCTGTGTAGTGCAAGTTCTGCTGTGGAACCAGCAACATGAGAGTTAGTGATTATTTGCAGTGCAGTTTTGTGCAGTGGCTACCAATATTCAGCAAGAACTGCATTAGCCAGATATCAGTCTCTAAGAAGTGAATTCAGGGCTTCTGTATGACAAGACCAGAGAACTGTGAGCTGTAGCTGTTTGCAGCTACTATGACCCACCACCTGACATATAACACATGGATCTGACAGTATACCTCATGCATTTTCTTCATTACCTGTATACTCCATCTCCAAAGCCACATCACCAAGTCTGGGCAAAAAAATCAATCTATTAGCTCTGTTTTTCTCTCCGGAATTGCTGTCTGATTTGTGTATTTTAACCTTTTCTGTTTTAACCTCTTAAAGTACGGGTGCTTTGTGACTAGAGTTAGCACTGGCAGTCTTGCAGGAAGTGAGTGACCAAACAAACATTTAACAGTGGCATACCATGTAGGAGCCTGGGCACCATGCTGCAAATGAAGGCCAAGCAGATTCCGATAACTGAGACTACCACTTCTACTGTAGCAGATGTCACCCACATCCAAGTGTTGCGATGCAAGCCATTCCCATTATAGCTATAGATTACAGGATGCAAAGAGATTTGTAGGTTGTCACTGCAGCCCAGCAATAAATTACTGGGATTGTGGTGCCACTCTCGCAATGAGTTGGTCGAGGTTCATCTTGCAAAGGCATCTGTGTCCACCTCACTGACAGGCAATAGTCTTCCCTCAGCCATACTGCAGGTACCAAGGTAAAACCACACAACAGCACCAGGACTAGCAATGGCACAGTGAAGAAACAAATCGGATTATTTGTAATTGTGATTCTTAAATTTTGGATGCAATGTGGTGTGATAAGATTTACAAATTTGACTTGTAATGTTTCTTCTGTAGTGACTACTGTTTCTGTAGATGTGCTGTTGACAAGGGAAAGTAAGCTGTGGGACAGTGGTGAATGAAAAACTGGATTGTTGGAATCAGAAACAATCCATGAATGCCAGACTTGAATTAATTGTTCAGCTGCATCCTTGTTTTCTCAATGCAATTTATGATGGTCAATACAACCAGTGTCATTTACAATTGACTGCACAGCCAGTGAGATTTATATTGGACAGTGATATTAGTTTAGTTCACACTAGATCCTGTGCGGAGCATAGTTTTTGTTGACAACCACACAAAACTATTCAAGAAATTTCAAAATGAATTGACTTCAATTCATTACTTTCAGAGAGGAATGTGGTAGATATTTGAAAAGGAAAAAGTTGCAGGGTAAGAGAGTGAGGCTGCTGGGAAAGCTATTTCAAAGTTCTGATACGAGGTAAATCTTTCTGTGCTGTACGTTTCTAAGATTCTTGACAAAATTTATTCTGGATGCAGATTATGACTGTAATTTGAATGTTCAAGATCAATATGCATCAGGATGGCTCAGTGGTCAGCAATGCTGCCTCATAGTTCTGAGGACCCAGGTTTGATTCCAGTCTCGGATGACTGCCTGTGTGGATTTCTTCTGGTGGTCCGGTTTCCTTCCATAGTCCAAAGATGTGCTGGTTAGATGGATTGGCTGTGTTAAGTTGTCCTGTGTGTTGGTTAGGTGGTTTGGTTATGGGAGTAGGGGACTGGGTGGAATGCTTTTCAGAGGGTCTGTGTAGACTTGTATAGGCACACAGCACAAAAACTGACACTTTGGTCCAACCAGTCCATGTTGAACATAATCCCAAATTAAACTAAACCACCTGCCTACTCCTGGCCCAAATCCCTCCAAACCTTTCCTATTCATATATTTACCAAAATGTCTTTAAACATTATAATCGTATCCACATCCACCACTTACTCAGGTAGTTCGTTCCACACGTAAACCATCCTCTGTGTAAAAAAAAAATTGCTTCTTATGTCTTTTTAAAAAATTTCTCCTCCTCATCTTAAAAATCTTTGGAGGAAACCCAACAGACCTAAGGAGAATGTGCAGGCTCCACGTATACAGTTGCCCGAGGCTGGAATTGAACCTGGGTCATCGGAACTATGAGGCAGCAATACTAACCACTGAGCCACTATGCTGTCCCAATGCAGATTGATCTTGAACATTCATATTACAGCCATAGCCATAATCTGCCTCCAGAATAAACCCCTAGTCTTGAAATTCCCCATCCTAGGGAAAGGACAACTACCATTAATTCTATCTATACCTTTCATTATTTTATAAACTTCTACCAGGTTGTTTCTCAACCTCCTCCGCTCCATTGAAACAAGTCCCAGCCTCTCCTGCCTTTCTTTATGACTCTTCCAACATTGTAGGGATTCAATGATCTTACATGATAAACAGCAACGAGTGGGAGGATTTATAACCTTGCCAAGTAATTAAAGGGTATAATCAACAAACCAGCTAATGATGGAGGAGAGTTTAGGAGGGAAAAATGCAAATACACTAAGTAAAAACATAAAATAAACTATCATACCCCTCAAACTACCCCACAATTCATTACAATCATTACTGTTTAGTGTTTAAATGGCACTTTCCCACTTATTCGCTATAAGTTAAAATTGATTCCCTTGCCCTCCAAGAATCTATCAATCTTGACCTTGCACATATCTAATGACTCTATCTCTGCCACCTTCTGAGGTACATCATTCCAAAATCACCCTCAGAGAGAAAACAAATCTCTTCATCTCTTGTCTAAAATAACCTCTAATTTTAAAACAGTGCCTCCTAGTTCGGGGCACTAGTCTAGACTCAACAAATGAGGAAAATGAGTAAGTGACATAAGATAATTAGGGCGGCACAGTGGTTAGCACTGCTGCCTCACAGCGCCTGAGGCCCGGGTTCAATTCCCAACTCAGGCGACTGACTGTGTGGAGTTTGCACGTTCTCCCCGTGTCTGCGTGGGTTTCCTCTGGGTGCTCCGGTTTCCTCCCACAGTCCAAAGATGTGCAGGTCAGGTGAATTGGCCATGCTAAATTGCCCGTAGTGTTAGGCAAGGGGTAAATGTAGGGGAGGGTTGCGCTTCGGCGGGTCGGTGTGGACTTGTTGGGCCGAAGAGCCTGTTTCCACACCATAAGTAATCTAATAATGATGGAGGATTTTAATGTAGTTGGTCTGACATGGCAAACAAAGGAGATGAGGGAATGGAGTCTATGGGCTGCCTTTCTAACCCAGTAAATAAGAAACCCAACAAGGGAAGATTCCTGTTGGATCTAATGCAGACCTGGTAAGGAATTTAGATATGCGCGATTATCCAAGCAAAAGTGACCATGACATATTAGGCTTCAAAATGATTATTGAGAAGGATACAAAGAGAAATAGGTTAGAGGAAAGCCAGTTTTGAGGGGCTGAGAGTAGAATATGCACAAATTGAATGAACAAGAATGTGAGCAAACAGGAATGTCGAGCAAAAATGCTAAACATTTAAAATGGTTTTCAACAAAATCAAGGAAAAATATTTTCCACAAATAAATGAAAGCAAACTAAAGTCTCATGAGGCAATGTGAATGAATAAAGATGTAAGGGAAAAATTATGAGGGAGGAAAGAGGCATACATTACGAATGATAGACTGCAGGGGAGAATATGACACTTGGACAGGATTTGGATTACTGTGCATAGTTTAATTCAGCAGGAAATAGAGACATGAGAAAGATTTTCAGAATGGTTTACAAGGTGGTACCAGAAATATATGGTCAGACACATTAGGAAAGGATGTTTGGTTGTCTCTCTGTTCTCTTTGAAAGGGAAGGCTAATGTCTGAACTGATAGAAGTTATTAAAATTTAAATTAAATGTAAAAATTAATAGGGGAATCAGAGGGAGAATTGCTGTTAGCCTGCATGGAGAATGTTTATTCATTTGTGGGGAAGAGTAAAACTAGAGGATATCAATATAAAATAGTCACCAGCACATCTAATAGGGAATTTGGAAGAAAACTCTTGATCCAGGGAAGTGTTAGGATGTGGAATTCTGGGATTGGTTGAGGCAGATTGAGGCAAAAGGGGGAGAAAGGAATGGAGGGTTCAGCAGACAGAGTTAGATAGAAAGGCTGGGAAACGTTTTAAGGAAGCATAAACAATGTGGGGGGAGTAATAACCTATGCTTTATATTCTATGCTAGTTCAAGGCATGATAAAAATTGCCAAGAGAGAGATATTGTAATAATTGAAAATTGAACATTATAATTAACATCAATTCATAGAATCCCTACAGTGTGGAGGCAGGCCATCAAGTACACACCAACCCTCTGATGAGCCGCCCCATCCCTGTAGCCCAGCATTTCCCTTGGCTAATCCACTTAATCTACACATCCCTGGACACTATGGGCAACTTACATGGTCAATCCATCTAAGATGCACATCTTTGGACTACAGGAGGACACACACACGCAAAAACAGAGAGAATGTACAAACTCCACACAGACAGTCACCCGAGGGTGGAACTAAGCCTGGCCCCTGGTGCCACAAGGCAGCAGTGCTAAACACTGAGCCCCAGTGCCAGCAGCAGTTCTTGGTGTCACTTGGTTTTGTGCTACATCTGCAGTTTCACACAAAAAAAATCACTTGGTGCAAATTACAGATTAAGTCACCAGTTTAAGTGCATATTTTTGTTCTGCACGAATTTTATTTTTTGCCTCATTTTTCCAGTATGTAAATGCTTATCTTCAGGATTGCAGCTCTTGTGTTAACATAAGCTCTGCTAATTAACATAAGCCTAGGCTCTTGTTGAATCTAATTTCTCTCACAGTTACCAAACAACTACCATGTTGATCAACAATATTGCACTGACATATCAGCTTTGAAGCAAATATTTAAGGGATTTATCAAATTTCAAGTTTACAGATTAAAAAGACATTTGTATTCTTTTCATTGGTAACCCTGTGGCCGTGTGGTCATTTGAATTGTCAACAGCAAGCAGTTGAGTGGTGGACAGTCTTTCTACAGATGAAAGGAAATGGATGACATGACTGCAGGTGGTTAAACAGCTGCTGTCAACTCTCAGTGGATACAGTCTACAATACAATATTGACCCCAAGTAAATGAGCCCAGTCACTATGTGAAAAAAGATCAAATTTGATAGATTAGAGACGTATGCCATTTGTGATGCAGTGTAATATAAGGATTACATTCAGTATGTAGGATAATGTGTGAAAATATTAATAGCTAGTTTTTAATTTCCAGATGCTATATTGCTTCTATTATTTTTTGAAGCATTGTTATCCTATTGAATGTTTAGTTTATTTTAAACCAAAAATCTCAAGTTTAGAGGCCAGCATTTATATGATCCTCTGTATTATACAAATACAAGGATGTAGATGTCCTCCTTCAATCCCTCTGACACGCTGTGAGGCCTTCACCAGCTCAATCACTCAATCAACCACAAGCTATTTGCAATTTTCCACCTGCTCATTTAAACAAAAAAAGATTTCTGCCTGATTTTTCAAGGGTATTTGTCAGTTAAGAACAATATTTTAATGTTGATTAACTTAAACTGTCGTTCCCAGAATCATCCTTAATTTCAATTGTCCTCAGTCAGGCGCTATATTGGCAAAACTGGAATGGTACTTATTGTCATCTTAGATTGCTTGATTTAAACTTCAGACGATTACCTAAATGTCAGCTTGTAAAAGGCAAGACCAATTTTTATGACAACTGTATGAACTTTGGACATATTTAAGCAATCGTGCTACATGTTGACGAGACAGGACTTTTTTTGGAGGATAAGGGGTGCTGATTGCTAATAGGAAGGATCATTGAAGGGAATACATCTGACTATGGTTCCTGGTCACCAGGAGCAATTGAAAACCAAAATCAAAAGACTCACCTAAACCCAAAGGTAAGCAATGGGAAGACATAATTAGGAGAGTGGAAAGGGAAATAAATATTAAATTGGCAATTTATTCCCTCCCTAATGGCATCGTGGGTCAACCCACAGCAGGTGGGTTGCAGCGGTTCAAGATGACAGCTCACACCACCTTCTCAAAGGGCAACTAGGGACGGGCCATAAACGATGGGCCAGCCAGCGACATCCATACCCCACAAATGAATAAATAAAAACAATTAAAATGTGGATGCATGCATGTTGATATCAGATCACAAAAGTTTTGGAACAAGAAATATCAATTTAAATGGCAGAAAAAATATCACTTCATGACTAATTTATTGTGCTTATCAATCTTATTTTAGAAAACATTTAGTTTTTGTCTGCTATTTGCTAACTCCTTGCCCCAGCAAATTGTGAGAACATGTCACTGTGTTGGATAAAGGTGATTGTGAGTAGGCATAGAGAGAAATAAAAATAATCCACAGAAATGTTTTAGAGAGAGGTACTGATTCAACCTTAGAATCAAGAATTATTTAGGACTATATGTCACAGCAATTGACATACTCCATTAAGACATGATGGCGAGATGAGGTGCTAGATTTGCGTTATAGTTCCCTGTCTGCTCGGTTGATAATTTGCATGGTCGGTTTGAAAGGAATGTCTGTCCTTCAGTGTGCCTGGCCAAGGTTGTCAGCTCAATACGAAAAGGTTGAGAGCTGAGAGGTTCCTCATACATATCAGTGCACTCTCACGCTAGTCTCCACTGAGACAGGAGCCTGCGGCTACAGACTGTGAGAGAGACGCTCACAATTAAGATACATGCTCATTTTAAAATCTTTGATATCTACCTGTTTACAGATATAAATACATCTTCAACAAATTTAAAAGCGCAGTATATTTATAAAATTTGATAGATTTTGTAGAATTGCAATGATTCTATTTTTGACGCTTTCAGCTTTTGAACTTTTCTCTTTTATACTTTTTCAGCCTTTCCTCCCTCATATGTTCTTTTTTGTCTTCACTACATGTTTAGATTAGATTACTTACAGTGTGGAAACAGACCATTCGCCCTAACAAGTCCACACCGAGCCTCTGAAGCACAACCCACCCAGACCCATTCCCCTACACCCAACACTGCGGGCAATTTAGCATGGCCAATTCACCTAACCTGCGTATTTTTGGACTGTGGGAGGAAACCCACGCAGACATGGGGAGAATGTACAAACTCCACTCAGACAGTTGCCTGAGGCGGGAATTGAACCCAGGTTGCTGACGCTGCGAGGCAGCAGTGCTAACCACTGTGCCACCGTGCCGCTCAAGTTTTGTTTTGGCTAATTCTTTATAAAAAGTATATATGATCCAGTCATTGGTAGAGATTAGGAGGGGAAATCGATGGCTCCTTTGTGAGAGAGGGCCACTCTACTCTCACTCACTTGCCTTCTCATTTAGTCTCAGGCTCCACTTCTGTTCTGAGTGGCACTACATATACATTGGACAAATGTAACACGTAGAGTCAATGTTACATTGTTTTAATCCACAATGCTGTGGTTGAATGCGCCACCTAGTGGTCTATTGAATACAGATGTAAGCTGAAAATGTGGTGCTGGAAAAGCGCAGCAGGTCAGGCAGCATCCCAGGAACAGGAGATTCGACATTTCGGGCATAAGCCTTCTTCAGGAACGATGAATCTCCTGTTCCTTGGATGCTGCCTGACCTGCTGCGTTTTTCCAGCAACACATTTTCAGCTCTGACCTCCAGCATCTGCAGACCTCACTCTCTCCTTGAATACAGATGTAGCCCAGTTGGTTAGTAGACTTTTGGAGTCATCGAGTTGTACAGCTTGGAAACAGACCCTTCAGTTCAACTCAATCATGCCAATCAGAGATCCTACATTAATCTAGTCCATTTGCCAAAATTTGACCCTTCCTAATCATTTACCCATCCAGGTATCTTTTAAACATTGCAATTGTACCAGCCTCAATCACCTTCTCTGGTTTCACATTCCATACACGCACCACCGTCTGTGTGAAAAAGTTGCCCTTTTTAAACCTTTACCCCTTCCACCTTAAACCTATGCCCTCTTGTTTTGGTCTCCCCTACACTGGGGGAAACAATACCTGGCTATTCACCCAATTCATGCCCTTCATATTTTTATAAATTTCTATACGGTCATCCCTCAGTCTCCGAAGCTCCATGGACAATAGCCCCAACCTTTTTAGCCTTGCCCTGTGGCTTTTCTTTCTTATTAAGCATTGATCATATGCTATTCTAGGCATGTTGTTCATTACTCATATTAATAATAATAATTGCAGAACATGTACACTAATTAAAAGAATCAAATCATCCAGCCCTTCAATTCTGTCCCAAAATTCAATAACATTATGGTTGATCTGTTTGTATTTTGAATTCCACATTCTCATCTAATGCAATAACATTTGGTGCTCTACCTGAACAAGACTATCTACCTTGGCCTTAAAAATAATCAAAGACCCTGCCTCTACCCCATCTGAGGCAGAAAATTCCAAAGTTGCACAACTCAGAAAAAGAAAGTCACCCAAACTCTGTTTCGAATGGGCGACCACTATTTTTATATAATGTACTCTAGTTCTGAAGCCACTAAAGAGGAAACCTTTCCATTTCTACCTTGTCAGGATTGCTCCGGATTTATCCACTTCCATCACTCCTCATTCTTCTAGTCTCCTGTGGAAATATCTAATCTTCCCTCATAAGACAACTCACTCACTCACACCAGGTATCAATCTACTAAACATCTTCTAAACTGTCTCCAACATATTTTCATCTTTTTTAAATAAGAAGACAAAAACTCCGCAAGCCAGAGAAAGTGGCGGAGGCTGGTACAATGACAGCATTTAAAAGGCGCCTGGATGGGTAAATGAATAGGAAGGGTTTGGAGGAATATGGGCCAAGTGCTGGTAAATGGAACTAGATTAGGTTAGGATATTGGGTTGGCATGGACGAGTTGGACCGAAGGGTCTGTTTCCATGCTGTACGTCTCTATGACTCTATGTGGTCTCGTCAATGCCCTGTGTAACATCAAAAGTCACACAATACCAGGTTATAGACCAACAAGTTTTTCTTTAAACCACAAGATTTCGGAGCTGCTCCTTTGGGTAAAGTGACTTCACCTGATGAAAACGCAGTACTCTGAAAGCTTGCAATTTAAAATAAATCTGTTGGACTATAATCTAGTGTCATATGACTTCATCCACCCCAGTCCAATACATCCTGTATAACATCTTTGCTTGCATGTTCAATCATAGAATCCCTACAGTGTGGAAATAGGCCCTTCAACCCAACAAGTCCATACTGACCCTCTGAAGAGTAACCTATCCAGACCTGTTCCCCTACCCTATATTTACCCCTGACTAATGTACCTAATCAACACATCCCTGAACACTACGGGCAACTTAGCTTGGCCAATTCACCTAACCTGCTCATTGTTGGATTGTGGGAAGAAACTGGAGCACCCGGAGGAAACCCCACGCAGACACAGGGAGAACATGCAAACTCCCCACAGACAGTCACCTGAGGCTGAAATTGAACCTGGCTTCCTGGCATTGTGAGGCAGCAGTGTTAACCACTGAGCCACCATGCTGCTCTTACAATTAAGGATAGCATTCATTAGGCTTCTACATACATGCATCTTAATGTCTTGTGACTCATGAACAATTGATTGCAAATTATTAATTTACAGATGGTGCGAAGACAGGTTGGAAAATATATTGTGAAGAGGACATAGAAAATTGCAGACAGGGATAGGTTGAGTATTCTGTGAACACCTAGATCTTTCTGCATTTTGGAATTCCAGTGGTTGAAGGAATACTCTGTTTTTTATTTTTTCTACCAGTGTAAACAATTTCACATTATCCCGCATTATTCACCATTTGGCATTTTTTGCCCCACTCACTCAACCTATCTCCTCAGGTCTGCTGGAGTGTGTCATCTGCAGATGGTCAAATGCAGCCATTTTTGTGCATCTGTAAATGTGGATAATGAAATGTAAGCTTCCTTGTGATTCAAGAATTGTAATGGGTCGGTTTGATGGGTTCATCTTATGTGAATGATGCTGTCTTGCTTGAACACTATATCGGGCTAAATTAAATTTCCATTAAACGTGGTGCAGGAATCTTGATGTGTGATTAACCCATACCATTAATTGTAATGCAGACAGCATGCACATTGCCTGCTCATTTATAACTCTGCGTCTCGCCGGTGCTGACCGCACTGTTCATTTGCTGTCTGCATAAGCAGGGGCCAATAATGAGATTCTAGTATCAATTAACATTAATGTGTACTGTTTAAAACCAGCCTGCCTTTTAAAGGAGCATACATTGCAGTTTGAGTGGGAACTAGGATTCACAGTGAAACAGAACCTTGACCTGGTAGAGAGGGAGACTAAGAGAACAAGAGAGAATGAAGGAACTGCAAAAGGTTTTGCAAAGAGTAAGGAGACCCACTCAGACACAGGGTGAAATGGTCTTGCTAAGGAATAACCTTAGAGACCAATGCTGGGCATCGGATCCTGGTCTCTAGACCTAGTCCCCGGTGCAAACATTCAATGACCCGATGAATGGCAAAGATTAGTGAATGCATCTTCAAATGCTATATGTTAATAACCTCGGTATAGAATGAGTGATAATTTCATGCCTCCTTTATGCTCATGCATACCTTGTAGCTTGTTTATTTTCACAGATTTCGAAGTCCAGCTGAATTTTGTCAGACTTTAAGGGCACTGGAAAGATATTAGAACAGGCCTTGCTAGTGGGCTATCTCTTGCTGCTGTACAACAACATTTTCAGCTCAGCTCAGCTCAGTATGTGCTTTTATTTGTATTAAATCTTTATCCCCAAGTTCTTGTAAGATCATATAATGAGAACTTTTTTTTCTTGATCTACCTTATCTGTGTCAAGATGTGGGTAAGAGGGGCAAAAGGTGGCAACTAGGTAAGCTGGGATTGCAAGGTGGAATCTGTGCTGAAGGTGACTGGGACATTTGGAATCACAGTGACTAGCAGAGCCACACATCTTCTCCTTAACTAGTGTGACCTTAAGGATTGTGAAACAGGTTGAACGGGAAAGGAAATAGAGTCAGATCCATAAAAGGTTTGGATTAAGAAAATTCAAGCAAAGAAAGTGAAGAGAATGGCAAAGTACAAAAAAGATTTGTAAATATTTAAAGAAAAACTTCTCAAAAGATAATTTACTTCTTTATTCACTTTCAACTTTGCCTTAAGCAGGCCTGCAGGCAATGTTTTGCTTCTTCTTCAGCTTGTTTAAGCCTCCCTCAATTCACGTCTCAATGTTGTCTACTCATTTGGGTATTTTTAATGGAACAAAATCCCCACAATGTGGAAATAGGCCATTCAGCCCAACAAGTCCACACCCCAACCCTTTGCAGATCACCACTTAAACCCATCCCCCCATCTCTGCATTTCCTATGGCTAAGCCACACATCCCTGGACACAACAGGCAATTTAACTTAGCCAATTCACTTAACCTGCACATCATTGGATTGTGGGAGGAAACCCAAGCAGACACAGGGAGAATGTGTAAACTCCACACAGACAGTCACCTGAAGCTAGAATCAAACCCGGGTCCCTGGCGCTGTGAGGCAGCAGTGCTAAGCACAGAGCCACTCTCATCAGTTCTTCTCCCTCCCCTGTCTTCAACCTCAATTTCTCCTTCAATTGTTATCGTGTTAAGGCTGCTGGTTTTCTTGCATCTAACATCTGTACTTGAGTATTCTTCTTCCTTTGAATGTACTTAGTAAGTTTCCTGAACGTCTGCATCAACAACTTACAATCTGTTAGAATAAATTACCATTGTTGCAATTGTTCACTTCCTGAACCTGAGACATTAAATTATATTGCAGATGAATAAATCCCTTCTTTAAAGTGATTTTTGATCATTTAAAAATGTAGGAAATTAAACAAAGACAATAACACCAAAGGTTTATAGTCCTAAAGCACTAATCTCTCCTGGAATTTGTAAAACACATTTCTGTCAGGAACATCCAGCTGATCTTCTGAGGGGACATCATACCGTCGTCAATAGAAATACCACCTTTTCCATCTAATCCTGAAGAAGGGTCACATGACTTAAAACATTTCATTCTGTTTCTCTCTCCACAGATGCTGCCAGACCTGCCTATGGACTTAATTGCATAGCCCAAACAGCACGAATGGACAGAGGGATGTGGGGTTTATGTATGGAGTAAGTAAAATTATCATATTCCCAGTGCATATTAGGGTTGCACTGTCTTGGAGAGACACATTTGGTGATGAGTGTCTCCAGAACCTTTTGCTTTTATTTGTATTAAATCTCTATCCCCAAGTTCTTGTCAGGTCAGATAATGAGAACCGTTTGTTTTTCTTGATCTACCTTAACTGTGTCAAGATATGGGTAAAAGGGACAAAGGGTGGCAACTAAGTAAGGTGGGTACATTGGCTGTGGGTATGTGACGGATAGGGTGGCAGATTAGTTGGTTACTGGAGCCTGGCGAAGCTGTAGCAACCATGTCAGGGAGGTTGCGGGAGCTTTCAGATCACGGGAGGACTTTGGGTCATGAGGTGTCAAATTGAAGGATCAGGTCAAGCTGAGGGTGTTGGAGTAGGGGTCTTGAGTCTGGGGCTACTTGGGTTAAAGACATCAGGGTCAGTGGTGAGTCAAAGATGGGGTGGTGTCAGTGTTATAGGTACCCAGGAGTTAAAGCAGGTATTACTCCAACATTTCATGGCTATTTATTCGGGTAGGTAAATCGCAAACTTTCGGAATTCCATTCCAAAGAGTGTGGATTTTTTTCTGTACATTACAGGTGTAGTGACTTTGCCCATAAGGAGTTAAATTTCCCAGACAATCGCTGGGTCGTCAGTGCTTCAGATATCTGAGTGGATCCTTTCAGGACATATTCTGCAATGACTATCTTGTAAGAGGAAAATCAGAGTCTTTGTATTTAGAGACATAGAGTCATAGAGATGTACAGCATGGAAACAGATCCTTCGGTCCAACCCATCCATGCCGACCAGACATCCCAACTCAATCTAGTCCCACCTGCCAGCACCCGGCCCATATCCCTCCAAACCCTTCCTATTCATATACCCATCCAGATGCCTCTTAAATGTTGCATTGTAATAGCCTCCACCACTTCCTCTGGCAGTTCATTCCATACACGTACCACCCTCTTTGTGAAAAGGTTGCCCCATAAGTGTCTTTTGTATCTTTCCCCTCTCACCCTAAGCCTATGACCTTCAGTTCTGGACTCCGATCCCAGGGAAAAGACTTTGCCTATTTACCCTATCCATGCCCCTCATAATTTTGTAAACCTCTATAAGGTCACCCCTCAGCCTCCAACACTCCAGGGAAATCAGCCCCAGCCTATTCAGCCTCTCCCTATAGCTCAAATCCTCCAACAAGTTGCAACTTTTTTCTCACTAGTCTGTGTCCTGCCATCAAAGCTCAGGGACCAGTTAGCTCAGTTGACTGGATGGCTTGTTTGCAATGGCAGTGCCAATAGTACAAGTTCAACTCCTATAGCAGCTGAACTTAACGTAAAGGCTCTGTCTTCTTAATCTTGCTCCTTACCTGAGGTGTGGTAATCCTCAGGTTAAACTCACCACCAAATGTGTCTCTCCAAGACAGTGCAACCCTAACATGCACTGGGAATATGATAATTTTACTTACTCCATACATAAACCCCACATCCCTCTGTCCATTCGTGCTGTTTGGGCTATGCAATTAAGTCCATATTGTCTCCCCTTATATCCATCTGTCAAAAACCATCACCTCACAATTCTGTCTTAGATCAGCCTGCCAGTTGTCTGTGGGAGACAAAAAAGCAGCAGATGCTGGAATCCAAAGCTGACCAGCCAGAGGCTGGAAAAACACAGCAAGCCATTCAGGAGGTGGAGAAGTCAACGTTTCCGGTATGCTATATGTTGTTATTCAATTAGGATTATCGCCATTGTTTGGTCACTCTCAAGTGCATTTTACAATACAAATGTGTATTTCAATATCCACACCATTTGTACAGAAACAAAGAAAAGTGATTCCAACACGTCTACCATCTCCCATTCAAATAAAGAGCCATTTACTGTCAGTTTATTTTTCTGTTCTCAGGTTGACTTTAAATCCAAGTTGACAGTAATTCCCTTGTTCCTCAATTTTTTTAAGTCGCTTTTTATATGGTACTTTGTCAAAAACTTCCTCTGTATGCAACTTCCTTTCATCAAAGTATTCAATTAGATTAGTCTAATGGATCTGCCTTTTACAAATCTGTGCAGATTTTCTTTAATTATCTCAAACCTTTAGAAGAACCTGTTGAATTTTTCTCTGGCTATTGTTTCCATTGATAATGAGTCTATAATTGCTAGAAATGTCCTTGTCCTGACTACATCCATAATCAGAGCCCAGAACAGATAGTTCCACCATGACCCAATAACTGGGGCACAGGACTCCAGGAGACCCAATGTGCTTGTGCTTGGGGTGGGGCACTCTGTATTCAGCTTGGTGACAGGGATAGATTGAGTGTCCCAGCTCAGGAGCATCATTTAGACCCATGATTATGGTTTTTGCCTTTGCCACTGATCAATTGCGTACACCGATACCCACGACCACCTGACGAGACCCCTGATTGATAAACTATTCCCAACCATGTGACTATACCACAACCCATTTCCATACCACATATTGACCTCACACACCTACCCATTCAGCAAACTATAATCATTCTCACATGTAATCTTATTAAAAATTCCCTGAATAAGGCAACTGCTTTTGTAAAAATGAGTTTAATCTCCCCTCCAATTTTCCTTAACTCTGCGACACCTGCATTTTTGCTTCAGGAACAGGTGGTATTGTTGGCCCAGGGAATGTTTTATGGGCAGGCGTAATGTGCCCAGGATTGCCATATTCAGGAACACCTGGAACATGAGGGGAGGCAATGACCTTGTGGTATTATTGCTGGAATGTTAATCCAGAGACCCAGCTAATGTTCTGGGGACCTGGGTTCATAATCCTGCCACAGCAGAATTCAATAAATATCTGGAATTAAGAGAAAAATGTTGACCATGAATCCATTGTCAATTGTCAGAAAAAAAAACCCACCTGGCTCACTAATGTCCTTGTAGGAGGAAAACTGCCATTCCTACCTGATCTGGCATGCATGTGTCTCCAGGCCCTCAGCAATGCACTTGACTCTCAACTGCCCTTTGGGCAATTGGGGAAGGCTAATGAGTGCCAATAAAAGGCTAGTCAGTGTCCTTTCCCTGCAAGTCAATAAAAGAAATGATGCATTCTAGTTGTCCTTTATACATCTACACGCATATCACTGTCTTTGTCCCTATAGAACTCAATTCAGCTGATGTTAGCTGTTAACTATTCTCGTACAGTACAATACTTTTAGATGATCTTTTATGCTAACTACCATTGTATTTTCATATTCTTTCTTCACCAAACTTATCGTTTTCTTCCGCTTTCAACTCAGTGCATTTGACAAAGGGTCAGTGCTCCGCAAGCTTGTGATTTCAAATAAACCTGTTGGACTACAACCTGGTGTCATGTGGCTTTTGACCTTATCATGATCATTCTTACTCATGTATTCTCTCGAAATCATCTTCTCTACTTGATCCACCCTATTCCTGAGTGTCAGATCCAGGAATGCCTCCTTCCCAGTTACTGTAGAGGTACCGTTGCAATGTTTAAAAGACATTTGGATAAGTACACAAATAGGAAAGGCTGAGACAGATATGGGCCAAATTCAGGCAGGTGGGACTAGTTTAGTTTGGGGACATGGTCAGCATGGAATAGTTGGACCGAAGGGCCTGTTTCCATGCTGTATGACTCTGTACGACATATCCTGTTCAAGGAAGTTTCATATTGTTTGAGAACATTTTGAAAAAAAACACTCAAAAACTTTCAAACACATCCCCACCATGGCATAGCTTTCCCTTTGGTCTAATATTAACTCAATTAATACTTGAGTAATTAATGTCCTCCAAATATCATCACTTTGTATTTCTTGCACAAATCTGTGCCTTTTCTGCAGATTTGTTCCTCTCTTTTTCACTACTTGGAGTCTCATAGATTTCCCCCAGGAGCATTGCTTCTCAATTCTAACCCAATGGATTCTGCCCTTGCTGCTCAAGGACATCCCTCTTTCCAACAGGACAATTTCTTCCTTTTTTGGTATTTTCACTCTTGATTGTCCTCCTCCATCTTATCTGAAGGGGCCTTGCTAGCTTGGTTGGCAGATGGTTAGCATATACAGTGTTCAGAGTGATGCTGTTAGCTTAATTTGATTCCTATTCCAGCTGAGATAGATGGGGAACCTACCTTTCCTTATTATTTTATGGTCATTTTCTATTATCATTCTGGGCTTTTTAAACTCTGTTCCCACGCTAGCTTATTTTGTTTTTATTCTGTAACAACGCTTGAAGTATCTGTACCGAGGTACTCTGTATCTAAGATGGCAACATTACAAACTTATCACTGCACTCATTTGAGTGCACGTGACATTTAAGGCTATTCTATTCTAATCTCTGCATCCTGCCCTGAGGGTGAAAGGCAATAGTAAGCCACCCTGAACAAAATTCACCAAGAAAAGTTACTCAAGGTGAGGCATCAGCAGAGACTGAGCCAGGAACCTGCCGTCAGGCAGAACACTGATAGAATGGAATCTTCATTGAACATTTTGTTCGATTCTAGGGGAGAAAGGTCCCAATTTTAGGCATATCTATGGATTATTCTTAAACTTAGGCAATCTGAAATGCAATAAAAGTAAGTAGAACAGATTGTAACACAACATTTCTCTGACATTTGGGAAGCAAATTTCACATTTCTTTATGAAAAGCAACAAATGTTTTATTTGAATTTAATTTTTAACTTATTTCTTCTCACTTATGGGTGTCGCAGTTAAAACCCAAAGTCAAATAGAGCTTTTCTGAAAGGAAAGGTCATGAGCTCAAATTTTATAGTGAGCTTCATAAAATGTGAATTGAACACCAGATCAAATGACCTTACCTAGTATAGCATGCAATATGCTCTGCTGGTCATCTGTTTTGTATATAGTACTGTTATGGACAAAGCTGCTTTTCAGTTTTTTACCCAGTAGCAGACTTCTGTTTAAATTACTATTGACAAACACAGAAGCAGAGTTAGCTTTGAGGCTGTGTCAAAATCTTTTTTAATCAGGCCAAACAAATTCACTGATATCATGCTAAGATCATTGAATCCCCTACATGTGTGGAAGCAGACCATTCATTGCAATGAATCCAGACTGACCCTTCAAAGAGCATCCCACCCCCGGTACCCTATCCCTGCAATCCCAGGGCACTATAAGCTATTTAGCACGGCCAATCCGCCTAACCTGCACATCATTGGGAGGAAAATAGAGCTCTCATAGGAAACCCACACAGACACGGGGGGCACATACTAACTGCACACAAACCGTTGCCCAAGGGTGGGGTTGAATGCAGGTTCCTGGCACTGTGTGGGCAGGAGTGCTAACAACAGAGCCACCATGTTGCCCATTCTTGTTAATATAGCAAGAACAATAGTGCAGCAGACAATTCTTTATAATGCATCGTGTTCATTTACCTGTACTTTTAAGTTGTTGGTTCGGAGTGTGAATTTCAGTCAAGATTAGATTAGACTTACAGTGTGGAAACAGGCCCTTCGGCCCAACTAGTCCACACCGACCCTCCGAAGCGCAACCCGCCCATACCCCTACATTTACCCCTTGCCTAACACTACACGCAATTTCACATGGCCAATTCACCTGACCCGCACACCTTTGGACTGTGGGAGGAAACTGGAACACCCAGAGGAAACCCACGCAGACACGGGGAGAATGTGCAAACTCCACACAGTCAGTTGCCTGAGGCGGGAACTGAACCCGGGTCTCTGGCGCTGTGAGGCAGCAGTGCTAACCACTCTGCCACTGTGCCGCCCACCGTGGGTCTATAAATGCAATCACGTGTTGGAGGGAGGGAAATTGCATGCCAACATTCTGATACTTAACATACTGATTGAGAGTGCTCTGATGTGATTCTTAGGACTTGTTAACATGTACCTTGGCATTGGGAAGATCTGGATTATACAGAAAAGTAGTCTGTTTCAGAACAGCTGGTAATGCAGACCAAAGTACAAGAATCTACAATGTGACAAGATTCACTTATTTTCCTAACCCCATCAATCCAAGTCATAGTGGCTCAGTGGTTAGCACTGCTACCTCAGTACCAGGGCCCTGGGCTCGATTCCAATCTTGGGTGACTGTCTGTGTGGAATTTACACATTCTCTGCATGGATTTCCTCCTGGTGCCCTAGTTTTCCCCCAATAATCCAAAAATGTGCCGGTTTGGTGAATTGGCTGTGTTAAATAGTCCATAGTGTACATGAATGTGTCGGTTAGGTGCGTTAGTCAGGGATAAATGTAGAGTAATAATATACAGTTTAGGCTTCTTTTCAGAGGATCAGTGTGGACTTGTTGGGCCACACTATAGGGATTCTATGATGACTGCCTGCTCAACTTTTACATCAGAACCGATCAGGCATGGTAAAATAATCCTCCTTCAAAAGGCCCAAAAGGTATTATACAGGCTCCAGTTTAACAGAACAAATCAATGGCTGTTTGTGGACTTTAATTATTCAAACATTTTGAAATGGGTCTCAAAGTAATGTATCTCCATCTCAATTAGTGAAGCATGCTTTACATAAATACCAGTCTTAGGCAGAGGATGAAACATCAGTCCTCGGCAGAGGCCTCACCTTCATTCCCCTACGCTTTCAGATTAATGAGTTCAACACGCGGTGAGACATCAAACAATTCTTCCGCCACCTTCACCTCCGCGCCTACTTCTTCAATCAGGATTCTTGCCCACCCTCTGACGACCCCTTCTCCCACCTCCAACACAACCCATCCACCTGGACACCCCATGCTGGCCTCTTACCTGCCCTCAATCTCTTCATAGCCAACTGCCCCTGCAATATTAACCGCCTCAACCTCTCCACCCCTCTCACCCATTCCAACCTCTCACCCTTGGAACGTGCAGCCCTCCACTCCCTCCATTCCAATCCCAACCTCACTATCAAACTGGCAGACAAGGGAGGCGCGGTGGTAGTTTGGTGCACCGACCTTTACCTCACTGAGGCTAAACGCTAGCTTGTGGATACCTCCTCCTACTGCCCTCTTGACCATGACCCCACCTCCCAACACCAAACCATCATCTTCCACACCATCCATAACCTCATCACCTCAGGGGATCTCCCATCCACCGCCTCCAACCTCATAGTCCCACAACCCCGCACCGCCCGTTTCTACCTCCTGCCCAAAATCTACAAACCTGACTGCCCCCGCCGACCCATTGTCTCAGCCTGCTCCTGCCCCACCGAACTCATCTCTGCATACCTCAACACAGTCCTGTCCCCCTTAGTCGAAGAACTCCCCACCTACGTTTGGGACACCACCAACGCCCTCCACCTCCTCCATGAATTTCGCTTCCCCGGTCCCCGCCTTATCTTCACCATGGACATCCAGTCCCTGTACACCTCCATCCCCCATCATGAAGGACTCAAAGTCCTCCGCTTCTTCCTTTCCCGCTGTACCAACTAGTACCCTTCCACTGACACCCTCCTTCGACTGAATGAACTGGTCCTCACTCTGAACAACTTCTCTTTCCAATCCTCCCACTTCCTCCAAACCAAAGGAGTAGCCATGGGCACCCGCATGGGCCCAGCTATGCCTGCCTCTTCATAGGATATGTGGAACAGTCCAATTTCTGCAGCTACACTGGTACCACCCTCCACCTTTTCCTCCATTACATCGATGACTGTATCGATGCTGCCTCGTGCTCCCACGAGAAGGTTGAACAGTTCATCCACTCTACCAATGCCTTCCACTCCGGCCTCAAATTTACCTGGACCATCTCAGACTCCTCCCTCCCTTTCCTAGACCTCTCCATTTCTATCTCGGACGACCGAATCAACACAGACATTTACTATAAACTGACTGACTCCCACAACTACCTAGACTATACCTGCACCCACCCTGCCCCCTGTAAAAACACCACCCCATATTCTCAATTCCTTCGTCTCCGCTGCATCTGCTCCCAGGAGGACCAGTTCCAATACCATACAATCTAGATGGCCTCCTTCTTCAAAGACCGCAATTTTCCCCGAGACGTGATCGACGATGCTCTCCACTGCATCAACCTCCGTTTACAGCTTATCATCCATCATCATTTTCGCCACCTCCAAACGGACCCCACCACCAGAGATATATTTCCCTCCCCTCCCCTCTCAGCGTTCCAAAAAAAACACTCCCTCCGTGACTCCCTTGTCAGGTCCACACTCCCCACCAACCCAACCTCCACTCCCGACACCTTCCCCTGCAACCGCAAGAAATGCAAAACTTGTGCCCACACCTCCTCCCTTACCTCTCTCCAAGGCCCCAAGGGATCCTTCCATATCCATCACAAATTAACCTGCACCTCCACACACATCATTTACTGCATCCGCTGCACCCAATGTGGCCTCCTCTATATTGGGGAGACAGGCAGCCTACTTGCGGAATGTTTCAGAGAACACCTCTGGGACACCTAGACCAACCAACCCAACCATCCTGTGGCTCAACACTTCAACTTCCCCTCCCACTCCACCAAGGACATGCAGGTCCTTGGACTCCTCCATCGCCAGGCCATAGCAACATGACGGCTGGAGGAAGAGCACCTCATCTTCCGCCTAGGAACCCTCCAACCACAAGGGATGAACTCAGATTTCTCCAGTTTCCTCATTTCCCCTCCCCCCACCTTGTCTTAGTCAAATCCTCGAACTCAGCACCGCCCTCCTAACCTGCAATCTTCTTCCTGACCTCTCCGCCCCCACCCCCACTCCAGCCTAATACACTCACCTTACCTCCTTCCATTTATCGCATTTCCAACACCCCTCCCCCAAGTCCCTCCTCCCTACCTTTTATCTTAGCCTGCTTGGAACACTCTCCTCATTCCTGAAGAAGGGCTCATGCCCGAAACGTTGATTCTCCTGCTCCTTGGATGCTGCCTGACCTGCTGCGCTTTTCCAGCAACACATTTTCAGCTCTGATCTCCAGCATCTGCTGTCCTCACTTTCTCCCATAAATACCAAACACCAAATAATGAAGTTTAATGAAATATATGCATCTCATACAATCACAAAATGCTTTTGTTGGTGTGTTACACCCCTCACATGGCAAGGGCCAAATAGCCAGAATTATCTAGCTTTTTAAAAAATCCTTCTCAACTGGTATCTTAGAATTTTTCTTCTGAAAGGCCATATTCGACAATACTCTCTACTGGATCAACTATTTTGTTGACAGTATGTGACTTGACAACCTGGTAAATGGAAACAGCAAATTGAAATCCTATCCTAACTCTTCCACTTTTTTCCCCATATTTGCCTTATGTAACAGTTCATTCCATGTTTCCAATGTTTGGAATCATTTGAGGTGGCAGCTTTGTAAGCAGTTCCCAGGTCTTTTGCAATCATGCTATAAAGCCAATGGCCAGATGATATGTGAGTGACAGCCTGGGGTGATTCATACCCTGATCTGCATTCTCTGTTTGAGGTAAAGTAAGTGATCTTTAATTGTTGCCTGCCTGACAGAATGGCTGAGAATTGGTTCTCAACTTAAAGCTGCACTAAAAGGTAAGACTCCAGCTTTTAAAAGTATGAAAATAATAGAATTGCAGACATTCCAAATCTGAAATGAAAACAGAAATTGCTGGAAAAACTCAATAGGTCTGGCAGCATCTGTGGGAAAGGTGAGGGCTGCAGATCCTGGAGATCAGAGTCAAAAAGTGTGGTGCTGGGAAAGCACAGCAGGTCAGGCAGCATCCGAGTAGCAGGAGAATCAACGTTTTGGGCATAAGCTCTTCATCAGGAATGTGGGGGTGGCCCAAGGGGGCTGAGAGAGAAATGGAGGGGGTTGTAAAACAAATTGGGATATCTGAAGGTGATTAAAAAGATTATATAAAGCCAAGTCATTCTCTCGTGTTATTGATTGCATGCTTGTCTTTAGCAGTTACTGCATCTCAAATAATTTAAAGTATGTGAAATACTTTGCAATATGGTGGGATTGTGGCTCAGTGGTTAGCACTGCTGCCTTACAGTGCCAGGAAGCTGGGTTCAATTCCACCCTTGGGTGACTGTCTGTGTGGAGCTTACACATTCTCCCTGTGTCTGCGTGGGATTCCTCCAGGTGCTCTGGTTTCCTCCCACAGTCCACCGATGTGCAGGTTAGGTGGATTGGCCATGCTAAAATGCCCATAGTGTCCAGGGATGTGTCGGCTAGGCGGATTAGCCATGGGAAATACAAAGTTACAGATTTGGGGTGAGTCAGGGTGGTATGTTGTTCAGAGGATTGGCATGAACTCAATGGGTGAATGGCCTGCTTCCGCATTGTAGTGATTCTATGATATGGTAACATTTATTTTGTCTTTTCAATTTACACCTTCTCTCTCCACTCTTGTCATCTTTTCTTTCTCTCCTTCATTCTCTCATCTCTTTTCCTCTTCTACCTCCTCTCCTTTTCAAAGGCAGAGTTGTTCTAACTGTGACCTGTAAATCCAGTAAAAGATTGTTTGTACATTGACTGTGAGGTGATAACTATCATCTCTAGATATTAATGAATGTTTAACAAAGCATTAACCTGTTACAAAAACAGAAATTGCTGGAAAAGCTCAGCAAGTCTGGCACCCTTCCTCAGACGGGTCAATGGACCCAACATATTAACTCTGATTTCTCTTCACAGATGCTGCCAGACCTGCTTTTGTTTCTGTTCCTGGTTTATAGCATCCACAGTTCTTTGTGTTTTTATTTAGTATTAACCTGTTAATTATTTTGTAACAATATCATTAGGGGCAACAGGTACAATTCTCAACCTGTCTGCAATATAAATTTCCATCAAAGGTGTAAGGTGAGCTACGGTGGATCAGTCTCTTGTTAAGAATTATATGTTTACACTGACGTGGGAGAAAATAGTCCAATAACATTCATTTTATATACCTGTGGAGGGAGGGAAAGAGAGGCTTTTTCAGTCTTTAGGATGTTTACATCTTGGCAGGATAAATATTTGCCTGTCCCAGTGTGCCTTCAAATTAAGTGGTTTCCTAGATGATAATAAAGAGTCATTTAACATTGCTGTGGGTCCGGAGTTGCATGATGGTCAAACCACGTAAGGATGGCATATTTTCTTTCCTGAAGGACATGGGTAAACCAGGTGATTTTTTTGAATCATACAGTACAGAGGTCCTTTGGCCCATCAAGTCTATACTGTCAATAATGCAATAAATTACACTAGTCCCACCACTTCATTGAATTTAGATATCCCCCAGCTGGCACGGCTGTGTTTGAATCCTTGTCCCCAGAGTATTATCTTCAGCCTCAGTGATCAGTCCAGGGATAGCAGTGAAGAGGAGTGTGTGTGGAAGGGGAATTATTTCTTTTCATACAATTGGACTGGATTCAAAGGCAAAAAACACACATAACATCGATGTCTCGCAACTTGCAGCCAACATAGCAGGTTGGTATGGCAGGGTTTTCTAAAGCAGGAACTGTGACACCAAATGTGGCCATGGGTAATATTTTAAGGTCATGACCTCTGAAGCAGCAATGGCTGCCTTGCAGCTCTAACTGAGTGAGCAGTTGCCAGGCAACTTTAATTCAGCATCAGTGTGGATGTTGTCTAAACTACACAACCTTGCATCCTGGATCCTGCAGTAAAAATGGTAAGGTGGATAAGCTAAAAGAAAAGAATGCCATCTTCTAATGACACTCATCATCCTCCATTCCATCTCCAACCTTTAATCCTGCAATGTAGTTGTGTTGCCATAGTTTAACAGACCATAGGGGCTGCTGTCTTATTCAAGAGAAGCAACTGGTGGTGATTGAACATGAGGGCCACCAGACTTTAGGTGAGGGAAGAGATTGAGAAGGGGAGTCCTTCATGGTAACCTCAAGCCAGTGATGGGAACTGAACCCATGCTGTTAACATCACACTGCTCTGCAGATCAACAACCTGGTCAACTAAGCCCCCTCAATCCCCCAAACAATGTTCCTATATAGATTTTTTACCACTTCACCCCAACACCCCAAATGTCAGTAAGAATTGTACTTCGATTTCTCATCATTTCAAAGATTGTATTGATCAGTTACTATGTTCAAAAAATAGTCTTAACTTTGGACCCAGGAACGGGTCCAAAGGACACCTTGGAATACAGGTTCATAGCTCCTTGAAAATAGAGTCTCAGTTAGATATGATAGTGAAGAAGGCATTTGATATGCTTTCCTTTATTGGTCAGAGTATTGAGTACGGGAGTTGGGACGTCATGTTGCAGCTGTGCATGACATTGGTTAGGCCACTTTTGGAATATTGCGTGGAAATCTGATCTCCCTCCTATCGGAAGGATGTTGTGAAACTTGAAAGGGTTCAGAAAAGATTTACAAGCATGTTGCCAGGGTTGGAGGATTTGAGCCATAGGGAGAGGTTGAATAGGCTAGGGCTGTTTTCCCTGGAGCATCGGAGGCTGAGGGGTGACCTTATAGAGGTTTATAAAAGCATGAGGGACATGGATAAGATAAATAGACAAAGTCTTTTCCTGGGATGGTGGAGTCCAGAACTAGACCGCATAGGTTTATGGAGAGAGGGGAAAGACATAAAAGAGACCTAAAGGGCAACTTTTTCACTCAGAGGCTGGTATGTGTATGGAATGAGCTGCCAGAGGAAGTGGTGGAGGTTAGTACAATTGCAACAGTAAAAGGCATCTGGATGGGTATATGAATAGGTAGGGCTTAGATGGACATGGGCCTGGTGCTGGCAAGTGGGACTAGATTAGATTGGGATATCTGGTCATTTTGGACCATCTTGAAGCTATAAAAGGTATAATATGTTCTTCCTTTAGCTTAAGCACATCAGACATCCCATTGTCCTTATGTCCAGCAGAATATATCTGCAAATCATGTGGAAAAAAACAGGCAGTAATGAGGAATTATTTTTTTTTGTTAAAGGGAAAAGCAATATTCCATGCTTGAACTTGAGTCACAAGAATTGCAAAGTCAGAGCGCTGATGCACAAATATTTTAATTCTGACTTAAATCTGTGGATGCTATAAATCTGAGATGACCCTATCAACCAATGGGTCTTGAGATAATGGCAGAACCTTCATGTTAATGAATTCTTTACTCACAGGAAACATGAAATTGAATTGACAGAACAGATGGTTATATTGTCCTATTTTAACCTTTTCTGAATCCAACTTATCTAAAATATTTCCATCAGTAAATATTTGTCATTTTCCACCAAGATGGAAAGTTAATTTAAGCAAACAGTGATATCTGCTGGTGAACTATTGAGAACTGGATCAGATGTCAAAAAAATGCAGAAACAAAATTAGAACTGGCTGCAGAAACTGATCAGGGTCTACAGAGAGAGAAACAGAATTAATGTTTCGGGTCCAATGGCCTGTGTTCTGAAGAAGCCTCACTGGCCCTGAAACGTTAACAGATGCTGCCAGACTTGCTGGGTTTTTTTCCAGCACTTACAGGATCAGATGAATTGGATCACCTTCTGAGCACTTCTTATTTTCATTGTGTATCAGAAGTCAGTGTTCAATGGAGGTGGTGGTGGCATGGGGGGTGGTGGGGGTAGGAAAGAGATCGGGCTTGTGGAAGAGCTGGGGTCCTTAGCCATTATGGAGCACCCCCTCACAGTTTGCCTTCTGGAGTGCTGCTCCCACTGCCTGGGAAGACTTGTATGTCCAGGGTGTCTGGTAAATTTCAATCAGCCTCCCATAAATGGTCTGAATTTTCTTGTTAATTAGCTTAAGATACAAATTGCAGATAGATAACTATTCCACCATTATCCACCCTCTCCAAATATACTTCAGTGGTGTTAATGGTGCCACCAATCCACAGCCCATCACAGATTTCACTCCTATCGAATACAGGTGAACGAACTCTGAACTTTGTGATAGACTTCTTCATTACATGCTGAATATTGCCCACCATGGCTATTCTTATGGGTTACATTACTGCCCAATGCCCTATTCCATTTGTCATTTGATTTTCACACAAGGACAGTTGCTAATATAAGCCAAACACAGCAACAGAAACCCAGACAGCTGTTGGTTCTGGATCAGCAAACAAATCACATCTATAGCCTTGTGACAGACTTTATACTTTGGTAAGCTTTCTCATGACTAATGCCATGGAGTCTCGAGAGACAAAATCGTCTTGAAGTCTGTTGTCTTGTAAAAAAACAAAATACAAAATTTCTTTCTCTCACTCTCTTTGTGTAGAGTATCAGAAAGTCTCCAGTCATGGTTAACTGTCTTCTTGTCACCTTTCTCTGAGAATGCCTATTGATGGAGGGATTAAACATCTTTGAAGACACTGAAATGACCTATTGTCAATCAGCAAATGAAAGAGAACATTACGGAGCAAACAATCCTGTCTGTTGGCAAAGAGCTTAAAGGGAATTGAAAGGAAGAGAAAGAAGGCAATTCATTGAATCCTGTGGGTTAGACTCGTGTTATTGAACTGTGCCTTCCTGATTTTATTTTTCCTTTTTCACCCTTGCTGTTCATGCCTTGTTTGTCTTCATGCCCATCAGTACGTGAGGGGGAGAAACTTTGAAAGGGTAGCATTTAAGTTGTGGAATTATGTGATCAATTCATATTTCTAAACTGCTATTGATTAAAAACAATGTGTTCATAATAAATAGTCATTTTCTTAAGTAGAGAAACTTGAAAAGTATTTTCTTTTACCTGAGTTCATCAGTTAGGTAAGTTGGGTAGTTTGACAATATCTTTTCATATATGTAGAATTGGGCTTTATTTTTAGTTCACTACCTCAGTAGGTTACGAGAAAATGCAAATTTCATAACTCATTTGGGGAATAGCTCCATTCATTCCATAAGGTGTCACCTACACTTTCAGCCACCAGTCACTCTCATTCTCAACTCTGCTCTCAATTCGACATCTCGGCTTAGTCTTGCTACAATGTTTCAATAATGTTTGACATTGAAGAACCATATTTTCTCACTGGACATCTTACACACTCACCTCTCAGTTCAATAATTTCAGGTTGCAGCCCCTGATTCCAATTTTGCTCCTTAATTTTGCTGTTTTTGCTTCTAAACACCTTTTCCTTTTCTCATTTCAGACAGCAGCAATTCTTAACTCTTCTACCGCACCTCTACTGTTTTTGAGACTTTGAGAGGTTTGCAAGATGGGATGTGGCCAAGGACAAGTGAATAGTGTAGCCTTGTGCATAAATAGCCCTAGCTGTAGGGAGACGTGGTATGTGCTAAAAAGTTGCAGGTAAGCCACTTAAGTGCTTTGAAGTGAAGTTTTGGTTTGCAGCTGCTGTGGGTGCTACGGTGAAGGGAAATTCTGGACTCCAAATGTGCCTGGGTATATGTTTGGGGTTCCAAGATGACACCGATGCCAGGAATGCTGGTTTATGCTAGAATAACCTGACAAGTGGGAAAATTGAGCTAACGTTGGATTAGAGGGTTGCATGGGGCAGGATAGGTAGTTAATGAGGTAGGCTTTGGATTATTGTGTGAGAAATTCCACCAGCCCTCGCAGAGAGAAACTCTGTGAAAATGACATTTTTCCAAAGTACAGTAAGATTCAGCCACTGGAGTTTACTGTAAGTTTGCAGAAACATGACAGATCATGAACACAGTAAAAAATGAGGTCTGCAGATGCTGGAGATCACAGCTGCAAATGTGTTGCTGGTCAAAGCACAGCAGGTTAGGCAGCATCTCAGGAATAGAGAATTCGACGTTTCGAGCATTAGCCCTTCATCAGGAATAAGAGAGAGAGAGCCAAGCCGGCTGAGATAAAAGGTAGGGAGGAGGGACTAGGGGGAGGGGCGATGGAGGTGGGATAGGTGGAAGGAGGTCAAGGTGAGGGTGATAGGCCGGAGTGGGGTGGGGGCGGAGAGGTCAGGAAGAGGATTGCAGGTTAGGAGGGCGGTGCTGAGTTGAGGGAACCGACTGAGACAAGGTGGGGGGAGGGGAAATGAGGAAGCTGGAGAAATCTGAATTCATACCTTGTGGTTGGAGGGTTCCCAGGCGGAAGATGAGGCGCTCCTCCTCCAGCCGTCGTGTAGTTGTGTTCTGCCGGTGGAGGAGTCCAAGGACCTGCATGTCCTCGGTGGAGTGGGAGGGGGAGTTAAAGTGTTGAGCCACGGGGTGATTGGGTTGGTTGGTTCGGGCGGCCCAGAGGTGTTCTCTGAAGCGTTCCGCAAGTAAGCGGCCTGTCTCACCAATATAGAGGAGGCCACATCGGGTGCAGCGGATGCAATAGATGATGTGTGTGGAGGTACAGGTGAACTTGTGGCGGATATGGAAGGATCCCTTGGGGCCTTGGAGGGAAGTGAGTGTGGAGGTGTGGGCGCAAGTTTTACATTTCCTGCGGTTGCAGGGGAAGGTGCCGGGGGTGGAGGTTGGGTTGGTGGGGGGTGTGGATCTGACAAGGGAGTCACGAAGGGAGTGGTCCTTGCGGAACGCTGATAGGGGAGGGGAGGGAAATATATCCTTGGTGGTGGGGTCCGTTTGGAGGTGGCGGAAATGGCGGCGGATAATACATGATCATTAACACACAACTGGGGAATTAGGCCAAACATGTTACATGCTGCCATAGGGAAAACTGTTATCCTTTTCTTGCTGTGGAAGACAGTCAGTTTATTTAGCTCTAAGATGTCAGCAAACATCACAAATCATTCCAAATAAAATCCCGTTCTGTGCAGACAAATAACATCACAACACAGAGTGAAGCTTGTTACCATCAATATTTATTGATTAACATTTTTCAAGAAATGCTTAACACATGCACCTACTCTGGATAAATCTCAGCACAGTTAGAGCTCATTGAGCTGTGGCTATATTGTGCTTTGTAATGAGCAGAAGGCATTCCATGTTGTCAGGGTGGATTGATTGGTAATGACATGCTTTCTGAGCTCGCACAGTCTACTTTGAATTAATCATGCAGTTGAAAATATTTGACGTCTTTTGTATCCTTCAGTTCTTTGGAATTATTTGTACGTGGCTTGCTGTTGAAGGTAAACGCTCGTTTGTCGCAGGTAATCCATATAGCTTTTGATATGTTCCCTACAGAAGACAGTTGAAATGAAGGTTTAGGCAGACAACAGTGGTTGTGTTAGCACAAATCTTTCTGAAGGCAAAGAAAGAGTTTTCCAAACAAGCTACAATGACAATATTCAGATAAAATAGGAATCAATATTGCAACGTATTGCATATTTTCTCCAGGTATATTCTGGCATTTGCTACTCACTCCATTTCCTAACAAATATACTACAGCAAAATAAATCTTTACACCAGGCTTTGAATTTTCTGAAGCTTTTGTGATTTTGCTTAAGTAGATTGCATTTCAGAAACTCACAGGCCTGGTTTCTTGACTATGTAGACCTCACCTAAATATTCCAGTGCAGAAATCTGCCTGACATGACCTGAGGAATGAATTGATTCCTTTGGAGGAAGATAGCTGTCAGACTGACTCTGTGCTCAAAAGATAACATGTGGACAGGGGTTATTGCAATATTAATGCCGGTTGTTAAGAGAACGTGCAAAGAAGGAGGATTTTTAAAGTAATGCAAGCTGCAGAAATGATGCACAGGGGACACTTTGGCAAATTAGACGTGGAGAAAATTTTAATCTGAACAGTGCAGCAACTTAACGTTCAATAGAGGAAAAAGTTTGAAATGAAACACCCTATACTACTCAGAATCCTAATTCCACCCTCACTCCTAGAGAGTACACCTCGAGATGGCAGGAAGATTTGAAGACTCTTCTTATCCCACAGCTTTGTGAATACAACTTTCATCGGGGCCATCCGAAACAGACAACTTTGAAAGGCGGGAGTCACCAGGAGAAGTTCACTGCTTCTGCTAATCGGGATATGAATCTAACTTCCACTACACAAAGGTGTCCCTAATTATAAAAAATAACAACCCAGAGGTTAGATGCAAAAGCAAAATGCCACAAATGTTGAAAATCTGAAATGAGAAGAAAAATGTTGTGGTTCTGTCGCTGAGCTGGGAATTTGTGTTGCAGACGTTTCGTCCCCTGTCTAGGTGACATCCTCAGTGCTTGGGAGCCTCCTATGATGTTTCCTCCGGCATTTATAGTGCACTATAAATGCCGGAGGAAACATCACAGAAGCGCTTCACAGGAGGCTCCCAAGCACTGAGGATGTCACCTAGACAGGGGACGAAACGTCTGCAACACAAATTCCCAGCTCAGCGAACATAACAACAACAACGAGCACCCGAGCTACAAATCTTCTCACAAACTTTAAGAAGAAAAATACTAGAAAACTTCAGCAGGTCTTTATGGAGCAAAACAGAGCTGAAGTTTGAGGCTTTTCCATGGTTCTACCTGCTCCCACCATAGTTTGATCGGATTAAAAACTCTTGCATTTTTATTTTTCTTCAGCTCTGGATGAACGGTCGATGATTAAATGCGATTCCTCACCATCAGTGCTGCTTGGAATGCTCATCTCTTTCAGCACTTTTCATGATTATATAAGAGATGATCTGTAGAAACTTATAGTTGTGGAGAGCCATGATCTACTGGATTGAGGCAAGTTTGTATTCAATTCAAAAGAGAGAGCAACAGCAGTGCCCACAGGCCAATAGGGTTATCTCTCCCAATCCCATCTTGCAGTCTCTAGCATCTTAAGTGGATAATCAATTACTTTCTAAATATAATTATGTTTTCTGCCTCTACCACCCTTTAAGGCAGAATTCAAGATGCCAACCACCCTCCAGGTGAAAATATAGCTTCTCAATTCCTTTGAATCTATTAATTACTTTAAATCCATGCCCTTCCTGAATTGACCTCTCTTCTATGGGAAGTAGATTCCTGCTATCCATTTTATTTGGGCCCCTATTAATTCCCATCATTTCTTAATCTAAAAGTTCATATGAATCTTCATATAAAACTTCATATGAAGTTCATGCCTTTGTGAAGTGGAGGATTAACTATACTTCATTCTAGTGGTACCTTCGGAGTACATGCATAAACAGTTGCATCATGAAGATGTTGGGACAAGTTGGAAGTGGTAGCTGACCATTTATAGTTTCACTGACATGTCCTCTCTTTCCATTCCTGTGTATGGTTATGTTCGATAAAACCTGTTCATGCTCACTCTCCTGAGTGAGACCTGATCTAACTGCAAACTATATATCAGTGCACGAGCGTAACTATGCAAAACAATTGATCAGCTCTGCATTTCAATTTAACACGCATTATCAGATCTTTAAGTTCACCTCTATGCAAAATTCAGAAACAGCATCAACCTTGAAGCTGATGACATCTGAGCTGTTTATTCTCATCACTCACGTTTTACTCGATTGAATGATTTAACTTCCCAAGTTAGACAGCTATTGCAGATAGCATTAGGAAATAGGTTTTTGTTTGCAAAAGGACAGTCATCATCTTGTTTATAACTTTTGGACATAATTTTAAGATTTTTGTCCTGCGGCTCCACTTATCTGATGTTGGTGGTGTCATAACCACGAGGCACAGGAGGTTTTCGCCTACTTAATTCATATACCCATGTCGTTGTATTGTATGGGGCCAGGCCACAAAGCTTGGAAGAAATAAAGGACAATTTCCCAACTTTACATTCAGTGACTGCGGAAATGCGCCTCACAAGATCTTATGGAATTCATTATGGGATACACTATAAAATTTAGTTGAATAATCAACTTTTTTTTTGAAGTCAGTGCTTTCTAGTATCTCAGCTTCCTGGAATTGCTGCCTTTTGCAGCTAGAAATTAAAATGTCAGGCTTGATCAGGCCAACTAGCCTCATTACAAGTAGCGTGCGCACTGCTGGCACAAAGCTGCTCTCCTTGCACAAGCCCAGTGTATCTGCTTTGCTTGATGTAAATATGATGCATTTTTTTAAGTGTTTAGTCCGCATTCCCATTGACTTTAGCTTACCATTCACAACAGGCTATTTCTTTTTAACACAATATTTACATAAAACAACTGATCCAGTACTTACTGCACAACAGATGGATCTGATGCAAAGCCGATCGAACTTAATCCTATGTAGTACTGCGCTGTGTCCCTTAATGACGTCCAGTATTCACTTGCCTAAATAATATTAAACACATTCAGCCAAAAAATGGACAATGGAAAAATGGACAGTAAAGTGAATGATATAATGCCATCTAGTTTTAAGGGAATAAGATACATTTTTAAAGATTATTTTGTACTTTTTTTCACTATTACAGATCCGCTTGGTTGTGTATATTTGCCTGGGGGGAGACCCAGGCTAAAATCAAAAATGTGGGAGAGAGGCAAAACCCGGGTAAAACCAGAACTAATTGGGAACCTGAAGGAGATTGAAAGTGTGACCGCTAATATACCAGGGGTGAGTGCAATCCTGCAGGGGAGACAGCAATGACCAGGGTAAGCCAGGTCTGAATCTACAGTGCAAAGGGGAAAGACTCCAGATTAATCTGGACCTGGTTACTTTAGCTTGGAATGATCACTGAATGGACACGTAGTTTAGATATTTCCTAACCAACCAGCTTAGAGGCATTATTAAACACCTCGGGACTATTTGGGACTTAAAATCTCGGTGAGGGTGCAGAATGTACTCAAGGTGGAGAGGACCCAGCAGGAGGTCATTGTACAAATTGGAACCAAAGACATAGGAAGGGATAAGGATAAGATTCTGAAGGGAGAATACAGAAAGTTAGGCAGGAATTTAAAAAGGAGGTCCTTGAGAGTAGTAATATCTGGATTATTCCCGGTGCTACGAACTAGTGAGGGTAGGAATAGGAGGATAGAGCAGGTGGATGCATGGCTGAGGAGCTGGTGTATGGGAGAAGGATTCACATTTTTGGATCATTGCACTCTTTTCTGTGGTAGAAGTGACCTGTACAAGAAGGACGGATTGCACTTGAATTGGAAGGGGACAATATACTGACAGGGAGATTTGCTAGAGCTGCTTCGGAGGATTTAAACTAGTAAGGTGGGGGTGGTGGGTCCCAGGAAGACAGTGAGGAAAGAGGTCAATCTGAGACTGGTACAGTTGAGAAACGGAGTGACTCAAACAGTCAGGGCAAGCAGGGACAAAGCAAAGAACAAGGTAGGATTGATCAATTAATCTGCATTTATTTCAATGCGAGAGGCCTAACCGGGAAGGCAGATTAACTCAGGGCATGGTTAGGAACATGGGACTGGGACATCATATCAATTACACAGACATGGCTCAGGAATGGGCAGGACTGGTAGCTTAATGTTCCAGGGTACAAATAGGAAGGACTGAAAGGGAGGCAAGAAATGAGGGGGAGTGGTGTTTTTGATAAGGGATAGCATTACGGTTGTACTAAGGGAGGATATTCCCAGAAATACATCCAGGGAAGTTATTTGGGTGGAACTGAGAAATAAGAAAGGGATGATCACCTTATTGGGATTGTATTATAGACACCTTAATAGTCAAAGAGAAATTTAGAAACAAATTTGTATGGAGATTTCTGTTATCTGTAAGAATAATAGGGTGGTCATGGGAGGGGATTTTTTTCTTTCCAAACATAGACTGGGACTGCCATAGCGTTAAGGGTTTAGATGGAGAGGAATTTGCTAAGTGTGTACAAGAACATTTTCTGATTAAGTATGTGAATGTACCTATTAGAGAAGGTGCAAAACCTGACCTATTCTTGGATAATAAGGCAGGGCAGGTGACTGAGGTGTCAGTGGGGGAGCACTTTAGGGCCAGCGACCATAATTCTATTTGTTTAAAAATAATAATGGGAAAGGATAGACTGGATCTAAAAGTCGAGGTTCTGAACTGGAGGAAGGCTTATTTGACGATATTAGGTAAGAACCTTCACAGGCTGATTGGGGGCCGATGTTCGCAGGTAAAGGGACGGTTGGAAAATGGGAAGCCTTCAGAAATGAGATAATGAGAGTCCAGAGAAAGTATATTCCTGTCAGGGTGAAAGGAAAGGCTAGTAGGTGTAGGGAATGCTGGATGACAAGAGACATTGAGGGTTTGGTTAAGAAAAAGAAGGAAGCATATGTTAGGTGTAGATCGAGTGAATCCTTAGAGGAGTATAAAGGCAGTAGGAGTATACTTAAGAGGTAAATCAGGAGGGTAAAATGAGGACATGAGATAGCTTTGGCAACTAGGGTTAAAAAAAATCCAAAGGATTTTTACAGATACATTAAGGACAAAAGGGTAACCAGGGAGAGAATAGAGCCCCTCAAAGAGTCGGGTCAGGCAGGGGTGGGTGACAGACGGGGGGACAGGTGGAGGAGCAGGCAGTGGTGGACAGTGGGTGGGCGAGGGGCAGTGTTGGGGGTGGATGGGGGAGCGGGCAGGGGGTGGGTGAGGGTGGATGGGATGGTGTTGTCGGGGGTGTGGGTGGATGGGGGCGGTGTTGGGGGTGGGCAGAGGGTGTGGGGTGGGGTGAATGGGGGAGCAGGCGGGGCTGGTATTGGGGGTGGACGAGGGGGTGGGCGGAGGGCAGTGTTGGGCGGGGTTAGGGCAGTGTTGGACAGGGTTGGGGTGGGGAGGGGCGGAGCCATGTGCACACTGTGCTACTTTTTGTCTCCTGAACAGGGAGCAGACTTAATAGAAAATTCCGATCACCAGAGGAAAGGCACTGAATCGATTAACCAAATAATCAATTATCCAAACAAAATTGTGCCCATCCATCATGTTCGGATATTCGAGATTCCCCTGTAGTTAGTAAGTTTACAGATTGGAGGTGTAGTGGACAGCAAAGAGGGTTACGTCAGATTACAACAGGATCTGGATCAGATGGGCCAATGGGCTGAGAAGTGGCAGATGGAGTTTAATTCAGATAAATGCAAGGTGCTGCACTTTGGGAAAGCAAATCTTAGCAGGAATTATGCATGTAATGGTAAGATCCTAAGGAGTGTCGCTGAACAAAGAGACCTTGGAGTGCAGGTTCATAGCTCCTTGAAAGTGGAGTCACAGGTAGATAGGATAATGAAGAAGGCATTGGGTATGCTTTCCTTTACTGGTCAGAGTACTGAGTACAGGTATTGGGAGGTCATGTTGCGGCTGTACAGGACATTGGTTAGGCCACTTTTGGAATATCGCGTGCAATTCTGGACTCCTTCCTATTGGAAAGATGTTGTGAAATTTGAAAGGGTTCAGAAAAGATTGACAATGAGGTTGCCAGGGTTGAAGGATTAGAGATATAGGGAGAGGCTGAACAGGCTGGGGCTGTTTTCCCTGGAGCAGTAGAGGCTGAGCGATGACCTGAGAAAGGTTTATTAAATCATGAGGGGCATGGATAGGGTAAATGGACAAAGTCTTTTCCCTGGGTTGGTGGAGTCCAGAACTAGTGGGCATAGGTTTAGGGTGAGAGGGGCAAGATATAAAAGAGCCCTAAGGGGCAAAGTTTTGACGTAGAGCATGGTGCATGTGTGGATTGAGCTGCCAGAGGAAGTGGTAGAGGCTGGGACAATTTCAACATTTAAAAGGCATCTGGATGGGTATATGAATAGGAAGGGTTTGGAGAGGTGCTGGCAGGTGAGACTAGTTTGGGTTGGGATTTCTGGTTGGCATGGATGAGTTGGACAGAAGGGTCTGTTTCCGTGCTGTGCATCCTTATGACTCTATGACACTACTGGCCTACCGTTAGGAACACTACTACAACAATCCCATCAAGTGGTTTATTAAATACTAAATAATGTCCTCCATATGACAGATGACACTTTCAAGGTCCTGCAGAATGTTACTTATTGCTCTTTGGATAATTTCCACTGCTGATACCCCAACATTGGAATTAGGAAGATAGTAACAGGAATAGGCCATTCAGCTCACTGAGCCTGCCTGGCCATTCAATATGATCATGGCTGATTGACCACTCAGCCTTTTCCCCACTCCATCCCCATAACCTTGTATGCCACTTGTAATCAAAAATCTATTAATGTCTACCTTAAAAATACTCAAAGACAGAGCTTCCACAGTCCTCTGAGGCAGAAAATTCTAAAAGTACTGCTTCCAAAGCTTCCAATTATTCCAAATGGTAAGCAATTGAAATAAAGCCAAATAATGAAGACCATTGGTAATTCTGTCATCTCATTCAAAGACACCTACCAGAAGAGCATGTTGGCAACCTATTGTGTAACCAGGATATCTTTGGGAGAAATTTGCCAAGCTTTCATTCACCAAAAGTATTGAAAGACCTTCCTTTGCTATGGCCTTATTAAGTTGACTTAAGCCCGCAAGTAAACAAAGTCCTGTTAAGTTTGGGAACTATCATAATTTCAGATACACGACTCTGGAGGCTTGGTGACAGAAGTAATGACTCCCATCCTGGTCATCTCTTCCAGTTGTAGTTCGAACTGGAAACAGCAAGGACTGCAGATGCTGGAAGGCAGAGTCAGTAGACGTGAAGCTGGAAGAGCACAGAAGCTCAGGCAGCATCCGAGGAGCAGGAAAGTCAACATTTTGGGCCTAAATCCTGATGAAGGGTTTCAGCCTGAAACACTGACTTTCCCGCTCCTCAGATGCTTTGTGAATTGCTGTGCTGTCCAGCTTCACATCTCCTGACTCTGTAGTTAGAACTGTTTCATTTATGAGTGTGGTATCTTGTGAGGTCTGAAAAAAACTCAAGTTTAGCATTTTATCACAAAATAATGCTATGTGCAACTTTCCCAGACCAGTAAATCATTTGGGAAGGTTTTTCTTGCTCATTGATGTTGTTGACTTTCCTGGTAAGATTGATGTCTGTACAAGATCTTGTACTTAAAAGAGAGAATTTCTGATTCTGTATAATATATAATGTTTCAAAAATTCACTTTCCCCTTTACTAGATGACACTTGAGACTTTCTCTTTACACTTAGCTTGATCCCTTTTGGACTTTGTAATTGGGTTTCCATTGGCTCAGTCAATATGTTGTTAACCAGGATTCATTGTCTTATCTTTAAAGTTGATGGTATATCCACTGCTATTTTTATATCTGTGTTCTACGGTACATCATTGGGGTCAAGGATCTCACCAGAAAAAAAAAGTTCCTCTTCTGGTGGATATTATTCAACTTCATTGGTATCTCTATGATAGCTCTTTGAAACCTGAAAAGGTAGAAGTTTCTCTCCAGTACAAATTCTGAAAATGATCAAGTCCCTACAGTGTGAAAGCAGGCCATCAAGTCCACACCAACTCACTGAAGTGCATCCCACCAAGATTCACCCTCCTGCCCTAACCTGTGACCCTGCATTTCGCACAGCCAATGCACATAACCTGCACATCTTTGGTCTGTGGGAGGATATTGGATCACCAGGAGCAAACCCACACAGACACAGGGAGAGTGTGCAAACTCTACACTGACAGTCACCCGAGACTGGAACTGTACCCAGGTCCCTGGCGCTGTGAGGCAGCAGTGCTAACCATTAAACCACTATGCCACCCAAAATGATAGATTTTTCTTTGTAAAAGTATTCTGCAAAGTTTACAGGATTCTATTCATGTGAGACTGTGAGACTTCTTTTATACTCGTGTGTTTAAGGAATATTATGGCCGAAAACTGTAGGTTTTCTGAGCCAAGATTTCTCTTCGCCAGTTATATTACTCTGTTCTGACTAAGGATTTTGTTTGTCTCAGCAGTTATATTACTTTTCCTAAGGTGTGGTCTTCTTTAGATTGTAATAAGTCTGATAGAGATTTGTCAGCAACACCAACAGCAATGTGGTCTCCCATTAATGATGTGTTTTGGTCTTCATAATTACATCCTTCAGACATCATCAATAAACTGATTTACTGGTTCACCCAGTCACTAGATTCTTCTTTAGATATTTTCCTTTCCAGAGTTCAATTTCTCCTTAGATTAAAATGGCTGTTGAAGGCTTTTACAACTTATTCAGTGTACTAGAGGTCTCACCAATGCCCTGTCTTGCAATAACTTTGTCTGCTACCTATTCAATGGAGCAAAGCAAGTTCAACACTGTCCAAGACTTACTGTCCAATCCTGAAGCAATTCACAACCTCATTATTTTTTCTCACCAAAGTGCTCACAACAGGGATGCTCTCAGGGTCCATAGTCTTTCCTGCATCTAGGGTGTTCAGTAATTTCTTTATATCACATGGAGTGAATTGAATTGTCTGAAGGTTGGTATCTCTAATGAGGGGGACACCAGGAAGAGTATGAGATGTATCATGCGATGACTTATATGCTAAAATTCCTGATTATCCTATCTTTTACTATGAATACATTAAAGTATTATGGTAAGTACCTAATTTTGTCTTTGAATGACAAGTTGACAGATTTGCATTAAAACTATGATTTAATTATAGTTTTTTTTACTTGTATTGTGATTATTTTCTGGCTGTCATCAGCCCAAATCAGAAAGTGTCTAATTTTTTTATGTTAATTCACATAGTTAAAATAAAATGGAGTGTACTTTTGCTTTTCACATATTCCAAAGTGCAACACCACACTGCAGGGAGTAATGTCTTTAAGTAACAATTCAAGTTATAACAGGCAAATCTGTATCAGGCAAACGGCACTGTTGATATGAAGACCATCTGGTTGTGAAATGAGGCTTCCTGCAGTTCATGGCTTTGGGTCCATGTGGACTCATTTGTAATGTACTATCATTCAATGTCTCAACCATACCATGTGGAAGAATATCCTGACAATGAAAAGTCACACATTGATTGCTGGTTCATACTAAGGATGCCCATGACCTACCGCCTACTTGTGAAGGTGTGATTCCTGACACCTATTATTACGAAACAGCATTGCAAAATGATGTTCACCATTTCAACACAGTTACTTAATTGGTAGTTAAAAGCATTCCTAGTGAGAGATCGAAATGGAGCTGAAGTCTTTAAAAAGCAGTAATGCATCAACTATGACACAAGGGTTGCCCAAGTGACATCTAGAATATTAATAGTATCTAATTAATTATAGTGACTACAATTAATAATGCTCAGCAGCCAACAACAATGCTGCACATGTTGCTCACAGCTATTAATGAATTGTAAAATGGCTTTTGCACAATTTTCAGTTTTAACTATCATCTGCCCAATTGATTCATATCAGATGTTCACACAACTAAAAACAATTTGGATCAGTGGTAGATGCCCATTTCATTTGGGGCTCTGCTGTTTGCAGGAACTCAGAAAATTACAGTGGAGATCCACACCCAGGGATAATTTTTCAAACTGAAAGGTGTTGTAGAATCAAACAACTGCTGCACAGTAGGACAGAATGGTGACAGAGAATCAGCCGCCCATTTTACACTCCACTACATTAGTTTTTCGTTGAGTTATTATTGATGCAAAATGATTAATTGTAGTGTGTTCATCCCAAGCATCTCTTGCTGTGTGCAGATGAAAGCTTCTTTTGCGAAAAAAAGTACTAATTTAAGTCAAATAAAAAAGAACTTCTAGCAGTGCTCTAACCATTATCCAAGGGTGTTGGTTAGCGATGCCAACTGTATATGTTCGATTCCCATAATGGCCGAGATTACCATGATGGACTTTCCTTCTCAACCTCACCCCTTCACTTGAAACATGGTGACTCTCAGGTTAAACTATCACCAGGTCATCTCCCTCTAATAAGATGAGGATGAGCCAGTGTTGGACTGGGGTGAACAAAGTTAAAAATCACACAACAGCAGGTTATAGTCCAACAGGTTTATTTTGGAGCACTGCTCCTTTGTCAGGTTTCCAATTATTAATAAATCCCAGAACTCCTTTCAAGTCACAGTTCTGAGATGACTTAAGGCTTTATAGAAAAAGGTGACATCTTAGCTCAGACAATGCATGAAAGGTATGAGGTTAGAGGCTGTATCTATTCCTCTCATGCACTGAGTTGAAATGTCATCTTGTTTTTACAAGTTATCTCGTGACTGTGACTTGAAAGAAGTTCTGGGATTTACATATTAATGAATTGAAACCTGCAACCCATTCTAAAAGATGCAAGACTTAACAGCAATCTAGGTTTGTTCACTATATCGTATCAGTTGCATGACACTATGATCATGTGTTATAAATTCTGTGAATTATGATCCTGTACCACTAGCTACCTCACAAAGGAGCAGTGCTCCGAAAGCTAGTGTTTCCAAATGAGCCTGTTGGACTAAAACCTGCTGTTGTGTGATTTTTTAACTTTAATAAGATAGCAGCCCTATGATCCATCAGGACTATGATGGATTTCCTTTTAATCATAATCCAGAGACTCTGATGATATCTCTTCACAGCTTCCTGTCTTTGCAAATGACGTGCAGTGGACTAAATACCTAAATGCCTTATGTAGTGCTCAAAAATGTTCGAGAAAAGGCTAGAACCTTAGTCTGCTTGTATTTCTATTGGTAGCCAATACTGTGAAAAAAACTAGTTAATCTTTTTTAATGATGAAGGTTTTCTTATTACCTGACACCTCTGGCATATTTTACAGAACTGCCCAACATTCTTATGAAATCTTGACCAGGTCAAATACCTGTGATTCACTGCTTGGGTTTTCTGCATGTCGACATGTCCTGACATTGGACCTTCATGCTCTCTTCACCAAATCTCTTTACAATACCTGGCTGGTACCACCAACTGATCAATAACTGTCCGTTCCTCATCTGAAGGGTTTGAGAGGATGTCTTCTTCATCAGAACTCTGTTTTGATTTCAGAACTCCTTCAGTATTCCATGTGAGCTGCCTATATCAACTTAAAACACAGAAGGTTGGAGCAGGAGGAGGCCTTTAAATTGTGTGATTTCTCAACCCCCTTCTTCTTCCTCTTGTCTCTCTTAATGGGGCTGTACAAAAGGAGCCACCTTGAACATCCCTCACCCCTGTAGTGTGTGCGGGGCAAGCTTTGATAGAACTAGCCTCAACATCCCTCCTTACCATCCACCAATGCAGGCACATTCAGTGCATGAGCCCATAGTCTTGGTTAGACTGGGGAGCACTGGATGAGCAGCACATTACGGCAGGCAGGAGGAGAGGGAGAGAGTGAAGCAAAGAGATATGGCCAGTCCCACTCAGAAGATGGATGACAAACCCAGGCCTGCTCCACTGAGTGAAACTGGTAGGTCTTGGGTACCACAGACTTCAGCAGCAGAGGCAAGAAAATTCTGGACTGTCAGAGATCATGGGCATCACAGAATCTGGAACTTTGATGAAGAATTCCATACACTGCTCCATTCTGGTTTTGGGATTCAAGCACAAAATGACTATCCTTTTGAAGACCCATATGCTGCACCTGTACAGTGTCCACTGTGGCCACAACACAAAACAAAAGCACTTCAAAATAAGCATTTCAACTCGGGCTGAATTTTCAAACTGTGCACGTATCACACTATCACCTTCTTTATACTTACCTTCCAAGTGCCTTTTCTCGCCCAAGTGCTCCTGAATAGTGCTGCTTCAGTAATTGTAGAATGGCTGGTGCATTGCAGCAGGGGAGATTTCAGATGGTTTCATAAAAACGTTGAGCAACTCTATTCCCAGACAGTCCAGCTTCAAACTGCAGCCCTTCAGCAACGACAGCACCCACCCTGGCTGGATGGTTGGCAGACAGAAACACAAGCAGAATGGCAATGGTAGGAGGTAAATACTGACATACCTGAGAGAAGGCAGCAGACAAACACTGCCACTGCCCAATGCGCAAATGTCAGCAACCCGAGTAATCTGTCGGAGGATGGATTGCTGGACTACTGTGCATGATAGCAGTTTGATTTACTATCACAAGAACAAGATGTTGGGTGATCTTGGAAATAACATCAGCCATTGACACTGGATCAGGGTTTGATTCACACGTGGGCTCATGGGGAACAGATTTCAATATATCTGCAAAGCTCTGTGCAAAGGTTGGTGCTCTTCCAAGTTTCTTGACCTTATTAGCATGTCAGAAAACCTGCACTCAATCTTTGAAACATTTCTTCTGTTGAAGGCCATCACAGCAACATCTCTTGCTGGGTTTTCCACAACAGGACGTCTGTGCAACCTCACCCTTCAAGGAACTGTTGTTTCTTTGTTCACCTACTCTCGGCACTGGTCACTCATTTTTAATGTCTCACAACGTGCAAATCTCAACTCAAAATCATACTCAAAATTACCCACAGCATCAGTATCTGAGATGATCACTGGGAATGTGAGAGCAAGAAACAGAATTTCATCTTCATCACTGTCTTGTTGTTCTGCCACTGCGTGGTGAAGTGGCCATTCTGGTCTATCTGAGAAAGGAAGGGTATTAGTGCTCAGTTGTGTTGAGGAGAGTAAAACATGAAACATATTCTAAATCAGACAAAATTGTGGGATGATGGGCAGATGCAATGGAAGAAGGAGGTTCACATATAAGGATCCAGTACATTCATTGGTTCCAGTCACACTGCTGATGATGACCTCAGTTAAGACGACTCTAATTATGGCAAGCACTGACCATACCATTTGAAGAAAGGATCACAATCATGCCTGTACCTGCCAATTACTATAAAGTATCACCTTATTTTGCAAGAGATAAGGACGTCTTTCATTGAACTTAATACAAACTGACTGGTTGATCCAGCTGTTAGCAGCTGTATCAGTGTTGGCAAGACGTGAGATATGGGTGTGAGTGAAGTGATGCTATGAACATTAGATGTGAGTTGTGGTTGATTGATGAATTATTGAAGTATGGTGCATTGAGTAATGTGAGGCATTGGTTAGTAGACTTTGCCATTGAAAAATATATTGACTGGTCTTGATTCTTTATGTAAGGTCTTTGATGTTCCATCAGTTCAGCATCCAGGGTCTAGACACTTATCATTGACCACCAAAGCTATCTGAGTTCCACTGACTTTGCAAAATTTGCCTGAAGAACCTTGACTGAATGAATGGTTTGTTACTTCCTCTCCACATTCTGCCTTAAAGTCTCTAATCCAGCATGGGAAAATCTTGGAGTCGATACTATCATGTTGTGCCATCCTTCTCCCTTTCCCAGTTGGAGCACCTTTCACAATACACCTCTGCTTAACTGGTCCAGGCAAGAATTAAGTAGTGTAGTTTAGTTTTAGCCCATTAAACAGTTCAAACCTTTAATTTAATTTCGACAAAAGATCATCAAACTGAAACTTTGTGTAATATCTTCCCAGCCTGATGAGAGCCGTGGTATGAAAGTTAGGAAAATCGGGTGAGATGTCCAGCCAGGAACTTCATGATGTCACAAACAAAAAAAAAGTCTCACTTTCCAACCAAGTGGTGAATTGCGAGATGAGAATTCTTGCTAGTGAGCAGTGAGAAATTATTTGCATGGACTATCACTCTCCACATCACTTGTTCAGATGTCCAGCTGCTCGGTCACATGTTTAAAACTCACATCAAAATTGTTTAAATTAACAGCTACAATGATGTCTGCATGCTCCCTGCTTCTCAGGCTGCATTTGCAGCTACTGTTTGTTTGGCCTCGAATACATCCTTGTCAGGAGGGCAAACTCAAATGGTTACTCCAAAAAATTCCCACTTCAAAAATGCCCATCATATTTTGCACTATGAGGTAATGTGAGAAAGACACCAGTTATTAACTACAGGAATAAGTTAGTAGAACATAAAAAGATATGTCAACCTGAAATAATTAAGCTTGGAATTTTTAATGTGCTCAGCAAAATTGTATAAATTATGTTTTCATTCCGTGTAAGATGAGTGTCTTTCAGATACCTCCCTGGATATAATTGAACAATTGTTACTAACATTACCCTACCCACCCAATCCTTTATTCTGTATGTTTAAGAGCAGGCTTTCTTTAGTAAGGCTGCCTGATGTTTGCACCATCAGAGTCATTCACATTTCCTCAAAATTCCAGGACATCAGCCACAAATAACACAACAAAATCCAAGAAAGAGCAATGGGATTAGAAAGGCTTCATGCAAAAGTCAAAATGAGAGAAATAATGTCACTTAAGAACTACATGAAGAACTACATATCACCTGCACGGGTTTAAACAATAAGGCTCTATGCTCATAGTCTGTTGTAAGGTGTATTCTGATTCTGTAATCAAAATGGGGAAACTGCATTCACAGGAAAAGTGAGTCAGACATAGGACAAATGCACTATTCAATATGATGCATTTACATGTGGATGCAATTGGTAAAGTTTTCCTCTTAATTTTGTGTGGATGCAAGGACACTGTGACAGGTACTTCAAAGCTTTCAAGCTTGATAGCTATCTGAACTCATTTTCATATTTCTTCAGTATACGGTGAACGTTTGCAAAGCTGTGAAAAGGTATTAATGCAAAGATTTTAAGAATTAGCCACTCAGAATGATTCCATCTTGTTCTATTCTCATTCAAGTGTGCTCTTTGTAAAAGCTAAAATAAATGTGATTCTGCAATCCATGTTGAGAGTGTAGCCTGATAATGGCAGAAATCGGAGAATTGAGGTTCACATCTCCACCTCAGGCCACGTTCAAAGACGACTCTCGGTAGAGAGGGTTAAATCAGTGAACCAGTCCATCTGCTTTCTCTTACTAAAGATTTTCCAAGTATTGGGAGTTTCATTTTTGAATCAGCAAGATTGTCAAGACAAAATGTCACCATTACTATATTTTTATTAAAAAATTATATCATTCAGAATATGATTGTCATTTAGCAAATCTGCTATTTCGCAAAGTGCTTAAACCATTCTAACATGTATCAAGAAAAGTAGGATGGACTGTGTCACTACCTAGTGGAAGTTAAGAGAAAGTTCAGCATGAACACAGGTTACTAAGGCCACAATACAGCAAGATCGATTCATTAACTTGCAGCTCTGTCTAACAACTCACTTCTTAAAGTGTGCCATTGCTAAATAATTATTTCGAACGACTGAAGGCAAATTAACAAGTTGTATTGACTTGCATCTTCTCATGAAGCACAAACAATGTTGTTGAAACTGGTTGCAAACAGTTCGATCAAAACGAATCTTAAATAGACTGTAATGTGAAGAAACATGACTGTTGTTAGCAAGTCAAAGAACTACCCAGTCCACCAACTTCTCTTGTAGGTATATGATAAAATTGATCATTAACAAACTACAGCAGTAAGTCTGTGAGACATGGAGGCTGGATTATACATTCAGGGCAGCTTTCTCATGCTTCAACTCAAATGTCAGGATCAAGCCTGCCTCAATTTTGCTGAAGAGCCCTATTTAATTACGATAAGGTAAGACTGCAGCGTTTCTCCCTTAGCAGGTCATGCCTCTTAGAGCTGCCAACTAATTAGGGGTAAGTCAGTTTGCAAGTACTGGTATCACCACCAGGAGTGGTGACCACTGCCGGCACAGCCGAAAGTCTCGAAGGAAGAGAAACTTTGTTATGTTATCATCTGGGAACTTACCATGGCTTTCTGTAAAGTCTCATGCAGGTGAGTGTGGAGGTATGTTGGATGGGGTGTGGGCGATTGGGGGAAATCTATGATGGAAGATCTGCAATGGGGCTCAAAAAGGAGGCAAGAACCCCTCCCCCTTTCTCAGAGGAGCACCTTGTAGAACTATCCTGCTGGGCTGGGAGTCAGTTACTGACTCTCCTACTTCCTGCTAAATGGCATAAGGACCTGAAGTCAGCTTGAATCTCAGGCAGTCTGCTTCCTCCAGCATGGAAGGAGGTTGAGGGGGGACTGGGAACAATGGGCACTCCACCTTATTTCATGGATCTATTTTCCACTGGTGGGTGTCCCATTGAATTCAGCCAATGATGCTGGAAAAACACACTCACATGGGATAACTGTCACATGTTTGGACACAGCATGTTATATCTCCAATTACTCATACGAAGATTATCGACATGAATTGGTCTTTATATTACTCTCATTCAAAACTTAACCTAACTGCAGTGACTGACTCAAGGGATCAAGCAAGCAGATAAATTCCTCCAGGCAGACAAACCTCCCACTCAAATCTCCCTCAGTGTGCCAAAGGACAGCCCATTGTATTGTGGGGGTGATTCTCTAAATGACTTAAGTTATTTCTTACAAACATACACAAATCATCCCAATTTCTGAAGAACATGTAGGTGAATTATCCTACTCAACCAGGTCAGAGTTCATCATAGCTGAAAATGTGTTGCTGGAAAAGCGCAGCAGGTCAGGCAGCATCCAAGGAACAGGAAATTTGACATTTCGGGCATCATCATATACAAGACTTACATGTTCTGCATGAGTGACTCCCCATACATTATTTGCACTGTTTGGGTCCCAGTATCCTTGCATTGTATTAGCTTGCCTTTTGTTCCGGATGAAGTGATGGGCTTCCTCATCAGTCAAAAACGGTGCAGCTGCAATTCCTGACAAACAGACAATAATGTTAATGTTAACTGTACAACAAGAGGCAAGGTGGTAGCATAGTGATACCATTACTGGAATAATAACCCAGAACCCGAGGCTCATGTTCTGGGGACATGAAGTTGAAACCCAACAAGGCAGATGGTGCAATTCAAATTCAATAAAAATCAAGAATTAAAAATTAGGTCATCTTAGTGGCAACCAGGTAATCATTGCTGATTGTTGTAAAACCCATCTGATACACCAATGTTCTTTAGGAAGGAAATCTTCTATCCTTACCTGATCTGACTTACACACAATCCACACTTAAACAATGTGGTTAACTCTGGGGAATTAGGGATGAAAGACAGATACTGGTCTAGCCAGTAATGTCCACATCCCATGAGGAATACAATAATATCTCTGGAAGACTTAAAACTATCTGATGTAGACAACTATTTCCACTTTGTGCTGAGGTAGCTAGTCTCAGCAAAGGCTAGACACGTGACGAATGGTTGAAATCATTTGCAACAAAATTATATGATTTCCAATCATGTGTGGAAACAGATACTGGATGAAAACTTGCAGCTGCAAATAGTTTGTTGTCATGTCCAATCTTGACTTTCCAAGAAAAAAACAACCCATTGAGACAAGGTTGAAGAATAAACAGTGCGAGGAAAAGTATAGCAAGAAGATTTCACTAACCTCAGGAACAAGATAGATAACAATAGAAGAGGGAATGGTGCAAATAAAGCACACTGGTCTCTGCCCTTATTTTCTGGTCTGCATCACTGCCATATCAGACAGCATCTTGTAACTAATACAGTTATATTTGTTGAACAATTTTCAGACTGATTATTCAAACTAAACTATGATATCCAAAGATCTATTCCACACTATATGCCAAAGATAGAAAGACTTCTATCCATCACTATATCATTGCACTACAAACTGGTGTCTCCCCAAGAACATACTTTACAGCATGGCTAGCAATAACAAGGTGTCCTGCAGCCCACTAGACTGTCCCACATGCAGGTTGGATTCATTGGGATGTCCAACAATACATTAACTTTGACTATAATTGTGCTGTTGGACTGAGTAGAATTACCTCAGAAGATTGACCTTCTAGTCCATGCACTCATTGCATTAACGTTACACAAGCTAATCTCCTCCTTGCTGTTATCATTAAATCCCTACAGTGTGGAAACAGGCCATTTGGCCCAACAAGTCCACATCGACCCTCAGAAGAGTAACCCATCCAGACCCGTTCCCCTACCCTACACAAATGCACATAACATACACATCCCTGAACACCATGGGCAATTTAGCATGGTCAATTTATGTATCCTGCACATCTTTGGACTGTGGGAGGAAACTGGAGCACCTAAAGGAAACCCACGCAGACACAGGAAGAATGCGCAAACTTTACACTGACAGTCGCCTGAGGCTGCAATTGAAACCGGATCCTTGATGTTGTGAGACAGCAGTGCTAACCATAGAGCCACCGTGCCTCCCACTGTTCTGGGATGTTGCCTTTCAAATGGCCATGTGTACTCAACTGGGCTTTCAGTGAAAGACTGGAGATGTTTTCTTCAGCGCGTAGAAGAACGTCCAGGTGAAGGATCCTCTCAAATCTTAGTAACCAGTTATGCCTCTTTGCCTTTCCTCAAGTGACAGTGAGATTAAGATTCTACAGGCTCCTCAGTACTTGGCTTAACCTGTCATCCTCCATGTCCCAACTTCAGTGGAGGAACCAGCAGGCTATGGGACAGAAAATGACAACTGAGTCCAAAGCTGTCCCCAGCCAATATACACACACACACACACACACTGCCCAAGTTAAGTGAATGCTGAGGTTTTACTGATACTGAGGTTTTCCTGATACCATGAATGCTGTCTTGGTTGTACTTCTGTTTGAATGCTGTTCCAGAATACTTAAAGCAGCTTAAATAAATAAGACATAAAACATAAAAAACAAACCTCTAACAGAGGCAGCAGTATTTTCAAAATGTGTTCCAAGTCTACAAAAAAGCAAGGAACCAACTAAATTTGTATGCACTTACAGTGCTAACTTTGTGAATTAAAATGACTAAAATACCATTGCACATTAGCTACAGAAATTTTAGAATTTCAATGACACATTTAAACAACAGCTTGTTTCTTGAAACCACTGTCTTATCGCATATACCACAGTGTTACAACTGATCTCCCAAAGCTAATTGTGTCTGAATTTAGTGCCACAAATGCTCTTTCCTTAACTAGTTTCCCTGACATCAGTTAATTCATCTTCATTGAAAGCACTTTTCTGTGCATTAGATGTTTGGGAGTAGCGGTCCTAATCCATTACTCAAACATATAACTTAAATTAATAGTTTAGTGTAGTACCAAGGGATTGCTGTATTTTCAGGTACAGTCTTTCACGTGAGATTCAAACTTAATTGATGATATCTTCACTTAGAAGTTTGAACATCAGGAATAGGTCATTTCCATATGAGCAATTGGAGACATAGCATTCTGTTTCCAACATGTGACAGTTATCACATCTACATATATTTTTGCAGCATCATTGGCCAAATTTTGTTGGACACCCATTGGTGCAAAAGCTAGTCAGTCAAATAACAAAATAGGGTGCAGTACCACTGACGTTGCCCAGTCAATCTCCTTCCGCTGGTGGGAGGGTAGATGATGAGTGGACTGTCTGAAACTAATTCTGGATCAGTGGTGCTGGAAGAGCACAGCAGTTCAGGCAGCATCCAAAGTGCAGTGAAATTGACGTTTCAGGCAAAAGCCCTTCATCATGTTTTTTTTATTCCTGATGAAGGGCTTTTGCCCGAAACGTCGATTTTGCTGCACTTTGGATGCTGCCTGAACTGCTGTGCTCTTCCAGCACCATTAATCCAGAATCTGGTTTCCAGCACCTGCAGTCATTGTTTTTACCTGGCTGAAACTAATGCCAACTGCAGCTCCCACCACCACTCCACTGTAGTTGAAAGTTCTCCCAGTTAATGTTCACTTCTTGACCAATGCCACCAAGAGCAGATTAACCAGCAATTTCTCAGGTTGTTGTTTGTTAGATCTGACTGCAACATCTTCCTAAAAAAAGCTGTGGTTTTAATCACTGAATGCTGCACTTGATCAGGTGGGAATGGTGAGTGGTAGCATTAAATTGGAGAAGGTAACTTAGCAGTATGAAATCTCTATTCATGCTCAGCCTTTATCAACATTCAAGGCAATCAATACTCCCAATCAAGATAAGTGTCTATTTTAAATGTAAATGCCATGACTTGTTGACATGACCAGCACAACACGATGTTCACTGGAAATCAGGGAGACATTTCCAGCATAACAAATCTCCCTTCCAAAGCTCAGTGGGAGGGAGAACAACCACAAAATGCAAATTAATCTTTTGGACATTGTGCACCGTGAGAATCAAGCTATCTTTAAACACTTCAAAGAACATTTGAGCACCTCCTGCTGTGATTACTTCTCTCCTTTCCCACATTTACATCATCTCTGCAAGCAGTCCCTTCCCACACACACTCCCTCCACCAACTACCGTAGCGCGAGGTCAACTCTGTTCAGTCCTCGCAACATTCACTTCACACCTGCTGACTCTGCATCATTCCTGCCAAATTCAGGCAGGAAATAACTATGTTTTAGTCTTTTATAGGATATGGGTGTTGTTGGCTAGGCCAACATCTATTGTCCATCCCTAACTGGCCAGAGAGAAGTTCAGAGTCAACCATGTTGCTATGGATCTGAAGTCACATGTAGTCCAGACCAGGTAAGGATGATAGATTTCCTTCCGTAAGGGGCATGAGGAGATCAGATGAGCCTTTTTCCTGACAGTCATCATTCAACACTTAATCCCAGATTTTTTTTAATGAATTCAAATTCTACCATTTTTCATGGCAGGATTGGAACCCAGGTCCCCAGAGCATACACTGGGACTCTGGATGAACAGTCTATCAATTATAGCACTGGACCATCAACTCCCCCTAATGTACAATATTAACTTCTGGCCCTGGCTGCTCAAACAAAAATGTTGTTGCATTCTCTTTCCCCAGGCGTGGTGTCATTTGAGCCACTCAAGTCATCCCTGCTAAATTAGAATTTAAAACTAGCTCAGCAGTTGTGAAAGAGCTTTTAGACTTGCGGAAGGTGCCATCCAAAGAACAGGGATTTTTAAAAAGTTGCTGTGATTTTGTTATGGTTTGCTATGATTGATATTTACTGTCAAACTCTAAACACATTTAAAAGGTGATAATGTGCTTTCTTCTTGAACGGTTGAGAAACAAAGCACTGGAAGCCATTCAGCAGCAACACAAAATTCCTGGTTACATCACACCTGGGAGTACTGAAAGCAGTTCAGTGCACCACATTTTTGGAAGGATAACATTAGCCCTGGAGGGAGTACAGCCTTGATTTACAAGAATGATATCTAATGTCATCGGTTTAAATTGCAAAAGGAGATTAGAGAAACATTTCCTGAAATTTAGAAGGGTAATTTGCTCAATGATTTCAAGATATTAAAGGAGAACAGAAAGGGTAGATTGAGATAAACTATTATTGCTGGTTGCACAATTGAGGACTGGTATTGTATCTAAAAATTGGAACGAATCCTTTCAGGATTGAAATTAGTAATCATTACATTCTGTAATGATAGTTGTATAATAAGGGCATTCGATTTTCAGTTGCCATCATTTGATTTTAATACTTAGCACCTTCAGGAAGTACAAGGAAAAGTACTGACTTAAAATGGTCATAGCAATCAGCTCACCACAAGTCAGCTCAGCTCCATATGAGATAAACAAAGCCAAAATGAATGTTTTCAAAAGGCTTTGAAGTTGAGATCTGTATTCCCTGTTTGATTTCTACCTCTATGGACTTTTAAAATATTTTTGAGGTAAAGGGGTCAAATTATCCAGCTCAGAAAACATTTGACCCAGATATGGGAATACATGAATGAACTGCACTTCAAGCAGCAGATTTAGCTCAGCAGCAGAAAAACATACAGATTTATGGGTGGAACTGGAGAAGGCAGACCCTTCCACTCCTGGCTTTCTCTTGATGCTAGGGAAAAAAAAAATCGGAAAAAAAAACGTCTATTCACCAAAAAGTTAAAGATATGACATCATGTTAATGTTATGGTTGCATTCAATTTGATTGCCTGTTTAAGGGAAAGAAAAACTTTAAGTGAATCATATTCACAGGATTCAATGTTAAAGTCAGACTTAAGATATTTTGGACATTTTGCATAGAAAAAACAATATACAGCCCATATACTGTACTATACCTGTGCACTGCTGTGCATTATTAGCTGAAATAATTTGCAAAATGAACTAGGTTGCCAATTGATAAAGAACTAGCATATTAATTGAAGAGAAAACATTGCAATTTGCAGAATAGGTTTTAAAATGGGCATTTCTGGTAACTCAGTGGGCAGTCTCTCTACCATAGAGTCATACAGTCATACAGCACGGAAACAGACCCGTTGATCCAACTAGTCCACGCTGACCAAGTTCCCATACTAAACTAGTCCCACCTGCCTGCATTTGGTCCATATCCCTCCAAACCTTTCCTATTCATGTATTTATCCAAATATCTGTTAAATGTTGGAACCGTACCCGCATTCAATACTTCCTTTGGAAGTTCATTCCACACACGACCCACTCTCTGTGCAAAAAATGTTGCCCCTCATGTCCCTTTTAAAACTTCCTCCTCTCACCATAAACATATGTCTTCTAGCTTTGAACACCCCACCTTAGGGAAATGACCCTTGCTATTCACCTTATCTATGCCCTTCATGATTTTATAAACCTCTATAAGGTCACTCACTTAATCTTCTATGCTCCAGTGAAAAAAGTTCCAGTCTATTTTTATAACTCAAACTCTCCATTCCCAGCAACATCCTGACACATCTTTTCTGAGCTCTCACCAATTTAATAACATCTTTCTTAGAGCAGAGAGCCCAACAAATAGGATGATATCAACAAATAATATTAGAGCTCCAATTTAAAATTAAAAACCATTAAAAGCCATTCAAAATGGGCTGCACGGTGGCACAGTGGTTAGCACTGCTGTCTCACAGCGCCTGAGACCTGGGTTCAATTCCCGACTCAGGCGACTGACTGTGTGGAGGTTGCACGTTCTCCCCATGTCTGCGTGAGTTTCCTCCGGGTGCTCTGGTTTCCTCCCACAGTCCAAAGATGTGCGGGTCAGGTGAATTGGCCATGCTAAATTGCCCGTAGTGTTAGGTAAGGGGTAAATGTAGGGGTATGGGTGGGTTGCGCTTCGGCGGGTCGGTGTGGACTTGTTGGGCCAAAGAGCCTGTTTCCACACTGTAAGTAATCTAATCTAATCTAAAAAAAATGAGAAGGAAAAGCTAAATGTGAAGGAAGTTGCATTTTTTGAAGACTGGATCATGTTAAGCTACCTTTGTCTTTCTCTTCCTGGCATGTTCTTTTCTGTTTCATGCCTCACAGTCACAAGAAACCCAGGAGTGGGAAATTGAGGATGCTCTAAGTTTCCTCAATGGGAGTTACTGCTCCCCCCATCCCTCCTCCAGCTCCTGGTATGTGAGGGTGAAGAACCCTCAGGCTGGGCCCTGAAAACAAGAAGTTGTGACTACAGCACTGCCCACAGTGCCCAGTTGTCACCTCTGGCGCCATCTGTTCCATTCCTAATCTCAGCCATTTATACATTCCATCTTGTTCCTGGGTAGGAATCTCCTCCTTGCTTTATCTTGCCACTGAGTAGTCAGAATACCCTCTTCTCACCTTGATCCTCATTCACTTCCCTCCCCAGCTTCAGTGCAAATGGATGATGCCAGGAATGGTCTGAATACATCAGTGTGGTGACACCCCTTTTTCCCTCCACCAGAACTGTATCTTGGAGGTAGTTGGTACACTGATCTATGACAATGATATACAACCTCAACATCAACCATGCACACAAAAGACGTTCAAATGGGTGATGCATGTCAGAAAAATAAGATGAAAATAAAGCAATGTTAAACTGGGACAACTCAAAGCGAGGATTGTATCGACAGTATTTGATGTTGCTGAGAATTAATTAAACAACCAGGGTCTCATGTTAAAACCTAGCCTCTCAATGATCCTCAAAGGATTTTAAACTGCATTTTTATCTGCCTTTTCTTGTCCTCTTTCATTGTTAAACTTTTTTCTTTGTATTTGTGTGTTTGCTGTCCCATATAGCTGAGCTCTGAAAGGAATTCAAGTCTTTGTTGTGGTCAACCTAGGAGGTTAACAAGAGGGGAGTTGATATTACCTCTCCGAATTTTACAGATGATAGACAGTTAGAACTTCCTTCTGCAACTGGCAAATGAGGCTCGATGATATTGGAAATATTAAATCAGAGATTGATCATTCTTTATTGTCCAAAAATAGAAGGAATGTGAGACAAAGTGGATGTGGGAAATTAGGTGGCAGATCAGACATACTTTTATTGAATGATGGAACAGTCACAACAGTCCAATAGCCCAGTTTCTACTCAGAGATTGGTATGATCCGAGCTATTGCAATCTGTGTAAAGAAAATGTACCCACAACAACAGCGAGGTAACAGTATTTTGGCTCATCTCTGAAGGAGGTTAGTAAATTTGCAGATAACACTAAGGTCGTTTCATTTGTGAATAGTGCCAGAGGATTTTGTAGGTTACAGAGGGACACAGTTGCAGAGCTGCACTCAGAGGTGGCAAATGGAGTTTAATGTGGAAAAGTGTGAGGTGATTCACTTTGGAAGGATGCAGAGCACTGGGCAATTGGTAAAATTCTTAGTGTGTAGATGGGCAGAGAGATTTCGGTACATCCCTCAAAGTCGCCACCCAGGTAGATAGAGCTGTTAGGAAGGCATACAATGTGTTAGCTTTTATTAGTAGAGGGATTGAGCTTCTGAGCTGTGAGGTCCTGTTGCAGCTGTACAAAACTCTGGTGTGGCCGCACTTGGAGCATTGTATACCGTTCTGGTCACTGCATTATAGGAAGGATGTGGAAGCTTTGGAAAGGATTCAGAGGAGATTTACAAGGATATTGCCCGGTATGGAGGAAAGACCTTATGAAGAAAGGTTGAGGGACTTGTGGCTGTTTTCATTACAGAGAAGAAGGTTGAGAGGTAACTTAATTGAGACATATAAAAGATAATTAGAGGGATGGAAAGTGCGAGCCTTTTTCTGAGGATGGTGAAGGATAGCACGAGGGGGCATAGCTTCAAATTGAGGGGTGATGGATATTAGATTACTGACAGTGTGGAAACAGGCCCTTCGGCCCAACAAGTCCACACCGACCCACTGAAGCATAACCCACCCAGACCCATTCCCTTACATTTACCCCTTCACCTAACACTACGGGCAATTTAGCACGGCCAATTCACTTAACCTGCACAACTTTGAACTGCGGGAGGAAACCCACGCAGACACAGGGAGAATGTGCGAACTGCACACAGACTGTCGCCTGAGGTGGGAATTGAACCCAGGTCTCTGGCACTGTGAAGCAGCAGTGCTAACCACTGTGCCACCATGCCACCCACAAATATAGGACAGATATCAGAGGTGGCCTTTTTACTGAGAGTAGTAGGGGCATGGAATGGCCTGCCTGCAATAGTTGTAGACTCACCAAATTTACGGGTATTTAAATGGTCATTGGATAGGCATATGGATGAGAATGGAACCGTGTAGGTTAGGTGGGCTTCAGATTGGTTTCACAGGGTGGTGCAACATCAAAGGCCAGTACTGCACTGTAATATTCTATGTTCTATATTCTAAAGGTTATCAATATATGTACAAATGGAGGTGGTACGTGAGGGGAAACTGAAGGTGCTCTTGTTACAGGTATTTGTTCTGATTGGAACTATTTAGAGAAAAATTAGAGGAACTATATAGAGGAAAATTGACCCCACTCAATTAAGGACTAACCCACCCGATGCACATTACAAATTGTTGCATCCATTCACTCATTTCAATTACAATATGTGCTTAACAGACGATTCTTTAGCAAACTCAAACAGCAAAGTCACAATGATAGAAATGTGTCCTCAAACTATTACCATTCTAATTGCAACCAATGTTTTATTTTAACCAGACTACTACATACTAATAATAAATTGAAGCAGATAAGTTGCTAAACATTAAACAACGAACATTTGATAAATACAATTAAATGTAAAAGTTTATGAGTTTGTTCTTAACAAAATAAGCATCATGAGTTGAGAAACATCCAGCTATATGAGAAATGTTTTGTCCTCGTTTATCACTGAGCAGTTGTGTTTGCCTGTAAATCATCCTCAGGGAGTCAGAAAGCTTTCCAAAGTCAGGAAGAACAGTTAGCTGTCATAGTCAATGCCAATAATCAAAGTTCTTTGACCTGGGTGCAGCACAAGATGTTTAATGACCTCACATGAGAGCTCAAGGTCAGTACATGCATCTTTAAATCCATTCTCTGACCTGGTTTTAAAAAAAATTCATTTGTAGTGCCTGGATGTCACTGGCTGGCCAACATTTATTGCTTGTCTCTAGTTGCCCTTCAGAAGGTGGTGGTGAGGTGCCTTCTTGAACCGCTGCAGTCCATGAGCTGGAGTTATACCCACAATGCCATTAAGGAGGTAATTCCAGGATATGACCCGACAACACTGAAGCAATAATGATATATTTCCGAGTCAGGATGGTGAGTGGCTTGGAGGAGAACTTGCAGATGGTGGTGTTCCCATATATCTGCTGCCCATATCCTTCTAGGTAGAAGAGGCTGTGGGTTTGGAAGGTGCTATCTGAGGATTTTTGGTAAATTACCAGCCAGCCACATCCCAGACAAATCCCCAAATTATATTGCAACCTGGACCTAATTTTTATTACTATTTGATGACGTAGCAGTAACTTTCATTTTGCAAGAGACAAATTGAGAAATCTAAGAGACTTTCTCTGAGAATAAAGCCTCAAGATTCCATGGGTATCAAGAAATAACAATAGACTACTGTACAAAGTTAGAACAGTAAATCAATCTGCAATAATTGTACAATTGATATTCTAACAGCTAGAATTAACACATTGTAAATATGGGTAATTGACAGTGATTGAGCATTCCACAAAAAGTAGCAAATGCAATCAAAATTTCTCCACAACTATCCCCAGAACTTAATGGTACAACAGACCATCAAATCTCATCAACCTTCACAACAGATTACAATTCTCTTGAATCTAGCCTTGAAACTCCCCTCAAATTTCATTCCATCATGACTGCCACGTTCCTGTCCATCTGTCTCCTATCCTGCTTCAATGCTTCCCTGGATTCTGGAAATTACACTTGAGCACTCAGGGATATAACCCAAAACTCTTCACTGACAGCTAGCTTCACTTACACAGACCTGCCCCTGTGATCCACCATACCTGAATTTCGTTCAGTTACATCAAGCAAATACTTATGAACTTTTCAGCTCCCACTGGCTCAGCTGTTCTGATGCATTATTGCTTTCAGATTTTTTCTGAGCCCATCACATCTTCTCAAACACAGTGACTATCCCTCTTTCTAAGCTTCCCAGGCTTCGTCTGAGTTCTGATTCCAACATCTAGCTGCTTACTGATTCCTTGAATTTCCCCCTGGGTTCCCCGAGCAAAGAGCAATCCAACTACTCTTGACTCCTCACTGAGTCCTTTACCTGGAATCTATCCAATATGGCTGCTTCGCTGGCCTTAGAACTAATTTAGCCACCCCAGACATTGAGTGTTCTCTCTATCTCCTAGCCAGATCCTCATGCACAGCATGAAGTTTTCACCTCCTTTTCAGTAAACCTGAATTGTCTTGAGTGGTCTATCAAAAGCATTGTGAGATGCCTGACGCCTATTGCTGACCAGATGTGAATTCTGCCATCGTGCACCTCTTGGAAATGAACATACCCCGAGGCTCACATTCTCACAAAATGCTGGAAATCAATTCCACCAATCTCAGGTTGGATGATTTACTGATATGTTTTGAGAGCTGGACATTTGTCCTCAAAGTTGGCCCTTACTGTGCCGGTTTATTCCACAATTTAGGAACAAGAAGGTCAAAGATTTACCCAATGTTCAGTGGGACTGGCAATATAATTCCCTCCAACAGAAATCTTTCTTACCTGCAGATAAGCGAAAGTGTGCTTTAGGATGTAGCTGCCATAAAGTTGCCAATAGTCATACCAGATCAGAAGATTGCTCTCTCATACAGTCATAGAGTCATAGAGATGTACAGCATGGAAACAGGTCCTTCGGTCCAACCCGTCCATGCCAACCAGATATCCCAACCCAATCTAGTTTCACCTTGCCAGCACCTGGCTCATATCCCTCCAAACCCTTCTTATTCATATACTCATCCAGATACCTCTTAAATGTTGCAATTGTACCAGCCTCCACCACTTCCTCTGGCAGCTCATTCCATAAACGTACCAATCTCTCCGTCAAAAAATTGCCCCTTAGGTCTCTTTTATATCTTTCCCCTCTCACCCTAAACCTATGCCCTCTAGTTCTGGACTCCCCGACCCCGGGGAAAAGACTTCATCTCTTTATTCTATCATGCCCCTCATAATTTTGTAAACCTCTAAAAAGTCACCCCTCAGCCTCCGACCCTCCAGGGAAAACAGCCCTAGCCTATTCAACCTCTCCCTATAGCTCAAATCCTCCAACTCTGACAACATCCTTGTAAATCGTTTCTGAACCCTTTCAAGTTTCACAACATCTTTCTGATAGAAAGGAGACCAGAATTGCACACAATATTCCAACAATGGCCTAACCAATGTCCTGTACAGCCGCAATATGACCTCCAAATTCCGTACTCAATACTCTGACCAATAAAAGAAAGCATACCAAACACTTTCTTCACTATGCTATCTACCTGCGACTCCACTTTCAAGGAGCTATGAGCCTGCACTCCAAGGTCTCTTTATTCAGCAACACTCTCTAGGAACTTACCAATAAATGTATAAGTCCTGCTAAGATTTGCTTTCCCAAAATGCAGCACCTCGCATTTAAATTAAACTCCATCTGCCACTTCTTAGCCCATTAGCCCATCTGGTCAAGATCCTATTGTAATCTGAAGGAACCCTCTTCGCTATCCATTCATGAAAGACATTAATGACTGGAGATGGCTTAAGCTGAGGGTCACCACACCTCAGGACATATTTACAAAGCTAACATGGAGTTTGCAGCCTAATAAAAGCCTGGATCAAAATGAGCCATCTCTACTAATTCAGCAGATGAAGTCCTGATGTACTGCATTAATACTCCCTGTGACATTCTGGAAACTTGCAAAAAGCATCTCTATTTACATTCTTATTGGAAATACACTGTCATGGGGATTTGCAACAGGGTCAGTACTTGACAAAACTACCCATTAATTGCATATCAGATCCATGAATTTTATAGGTAAGATTTTAAACATTAAAATTAAATCTGTATCAATAAGATCTAATGGACAAAGAGAAAACAAGGCAGTCCGGTCACCATTCCGTGTGATTCTTTGATGAAAGATTTGGCTTTTCAATTAAAAAAAGACGTGAAGCTTCATTTGTTTTGGAAGGATTTTGTTGAATGAACAAGAATGTATTAGAGGGGACACTTTAATTTTATCTGCAAGTTATTCCTCCCTTATATTAGAATTCATAGTACAATTTAATCTAGAAAACAATCTTTCTGAATTATTGACCAAAAGTATTCATGTTATCTAGCACTTCTTATGAACAATACATAGAATAGATATGACTAATTTAAATATAATATCCAAAGTTGCATGACTTGGCTGTAGGCAATTAGAATAATCTAAACAATTTACAGAAGATTGGTTTCTCAACAGGATGTATGACCTACTGGGCTGGCAGCTGTTAAAAGTACATTAAATAACAGTATTGTTCATGCTTGCATCAAACTTCATCCAATTTTGATCCCTTTTGCAGGAAACATTTATTTACAAATTAGCAATGTACATGCAGCAACAAAAAGGATCAATAATTTTAAGTTTTTGCTTCAAAATTAGATCACTGCACAAACATACTTGGAATTTTGATTTCCAGAAATGGTCAGCAATAATGACATCTCAGTTAGCTCAGGTGGTCTCTTGGTTCTATAAAAATAAATTGAAATTTGCATGAAGGCATATTTGGATGTTTTTACTACTTAATTAACTCTATGCAGATCTGATCAGAGTTATAGGGTTATAGAGATGTACAGCACTGAAATAGATTCTTCAGTCCAACTCGTCCATGCCGACCAGATATTCTAAATCAATCTAGCCCCATTTGCCAGCATTTGGTCCATATCCCTCTCAACCCTTCCCTTCAAGTACCTATCCAGATGCCTTTTTCATGTTGTAATTGTACCAGCCTCCACCACTTCCTCTGGCAGTTCATTCCCGACATGCACCAACCTCTGCGTGAAAATGTTGCCCCTTAATAGAACATAGAACATAGAAGGATACAGCGCAGTACAGGCCCTTCGGCCCTCGATGTTGCGCCGACCGAATCCTACCTAACCTATACTAGCCCAATAACTTCCAAATGCCTATCCAATGCCCGCTTAAATGACCATAAAGAAGGAGAGTTCACCACTGATACGGGCAGGGCATTCCATGAACTCACAACCCGCTGTGTGAAGAATCTACCCCTAACATCTGTCCTATACCTACCACCCCTTAATTTAAAGCTATGTCCCCTAGTAACACCTGACTCCATTAGCGGTAAAAGGTTCTTAGTATCTACCCTATCTAAACCCCTAATCATCTTATACACTTCTATCAGATCTCCCCTAAACCTTCTCTTCTCCAATGAGAACAGCCCCAAGTGCCTCAGCCTTTCCTCATAAGATTTTCCTACCATTCCAGGCAACATCCTGGTAAACCTCCTCTGCACTCGTTCTAAAGCTTCCACATCCTTCCTATAGTATGGCGACCAAAACTGCACACAATACTCCAGATGAGGCCTCACCAGAGTCTTATACAACTGCAACATGACCTCAGGACTCCGGAACTCAATTCCTCTGCCAATAAAGCCCAGTACACCATATGCCTTCCTCACAGCACTATTTACCTGGGTGGCAACTTTCAGAGATCTGTGTACATGGACACCAAGATCCCTCTGCTCATCCACACTACCAAGTAGCCTACCATTAGCCCAGTAATCCATCATCTTGTTATTCCTACCAAAGTGAACGACTTCGCACTTAGAAGTCGCTTTTAAATGTTTACCATGTGGATTACCATGCTGTAGTAGAAGGATAATAGTTCCAGGGATTTTGGCCCTAGACATGGCTGTGACAAATGTAAACAAAATAGGTGAGGACTGTAGGAGACAGCTCACATCAAAAACGTCTCTGATATATAATAAAAGATGACAGGGAAAACAGGTAACTTGGAGTTTTGAACTCAAATTAAATGTTACTGTACAATAGTAATTGCTCATTACAATAGTAATAGTCCATGAAACATTGCCTGTGGATTCACTATAGATGTACCATGTAATACCACATAGCTACAAACATACCATGCAACCAAACTGACAGTAGGTACTGGGCTTCAGTAGATTATTGTACGGGGCAACACAACTACTTCTTCCAGACTCCCCCATGGCCTGAATATTGGTCATATTGAATATCGGTCATATTGGATATCCAACATTTTGCTCGAAGCCCACAGAGCAATCTGAATGGGAAATGTCCACAGAACCCAGATCAGTCAGATACAAGTCACCACTATGATGCAACATGAAGGCCTGAAAGCATGTGGGGGAGTTTGGCCATTCCACACCACTCTTAGCTCTTGATCTTAAGCTTAACTTTAGAAGACTTGGCACAGCAGGGTGGCACAGGGACTTGGATTCGATTCCATCCTCGGGCAAGTGGAGTTTGCACATTCTCCCCGTGTCTGTGTAGTTCTCCTCCCAGTGCTCTGTTTCCTTTCACAGTCTAAAGATGTGCAGGTTAGGTGGATTAGTCATGGGAAATGCAAGGTTACAGGGATAGGGTAGGGTGTTTGGGTCTGAGTGGGATATTCTTTGGATCAATGGACCAAATGGTCTGCTTCCACACTGTAGGGATTCTATGTTTCTACAACCCAGAGTGACAAACAGTAATAATGCTACAAAACATTAAAAGGGCATACCAGCAGTAGGAAATCATAAATTGGAAAGTAGTGTATAATCTGAGTCAACATTGGATGAAAATATGCTTTATTATTCATGTAAAACAAATAACTGCTTTAATCCTTTGAGTTGGTGATTCTTCATTAGAACAGGTTTTGGTTTGTGATTATGATGTGTTTGAGGAATTCTATTGGGTATATTAATAATCATAGTAGGTTACTTGTGATATTTAATAAAACACTTGCAGAAACAGCAGATAATTTAGAATTTGTTGCTTTCATTAAAATAAATTACACCAAAGTGAAGATTTTCTCTTCCAGAATGTGAACACTGTAGGGGACAGTGTAACTTTCTCTTTTTTTATTTTAACATGAAGTATGTGTAAGAATAAATTAAAGTTTGTGAATTTTCACAATTTAATTGTTAAAGTGTAAAATGAAGAGCTATATTTGAATATTTTTTGATCAATAATTTGGAACGTTAGTTGACCAGATTCAATTGTACACTTTGACAAAGGAATTAGAGTGAAATGAATGAGTAAAATGTGCAATACAAGAGTGATGCTTCCTCAAAATGTTACAGAAGACAATTGTGAAATGATTTACTAACAATTGTTTTATTGATTCTTTTGTTGATGCACTATTGTCAGAGCAAGACACTGTCTTTGACAATATAGTAATTTGTGTCAATATGAAAAGTGCAGTGATGCAAGTAATGTTAGAAATGCAGTAGACTGGGTAATTTTAAAACATAAGCCAAATATTTGAACAGACTTCTCTGCAGAAATATAAATGAGAATGATGGTCACAAGCACAAACAACTGAAACTGGAAAACTGCATCAACAATACTATTGTTTATAAAAGATTGACCAACTAAATATAACAATTGACCGTTGGTCCAGTTTGAGATGTTAAGATATTTTCTAATTGACCTGTTTGGAGACATGATATTATACACCACTGCTGCAAGTAGGACTTGAACCTAGGTCTCCTGGATCAGAGTTAGCAGTCACAAGATTCCAGGTTATAGTCCAACAAGCTTTTGGAGTGCTTTCAAATAAACCTGCTGGACTATAACCTGATGGTGTGTGACTTCAGACTTTGTGCATCCCAGTCCAATACTGTCAGCTCCACATCTTAGATCAGGGAAAGGGACATTATCACAGTACAACAACAGCCCTCTAATCCAAAACATTAACCTAATTATGTTTATTTGTAAGCCAAATGGGGCATACACTGAGATTCATTTGTGCTCTGAGAGTTAGGCACCAGCTTTAAATTGTGGTTGTTGGATTAGAAGATGCTTGCTTATAATCTGTAATCGTGGATATAACATTGATATCAGCCAGAGAAGTAAAGAGCAGCATCAACCTTGAACACAACACCCGTAAACAAGGACATGAGTTCCATGTGCAAACTGACAAGGAACTACAATGCTGTTCATCTGCAGCATCAAACAGAGGGAGCTGAATCTGGATGCGGCAAAGGGAATGACTGAGGGGCTACATTCAGTAAAAGGCACTCATCCTGTCGGAGTAACAGTGTCACCACAGACTGTGAATGTCAAACCTGGTAGTCACTGAACTGTGTATCATAACCTGATAGTCATTTAACAATGTACCATGTTGGAGGATGACCAGTGGGAACAGAGAGTCAACCATTGCCTGTGGCAGTGAAGATGATCGTCACCTTAAACTTTTATAGACTTAACCCATTTCAGTGTCCCAGTGCAGACATGTGACGGTTTCACATCCAGCAAGTTTATTAAACAGGTCAAGGCTGCCCTGCATCAGACTGGATCCCAGTGCAACAAGCTTGAAAGAGACATGGCCATTCAAACCCAGAGGGTTATAGGGCTATACCTGGACAGCTGTCCTTCTTCAGGGTCAGTGTTCATAGAAAAATCCAGACACCTATGGATCATCCAGACCTATTTGTTAATTGCGAAGGTTTCCAAAATTCACATAATTTGCCAGAAAATTACACAGATGCCAAACCGAATAATCCAATGGTAACCTGATCAGAATTTGGTCAAACCTTTAGTTTCCAGCTCTTAGTAAGTGGAGCATGGCAGACTGATGATATAAGATCTAATCACCATTCCACAACAGGATACAGACGATCTTATTTTTGAAGTATTTTAAATATCGAATAAATTGCAGTGGAGCATGTATATCACATCATCTTAGTTTGTGAATTACGTGTTGTGAGTCTGTATCACAACCTGAAGAGATTAATGTCCTGAAACAAAAAAACAGAAATTGCTGGAAAAGCTCAGCAGGTCTGGCGGCATCCATGGAGTGAAATCAGAGTTAACGCTTCGGGTCAAATGACCCTTCCTCAGATGAAGGATATTTTATTTTGCAGAATGGGATGTGGTCTTTATATTGCATTTAACTTTTTTGTAAGAAGTGTCAATAATTAAAGTGTACAAAATTGACTCTTTAGTAATTCAGTGTCGTGGATTAGAAGACATAAGACGATACTTTTCATAAACGTCCTGCTGTTGACATTTCACACCCTGAGTGACTAAAGTGTGCTCAACGGTGGGGGTTTGTTGGGACCGACAGGTAGTTGAGAGGGACAATAATCTTTAACCTTACCATGAATGAGCAGGGCGCCGAGACTCAGTTGTAAGCTCACAAACCACATTCTGTAAGAAAACACAAAACCCATTCCATCAGGGAAGTTTTCCACGTGATGACAGAACTGAACAAATACAATTAAGCAAAATGAGAAACCTGCTAGAGAAACTCAGCAGCTCCCACTGCATCAGTGGAGAGAAAGCAGAATTAACGTTTTGACTCTTCTTGTTGTAATCTCCAGCATCCGCAGTTTTTAAGAGTAAAAATCAAGTGTTTAGCCACTATATTAGTCCTAGAAAAATGAGGAGGCGAACAACTCACGTTTTTTCCCCCCTCTGAATGCTCGAACTCAAGTTTCTCATGAACCGAACTGACTCGCACCCGGAGACCCCCAGACTTCTTTCACTGACTGGATAGTTGACAGTGACCCCGCCTCTGCCCATTCACAAGGAACCTCCATTGACGCTGCTCCTACTCCCTGGTTGTGGTTCAAAGGTTCCTCAGGAGTCCCAGGCACCTCTGGCACCTGGCAGGGTGGAAATTCCTTAACTCTCCTAACAATTCAAATGACTTCAAACCACAGGAGGCGGTCTGTACCCGCCCAAAGGAGTTTTTGAAAAGGTGTCTTGGGCGCTTTAGAGAAATTGAATTTAGATAGCACCTTTCCCTAACTGAGAGATACTTTTGAAGCAGGGAAACACGGCAGTTCGGTTTGCAATCAGTTAATCGCCTCATAGTCTGTCTGTAGGTGATGTTGTTCATGGGACAAAACTGGGCCAGGGAGAATACGTTGCTGTTCTTCCAATAGTGCAGTTATCCTTTTAGGTTCACCTCACCTTGCAGACTCAGTTTAAGATTTAATCGAAAAATAGTGTTACTGGTAAAGCAGCACTTCTCCGGCACTGCAGTGCTGCATTACCCCTGATTTGTGCACCTAATTCACGGCCTACTGAGAAACAAGTGTTATCAGTACAACACTACAATTGAGGTAACTGCACCAGGAAAGCTACAAGTTTGATTAGATTACTTACAGTGTGGAAACAGGCCCTTCGGCCCAACAAGTCCACACCAACCCGCCGAAGCGCAACCCACCCATACCCCTTACCTAACACTACGGGCAATTTAGCATGGCCAATTCACCTGACCCGCATATCTTTGGACTGTGGGAGGAAACCGGAGCACCCAAAGGAAACCCACGCAGACACAGGGAGAACGTGCAAACTCCACACAGTCAGTCGCCTGAGTCAGGAATTGAACCCAGGTCGCTGGCGCTGTGAGGCAGCAGTGCTAACCACTGTGCCACCGTGCTGCCTTGTTTTCATTAAGCACGAGGTTTCACATAAGAACGGTTTGACACCTTTGCAGAATTTCCCAGTAAACTCATCCCTCTCCCACAGCACACAAAATAATTATGGGTTTTAATCACTAAAACCTACTGCACTGAAATAGACTTCATTTTAGTAATTTTTAATTTTGATGCCTTAGTCTCAGGTTCTCTCATTGACAGCAGGACAAGATTTTCTTTCAGATCATCCCCACCCACCATTTTTAACGTTGTACTACGTCACTGGAGCAAGAACAAATAGGGGTTTCTTTTGCTGAAAATGTGTTGCTGGTTAAAGCACAACAGGTTAGGCAGCATCCAAGGAACAGGAAATTTGACATTTCGGGCCAGAGCTACTGGGTCTGACTGGGCAAAAGGGGAACATGAACTCAGCACTCATAATGACTCACTTTGTCTCTGTTGGGGAGATGAAGATGCCACAAACACATTTTCAGCTCTGATCTCCAGCATCTGCAGACCTCACTTTTTACTCGAGGGGTTCCTTTTGTCCAGCTTCACCTGTTAGTTACCCTAAGATGACCAATCTGGATTATGCAGCATATGAAGTAGGCTAAAGTTCCAATATTAGGCAGAAGTAGCAACTGAGACACCATTGTGGCAATGCTACAGCCATCCCTTACTACAAGAAATTATGCATCTCTCAAAATTCAGTGATATTGTGTTATATTTTATGATTGTTTATTTTGGTTGAGGTATTTGCAGTTTGGAAAGGAAAGCATTTAGCAGTGGACCCTCATTGTTAAATAATCTTAAATTAAAATCTTGATAAAGCATTGCAGACTTGAAAAATAACAAATTATTGGCATTATAGATTTAACTTGTATTGTGACCACTCCCTCACCAACTAGTCACTAAGCCTCCACAATTATACAGCCCACAAGTCAAAAAGTGTGGTGCTGGAAAAGTATCAGGTCAGGCAGTATCCGAGGAGCAAGGGGATCGATGTTTCAGGCATAAGCCCTTCATCAGGAATGGTCCACAAGCTTGGCAGCTTGGACAATATTGGATATTTGTGCGGACAGGCAACTTCCCAATATAACTGAATTCAAGTACAGGAGGCTTATACATACACATCAACACTTTCCCCATTTGGGAAGGAGGGATGGAGGATGGGATGGAGGGTGTGACTGGTCCATGGGGCATCATTGGCCAGAGCCTCCAATGAGTACAGGGGTGCCTGACCAGAAGGTCATCTCAGCCCCAACCTGTCTGCCAAGCTTACTACTCTTGCCAGGCAGCCTGATGACTTGATATGGAGTTTCTCCCGTTGCAGGCAAAATACTCATGGAGCAGCAGTGAGCAGACAGACAACTGGCATGGTATCCAAATTTATACCTCTAGCCTGCCATCCTGCACAGAGGGGAAATATAGAATTCTGATCTATGTATCTGTAAATGATAGGTCATACCTAACAAACTTATTTGAATGTTTTGAGGAGGTCACTATCTTAATAAAGTTACGTAATGTCCGTGGATGTTATCCATCTAGACTTCCATAATGATTTTGATAAGATTTCACAAATGAAATTGTCAACAAAATGATAAAACACAGAATTGCAGTCAACATTTAGACAATGCCATTTGACCACATCATTCACAAACTAGGACATACAGCTCTCTATCCCTATACCTCTGTTATTAATAAATACAATGAAAGGTTGAGGTCCAGCAAATCATTAAAGGTGTCAGGGTAGGTTGAGAGCATGGTTAATACCCTGGACTTTATTAAGAAGAGGATTGTGTATCACAGATTTATGAAATGATTCTAGAGATAAGGAACTTCGGTTACTTAGATTGGATAAGTTGGGACATTTTTCTTTGAGAAGATTGAGAGGTCTCATACGATTATATAACATGGACACAGATCCTTCAGGCCAACTTGTCCATTTAATACATATTAGGATAAAGTGAAGACTGTAGATGCTGAAGAGTCAGAGTTGAAAAGTGTGGCGATGGAAAAGCACATCAGGTCAGGCAGCATCTGTAGAGCAGAGAGTCAACATTTTGGGCATAAGCCCTTCATCATAAATCTAATAGATATCCCAAACTGAACTAGTTCTATTTGTCTGAATTTGGTCTATATGCCTCTCAACCTTTCCTATCCATATACCTGTCCAAAATCTTTTAGGTGTTATAGAGCCATATAGCATGGAAACAGATCCTTCAATCCAACTCATCCATGTTGACCAGACATCCCAATCTGACCTAGTCCCACTTGCTGTGATCTGGCCCACATTCCTTTAAATCGTCCCCTTCATGTACCCATCCAGATGCCTTTTAAATGTTGCAATTGTACCAGCCTCCACCACTTCCTCTGGCAGCTCATTCCATACAGGCACCACCCTCTGCATGAAAAAGGATTTAGTCCAGTTATTAGGGGATCTGGAGAGAGTAGATATGGAAAAACAAAATATTCCACTTAATAAAAGGATCAGGAACCAGATTTAGGATAATTAGCAAAAGAAGTAATGAAAACATAATGAAAAAACCTTTTCCTGCAGCCAATGGTTGGGACCTGCACAGTGTCATTGTGTACTGAAGGCAAGTTCATTTGAGCCATTCAAGAGGGAGTTAGATGAAACAGAGGACTGTGCAGGGATATGGGGAGAAGATGGTGGAGTGACATTAGTTGAATACTCCTTCTGACCCAGCAAAGACATGGGCTGAATGGTCTCCTTTTGTGCTGTGGCCATTCTGTGATTCTTGAAACAGGACAGATTCCTTTAGGAAGACCTGGCCAAATGGAAGTTATAGCTATTACCCCTCCTGTCTGTCTCTTCCTTCTTAATGACTTCCCGATTCATGTTAAAAAAAAAGTATAGATGGACAAAGGTGGGTTTGGTGAATGGGGAGAATTGTAGCGCATGGTGAAATACAAGGCGATGCAATTCAGACGGTCAGAGTATTTTCTGAATTGAGATATTAGGGAAGAGCAGAGAGATTTAGCAGTTTATTTACCAAAAATACTTAAAGTTAATGAGCAGGTACAAGTTCATAATGACAGAAGTCAGGTGATATTTGGGGAAGGCTGAAAGACTTGTATGACTCTCAAAAAACATCTGATGCAACAAGGATCCTATAAAAAGACGAATGGAAGGAAGTCCCTACCTCTGGGTCAGGAGCTTAAAGAGGAGATAGAGATAAATTATTTATTTTTAGTGTGGGAGACCAAAACAAGATAGGGTCATCTTAAAATTAGAACCCAGATTCTTTAGTGATGCTATTTCTTACAGAAGAGTAAAATTCTGGAACAATTAGTTCAAAAATATCAATAGAGACAAATGAGAATGACAGAAGAGCATTGAGAGATAATAAGTGGATCAATGAGATTAATATACAAAACATTTAATTGAATGATGGAAGACAATAGAGAGGGTCAGTGGTCTTCTCATGTTCCTATGTCTATGCAGTTAATGATCCACCAATCACAAGGTAACCATATAGCTGACTATATAAACAATATAAATCAATTCTTATTGAGCATCATCTACTCCTGTTGTTTTCTCCATTTGTTTAAAAAGGTGACCTTCCCTTAGCCCTCCCTTCATTAATAGAATAAGTTACATCAGTTTGCACCATGATATTCTGGATGAGGTCAGTTAGTCCACCTTGCATCTTTTTATTTTCTAATCAACTTGCTCAGTGATGTTATTATGCATGCCTGCAGCAGGTGAGATTTTAACTCAGGTCTCCTGGCTCAGAGATAGGGACACAGCGACTGCACCGCAAGAACTATTTTGTACCATTATATTCTGGATGGGGTTACTTATTTCAGCTTGCACATGACACTCTGCGTCCCCAAAATGAACTCATTTATTGGAGATTAATAAATTCAGAGTGTTGACACAAGTATGAAAGAACATGCTCCCAAACCGTTTAATGCAGAAGATATGTGTGGCCTCTGAAGTTTCTTGAGAGGTATAACGTCAAGGATTTGCCCTTTCAGCCTGTCCCAGGTATCTTCTGGCTTCTTTTGTAATACCAATCCTCCAGTCAAACATGACATTGCAAACCTTATTTTGCTCAGCCTGAATCTTAAGTAGCTGCCATCTTGTTTGTGGCATCTTCATCTCCCCAACAGAGACAAAGTGAGTCATTATGAGTGCTGAGTTCATGTTCCCCTTTTGCCCAGTCAGACCCAGTAGCGATACAATATATATAGAAGTGAAAAACAGCTCATTCCAGTTAGATAAGAAAATATGAGAATAAAGTGGGAGATAACACTTAGTGGTTCTATCATTGGACTATTAATCCAGCGGCCCAGGAAATGTGGGGATCCAGGTTTGAATCCTGTCACAACAGATGGTGAAATTTGAATTCAATAAAAATCTAGAATTAAGAGTCTAATGATTACTGTGATTCCATTGCTGATTATTGGGAAAAAAAAACAACTGGTTTACTAAACAAAAAGTGAAATAACTGCAGATGCTGAAAATCCTTCTGAAGGGTGACTGGACCTGAAAGGTTAATTCTGCTTTCTCTTCAGATGCTGCCATGCCTGCTGAGTTTTCTCAGCAACTTCTGCTTCACTAATGACCTTTAGAGAAAGAAACTGCTATCATTGCCTAGTCTGGCCTACATGTGACTCCAGACATACAGCAATATAGTTGATTCCGAACCACCCCCTGGGCAATTAAAGATGGGCAACAGATGCTGGCCTGGCCAGCAATGCCCTCATTTCATGATTTTTTTAAAAAGTGGACTTGCCCAAACTATTGCTGCACACCCCATTTTTGCCTTGTGACAGGCAATGATTTTATTTTTATAATCTATGATGATGCAAATGGTGCTTGACCTATTGGCAGTTCGATGCTCTCTGACAGTTCTTTGTATTTTGACTTTGAATATGATAGGAGGCTACTTTTATGAAATACCAAATGTTGTTTGCAGGATGATAAGTAAATATCTTTTTTTTACAGTACCTGTGGAGGGACAGTTCAGCTTGATGGCCTATTGTCAGAACATTTAAAATGTCAGCTGACTGCACAAAACATACATGGACTCTCAATTGGCACAGTCATTTGTGACATTTTGAATAATTGCTGACTCATCATGAGCATTTCAGTCAACTGATGATATGGGTGATAGTAGCAAGTTTGCTGAGAATTGAGTTCACTGAAAGAGCCCCTGATAACGATGAACTGTCATCATAACGTCACCAGTTCCATAGAAGGTCTATTTCTACATGAATTCATGACATATGCTCATTGGGAAAAAAAAACTTGCTCAGAAACACAAAAAAATTTCCAAAGTTGTCACTTGCCCATATAAATTAAACTCTGGTGTTCACCAGCTGGCATTGAGCAAGTATTCCTCCTCTGGTCATGAAAAAGGACAGAGACAAAAAGCCTTCATTTACTGACTCTTAAATTAGGCATCTGTTTCTTCTCCAGTTGCTTTTATTCACTAAAGCGTGCATGCTTAGGTGTTCGTCATGCATACTTATTCATGTATGCTGTCTGCTCAAGTTTTCTTTTGTGATTTGTAAACACAGGAGGCAAGAATTTATGTTCAGTATGTGTCGATGTTGCCCTTTTTTCAGAGGGGGTCATAAAGTCAGAGGTTCCAATATGTCTGGTTTGATCTACTTGAGAATGCTTTGAAGTCTTTCTTTTAAAACACTTGTACAGTGAAAGGGGAGTGGTCAGTTCTCCCTTTTCAGGGTTTAGTTCTTGAGGCTGCTGGTCAAGGAAACAGCTCCATGTTGATCCTCTCCCACTCTGACATTTCTTCTCTGAGAACTTAACTTTTTTTTGCCAAGGGGGTGTTTATGGGGATGCTGTAAGTATTTGGAACAACTCTTTGTTAAGTTGCGCTTTCATGTCAGTTAGGTTTTCAAATAATTATGTTATTCTAAATTTGGTTTTCTTTTGTTAGTATATAAATAGTTTTGTTTAAAAGTGAGTGGTCAGGCCAGCAGCATCACTCCTGGACTATCCATTTTACACCTTAAAAACTGAAAAAAGTTAGGATCTGAACTACCTTCTTAAAATGTCTTAAGAGGGTCTGGCCTGGTTTATAATGAGTATTGTACTTTTATTGCAATCCAAAATGATGCTCTTGGTAAGCATGCATACTTCTGATGTGAAGTGTGCCAGACACTATTTTGTACTAAATTTTAGTTTGTAAGATAAGCATCCATGAGTAGCATGCACAACAAGCTGATTGCAATCTCAAAAAGCTTGCAAACTTGCTTCTATACAAGCAATGTTATTTTGGAGTTCTGATATACTCTTATATTGTCATTACAGTTGCATATGTGCTAAGTAGCAGAAAGGATATTTCTCGATGACATATACTTAATCATAACCTTCTCAATGATGCTTACTTTGGTATCCACATTGGCTACTCAGCTCCTAACCTCAGTGAAGCCTTGGTTCACACATGGACAGCAGAGCTGAATCCCAGAAGCAAGGTGAGAGTAACAGTCCTTGATATCAAGGCTGCAGTTGACAGAAACCGTAGCAAAATTGGAATCAATGGTATTAGGATGATTTGTGAAGAGTAGAGGCGGCAGATTTTGAGATTCTTGACTTTACATGTTGGTTGAAATTCCTTTGCCTTGGATTTTTTTGGCAATGGCAAATTGGCAGCACTTAAAGAACGTCGTGCACTAACTCCAACACAGTGGGGACTCCTAAGTGTTTTGTTTGACTGTGACCTTTAAAGTAAACTAATGCTCAAATCCAGACTCGTAATCATGGGTACCTTAGCCACCAGGATGTACAAATACCCCAATTCATTCCTAGCACACATTTTTTAAAAAATTGGTCATGGAATTTGGGTGTTACAGGTTAGGTCAGCATTACCTATAAGAGGACAGTTAATCATCAACCACTTTGCTGTGGGTATGAACTGGATTTTAACCCCTGTTTTCAAATATATTTAAAAAGAGGCACAAAACAGGTCTCTCATTCAGACTACTTTTCACCCAAGTACACTATCGGAGATAAATCCTAGGAAAATACATTGCAGCTTGTAGTGCATTTGCCCCTTGATGTCCCATCTCCTCGAAGCTTAATTAACACCTCATCTGGTGAATATCTTGGGTGTCTCTCTCTCTCTTTTTATGCAGCAACTTAATTTATATCTTATTTGTCCACATCCATTTACTTTTGAACAAAAGCACATGTTGGAATTACACTCTGATATATCAATAGATGATGCAAGGTTAGAACCAACGGTTATGGTAGCCATCATCTTTTGTGGTGGGTATGACAACGATTGGTGAAGCATTTTTTCCTTCTAGTCCCACCAACATTTATTTTGATAGTGGTCCTTGATGCCACAGTCAGCCAATCTGGCCTTCTAAACTCAGCCCATTAAAGTAAACTCCAATAAAATAAACTGTAATGGACTGAACGGTCCATCTAGATGACACTGCATGCCACCCCTCAGGACGTTTCAGCTTCTGTTCTCTATAATATAGTCACAAGCCTATAAGGCTTGCTGGAAAGCTCCACCTTCCACCTTTGTACCTATTCTAATGTTCAGTTAAAGCACTGCCAGGAAGTGAGGCATGCTACACATTTTGTTGGACTGGTGCTTGAGTGGGAGTTCAGATCCACATATAGAACACAATGGCATTATCCATTTACTCAGCTCACATGGTCTTAATGAACAAAATCAAGATTATAGGAATGTAAAGGAGATAAAAGCCATTGAATATTTGATTCAATGCACAAAATACCAGACTATCCACACTCAATTAAAGTAATATTTCAAGCATTTCAAGTAGAAAGCAGTCAATATTAAAATTACTCAAACATGTTCTTGCTTTACACAATGGATAATAGGAATCAAATGCAACTGAATTAACATTTCAAGTACTTAATTGCAATGTTGTTTCCATTATTTTTGTGAAATGAAACTCCGATGTTACTGTTACATCCTTTAAAACTACTTTAGCTTCGTTTTCTGTTGCTATTTACTGCACAACTAAAAGTGCAACTGTTGACTTTTTCTCTGTAGTTAATTCAAATGTTGGCCTGGTTTAAAACATTTCAAAATAAAATCACACTCTGATCTCACATTGGTCACACAGAACAGGCAAAAAAACCTCCAAAAAGCACAAAAACAGACCCTTCAATCCACCACAGAGGAGAAAGTGAGGACAGCAGATGCTGGATATCAGAATCGAGAGTGCGGTGCTGGAAAAGCACAGGTCAGGCAGCATCCGAGGAGCAGGAGAATCGACGTTTCAGGCATAAGCCCCTCACTGGGAAATTCCTGATGAAGGACTTATGCCTGAAATGTCAATTCTCTTGCTCCTCTGATGCTGCCTGACCAGCTGCGCTTTTTCAGCATCTCGACCCTCTCCAATCTACCTTGTCTGGGCTGACCACGTAATGGCATAGTTCATTTGTAAGCCAACTGAAATTCAAAGAAAAAAACTAGTAGTGTATTCTCATTTTTCTCCAGCTTGATCATTTGAAACAAGCAGCAAAAAGCTGCAATTTCCAGGAGGTTAATAATAATAAACATGCTAAATCTAAACTATATCAACAAATGGAACTAATCTGACAGATTACTGTCCATAAAGTTATGTATTAAGAAGTCAATGGAACATAAAAAAAAACTTTCATACAGGGCTGACCTTCCAGTTTACAATGCAGACACTTTCATCAATTCCTCTTTTATCATAATGAACCTTTTATATCTTAAAGTCATCTATTTAGCAAATACCTTGATATAAAACTGCATCTAAGTCTCAGAAGGCAGGTGATATGTTATTCAGCAACATTTGAAGTAACACTAGTTTTCATCCAAAGCAAAATTACCGAGAATTCATTATAAAATGTTTAGAATCAAATATTTGCTCTCAATACGTCCCCCGTACACCATTCCTGATGAGATACCAATGTTCCAGGTAACATGACAGTAGGGATAAATTTCCAATGATTTATGAATGATCAAGTATTTGTTATTTTATAAAACTGGTTGTAAAAGTATCAACTTTAGCAATTTATTTTTTCAGGGATGTTCCCAGCATATACTAGTAGAAAACACAACTATTATACAATGAAAAGTTTGAGATTTTCAGCTTAGCTATTTTAGAAAATCAGTCACTTTACATTACATTATCAAAGTAGTGCAGAATATGTACACAGGAACAGAGAAAAATAATACTGAATTGTAGTTAGCAAATGTGTCTGGCAACAGTATTGGATTATTTTGCTCAAAACTGGCAGCATGCCTCACATTATCTATGTACAAATGCAACATTTTGAGACATATCCCATTAATCATGTAAGGCATAACTTTCCATGTAAATGACCACTGGAAAATCAAAGTCATTGCCCACCAATGACTTAGCATGAAAAAGTAACAGGTTTAGCTATACATCTTGAGGAATTAGATTTTACAAGCAACGTTCACTGCTCAAAGTGCATGCAATCAGACATCACCTCATATTCGACATTTACCAAAATGTTGGCATAATTTTCTGCTGCTGAGAACAGATTTCTTGGCTCAAAAAAAAGGTACATAGTTCAAAATATCTGCTGAGAGCAGTTTAAAAACATGTTGCATAGAATATTGACATCACAGGAAGTGGCAATGAAAATGGCTTCCATTTGTTCAGAGTACAGCTAACTATCGCATTTGTGGCACCAATTTCTAACCCTACTCATTTACGACAATGTTCCAAGTTTGTCTATTACATCATCAATTATGTTTACTATCAATTTGATATCATCTTTATCATTCATTCGATGCTGACCATGTTTGCGCAGAATAAGATCAACATCTGAAGAAAGAACAATTTGTGCCACATTCAGCGAGATCTGCCAAGGAATATGATCATCCTTCATGCCATGTATAAGCTTCACAGGACAGGTTATTGGAATGTTACTGTGCAACACACAGTGATTTTCAGCATCTTTAATAAAGGTGTAAGGAATTTTGTGAAATTCTGAACACTTTTGAAGGTTTGGCAAATACCATTCTCCTTTTGTTTCTATTTCTTTCTGCGTCTAAGAGAAACAACAAGTAGTTTAGATAATACTGGAAAATATCACACCAGGCTATCACAATACATTGTCATTAGTCATGATTAGCATTAACTGATAATTGTTTGCATCACTTCACTGTCCAGTTTATGTATAACCATCCATACTTAACCAGCTGCAGGACAAGAAAACATCACTATTTGTTCACTAGAATTAACTAATGATGCCAGCGCTACATGTATTCTATATATGTTTCTATGTATTAGTCCCTTCAATAGCATTTATCGTCAGAGAATCAAAAGCATAATATCTAATGGACATAAACAGCCATGTTTTTGTTAATTAGCTTCTGCTAGTTTTCTAGGCTAGAGCTTATAGATTAGGAACACTGTCAATTTCTTGTGTTCCATGTCCAATTAATAATTCGTTACAATTATTCAAGGCTCATTTTATTTCTCTCTTAGATGATACTGTATATTCCAAAGTCACCTTCATACTTAATGAATTAATTTTAACCATTTTGTAGAGCTTCATTCCCTTCTGTACATTATTGCTTATCAGTAGTAGTCATTGACTTAAATCAGTAACTCTTTCTCTCTCCAGATGCTACCTGACCTGCTGAGTATTTCCAGTATTTTTCATTTCTATATCAGATATTGATCCTTGTTTGGATTTTAACTATTCCATATTGCATTTCACTACTTTGGAATGCGTTTTATAGCAGGGATATTGGAATGTACTCTTGATCCTTGTGCTTTATGATACACTTTGTACTGAAAACGTTAGTTAATGAATGCCTTTTAATGTGATTTTTCAAAAAGACAAGCTATATTTTATAACAATGAGTGCTAATCACAACTTGAACTGCCTGGAAATTACTGAGCTGCCCTGAGAAAAGAAACACCAATTCATGCCAAAGAAAACTTTTAAAAGGTCTTTTTTAGTCTGTTCATATCAGTTGTATGTTGTGTTGAGACCATCTACAAAAGCATATATTAAATCAGCTGGTACTCTGTGCTTGCATTTCAGAGCTTGTGTTTGAGACTAACCAGTTAGGCAACAGAACAAACTTCATTCAGTTTTACATAAATATGCTTTTGTATGCTCCACAACTTTGATAATTCAGCTTCCCTTATGCAACACTGTCACTTTTTAAATCCATATGACAGTCAAAATAGATAAAATTAAGTTTTCAAAAACTTCTTAAAAAGGCAAATGGTCAATCAACTCAAAGCAAGACTAAATTATTGGTTTCTATATATACACATAGTGGGCGGCACGGTGGCACAGTGGTTAGCACTGCTGCCTCACAGCGCCTGGAGACCCGGGTTCAATTCCCGACTCAGGCGACTGACTGTGTGGAGTTTGCACATTCTCCCCGTGTCTGCGTGGGTTTCCTCCGGGTGCTCCGGTTTCCTCCCACAGTCCAAAGATGTGCGGGTCAGGTGAATTGGCCATTCTAAATTGCCCATAGGGGTAAGGGGTAAATGTAGGGGTATGGGTGGGTTGCGCTTCGGCGGGTCAGTGTGGACTTGTTGGGCTGAAGGGCCTGTTTCCACACTGTAAGTAATCTAATCTAATCTAATCTAATCATGTGTACATGGGAGCTAAATTTGCTGGTGACACTGAGATAGCTAAGAAAGTTAGTAGACAAAAGGGATATGGATAGATTAGCAACGTTAGCAGGTGATATATACATGTGGGAAGTGATTCCGTCCACTTTGGCAGAAGAGAAGCATTTTATTTAAAAATTTATTTCAGAACTTGGAGCTCATAGAATCACTAAATTGTCACTAATTCAAACAGCCATCTGGCCCAGTTTGTCTGCACTGGCTCTCCAAATTAGCATCCCACTTAGTGCCATTCTCCTGTCTACTCCCTGTAACCCTGCATGTTCTTCCCTTTCTAATAACTGTCTAATTCTCTTTTGAATGTTTGAAATGAACATGTATCCAATACACGTTCAGGCAGTGCATCCCAGACCCTAACCACTTATGTGAGAACACTTTCCTCATGATTTTCATTATAGCCCCTCAAAAGCTTTGATTACCTTTATTCTAGTTATTAAAAATTGTGAGTTGGAAATGATTTGTAGACTTCGGGACAGCTTATGGTAAAAGGACAAAAATAGACCAAACAAGATTTGTTTCCGAGGCCTGGTGTGGAAGCTAATTGCAGGTTGATACCTGATTAAAAAGGTTTCCACACGACACACCGACCCCAGGAAAAGCACTGATAAATAGATAGCAATTGTAGGCTATTATGAAGTCATAACTAGGTATTGGTTCCAGCAAGTCTGGAAGAGACCCCATGTTCAAGCACATGGTAGTTACTGAATGTAATTAAGGTGTTGGAAAGAGTTGATCAATCTCAGGATGGAATCAGAATTAAAGTTGTTTTTTTCCCCATTATATTTTCTGAGGGGTGACTTTTGGATTGCTGATGAGGCAGCATGAAGACCTGAGCACTCCCTGCCTAAACAGCTACACTGGCCTCCAGAAATCCAAACAATAGAAAGCGGAGTTAGAAATACTGCTGTCTTTGTCTGAATGAACAAAAAGGTAATCCTAAGCAATCAAGAGTCCATATCTATGCCTGTGAAACAACACATCGTGAAGTAATTTGGTCAGTTTTGTTCTTTTATTTAATGCTCAATTGTGTACATTTGTGTGAATGGAACTGAAAGTGTTTTGAGTTGAAAGCACATACATTATTCAGCCCCCTGCTAAAGTTTAGTGCGTTTAATAGTAGTTAAATCTTGCATTTAAAAGATGAACCAATGTCTGAAAGTTAATTATTTACAAAGTTTAGGATTGGCTGTTCAAAAGTCTTGTTTGGAACCACAGGCATCACTATTTGGAGGTTTTCAAAGGTTTAAAAATTTTACTGTATAGCAAATGTAGAGGCAGAAAGGCTGATTTAGTTTGGCTAAATGTGTATCTTAGACTAAGTTAGTCTCTCTGAGTCAAAACATTCTTTTACTAACTACTTTAAACCTGTTTCTCGTGTTTTCAATCTGGTCACTGGTGGTAACATTTGCACTACATTGGTGAGATTGCACATGACTTTGTATCCTTCTGTCAAATCAGAGATCAGGAACAATCTGGTAGCTGGTACATGACAAAAAATTATTGGGCAGAGACAGTGAATAATTTGAAAGGCAAATGAATCATTAGCATTGATTGAAAAGGAAGTGGAATACACGAGTTGGTAAAAACTATTGAACAGGGCCTTTGTGAGTTTAGTCCCATTAGCAATTATTTTTTACTTTGTATAAATGACTGTTTTAGTAGAAAGGTATGATTATTCTGACTTTACCATTTTCAAAAGCGATTAGTTCAGTTGGATGAGGTGCAATGGTGTAGAGGAGGAGAAAGGACAGATGAATTGTTAAGCTTAAAACATATTAAGAGTTTATGGATTTCAAATGATCATATAAAAGCAAAAATAATTACAGCTCAAGTTAAAGATGCACTGCACTTACCTCCAAAGGAAGCTGCTTGAAAGCATTTACCAAATAATCAGCTCCTGTAGCTATGCCAACAAGTGCAGCTATTTTATCAGGACGAGCTATTGCAGCTAGGAGCATAAGCCATCCACCCATACTGGAACCCACCAGAACCTATAATATACACACACGAAAAAAACAAAAATGTATTCACAATTCAAGATGAATGAGATGCATTCATATTTCCCACACAATTGCCTAAAGAAAGAGATTAACAGGGCTACTTTGGGAAATGAAAGAAAAGAGGTATTTAAGGGGGGTACTATACTAATACACGTTGTTTAATAGTTTGATTTTTGCTTACAATTTAGAAGCTAATTAGCTATTTCTACATTGTAGACTTGCCTAGAGGAGCTAAATTCGACAACTGCATAGTTAGCACTAACAATTAGGAGCAATTTCTGTGGAGCAATGGCTTATTCACATTTCCTCTGAAGGGCATTAGCTTACAGACAACGGCAGGTTTCAGAATGGCTCAAGGTCTGAAGTAGTGCTCACAGGTTCCTAGACATGGAAGGCCCTACTGGAAGTAATACAAAAGTGGAAGTATGCCCTGTAATCACAGGAAAGGAAGCCACAGATGTGCAAATGATGCAGCACATAACATGGGAGGAAATTGCTCAGAAGGTGACAGGAACCCTGCACATGTCCATGAAACATTGTAGAAAAATTGAACAATATATACTCATGTAAAAATCAAAATTTTTAAACTATTTAAGGTTAAATTCTGGGGTCAACTAGTACATGGATATTACTTTTGAGGGGCTGAAATTCATGCTATAGTCCAAAAATACCATATTAGCGGAGGCCCAACTGATCTCTAAACAAATAAAGTAGTAAAAACAATTTACTGTAATTACCAGATAAAAGAACCATAAAAACAAAAATGAATTAGTAAGCTTTATTTATACATATAAAAAAAAGTAGATATGTAACATGGCTTTAAATTAGTTATACGGTTGCAGTTTTAGAAAAGATTTGTAGCTCAGATTGTAAGTTTGCTTGCTGAGCTGATAGATTTGTTCTCAGATGTTTCATCACCACGCTCGGTAACATCATCAGTGAGCCTCCGATGAAGTGCTGTTCTGACCCGCTTGCTACGTGTGGGTTGGTTGATATCACTTCTGGTTCTTTTTCTAAGAGGTTGGAAATGGGGTCCAAATCGATATGTTGGTTAATGGGAGCTCTGGTATGAATGCCAGGCCTCTCAAGTGTTGTAGCTTGTATAAATAACGCCCTGATGCAGCTCAGTTTGTGGGCTGCTCCGGTAGTTGAGTATCTGGTCAGCTCATGTGGCTTTCCTATAGACGCTGGTCTGCAGCTCTTTATTGGCTTTTCGTTCTATTGTGACATTTACGAAGATGAGTCTGTTGTTGTTCTTTTCTTTGATGAACTTTATACTTTTGAGGGGCTGAGATTCATGCTATAATCCAAAATACCATATCAGTAGCAGAAGCACAATTGATCTTTAAACAAATAAAAGAGCTGTGTTACATGGTTCATCTTAAATCAAAGATGTCAAATATTCATTAAAATCCTGCAAAATCACACTGTTCAATATCTTCAGCACCGAATAAAGCTTCTTAATCATCAGGATGAATGATTGATATCGTCATAGGGATCCTATTCATCTTTGCTGTCCATAGTTAGAGGTAGCACATCATCTGCTTCTTTTTCATCTGTCATTCCATGGATAACAGTCCTCTGTACTATCCAATGCATTCAAAATTTCACATTTCTTGAATGATTTGAAAATAGTGTCGGCTTTTATTTCCTTCCATGGCTGCAGTAGTTGGTTGCTCATGATTGCTCAGTTTGCAGAAGGAATCTGTGAAGTTACAGCTGAACAGGAACCAAAAGCAAATAAATCCTAATCTCTAGGGTCTGATGGCTTGAAAAGACATGACTGCAGAAGTAATGGATGTATTTGCGATTTTCCAAAAGTTCCCTAATATCTGGAATAGTCCAAATAAATTAGAAGACCACAAATGGAACATCAATGAAGAGACAGTAAATGGAACAAACGTATGAGAATGTCCTGTGACCAGTGAACAACAGCAGTGCAGAGGATTCGCTAAATAGTATGAATGCAGCAGATATTAAAACAACATGAGAATGACAGAGTCCAGGTACAGTGGAGAGAATTCGTTACACCAGTTGAGACTAGAGAAACTGGTGAAGGATTAGTGGGAAAGTATTTTGCTAATTTATCTTTCAAAACAAAGGTAGTTTATTAGTAATTGTAGGTTTTCATAGAATCCCTACAACATGGAAGCAGGGCATTTGGTCCATCAAGTTCAGATGAACCCCCTGAAAAACATCCCACCCAGACCCAAACCCCTCTCTATCACTGTAACCCTACATTTCCCATGGCTATTCCCCCTAGCCTGCACACTATGAGCAATTCAGCATGGTCAACCTACCTAATCTGCACATCTTTGTCTGTGGATTGCTCCGGTTTCCTCCCACAGTCCACAGGGAGAATGTGTCTGTGTGGAGTTTGCACAGTCACCTGAGGATGGAATCAAACCTGGGTCCCTGGCGCTGTGAGACACTAGTGCTAACCACTGAGCCAATTGGTAAAGTTTCTAGGGGGTTGTAAAATTTATTGGCTGTAATAGGTAATTAATTGTAACTTAAAGTCTAAGCAATAAATTAACAAACATTGCCACATAAGAATAATAGCATGGTTGGTGATGTGCTGTAACTGTAGGACGTGAGCACATTTAGATGCTAGTGAGATCCAGGACAAATGTGGTGTGTTTTATTCATTTACATTATTTATTGTAGTTTCATGAAATTCAGTTCAGAGTCAGAGTCAGTGAACTGGATGCTGTGTTTCAGATTCCGTGACATATCCTAGAGTGTGTAAGCTTTATTCCAGGAGGTAATTGGATCCTTTAGAATAGGGTCTTCTGATTTGGTTTATAGTCAGGGAAAGGAGCAAGTGAAATAAGTTAGGCGATCAATGAAGGTGCGAGTTGAGGAGCCTCAGACTTTGCAATTTTCTAACAGGTTCAAGGTTCTTGAAGCCTCTACAGACAAAAGCAGGGGCTTCAGGGATGATGATCAAACTGAGCATAGAAGCCATTCAAGTAAAAAGAGAGAGTTATCAGAATGTAAGGTTGTTAGGGGACATAACGATGGGGAATATGCATAATGGTCTCAACTGGCAGCTGTAAAATCTTGTATTGAGTTGTGAAATCTGCCTGGTGTCAGGTTCAAGTCCCCCGAGAGGGGCTGGAGAGGAACACGCAGTAAAAGGGATGAGGATACAGTGGTTGTGGTCTACCAGGGACAACAAAATTTGAAAGATTTTCTATTGGGAGGTATGAATAGCTGGTGGCAAGTTAAAATTTCAAGAGTAACAGTCTCAGCATTATTATCCGAGGCACAAGGAGAATGCACTGAACTGTTACAATCTAGAAGGAGGAGAATATTCAAATCATCATGCTCATGCTGGCTCTCCATATGAACACCTCCATTAGTTCCTTTTCTTGTCTTCTCTACATAATCCTACATATTGTTTCTTTTCAAATAGCCATACAGTTTCCTATTGAATGCCATGATTGAATCTCCCTCCACCACACTCAGGTAAGGTCTCCATACCCTATTAGTTGCTTTAAAGTCTGGTTGAAGATTTGTAGCTCGGGTATCCGTTGTTGTGGTTCTGTTCGCCGAGCTGGAAGTTTTTGCTGCAAAACGTTTCGTTCCCTGGCTAGGGAACATCATCAGTGCTATTGGAGCCTCCTGTGAAGCGCTGCTGTGATGTTTCTTCCGGTATTTATAGTGGTTTGTTCTTGCCGCTTCCGGGTGTCAGTTTCAGCTGTAGTAGTTTGTATGTGGGGTCCAGGTCCATGTGTCTGTTAATGGAGTTTGTGGATGAATACTGGAAGAAACATCACAGCAGCGCTTCACAGGAGGCTCCAATAGCACTGATGATGTTCCCTAGCCAGGGAACGAAACGTTTGCAGCAAAAACTTCCAGCTCGGCGAACAGAACCACAACCTATTAGTTGCATCAATGTATTCTTTATGCAAATTGGCATGGATATGTAATATTGGATTGGTGTAGGAAAAATGGGTTGCTTCCTGTGACACTTGCAACAGCACAGGATAAAGTGGCATCTGTACTGTCTTCATCTGAACCATACCGAAATCAGTGCATTGGTGAGTTGCAAAACTAGGGCAACAGACTAAATAGTAGGGGGTGAAGGGTCAAACATAAATTACATAGAGGAGATAAAGCAACAGAGCAAGTTAGTAATAAGGGAAATAGTGATCAGAACATGATAGTAAAGGACAGGGTGCCCAAACCTAAGAATAAGGCGAGCGATTATTAAAATCAAAACAAAGACAAAACTAAAGGCTCTCTATCTGAACACATTTAGCACCGAAGTGGCTTTCTCAAACTGGGGTTTTAAACAAAAACAAAGGACTGGCTAAAGTGAACTGGGATATTAGGGTACGCAAAGGCTGGTAGAGATACTTCAGCATACTCAAAAAATATCCAATTCCCCTTTCATTGGAACATAAGGGAAGGACACACCATCTGTAGTAACTTAAGAAGTTAAGACATAATCAAACTGAAAGAAAAAGTGTATATAATCCCAAAGAACAAGGGGAAGGTCAGATAATTGGACAGAATATACAAAACAAAGACGGACTCATAGATCAATAAAAAGATAGTGAAATTAGAATGCAAGAGGTAGCTAGCTAGAAAGATTATTTTTTAAAAAGGTAAGAGTTGTGTCTATTTGAAAAAGAAAAGAGGAATTAAAGTGAGGGTTGATCCTCCTTAGATCAAGCCTGGTGAATTAATAATGGAATGTAAAGAAATGACAGATGTGCTGAATGTATATTTTCCATGTTTTCATTGTAGAGGACGCAAGTAACATTACAGAAGGGTGGAGACTCCCAGGACGATGTTGAGTTTAGTGGAGAGGTTCTACAGGGAACTGGGGAAGTCAAGGTATTTTACTTGGCAACAGTAGCAGTTGGGAGGGTGGTGGGATTTAAGAATGAGGTTAAATATTACACAGGAGCTTGACTAGGTACTTACTGACTAACTTTCCCTGAGTAACTATTTACTTCACTCTAGTGGAATACTCCAAATTCTCAGATATAAATGGATGGTCTCAAGAGTTCTAGGGGAAATTGCCCATTAGGAACTTCAGTTGCCTGGGCAATTCTGTCAGTCTGCGACTATGCAGATTCCTGTACCACTGTGCGATAAAATTCAGTGTTGTCAAAAAAAGTGTTAGATTTAAAATGACAAAACTTAAATAATTATATACCAAATATGACTAAGTCCCCTGCGCCGGATGGGATTTATCCTAAGATTCCCTGGTTAGGGTGGAGATTGCCGAGCCTTTGATCTTTATGTCATTGTCTACAGGAATAGTGCCAGAAGACTGAAAGAGAACAAATGTTGCTCCCTTGTTCAAGAAGTGGAGTAGAGACAACCCTGGAAATTATAGAAATGCGAGCCTTATTTTGGTTGTGGATAAACTGTTGGAAAGGGTTATAACAGATAGGATTTATAATCATCTAGGAAGAAATAAGTTGATTCTGGATGGTCAACAGTTTTATGAAGTGAGGCATGTGGTCATGCCTCACAATCCTTATGGAGTTCTTTGAGAAGCTGACCAAACAGATGGATGAGGGTAAAGCTGGTGACGTGATGTATATGGCTTTCAGTAAGGCATTTGATAAGGTTCCCACGGTAGGCTATTGCACAAAATGCAGAGACATGGGATTGAGGGTGATTTAGCAGGTTGGATCAGAAATTAGCGAGCTGAAAGACGACAGAGGTAGCAGTCGATGGGAAATATTCATCCTGGATTTCAGTTACTAATGGGGTACCGCAAGAATCTGTTTTGGGTCCATTGCTGTTTGTCACTTTTAAAAATCACCGGGATGAGGGTGTAGAAGGATGGAAAAGTAAATTAGCAGATGACATTAAAGGTCAGTAGAGTTCCAGATAGTGACAAAGGATGTTGTAGGTTACAGAGAGACACAGATAAATTACAGAGCTGGGCTAAGATGTGGTAAATGAGTTTAATGCAGATGAGTGTGAGGTGATTCATTTTGGAAGGAGTAACAGGAATACAGAGTACTGGGCTAATGGTAAGATTCTTGGTATTGTAGGCGAGTAGAGTGATCTCTGTGTACAGGTACATAGAGATCCTTGAAAGTTGTCACCCAGATTGATCGGGTTGTTAAAGGTGGCATACAGTGTGTTAGCTTTTATTGATAGCGGGATTGAGTTTTGGAACCATGAGATCATGCTGCAGCTGTACAATACTCTGGTACGGCCACATTTAGAGTACTGCATACAGTTCTGGTCAGTGCATTATAAGAAGGATGTGAAAGCTTTGGAAAGGGCTCAGAGGATATTTACTAGAATGTTCCCTGGTATGGAGGGAAGGACTTACGAGGAAAGGCTGAGGGACTTGTGGCTGTTTTTGTTAGAGAGAAGGTTGAAAGGTGACTTAATGGAGACATAAAAGATAATCAGAAGTTAGATCGGGTGAACAGCAGGAGCCTTTTTCCTCAGATGGTGATGGCTAGCATGAGGGACAAAGCTTTAAATTGAGGGGTGATAGATATAGGACAGATGTCAGAGGTAGTTTCTTTACTCAGCAGTAGGGACGTGGAATGCACTGCCTACAACAGTAGTTGATTTGCCAACTTTACATGCGTAACATTGAAGGCCGAAGGGCCTATACTGCGCCGCAATGTTCTACGACTGCACTACTTTATTGCAGCTTTATTTCTGTTGGCATTTCTAAAGCACTGTTTTCATATGGATTGTTACATGCTAGAAAAAGGAATAAAGAGAAAAACAGGATAAGATATTGCTTGATTGCTATTCCTACCAATTAACTCAATATCCATTCCATCAATCATAATTATGTCTGAATCCAAAACACTTCATTTTTAAGATGCCCTGCACTGTCATTGGCAGCACAGCACATCCCAACTTCTCAACTGAACTCAACTAATGGAAGGAGAAGAACAACAATGTTATGACACCATTTCCAAGTCTCCTCCCGTCCAGATTTCCTAAAGTTAGCTTTAGTGTGCCATCTTGCAATGAGATGAACACAAATGGTGGGACTTGCTTTATTTGAAGTGAATATGGTTTTGGTTTGCACCGATAGAATCACAGAACAGGACAAGCTGGAGGTCAATCAGCACATCACGAGCATTGCAATTAGCATTGCAGCCTGATTCTGGAATCAGAACCTGATGTGATACTTGAACAAAACAGCTTAAATGCCCAAGAAAAAAAGCATTTTACTCCACTTCACTTTAGCAGCGTATGCTTCAATGCACAGGTTAAATGATACGCATTTAATGCTAGTGCAAAGCAAGCATCACCTGTCAATGGTGGGAATTTTTCAGTGAAAACACACCATTAATTTCTTTAGTGTAGTCCTACTCGACGTGGTAATTAGTGAACCTTGTTCTCAGATTTATAATAACATTTTTGGCAAATAAAGCAAACAATGGATATTAACAAAATACTGTACTCTCAATCTCATCCATGGAAAACTATTATCTGAAAACAAAGAAAATTGCTTCTAAAATCTTCATATAAAAGTCCAAAAAGGGCAACAGAAGATAATAATAAAAGGGCGATTCCACAATCTAGTGCTAACAGGGTACAGCATGCACAATACCACTACCTTCCACCAATTCCTTTGTCTGGATTGAAAAATGATGGTCTCTGCTTTGAAACATGGATAGAACATGAGCTGGAATTTGGACAGTCAATACAGAACCAAACCTTTTAATAAATTTTTTTCCAAATTCTTTTCTCCTACATTAGATTTTAATATTAATCTAGTTCTTTTATTAACAGTAATGTACAGATTAAGAGGACAAGTAGTAATAATTACTAACACTGTATACATCAAAAGCACAATCCACATGCAATTGCAAATAAATGAAAATTTCATTGTTTTGTGATGAGATTGTGACTATTTTTATAGTAAGTTGAGAAATGCAGAAAGTACCAGGGGTGTTAAGGGATGCACAATAATTTGGAAAATGAAAGACATTGTGTTTTAAATTTACCTTTGGAGATCAAAATCAATGATGAGAACTTTAAATTTAAAACATGAGCCAATAGATGTCAGTTACGACAGTTGAATACTAAATAGAACTTTGCCTAGGATGCAATGTATTCATATCTGTTTATAGCATTCTCACCTCAGACAAGACCTATGTCAGAGCTTGGAAGAAATTATCAAACTGACACTCCAGTCCAGTACTGACCAACATTTCAGGTCGATGAGCATTCATCAAAACTTGTCTGGAGTTGTCCCTTGTGTCCTGCCCAATAATTCTTCAATATCACAAAAATAGATTATCTGGACAGAATCACACTCTTGTTTGTGGGAGTTTACTGTACACATTTGGCCCTTGTGTTGCCCGAGATTACAACAGCATGACTACAGCTCAGATGTACTTCCCTGGTTGTAAAGTGCTTTGAGGCATCTGGTGGTTGCGTGAAGTGCTATGTCATTGAAAAAAAAACTGTCTGTCTTTCTTCAAAACAAAGAAAACTTTAGATTAACTGAACATTAACAAACTAGGAGGAAGGCGACAGAGGCATTAATCCTTTTATCATCTCTGAATTGATTGTTATATCTGCTTCTGAAACTCTAAAACAAGGTGAAAAGGTATTATGGACAGAAACGTAGGTCAAAAAAATGCAGCTTGGGGAGGGATTGAATTTGACATCAAGTTACAAATGATCTACTTTCAAAATTGAGAAGAACATCTGTCCAACTTATGGTACAGAAATGCTTCATCTATGAACTAGAGTGATGACAACAATTTATCAGACAGCCAATTTTTCCTGACAATTTGTTTTCCAGTTTAGCTAGTTATCACCTCAAAAAAGTATAAGTTAACCCATATTTCTTTCTTCTATATACCCAATTAGACTGCAACTGGGAATATGAACACTTGCCTTTAACAGTTACAGCCAATGGTAATTCTCACCATGTACCATTGCCTTCCAGTAAATTCAATAGTTCCCAATAGTTTGGCCGTAAAATCTTACTTGTGGTCCTTCTGAGAGTTCATCAAGCACAGCCAAAACATCCTTCTTCCACTGTCCTATTGTACTCTCACTGAATGTTCCTCCAGAAGCTCCACATCCCGAATAATCAAACCTTGTAGTGGCAAAACCAAAATGTTGTGAAACACAAGACAAACTTACAGTTTAAATCAGTTTTAAAGACAAATTTATGGAAAATTATATCCAGAGAGATGCCAAAATTACTGCCACATGGCTGATAAGCCGAACTGAGAAATAAAAAAAATTCATAAATTGCTTCACTCCCCCAAAACATTGACTAACTATTGATTTCTAAACTGTAACAGCAGCTTAATTCTTAAAGACCAGAACTCAAAATTTACATTAATCCAAAATGTTTCACCAAGATAAAGTCAAATAAGTCCTACCTGTTATATCAATGTTTGAACAGGGCCCCACAAAAGAAGGGGATAAGTGTCACATTTTCTTGTTAGAAGCCAATGAACCAGAAACAAAATTCACTGTATGCAGATTTCAGACCCGATAACTGCTGGACAACAGGCTAAGAGAGGATAGGAATAAAACAGAAAGTGCTGGAAATATTCAGATCTGGCAGCACTGTGGAGACAGAAACAGAAATAACATTTCAGGTCTGTAATCATTCATCAGACACTGTGGTGAAAGGTCACAGACTGAGATAGCAACTCTCTTCCTCTCTCCACAAACAGGGTCAATTCTGTTAAGTCCATCCAGAATGTTCTGCTTTTTAGATTTCCAGCAGTCTCAGTATTTTGCTCTTTAAATGACAGAGGGGAGAAGGCTTTTAAAAAAAAATCATTCATTAATTGATTTGTATTATTCTATTAGCTAGATCACTACCATATTTATATGAATTGGACAATAAATCTTAATTTTGGCCATGTTTAAGTACTTCTGTTAATGCTCTTTTACTGTTTTCTGTTACATGTAGGGGCGTATATGCATTTATCAGATTTTACTTCCACGTGTATAGCATGCAAGAATATGTTAATCAAAGCATTTATGTATCTCTGTTAGTTGTACTGAGGTAAACTTCATTTCCTAATCATATCCTGGTTAAACAGCTCTCATGATTTGTGTACAATCCTATTTTCCATTTTCTTCTTCCCAACATAATTAATCTACTCCTATCCTTGTCAGCTTGCTGACATTGCTTCAATATTGACTGCACCCATTCTTTTTCAGCTTTTATTTAAGCCTAATAAAGATTCCAGCCATTGTGTACTAGATTGGATTCCTATAGGTATCTGTAAATTCTGACTCCCCTTAAAGAAATTTAACACCAGTACTGTACTAAGTCTGGAAACTCAACACCTTGGCCACATAGCACTGAATCTCAGGTCACTAATGTACCCAACATTCACATGGTCACATTCAGCCCATCAACAGTAACCAGTCCTTCAGCTTTATTATTTCTGAAGACTATGGGCCTTGACAATATTCTGGCAATGGTAGTGAAGTTGTGTGCTTCAGATCTTTATGCTCTCCTTTCTAAGCTGTTCCAATATAACGACAATACTGGCCCTGAAAGGGCGAGTTTAACACTTTGTTTGCATCGACCAGATGAGATTTCGGTTTCCTTATTAAAACATTTATTCAAGCATGCATGGAAGATGCACATATCCAAAAATGGCTTGCTCTTCAAATTTTAATGCCAGAACTAGGATTTTATACTATTTGTTACAGACAAGCTTCCATTGACTACTCTTACAGGTAATAATTCCCAAAAGGTTACACATTTACTCATTCCTATCTCCACCCAATCATATTTGCATAGGTCATATTCCAAGTTACTAAACATGACCATATCATCCAAACATGTTCAAACTAATGTATATGACTCTACTAACCAATCATTTTTGAACTAATCCACATGATTATATTAGCCTATTAACCAGATGTTCACATCTTCTAGTAGTTAGTGAGTCTTCTAATTGCTGGGACATCAATTGTGATTACAAAAAACCTACACTGTTTATTTTCCTCCCCATTGCCGATACTATCTGCTTTCTATTTCAGTCCCTCTTATTGCCTATACTATCTTCTCTTTTAGTATCTATCAGACACTAGAAAATTGCTCAGCTATGTTTGGTATGCTTTCCTTTATTGGTCAGAGTATTGAGTACCAGAGTTGGGAGGTCATGTAGCAGCTGTACAGGACATTGGTCAGGCCACTGTTGGAATATTGCGTGCAATTCTGGTCTCCTTCCTATCGGAAAGATGTTGTGAAACTAGAAACTGTTCAGAAAAGATTTATAAGGATGTTGCCAGGGTTGGAGGATTTAAGCTATAGGGAGAGGCTGAACAGGCTGGGGCTGTTTGCCCTGGCACATCGGAGGCTGAGGGGTGACCTTTGTTGGGATGTATATCTATACGCCGAGGGAGGGTAGACCTGTAGTTGCTGCTTGGGAAATCGGGGGGTGCTGCGGAACTGCTGTTTGGACTGTTTACCGAAACCGCCTGTGCAGCTGGACTACCAAGGTCAGACCAATACAATGGCAGCCTTTACTCGGAAACCTTGTTTACAAGACAGACCATCTCGTGGATACCTGCCAAGGCCAAGGCCTGTTCACAGGAGGCCTTTGTCTGTGAGAGATCATGTGTGTGAGCGATTACGTAGCGTTAGCTTAGCAAACAATATATCAAACAGGGGTTTTTGAAAAGATTTCAGAAGGCGCTTTCTCCAGTGAGCAGTAAATATCTCACTGTATTGCGTACGTCTCTCTCTCAGTAAAAGCTTATATTTTGAATCAGATCCAGTGTCTCTCTCCTTCAAACGAATACAGGGACGGTAGCTCCATCCTAACACCTTATAGGGGGTTTACAAAATTATGAGGGGTATGGATAGGATAAATAGACAAAGTCTTTTCCCTGGGGTCGGGGAGTCCAGAACTAGAGGGCATAGGTTTAGGGTAAGAGGGGTAAGATATAAAAGAGACCTAAGGGGCAACGTTTTCACAGAGAGAATGGTACGTGTATGGAATAAGCTGCCAGCGGAGGTGGTAGAGGCTGGTACAATTGCAACATTTAAGAGGCATTTGGATGGGTATATGAATAGGAAGGGTTTGGAGGGATATGGGCTGGGGGCTGATAGGTGGGACTCGATTGGGTTGGGATATCTGGTCGGCATGGACGGATTGGCCGAAGGGTCTGTTTCCATGCTGTACATCTCTATGACTCGATGACTGTTTGGGATAGTCAACATGGCTTTGTGCGTGGAAAATCATGCCTCACAAAGATTGAGTTTTTTTGAAGCAACAAAGAGGATTGATGAGGGCAGAGTGACAGGTGTAATCTATATGGAATTCAGTCAGGCATTTGAACTGGCTCAAAGGTAAAAGACAGAGGGTGATGGTGGAAGATTGTTTTTCAGAATGGAGTGTTGTTACCAGTGGAATGCCACAAGGATCGATGCTGGGTCCAGTACTTTTCGTCATTTATATAAATGATTTGGATGTGAGCTTAGTTAGTAAGTTTGCAGATGACACCAAAATTGGGAGGTACAGTGGACAGTGAAGAAGGTTACCTCGGATTACAACAGAATCTTGATCAGATGACTCAATGGGCTGAGGAGTGGCAGATGGAGATAAATGCGAACTGCTGCATTTTGGGAAAGCAAATCTTAGCAGGACTTATACACTTAATGGTAAGGTCTCCTAGGGAGTGTTGCTCAGAAACCTTGGAGAGCAGGTTCATAGCTCCTTGAAAGTAGTCACAGGTGGATAGGATAGTCAAGGAGGCATTTGGCATTCTCTCTCAGAGTATTGAGTACAGAAGTTGGGAGGTCATGTTGCAGCTGTACAGGACATTTGTTAGGCCACTGTTGGAATATTGCATGCAATTCTGGTCTCCTTATCAGAAGGATGTTGTGAAACTTGAAATGGTTCAGACAAGATTTACAGGGATGTTGCCAGGGTTGGAGGGTTTGCGCTATAGGGAGAAGTTGAATAGGCTAGGCCTGTTTTCCTGGAGCTTTGGAGGCTGAGGGGTGACCTTGTAGAGGTTTATAAAATAATGAGGGGTATGGATAGGGTAAATAGACAAGGTCTTTTCCCTGGGGTGGAAGAGTCCAGAACTAGAGGGCATACATTTAGGGTGAGAGGGGAAGATTATAAAAGAGAGCTAAGGGGCAACTTTTTCAAGCAGAAGGTGGTGCATGTGTGGAATGAGCTGCCACAGGAAGTGGTGGAGGCTTGTCCAATTGCAGCATTTAAAAAGGTATCTGGATGGGTATATGAATAGGAAGGGTTTTGAGAGATATAAGCCAGTGCTGGCAGGTGGGACTAGATTAGGTTGGGATCTCTGGTTGGCATTGACAAGTTGGACTGAAGGGTCTGTTTCCGTGCTGTACATATGGACATGTCACCCGGACCAGATTGGCTACATCCTTCAGTTCTGAAGGAGATAGCTGAAAAGATAGTGGAGGGTTTAGTAGAGATCTTTCAGGTATCACTAGAGTTAGGGAGGGTCTCAGAGAACTGGAAAATCGCTAATGTAACCCCCCTGTTTTAGGGAGCAATGCAAAATACAGGAAATTATAGGCAGATTAACATGGCCTCAGTCATTCATAAGATTTGGGAGTCCATTGTGAAGATGAAATTTCAGAATACTTGGAAGTGGATACTAAAATAGGACCAAGTCCACATGGTTTCATCATGGGGAGGTAATGCCTGACAAATCTGTTAGAATTCTTTGCGGAGATAATGAGCAGGTTAGATCAAGCAAAGCCAATGGATGTTATCTCCCTGAATTTCCTGAAGGCTTTTGATAAGACTGCTGAGTAAAATAAGTGCCTGTAGTGTTAGAGGCAAGGTACAGCATGGATAGAAGACTGGCTGTCTGGGAGAGGGCAGAGAGTGGGGATAAAATGATCCCTCAAGGTGGAAGCCAGTGACTAGTGGTGTTCCATAAGGGTCAGTGTTGGGACCACAACCTTTTACTTCATACATTAACAATCTCTACGAAGAAACGGAGGGCATTCTAGCAAAGTTTGCAGATGACATAAAGATAGGTGGTGGGCAGGTGGCACTGAGGAGGAAGGGAGGCTGCAGAAGGATTTAGACAGGTTAGGACAGTGCACAAAGAAGTGGCAGATGAAATACAAATGTGGCAAAGTGTGAGATCACAGACTTTGGTAGAAGGAGAGGCATGGACTATTTTCTAAATGAGAAGAAAATTCTGAAGTCTTAAGAGCAAAGATACTTTGGCGCCCTAGTCCAGGTTTCTTTTAAAGTAAATTTACAGGTTGAGTCCATAGTCAGGAAGGCAAATACAATGTTGTCATTTATCTCAAGAGGACTAGAATATAAATACAGGAATATATTTCTGAGGTTTTATACAGCTCTGGTCAGACTACTTTTAGGAGTATTGTGAGCAATTTTGGGCCAAATACCTCAGGAAGGATGTATTGGCCCTAGAATGCGTCCAGAAGATGTTCACGAGAATGATCCCAGAAATGAAATGCTTAACATATGAGGAATCTGGGACTGTAGTCAATGGAGTTTAGAAGGATGAGGCGCAGGGGGGGGGGGGGGCGCGGGTGGTGGAATCTGACCATCACTTACAATACTGAGCAAACTGGACAGAGTGGACATTTTCCCAATGTTTCCATTTGCAGGAGAGTCAAGGACCGTTAGAGGTACAGCTTTACAGTAAAGTTAAGACCTTTAGATTGAAAATAAGGAGAAACATCTTTAGCTAGAGTGGTTAACCTGTGGAATTCATTGCTATAGAAGGTTGTGAATGCCAGGTCACTGAGTATATTTAAAAAAGATAGGGAAGTTCTTGATTGAGAAGGAGATTAAACATTACGAAGAGAAAGTGGGAAAATTGGGGTGAAAAACCTATCAGCCATGATTAAATGGCAGTACAGTCTCAATGGGCTGAATGGCCTAATTTCTGTTCCTGTGCCTTATGGTCTTATTTACACATCAAAAGCCTGTTTCCTGATGTTCAGCCTGGGTTACTCTCCTCCTGATTTGGCCTGCTCCATACAGACTGGGAGAAGGAGAGAGAGTGAGAGCGAGAAACATGTCAAGGCAGCATTTGACCAATGGTGGCATTAAACAGCCAAAGTTAATGAGAATCACAAAAAAGAAAGCTCTCAGGTGGTTGGAGAATATCCAAGACAAAGGAGGATGGCTGGGTTGTTGGAAATTAATCACTTCATTCTCAGGAGATTGCTCAGGAAGTCCTCAGGGTGGTGTCTTAGGCCTAATCATCTTCAGTTGCTTGAGCAACAACATTCATTCCATCATTAAATTAGAAGCAGAATGGTTGCTGATGATTACCCAATGTCCAAGATTCACAGAACATGCAAATCCTCAGATACACAAGCATGACCTGGTACAACATTCAAGTTTAGGCTGGTAAGTGACAAATAAAATAATTACACTGGTCAGATAATGACCTCAAACAAGGGAGATAATCTGACCATCACCCTTTCACATTCAACAGCATTTCCATTACTAAAATCACTCACTATCCTGAACAAAAGAAGAAAATACTTTAGACATATGCAGGAAATTGCCTTGTATATATTTAATTTCAATAACTATCAAATGATTTTTTTGGACCGGGATTGGAAAAGAAAATCTCAAATTGTTCAGAAATGAAAAATGGAACAACTCACAGCTTGCTGCCTTTCCACTGTCCTGGAACACAGTTGAGTTGAGAAAATAAATTACAAATGAAATCACAACTATATTGTACAACATTGACTTTATTTCACATGAGACATTAGTTCTAATTTAAATCATTGCAACAGTGAAAAGATGAATCCTTGTGGGGAAACTATATCATACCTGAACAGTAAATTGGAGATTGGTCAAACATTCATTTGTAAAATACATTTAATATAACAAAATATCACTTCAGAAAAACAACCTACAATGTGATTCAACTGTAACTTTTTCCATACAGACCTTATAAATGAATGCCCAAGTGATCTGCAGAAATCCTCAAGTTCCACTCCTTTCTGTGCCTTCATAGTAGAGGCAAATCCAGGCAGGAAAATGACTCCCGGGCTTCTACCTTTTAGCCTCTTATATGCTAATTTAGGTTGACCTGGACGAGCTAGGTATTTGGTTGATTTCTTACAGCAGCCTAGAACACCAAAAAACATGGATCAACATTGGCAGTCAATCTTTGCAGTGGTTAAATAAAAGTCTACTGAAATACATTGATAAGCAACGTAGGGTTGAATTCAACTGGAAGTTCGGGGGTCCCCACTAACAGGTAGGAAAATATTGAGGGTGAACTCACTCCAGCTCTGGTAGGTATTTAGCTAGGAGGGGAGGGTCACCTGGGGGTCTCTCCGATGCACTCACTCATCGAGCTATTTGAAGAGGGCTTTAGGGAATTTCATATGTTCGATAACTCTTACAAAAACAGCCTTCCCCATCAATGGAGAATTTTGCACATTTGTTACCTGATAGCATATGACATTCGAAATACATTTTTCCCTTTATGTTTAGATTAGACTTACAATTAGATTAGATTAGATTAGATTAGATTAGATTAGATTAGATTAGATTAGACTTACAGTGTGGAAACAGGCCCTTCGGCCCAACAAGTCCACACTGACCCGCTGAAGCGCAACCCACCCATACCCCTACATTTACCCCTACCTAACACTACGGGCAATTTAGCATGGCCAATTCACCTGACCTGCACATCTTTGGACTGTGGGAGGAAACCGGAGCACCCGGAGGAAACCCACGCAGACACGGGGAGAACGTGCAAACTCCACACAGTCAGTCGCCTGAGTCGGGAATTGAACCTGGGTCTCAGGCGCTGTGAGGCAGCAGTGCTAACCATTGTGCCACGGTGCCGCCCATAACGTCTCCTTTTTACTGAGTTTTGTTTGCACCTAAGTTTCACTTCTCCCTGTCTTTCTTTCACTTTTTCACATTGTTCTTAGAGTGCTCATCTCCAACTTCTACTACATACTTTCCCCCTTCCAACAGGTGACTAACCATTGTAAAACCTAAGCCTGTGTGTAAAAGAAGAAGGAACAGTCAGCTGACAATGGACAGTGCATAATATAGAATCAGGAAAGCTCTAATAAAAATTTAGTGGGTTCTAACATGTAAATTTCCTCTACTCCAAAGTGCCATTGAATCTGGCATTACCTTCAGCATCTAGCAATAAGGAAACAAGCAGGTAGGCTGCTGAGCCAATCAGACTGAAGGGAGGGAGCGAATACAGAAGGCTTTAAAGTAAACCACGGGGAAGAGATCAGGTTTGGGACGATGGGTTAAATTGAATAGACATTATGAAGTACAAGAGCAAGGAAACCGCAAGGCAATGAGAAGACCATGCAAGGAAGTGATCTATTACCATGGCTGTAGGACTTGCTATAGGTAAAGATCATGACAATGCTACTCTCACTTTTCCCAGTAATGGTAATGGGTCAGTGTTGTATCAACAACTGCCAAAAGATGGAAGCTTGGTATTATGTCCCATCTGAAACCAGAAACTGACAATACAGACTTCATTATTGCACTGAAAGGTCAGACTAAATTATGTCCTTAGCTGCTCAGTGACACATGAATCAAAAAGCTGCAGATTCCAAGGGAAAAAAAAATCCTTCATAACCTTAGGACTCTGGTCTTGACATCTACAGGGCAACCTTGAGTATTTGCAGAATTACCTGGTTGGCAGTTAATGAAAATTGGCTGGTTAACAAAACTCTCTGTCAGCCAATCTTGCTCATTACAGCACAGAAATGCTTGAAGCAAAGCAACAAGGCTTATGAAGTATAAACAATAATAAACATGTGCAACTACATCATCATTTTCAGTGTAAATTCAGATAAAGCAGAAGAATACATTAAAATGTTGAGAGAATGGCAATTTATCATCGACATGAATTAAAATTCTGTTGGATAAGTGTTTTGATGAACAAGTCATATTAGAAATGATAGCAATTACTACCTCAAAACCAGAGAAAGAGTACTATGGTGGCAGTCAACATTCATATTTCATAGGTTACTCAAGCATGTAAATTATGGTCAATTTTACAGGACTAGAAATCCATATTCTGACATCTTGAAGGAGAATCAAAAATTCCACTCACCTCAATGAATCATCATTGGCATTCCCCACACATCTCCAAAACACCCTCAACACTGCTGATGTGCCCTGCACACCTTCCTCCACTCACCAAATGTCCAAGAAGAATATGATATATGAAGTTGCCTACATTACTTGGACAGATAAGGGAGCCACAGAATCATACAGCACAGAAACAGATCCTTTGAGGGAGGGAGGAAACTGTTAAGAGTATCATTCTTCACTACTGTACCAAGCCACAATCCAGATGAACACAAATACTAGCTGAAGCTGCAAATATATTTGTACTGCCCAGGTTTGGAATTTTGTAGATTCCACACAAGTCTTTCACCATTAACCACGGGGAATTGGCTAACCTACAAGAAACCCCAGTTCTGGGAGGTTCATCTAAGTTAAATGAAACTAGTGGAAATTTCCATGGCTGATGTCTTTGGACCTGGCCTGACTAACATCTTTCATTGATATTTTTCTTCATGGAAACATTTGGAACGTGAGGTAAAAGCAGTGATCTTGGCTATGTGACGTCACAACCCAGTCAACCTTGATATGAAAGCTGAGCCACGTCCAAAGTTAAAAATCGATGCCCACAAATCTGGTTTTGTTAAAAAGCCTTCACTACTTTATGTTATCACTATACCTCACCACCAGTCCCCTCACCCCACTTTTGCAGCTTACCCTTTTTCTTCCATCATGTATTATTCAAAATCAGTTTATTGTTTTCAAATGCCAACTTCTTTCCCAAAATGTTCTTCGTCCACTCTTCCTCTGATTAAAACGTACACCTCAATTCTACTAGGCAGCTATCCTCAGAGTTCACCACTCTCCCGTTCTTCTTAATCCCATCCTTCACTCTCCGAGCATAAGTTTTGGTTATCTTCCAGGGGTCCTATGGATCTTTAATCACTGATAAAGCACCATTTGAATTCTTCCTTATCTCCTTATTTAATATCAACCCTCTCCCTGATTTTATTCGGATCGCCCTCACCACACAAAAGAAAAAGCACTAGTGTTAGTTCTTCATAATGCTTTCTCTAACCTTTCAGACTTTGATTCTGTTGGTTCCCCAGCCACCATGATAGCTCTGATGGTGTCAACCTGCTTGTCTGCTCTGTCAGCTCAGTTATTGATGCCATTAATCCAAATCAAACAAATCATTATTCCCATCTCAGTGTGCCCCACTGCACAGCTTTAACAAGACTTAAAAGCAAAAAAAAGTCTTAACTTTTAGCCAGAGCTTGAAACTCACTCAGAAGTGCACCTTAATACCTCCTAGTGGATGCATGAAAAAGCAACAGAAGTACCCCTTAGGATGTAGAGGTGGATGAAAAGGCCAAGAACATACAGCTAAACTGTTATTTTCTCCAAATGACATAAGCACAGTGTATCAACACATTCGATGTCCTAAGATCCCAGAGGAGAACAGATATCATTTGAAGCAGAATCATTGATCCCATCCCAATGATTGATGTTTAACATTTGTGTGACTGGCTCATTCCAAGCTTTAATTGAGAATCTGCATGGCATCTCCCAGACCTCATCACACAAAAAATAATCAAGGATATTACCAATCCAAATTGTGCAAAATCTCATCATTTCATCTCTTTTCCCTGTAAAGGCCCTTTAAACTGAAACTTTTAACATCATTTTATGACCTAGATAAATTCATGGGTAGAAAATGGTTCACGAGATTAAGGTCCATTTCACCTGCGATCAATGTTACCACATATTAGAGATCTGTGCCAGGTATACTGGCAGTCTTGACTTTCTTCCACTGACTCAATTATATTCTGCTTATGTGGGGTAAGGAGATGAATGTCAGTCACTCAACCACCTGACCATATTATAAGGAATTAGGTCTTAAATGAGATATCCAGGGCAGGATATACAAAAAAGAGCTGTTACTGATGTTCAAATGAGCAAATGGGTCAGGAAATATTGTGGTTCTGTTCGCCGAGCTGAGAATTTGTGTTGCAGACGTTTCGTCCCCTGTCTAGGTGACATCCTCAGTGCTTGGGAGCCTCCTGTCATCATTCCTCCGGCATTTGTAGTGGTTTGAATCTGCCGCTTAAGGTTGTCAGTTCCAGCTGTCCGCTGCAGTGGTCAGTATATTGGGTCCAGGTCGATGTGCTTATCGATTGAATCTGTGGATGAGTGTCATGCCTCTAGGAATCCCCTGGCTGTTCTCTGTTTGGCTTGTCCTATAATAGTAGCATTGTCCCAGTCGAATTCATGTTGCTTGTCATCTGCGGAACTGACAACCGGAAGCGGCAGATTCAAACCACTACAAATGCCGGAGGAAAGATCACAGAAGTGCTTCACAGGAGGGTCCCAAGCACTGAGGATGTCACCTAGACAGGGGACGAAACGTCTGCAACACAAATTCCCAGCTCGACGAACAGAACCACAACGAGCACCCAAGCTACAAATCTTCTCCCAAACTTTGAACACCTACGGGCAAGAGACGCTAAGCCAATCCAGGAAGTGGGAATCCTGTGCCAACTGCCTAAGCGCCACATACGAACAACTCTGGGTCCTGCATGAATGCCGAAAGAATCGAACCCTTCCATCATGGGCGGCACGGTGGCACAGTGGTTAGCACTGCTGCCTCACAGCGCCAGGGACCTGGGTTCAATTCCCACCTCAGGCGACTGACTGTGTGGAGTTTGCACGTTCTCCCCGTGTCTGCGTGGGTTTCCTCCGGGTGCTCCGGTTTCCTCCCACAGTCCAAAGATGTGCGGGTCAGGTGAATTGGCCATGCTAAATTGCCCGTAGTGTTAGGTAAGGGGTATATGTAGGGGTATGGGTGGGTTGCGCTTCGGCGGGTCGGTGTGGACTTGTTGGGCCAAAGGGCCTGTTTCCACACTGTAAGTAATCTAATCTAATGTGTCAGATACAGACCACCAGTCAACAATCCACAAGCCAGGGACACAGCCAGACAGAACGGATTCAGGATGATCTGGGTAATGATTACAGATGCTCACAACAGACTTCACAAATACAGGTAAGAAATTGCACGCCAAAAATTGTTAATTTCAAAAACCAATCAGGAATGGACCCGGACCATAGAACAGGCCGTCACCATAGGACAGAACAGCACCACACACCACAAAAAAAAGTCACGAAAAGAAACAATGGCCAAACTAACACACAACAAAGAGGACACCACAACACACACCTGGGTTAGAAACCTATCCCACAGACAGCTCACAGACACGGAAAGAACAATACTGGCCAAGGGACTCAACTACAACCACAGGGACGCCAAGACAGCAGACTTCCTACCAGTGCTAGAATGCACACTCAGAAACAATGGACTGACAGAAGGACACAACAAACAGTGAGACAAAGTATCGTACCTCTGATAACAAGGAAAATACAAACACAACTTCAACACCAAGGAGAGGGAAGCACTAAAATCATTAAGAAACGATAAGAACATAAATCATACTACTAGCAGACAAAGGCAGAATGATGGTCATCCTGGACAAAGCAGAGTACATCCAAAAAGCACAACAACTACTTGCAGACACCAACACCTACCAAAAGAGGGAGTTTGACCCCACACCACAGCTCACCAATAGGATAAACAACACACTGAGGAATCTACAAAAAAAAAGACAGATAGATAACAAGGTTTGACCTACAAAGAATGAAACCTGAAAGCAACAACACCCCCAGATTCTATGGACTACCTAAAGTGCACAAACCAAACATCTCACTCAGACCCATAGTATCACTACCAGGGACACCATCACACAAACTGGCTAAAGAACTACAGCAGAAACTGAACCACCTGATCAGCGGATCCAGACACTATACAATCAACACAGGAATTCTTGGACATCATCAGAAATATACTCATAGACAAGGAAGAAACCATGGTCTCATTCGATGTAACGGCACTGTTCACCTCTACCGACAAAACCCTAGCCAGAGAGACAATAGCCAACCTGCTGGACATACAGAACAGACAACAGGACGTTGAACCTATCAAAAAAAAAGGCATACTTAAACTACTGGACCTGTGCCTCACAACACACTTCACATTCAACAACCAAATATACGAACAAATCAACGGCACATCCATGGGCTCACCCATCTCTGGACTCATAGCAGAAGCAGTAATGCAAATATTAGAACAAACAGTCTTACTGCAAATTCAACCCAAACTCTGGGTCAGATATGTGGATGACACCTTTGTAATCATTAAAAACACAGAAATAGAGAACGCACACCGGATCATCAACGCCACACTCACAGGAATCCGATTCACGAGAGAAGAAGAAAAGGACAACCAACTCCCATTCCTAGACGTGATGGTACAGAGAACACTGAATGGAGAATTCAGCACGAAGGTATACAGGAAAGCCACACACACAGACCAAGTCCTGAACTATGAAAGCAACCACCCCAACACACACATACGAAGTTGCATCAAGACACTATTTAAAAGGGCCACAACACACTGCAGCACACCAGAACTGCAAAAAGAGGAAGAAGAACACTTCTACAATGTATTCGCCAAAAACGGATACCCGCGCAATTTCATCAACAGATGCCTAAGGGAAAGACAACGGAACGAGGACATGCCGCAACCCAAAGGACTAGCTACACTACCATACATCAGGAGCATTTCCGAACTGACAGCCAGACTACTGCGACCACTAGGACTCATAACAGCACACAAACCAACAGCCACTCTCAGATAACAACTCACCAGAACGAAGGACCCGATACCCAGCATGAGCAAAACCATGTACAAAATCCCATGCAAGGACTGCACAAAACACTACATAGGACAAACAGGAAGACAGCTAACGATCCGCACCCATGAACACCAACTAGCCACGAAACGACACGACCAGCTATCCTTAGTAGCACACACACGTGGATGACAAGCAACATGAATTCGACTGGCACTATACTACTATTATAGGACAAGCCAAACAGAGAACAGCCAGGGAATTCCTAGAGGCATGGCACTCATCCACAGATTCAATCAATAAGCACATCGACCTGGACCCAATATATTGGCCACTGCAGCGCTCAGCTGGAACTAACAACCGGAAGTGGCAGATTCTAACCACTACAAATGCCGGAGGAAAGATCACAGAAGCGCTTCACAGGAGGCTCCCAAGCACTGAGGGTGTCACCTAGACAGGGGACGAAACGTCTGCAACACAAATTCCCAGCTCGGCGAACAGAACCACAACAACGAGCACCCGAGCTACAAATCTTCTCCCAAACTTAGCACTGCTGCCTCACAGCGCCTGAGACCCGGATTCAATTCCCGACTCAGGCGACTGGCTGTGTGGAGTTTGCACGTTCTCCCCGTGTCAGCGTGGGTTTCCTCCGGGTGCTCCGGTTTCCTCCCACAGTCCAAAGATGTGCGGGTCAGGTGAATTGGCCATGCTAAATTGCCCATAGTGTTAGGTAAGGGGTAAATGTAGGGGTACGGGTGGGTTTCGCTTCGGCGGGTCGGTGTGGACTTGTTGGGCCGAAGGGCCTGTTTCCACGCTGTAAATCTAATCTAAATCTTCATAGTTTAGGAGGGTGATGGGGTCGGGAGCCGCTAAAGTAAGATGCTATCTATAATAGTGGCAATTAGACCATTAGCCTTTGTGGGAGGTGTGCAATAGCTGACTTAAAATAAACCTAAGGTAACAGAGAGAAGATAGTGTCACTTACTATTTCAGATAAGAGGCTGGAAGAACACAGCAAGCCAGGCAGCATCAGGAGGTGGAGAAGTCAACATTTCAGGTCCTGAAAAAGGGTTACACCTGAAACATTGACCTCCTCAGCTCCTGATGCTGCCTGGCTTGCTTTGTTCTACCAACCTCCTGCTCATCTACCTTGGATTCCAGCATCTACAGTTTTTTTTGTCACTTTCTCTTGCAGAGCACAGGAGTGACTACCAACCTTGCAGCATTGCTCTAGGCCATTCTGACCCAGACTGCTGTTCCCACTCTGCTTATATGGTACAACACCTGAGGAAAGAGGACAGTCATCCTTCTCTACCAGAATGTCCACAAAGCAAGGTGCCAACATCCGATGCTTGGCCATTTACTTCGAAAAAAATCATGTCACAATAGACTTCCAAAGCTAGTTCCTGGCATCCAGTGTTTAAAATGGTGCACAGTGTGAGCAGTAGAAGGTGCTGACAGAGGTGGCACTACCATCACAATAAGCACCAGATTCAACCAGATATTGGCATAGAGTCTAGTTGCATAATGAACAAGGGGAGCAACACAAGACTTTGTGACAAAGGCAGCAGGGCTCACAGAGTGCATCTTTTCACAAAACATTGATATTGACACTTGGCTAAAATATGGAAAGATACAGACAGGATGTCAGCCCCTCATGGCACTCCAGTGACTAATATGGCCCTGACTATGCTCAGCACTAACCAACCCCACTACCCCATGCCTAAACACTTCTACTCCCCTTCCAACTCCACCAAGGACATGCATGTCCTGGGCCATCTCCAACACCACATCCTCTGCCTTGGGACTCTGATCCAATGTGTTTGCAATGTGGATTTCACCAGTTTCCTCATCTCCCCTCTCCCCCCCATCTCATCACAGTTCCAACCTTCCAGCTCAGCACTGTCCTCATGAAACTGCCCCACCTGTCCATCTTCCTTCCCACCTATCCACTCCACTCTCCTCTCTGACCTATCGCCATTAATCCCATCTCCATCCTCCCCTCACACTCTCAGCTACCTCCCCCACCCCCTCTCACTGGATGGACACACCTTCTCCTCCCCCCCACCCCATCCCCAACCTCCCACCTCCCCCTTCCCCCCCACCTCACCTCACCCCTACCCTCACCCTCACCTCACCTCCCCCCTACCCTCTCCCTCTCACCCTCTCACTCCCTCACCCTCACCCTCACCCTCACCCTCACCCTCCCCCTCCACACCCCCTCACCCTCACCCTCCACACCCCCTCACCCTCACCCTCCACACCCCCTCACCCTCACCCTCCACACCCCCTCACCCTCACCCTCCACACCCCCTCACCCTCCACACCCCCTCACCCTCACCCTCACCCTCCACACCCCCTTGCTCAGACCTCAAACCAATCCTGTTCCCTCCCACAGCCGGATTAGCACCGGGAGCCCGACCCCAGGAACCGTCATCAACTCACCCACAACAGGAGACCAGGCTATCGGCCGCCATAAGGCGCCTCTTCCCACAGTGAGCAACCGCCATGGGGCAGCCGCGGCCATGACACCGAGAGAAGCGAGAGGGAGTCACTGAATATTCATGAGCTAGTGGGCGGAGCCCCCTGCGTGTCGCCACGGAACCACCGGTCATAATCGAGAGGGCGTGACCTCTGAGCATCGTCATGAAGAAAGTGGAGCCACTTGTGAATCGTTCTCACGAGGGCGGGGCCTCCGACTTTCGTCCTCAGGAGGACGTCAACTCGCGTCACACAGGAGGCGGCCCATCGGGTTTCGTCATCAGTCGGCCACTTGTGAAACGTGACACGCAGGGGGCGGGACGTTGCGCTCATTATCGGGGAGGGGCCAGTTGTGTATGGTCAAGCGGGGGGGGCACGTGGGTACTTCAAGCGGTGGCGGGGACACGTCACCGGGGGGGCGCGGTATCATGAATATTCATAACGGTGGGGTTCCCTTGTATGTTAATAAATGGGCGGGGAATCTAGCGAATATAAATGAGGGGCGGGGCTATTTCTGAATATTAAAGTGAGGGGCGGGGCAGTGCAATCAAAATAAACAAAAATAAAGAAAGAACTGCGCATGCTGGAAATCAGAAACTCAAACAGAAAGAGTTGGAAAGACTCAGCAAAGAGAGAAATAAAGTTAATGTTTCTGGTCACGACTGGAAACATTAACTCTGTTTCTGTCTCTGGAGGATTAATGAGGCAGAACGCACCTCAGTTTCTGTTTATTTTGTACAAAACCACAGTAATGACAGGCGATCGCCCTTTGACCCTAGCGGCACGTGACCGGCAGGCCCACGTGGTGCAGGCGGCGGTCTCCATGGAGACGGCCTCAAGGCGCTGGGGCCATCATGGAGGAAGGTGGAGCAGACCCCAGAAAGATGCACAGGCTGATAGAGTGAGTGAGTGCTGTCGTGGTCACTTGTCGGACTTGGTCTGTGAGTTCAGCCCATACATTTACCCGGGGCCGGGCTGGTGATCTGTATGTCCTTGCTTACGATGGTCAGTCTGCAGTGCTCGCACACAAAGGTTTTCACTGTACTTAGGTACACTTAATGATAAATACATCACATCAAACAACATGGTTTCAATTTCGAAAATTACGTCTGCACTGCAAATCCTGCATCTGAGATAAAAAGAGAACACGCTGGAGAAGCTCTCAAAGTTCTGAAGCAGAGTCATGTCGGACTCGAACATTAACTTCGATGAAGGGCTTTTGCTGGAAATGTCGATTTTGCTGCTCGTTGGATGCTGCCTGAACTGCTGTGCTCTTCCAGCACCACTGATCCAGAACCATTAACCTCATGCTGTCACACCTGAAGAGTTTCTCCAGCATTTTATGTTTTGATTCTGTTAACAATTAATGCTAACTTTCTGACAACTGTATATGTAAAATATATGTATTATAAGTGATAGAATTGCAATAACTCACTGAATGACTGTAGGATAGATACACTGATATCTGGATTAGTGGTGCTGGAAGAGCACAACAGTTCAGGCAGCATCCAAAGTGCAGCGAAATCGATGTTTTGGCAAAAGCCCTTCATCAGGAATAAAGGCAGTGAGCCTGATTTTACCTAGATACACTGATATCTGACTTTGACAAAAATAATATGCTATTCACTTGAAACCATAGCCACACACTGCTTGTACTGCACAAATTTTGAAAAAGCTTCTTTAGTTAATGCCACTTTTAATAGACTGTCTGCCTAGCATCATAATGTCTGGTTTAAATTCTGGTTTGTGGTAAGGTGCCAACTTTGAACTGATGTCACAGCTGGTGAGAGCTGATCTGAACCTGAACATTTTCAGTCAAAGTTGGCTGAAACAGGCTGACTTAAGTCAAATTGAGAGAATGTAATAACAATGGGCTCACTTACTGGGGAACTTGAATTAATTCATTCACTGGATGTGCGTGTAACTGGCTAGGCTAGTATTTATTACCATCCCTAATTGTCTTTGAGAAGATTTTAGTAGTGAGCTATCTTTTGAACAGCTGAAATGGGAAGGTGATGGCCCAGTAGTTTTCACACTGAACGGTTAATCCAAAGAAGAGAAGGTGAGGACTGCAGAAACTGGAGATTAGATTCAAAAAGTGTAGTCTTCAAGGAGAAAGTGAGGTCTGCAGATGCTGGAGATCAGAGCTGAAAATGTGTTGCTGGAAAAGCACAGCAGGTCAGGCAGCAACATCTGCTCCCAGGAGGACCAGTTCCAATACCGTACAGCCCAGATGGCCTCCTTCTTCAAGGACCACAGATTCCCTCCAGACGTGATCGACGATGCCCTCCACCGCATCTCCTCCACTTTCCGCTCCTCCGCTCTTGAGCCCCGCCCCTCCAACCGCCACCAGGACAGAACCCCACTGGTTCTCACCTACCCCCCCACCAACCTCCGTATACAGTGTATCATCCGCCGTCATTTCCGCCACCTCCAAACGGACCCCACCACCAGGGATATATTTCCCTCCCCTCCCCTATCAGCGTTCCGAAAAGACCACTCCCTCCGTGACTCCCTCGTGAGGTCCACACCCCCCACCAACCCAACCTCCACTCCCGGCACCTTCCTCTGCAACCGCAAGAAATGCAAAACTTGCGCCCACACCTCCTCCCTTGCTTCTCTCCAAAGCCCCAAGGGATCCTTCCATATCCACCACAAATTCACCTGCACCTCCACACACATCATCTATTGCATCCGCTGCACCCAATGTGGCCTCCTCTATATTGGGGAGACAGGCCTCCTACTTGCGGAATGCTTCAGAGAACACCTCTGGGACACCCGGACCAACCACCCCGTGGCTCAACACTTTAACTCCCCCTCCCACTCCACCAAGGACATGCAGGTCCTTGGACTCCTCCATCACCAGAACATAACAACACGACGGTTGGAGGAAGAGCACCTCATCTTCTGCCTGGGAACCCTCCAACCACAAGGGATGAACTCAGATTTCTCCAGTTTCCTCATTTCTCCTCCCCCCCACCTTGTCTCAGTCGATTCCCTCAAACTCAGCACCGGCCTCCTAACCTGCAATCTTCTTCCTGACCTCTCCACCCCCACCCCACTCCGGCCTATCACCCTCACCTTGACCTCCTTCCACCTATCACATCTCCATCGCCCCTCCCCCAAGTCCCTCCTCCCTACCTTTTATCTTAGCCTGCTGGACACACTTTCCTCATTCCTGATGAAGGGCTTATGCACGAAACATCAAATTTCCTGTTCCTCGGATGCTGCCTGACCTGCTGTGCTTTTCCAGCACCACCCTTTTTGACTGTTAATCAAAAGACTCAGATAATGTTCTGGGAACTTAGGTTGAAATTGCACAACGGGAAATTGTCGAATTTGACTTCAATTGAAAATAAACTCTAGAATTCAGAATCTAATGATGACCATGAACCATTGTTGATTTTGGAAAAACCCACCTGGTTCACTAATGTCCTTTAGGGAAGGAAACTGCCATCCTAATCTGGTCTGACCTACATGTGACTCCAGACCCACAGCAATGTGGTTGACTATTAACTGCCCACTGGATAATTAGGGATGGGTAATAAATGCTAGTCCAGCCATTGATGTCCTCGTCCCATGCATCATGAGGGCCATGGATAGGTTAAATAGACAAAGTCTTTTCCACGGGGTGGTGGAGTGCAGAACTAGAGGGCATAGGTTTAGGGTGAGAGGGGAAAGATATAAAAGGGACCTAAAGGCCAACCTTTTCACGCAGAGGTTGGTGCTGTATGGAATGAGCTGCCAGAGGAGGTGGAGGCTGGGACAACTACAGCATTTAAAAGGCATTTGGATGGGTATATGAATAGAAAGGGTTTAAAGAGATATGGGCCAAGTGCTGGCACATGGGACTAGATTAGTTTGGGATATCTGGGCAGCATGGACAAATTGGACAAAAGGGTCTGCTTCTGTGCTGAACTTCTCTATGGCTCTATGTAATGCAGGTATGAGTGCTGTGTTGATATGGAGGAAATTCCAAGGTGATGTCCCAGTGACTGAAGGAATCATGATAAAATTCCAGGTTGTTGTAGGGATACTTGACAAATGATAGAGCATTCCAGGAGAACATATAGTTGGAGAGAAGCTTTAATCTGCGTCAAAGCTCGATCGCCATGCATTCATAGTACAAACGATCTTGGAGGGTTCTATCAATTTGTCAAGCATTTTTATAATAGTCTTGCTTAGTTGGCCAGATCTTGTGCCACTCTTCCAGGACAGCACTGCATTTGGGTAAGTATGCTTTAATTTACTAGCTGTAGTTAGAGCAGAGAGCTGAACTGGATAGAGATGGACAAAATCCAAAGAATCTGAAGGAAAACTCAGGACAATAGGCACTGGGTTAGCAGGCAGAACTGCACTAATGGGATGGAAAAATGTTAGACGAGTGGCTAGAATTCTACATAGAGAGGTCAGACCCCTCAAGATCCACTAATGGAATAGCTACGCTGATCAGAAAGGCAGGACAGCACAACTAGGCAAAATAAATCGCTCCTGTCAGAGTTAGATGAGCTGATGGAACAGGGAAAAGCCACGGCGATAGGGTGAGGGGGATGGTTGGTGCGCTCCATCAACAGATTTATAGTGGAACAACAGTTTTAAAAAAGATTCAAAATGCTGAAGGATGGAAAGTATCCAAAGGGAACCCCTGGAGAACCAAAGGTTGATGGTGGATCAGAAGAAAAGTAAAACACCGAAGGGTAAAATTATTATTGCTACTTAATATTTGCAGTTATTCAGATAAATTAGTGCTGATACAAGAAACCGCATGACGGTGGCTGCAGCAAGCAAAGGTGACTACATTGCCAAATACCTGATTAATGCCACTTACAAGTTTGCTGATGACACCACCATAGTCGGTCGAATCTCAGATGGTGACAAAACAGACGATAGATGGGAGGTGGCAAAACCTGGAAAAATGGTGCCCTCAATGCCAGGAAAACGATGGAACGCATTATTGACTTTTGGCAGGATGTTACTCATGTCCCCTATGCATTAACAGCATCAAAGTGGAACAAGTGGAGCATGTCAAACTCCTGGGAGTGGTCATCCACAACAAACTTTCTTGGATTTTTCATGTGGACATACTGGTTACAAAGGCCCAACAATGTCTCTCCTTCCTAAGGCAGCTGAGGAAATTTGGCATGATGACAACTACCCTTGCCAACCTTTATAGGTGCGTCATCGAGAGCATTCTGTCTGGATGTATCACTACCTGGTATGACAAATGTACCATTCAAGATCGGAGACGGTTACAGAGAGTAGTGAACTCAGCCCGGATAATCACAAAGGCCAACCTCCCATCTGTAGAATCCATCTGCCAGTCCCGCTGTCAAGGAAAGGCCGTCAGCATTTTTAAAGATCCATTCCACTCTGGCAATGCTTTTCTACAACCTCTACCATTGGGGAGAAGGTACAGAAGCCTGAACACATGTACCAGTCAGTTTTGCAACAGTTTCTACCCTCCTGTTGTTAGAATACTGAATGGACTCTCAAACTGTTAACATTTGCCTCTACCTGTGTTTTTGTTTTTGCTGCTGTTTACCTATTATTTACTATCTATGCTACTTAACTATGTGATCTGCCAGTATTGCTCAAAGACAGAGCTTTTCGCTGTATCTCTGTAGATAGTCATAGAGATGTACAGCATGGCAACAGACCCTTTGGTCCAACCCGTCCATGCCGACCAGATATCCCAACCCAATCTAGTCCCAACTGGCACCACCCAGCCCATATCCCTCCAAACCCTTCCTATTCATGTCCCCATCCAAATGCCTCTTAAATGTTGCAATTGTACCAGCCTCCACCACATCCTCTGGAAGCTCATTCCATACACGGACCACCCTCTGTGTGAAAATGTTGCCCCTTAGGTCTCTTTTATATCTTTCCCCTCTCACCCTAAACCTATGCCTTCTAGTTCTGGACTCCCTGACCCCAGGGAAAAGACTTTGTCTATTTATCCTGACCATGCCCCTCATAATTTTGTAAATCTCTATAAGGTCATCCCTCAGCCTCCGACGCTCCAGGGAAAACAGCTCCAGCCTGTTCAGCCTCTCACTATAGCTCAAATCCTCCAACCCTGGCAACATCCTTGTAAATCTTTTCTGAACCCTTTCAAGTTTCACAGCATCTTTCCGATAGGAAGGAGACCAGAATTACACGCAATATTCCAACAATGGCCTAACCAATGTCCTGTACAGCCACAACATGACCTCCAAACTCCTGTACTCAATACTCTGACCAATAAAGGAAAGCATACCAAATACCTTCTTCATTATCCTATCTACCTGCGACTCCACTTTCAAGGAGCTATGAACCTGCACTCCAAGGTCCCTTTGTTCAGCAACACTCCCTAGGACCTTACCATTAAGTGTATAAGTCCTGCTAAGATTTGCTTTCCCAAAATACAGCACCTCGCATTTATCTGAATTAAAATCCAACTCTCACTTCTCAGTCCATCTGGTCCAGATCCTGTTGTAATCTGAGGTAACCGTCTTCGCTGTCCACTACACCTCCAATTTTGGTGTCATCTGCAAACTTACTAACTGTACCTCTTATGCTCGCATCCAAATCATTTATGTAAATGACAAAAAGTAGAGGGTCCAGCACTGATCCTTGTGGCACTCCACTGGTCACAGGCCTCCAGTCTGAAAAACAACCCTCTACCACCACCATCTGTCTTCTACCTTTGAGCCAGTTCTGTATCCAAATGGCTAGTTCTCCCTGTATTCCATGAGATCTAACCTTGCTAATCAGTCTTCCATGGGGAACCTTGTCGAACGCCTTACTGAAGTCCATATAGATCACATCTACTGCTCTGTCCTCATCAATCTTCTTTGTTACTTCTTCAAAAAACTCAATCAAGTTTGTGAGACATGATTTCCCATGCACAAAGCCATGTTGACTATCCCTAATCAGTCCTTGACTTTCCAAATGCATGTACATCCTGTCCCTCAGGATTCCCTCCAACAACGTACCCACCACCGAGGTCAGGCTCACCGGTCTGTAGTTCCCTGGCTTGTCTTTATCGCCCTTCTGAAACAGTGGCACCACGTTTGCCAACCTCCAGTCTTCCGGCACCTCACCTGTGACTATTGATGATACAAATATCTCAGCAAGAGGCCCAGCAATCACTTCTCTAGCTTCCCATCTGACCATAAATTCAATTCAATTCAATGAGGCTAAGGTAGAGACACTTGAAGAATAAGAAGAAGCCTGGGCTACCCCTGTATAAAGAATGACCATTACCCACTGCACCAGTGAGAGAAGTTGGTAACTCCTCCTCGGTGAAAATTAGTATGTTGTTCCCAAATATCAAATAATTTTAACTGTTATGAACTTTTCAATTTTAATTTGAAAACAATGTTTTCATGTTTTACAAGCTCAGGTTGTTTCCAAAACAGAAGCTGTATTTTGGCAGAAATCCAAACTGAACTCAGTCTTTGGAAAAAGAAATTAAGAGAAAATATGGCAATGGTAAAGATAAGAGAAATGGCCATAGGGTCACAGAGATCTACATTTCAGAAAAAGATTCTTTGGTCCATTGTGTCTGAACAGTCAAGAACAACCACATAACTATTCTAATCCATTTTCCAGCACTTGGCCCATAATCTTGTATGGATTGGAATTGCGAGTACATACCTAAATATTTTCTAAATGTTAAGAGGGTTTCTGTCACTACCATCTTTACAGGCAGTGAGTTCCAGATTCCCTCCACTCTATTGGTGAAAATGTGTTTCCTCACATCTCCTTGAAACCTTCTACCCATTGCCTTAAATCTGTGTCCCTGGTTAGTGATTACTTCAAGGGGGAATGTTTCTTCCTGTCTAACTATGGCCATACTTGTGCGAAAGGGAACTTAAAAGGGAGGCTAAGAGATTTATAAGAGGATATGAAAGGGTACTGGCAGGTAAAATAAAGGAGCATTTTAAGCTGTTTTAAATTCAAGAATAGGAGAAAGTGAGGATTGCAGATGCTGGAGATCAGAATCAAAAAGTATGGTGCTGGAAATTCACAGCAGGTCAGGCAGCATCTGAGGAGCAGGAGAATCAAAGTTTCAGGCATAAGACTTTCATCAAAAATGTGGCGGAGGGAGGGGGACTAAGAGGTAAATAGAAGGGTGGGAGTGTGTTGGAAGGTGGGTGGAAAGGCGATAGGTAGATGGGAGTGATAGTGATAGGTTGGAGGGAAGGGTGCAGCAGTTAGGTGGGAAGGAAGATGGGCAGGTAGAACAGTTCAGGAAGGCGGTGCTGATTTGGAGAGTTGGATCTGGGATGAGGCTGGGGTTGGGGATAGATAAGGAAACTGTTGAAGTCGACATTGCCATATGGTTGCAGAGTCCCAAAGCGTTCTTTGGGGCATTCTTTCTCCAGTCATCAGGTATCTTGGATTTAGTGGTGGAGGAGGCCCAGGCATGTCTTTGGCAGAGTGGGAGGGGGAGTAGAAGTGTTTGGCGGCAGGGCGGTGGGATTGTTTGGTGCATGTATCCCAGATATGTTCCCTGAAACGTACCTGTCCAACATCCTTCTCACCGATCTGCTCCACCCTCCGCTCTGACCCATCACTACCACCCCTCCCACCTACATCTACCTATTGCCTTCAAAATACCTTCCCCTCATCCTCACCCCACCTTCCTTTTTATCCCTCTGCACCTCCGCCCCCCCCCCCCCCAATATTCCTGATAAAAGGCCTATGCCTGAAATGTCAACTCCTGCTCCACCCTCCTAACCTGCAATCCTTTTCCTGACCTCTCCGCCCCCACCCCACTCCGGCCTATCACCCTCACCTTGACCTCCTTCCACCTATCACATGTCCATCGCCCCTCCCCCAAGTCCCTCCTCCCTACCTTTTATCTTAGCCTGCCTGGCACCCTCTCCTCATTCCTGATGAAGGGCTCTGGCCCGAAACGTCGAATTTCCTGTTCCTTGGATGCTGCCTGAGCTGCTGTGCTTTAACCAGCAACACATTTTCAGCTTCTCAGATGCTGCCTGACTGGCTGTGCTTTTCCAGCGCCACACTTTTCAACTTAAATTCAATAATGTCCTGTGCACAAATTGCAGGACAAATCCAAAACTGTCAATTGCTCTTCTATTAATCTTGATTATCTGCAAAGTGATGGAAGGGTGGTGTTAGTGCTAACAAGAAGTATTTGCACAAAAAAAATCTGCTCACTGATGTTAGTGGCGGTTCCACCCAGGGCACTCTGCTCTGAATCTAATTAAAACCCTCACCCAAACATGGACAAAAAAAACTGAGCATTAGAGATGAGATAAAAATGAATTGACCTCAAGGCTGTACGTAATCAAGGACAGCATCAAGGAACTCTTGCAAAACTGGAGGCAGAGACACCCATGTCCCCTTGTATGAATACAAATAAGAACCCAACGAATTTACAGTAATACCACAGATCTAGAGAAGTGTCTGGATATTTGTGGCTGATACTTGGAGCTAATTTCTTGGACTGATAGAGGGAATGGGAGAGGGATCAATGTTTTTGTGGGCAAGTAGGGAAATATTCTTGGAGATGCTGCTATTTGAATGAGACATTAGTTTCTGGCTTTCTCTCTCTCTCTCTCTCTCTGTTTGATCAAGCAGGTTTAAAGATCCCATCAAAAGCATTTGAAAAGTGGTGAGCTTGCCTAATGCCCTGGCCGTCAAATTAATTGGATTTTCATCTCATTTGTTGATGTGAAACTTTATATGCAAAATGGCCTCCTCCTATTATGGTAGGATTTTCTAGTACATCTGGAGGCCTTTTGGCCCATTGTGTTGGTGCCAGCTCTCTGACAACTATTTCCCCGCACTATCCCCACATCCTGCTAACTCTTGTCCTCATTAAGTAGCTGCAAATGTGTTGCTGGTCAAAGCACAGCAGGCCAGGCAGCATCTCAGGAATAGAGAATTCGACGTTTCGAGCATAAGCCCTTCATCAGGAATAAGAGAGAGAGCCAAGCAGGCTAAGATAAAAGGTAGGGAGGAGGGACTAGGGGGAGGGGCGATGGAGGTGGGATAGGGTGGAAGGAGGTCAAGGTGAGGGTGATAGGCCGGAGTGGGGTGGGGGCGGAGAGGTCAGGAAGAGGATTGCAGGTTAGGAGGGCGGTGCTGAGTTGAGGGAACCGACTGAGACAAGGTGGGGGGAGGGGAAATGAGGAAACTGGAGAAATCTGAATTCATACCTTGTGGTTGGAGGGTTCCCAGGCGGAAGATGAGGCGCTCCTCCTCCAGCCGTCGTGTTGTTGTGTTCTGCCGGTGGAGGAGTCCAAGGACCTGCATGTCCTCGGTGGAGTGGGAGGGAGAGTTAAAGTGTTGAGCCACGGGGTGATTGGGTTGGTTGGTTCGGGCGGCCCGGAGGTGTTCTCTGAAGCGTTCCGCAAGTAAGCGGCCTGTCTCACCAATATAGAGGAGGCCACATCGGGTGCAGCGGATGCAATAGATGATGTGTGTGGAGGTACAGGTGAACTTGTGGCGGATATGGAAGGATCCCTTGGGGCCTTGGAGGGAAGTGAGTGTGGAGGTGTGGGCGCAAGTTTTACATTTCCTGCGGTTGCAGGGGAAGGTGCCGGGGGTGGAGGTTGGGTTGGTGGGGGGTGTGGATCTGACGAGGGAGTCACGAAGGGAGTGGTCCTTGCGGAACGCTGATAGGGGAGGGGAGGGAAATATATCCTTGGTGGTGGGGTCCGTTTGGAGGTGGCGGAAATGGCGGCGGATGATACGTTGTATGCGGAGGTTGGTGGGGTGGTAGGTGAGAACCAGTGGGGTTCTGTCTTGGTGGCGGTTGGAGGAGCGGGGCTCAAGGGCGGAGGAGCGGGAAGTGGAGGAGATGCGGTGGAGGGCATCGTCGATCACGTCTGGGGGGAATCTGCGGTCCTTGAAGAAGGAGGCCATCTGGGCTGTGCGGTGTTGGAATTGGTCCTCCTGGGAGCAGATGCGGCGGAGACGAAGGAATTGGGAATATGGGATGGCGTTTTTACAGGGGGCAGGGTGGGAGGAGGTGTAGTCCAGGTAGCTGTGGGAGTCAGTCGGTTTATAATAGATGTCTGTGTTGAGTCGGTCGCCCGAGATAGAACTGGAAAGGTCTAGGAAGGGGAGGGAGGAGTCTGAGACAGTCCAGGTGAATTTCAGGTCGGGATGGAAGGTGTTAGTAAAGTTGATGAACTGTTCAACCTCCTCGTGGGAGCACGAGGCAGCGCCGATACAGTCATCGATGTAGCGGAGGAAAAGGTGGGGGGTGGTGCCAGTGTAGTTGCGGAAGATGGACTGTTCCACATATCCTACGAAGAGGCAGGCATAGCTGGGGCCCATGCGGGTGCCCGTGGCAACTCCTTTAGTTTGGAGGAAGTGGGATGATTGAAAAGAGAAGTTATTCAGGGTGAGGACCAGTTCAGTCAGTCGAAGGAGGGTGTCAGTGGAAGGGTACTGGTTGGTGCGGCGGGAAAGGAAGAAGCGGAGGGCTTTGAGTCCTTCGTGATGGGGGATGGAGGTGTACAGGGACTGGATGTCCATAGTGAAAATAAGGCGTTGGGGACCGGGGAAGCGAAAATCCTGGAGGAGGTGGAGGGCGTGGGTGGTGTCCCGAACGTAGGTGGGGAGTTCTTGGACTAAAGGGGACAGGACCGTGTCGAGGTATTGGGAGATGAGTTCGGTGGGGCAGGAGCAGGCTGAGACAATGGGTCGGCCGGGGCAGGCAGGTTTGTGGATTTTGGGCAGGAGGTAGAAACGGGCGGTGCGGGGTTGTGGGACTATGAGGTTGGAGGCGGTGGATGGGAGATCCCCTGAGGTGATGAGGTCCTGGATGGTCTGGGAGATGATGGTTTGGTGGTGGGAGGTGGGGTCGTGGTCAAGGGGGCGATAAGAGGAGGCGTCCGCGAGCTGGCGTTTGGCTTCAGCGGTATACAGGTCAGTGCGCCAAACTACCACCGCGCCTCCCTTGTCTGCGGGTTTGATGGTGAGGTTGGGATTGGAGCGGAGGGAATGGAGGGCTGCACGTTCTGAGGGTGAGAGGTTGGAGTAGTAGCTTAGGAATGTCAACTCTCAGGCTTGTGAGGATGGAACAAAACAGGCAAACTGATTCAACTGCAATTTGCCCTCTTCATTAAAATGAGAAATCTCCAGTTGTTCTCATGACTAAAATCTCTCAACTCTGATAGTGAATAATTTCTGTAGCTTGTTACTTTCAAAAGTAATTTCCTGTGTGAAGTGTTTGAAACAATTTTGAAAATGGCTATACAAAAGTCACTTAACATCATATATGGGGGTCTTTAATACAGCAGGCCTATTTACATGTTTATCCACAAGAGTTTCTAATCATTTCAAAGAACAAAATTACTTTCAATGTGCACTTCCTTTCATGTGGAAAACATTGACTGACAACTTAAAAGGAGTGAACTAAGTAATTACTATTGCTTGAATATTTTTAACATTTGTTCAAATCTAAAAATAAATAAGCTGCCCATTATCCTCAGTGTTAGCAGTGCAATGGAGAGACACTGAGTTGTGTTTGTGTCTGTGAAGAATGTACAGTTTTGGAACACAAACATAGCGAATAAATAGACATTTGGTTGCTAAGAGACCTCACATACCGAAGAGGCCGGGAAACTGAGACTTAAAAGCAGAAAGTGAGGCTAGTAATTTAATAACAAGCTCTCACATTCCTGAGAGAACAAACTGTCAGACAATGATTTAGAGCATGAAACAATTATAGTAGATAGCTCCTATGAAGTGAACTAACAAAGTCAACCTGGGGATAAACAAGATAGGGCCTCATCTTCCGCCTAGCAACCCTCCAACCACAAGGGATGCCACCAGGACAGAACCCCACTGGTCCTCACCTACCACCCCACCAACCTCCATATACATCGTAACATCCGTCGTCATTTCCGTCACCTCCAAACGGACCCCACCACTAGGGATATATTTCCCTCCCCTCCCCTATCAGCTTTCCAAAAAGACCACTCCCTCCATGACTCCCTCGTCAGGTCCACACCCCCCACCAACCCAACCTGCACTCCCGGCACCTTCCCCTGCAACCGCAAGAAATGCAAAACTTCTCCCACACCTCCCCCCTCACTTCCCTCCAAGGCCCCAAGGGATCCTTCCATATCCGCCACAAATTCACCTCCTCCCTACCTTTTATCTTAGCCTGCTAGACACACTTTCCTCATTCTTGAAGAAGGGCTCATGCCCGAAATGTCGATTCTCCTGCTCCTTGATGCTGCCTGACCTGCTGCGCTTTTCCAGCAGCACATTTTCAGCAGCGATAAACAAGATACATCAATGCTAACCAAATAATAGTAATGTTAACATGAAATACTGCTGATGCTAGAAATCTGAAATAAAACAATCACAATAATATTATTGACCTGAAACATTAATTCTGTCTCTCCATGAATGTTTCCTGACTGGTTATTTCTAGCAGGCATATTTACATTTTTATCCACAAGAGTTTCTAACCATTCTGTTGAGGTGACAGAAATGCCCATTTGACTCAGCCAAGTTAGAGTCCTAGGGCCATAGACATGTACAGCTTTGGTCCACCTCATCCATGCCAACCAGATATGCTAAATTAATCATTTGAGCCAAATGCCTTTTAAGCCTTCCTATTCACATACCCAGCTGAAAATGTGTTGCTGGAAAAGCGCAGCAGGTCATGCAGCATCTAAGGAGCAGGAGAATCGACGTTTCGGGCATGAGCCCTTCTTCAGGATCTCCTTGGATGCTGCCTGACCTGCTGTGCTTTTCCAGCAACACATTTTCAGCTCTGATCTCCAGCATCTGCAGTCCTCACTTTCTCCTATTCACATACTCATCCAGATGCCTTTTAAATGTTATAATTGTATCGGTCTCCACCACTTCTTCTGGCAACTCCTTCCATAAACACACCATCTTCTGCATAAAAAAGTTGTCCGAAGGTCCCTTTTAAATCTTTCCTCTTTCACCTTAAACCCGGTTTCCTCTGGGTGTTTCAGTTTCCTCCCACAGTCCAAAGATGTGCAGGTTAGGTGGATTGGCCATGCTAAATTGCCCATAGTGTCCAGGGATGTGCAGGTTAGGTGGATTGGCCATGGGAAATGCAGGGTCACAAGGATAGGGCAGGGGAATGAATCTAGGTGGGATGCTCATCGGAGGGTTGGTGTGGATTTGTTGGGCCGAATGATCTCTATCCACAATGTAGGCATCCTATCCCTTTCCTTCTTCCTTTTCCTCTCCCTCTCCCTCTCCCTCATCCTCCTCTCCACTGCACTGCTGTCCACGCCACTCCAGTTTTGAACTCCCCAGTCCCAGGAAAAAGACCTTGTCTATTTATCCTATCCATGCCCCTGATGGTCTTATAAACTTCTTTAAGGTTACCCCTCAAACTCTGATGCTCCAGGGAAAACAGCCCCAACCAATTCAGCCTCTCCCTACAGCTCAAACCTTCCAACCCGAGTAACATTCATGTAAATCTTTTCGGAGCCCTTCCAAGTTTCACAACAATTATTACCTTTCCTTTTCTGCCACTGGGTCAAAATCCTGGAATTCCCTTCCTAACAACATTGTGTGTCTACCTGCACTGACATGGACTGCAGCTGTTCAAGAAGGCAGCTCACCACTACCTTCTCAAGAGCAAGTAGGGACAAGCAATGAATGTAGCCAGGGATGTTCATGTCCTGTGAATGAATAACCAAAAACATCTTTTCAGTTTATAAATTTTGAATAGACATCTGGGGCAGGCAGTTTAAAACAAATGCAGTGACTGCTCAAGAGTTGAAATGGAAAAGAAATGGATAGATGGAGGAGAAACTGAAACATTTTCACTGAAGAGGAACTTGTGACCATGTTGAACAAGGGAAAGGCTGGGAAACAATCCAAATAAACTTAAAAACTGCAGAGTGCTAATAAAGACAAACACATTGCAGCTCTATATGGCCAGCAGCAAAAAAACCCACCACACCTGAGGCTTTCTACTCATTAGGACAGCACTCATTCAGCCATTTACCCTTCTCCTCATAATATGTGAGGACTTGTGCAAATTACTTGTGAGAAACGTCTATCAGACAAATCAGCTTGATGTAAGCATTCTTGCCATAGAACATAGAAGAATATAGTGCAATAAAGGCCCGTTGGCCCTCAATGTTGCACTGACCTGTGATACCAATCTGAAGCCCATCTAACCTAAACTATTCCATTATCATCCATATATTTATCCAATGACCATTTAAATACCCTTAAAGTTGGTGAGTCTATTACTGTTGCTGGTAGGGAATTCCACGTCCTTACTACTTTCTGAGTAAAGAACCTACCTCTGACATCTGTCCTATATCTATTGCCCCTCAGTTTTAAACAATGTTCCCTCATGCTAGCCATCACCATCCAAGGATAAAGGCTCTCACTGTGCACCCTATCTAATCCTCTGATCATCTTGTATATCTTTATTAAGTCATCTCTTAACCTTCTTCTCTCTAACAATAACAGCCTCAAGTCTCTCAGCCTTTCCTCATAAGACCTTCCTTCCATACCAGGCAACCTTCTGGTAAATCTCCTCTGCACCCTTTCCAATGTTTCCACATCATATCTAACCAATAACCAAAGCTCAATAAACCTCTATGACCAACCCTGGGTATGTCCTGTCCAACCAATATCGGAATGGAAGTGATTGCCCCATGAAGTCTCGACAGTAAAACCTGATTACTATCGACTTCTCACCTTAGCTGATGGTCGGTCTTCCTCAATGTTGACCAGCATGTGGGAGAAGCATCAAATATACCAAGGTATCAGAATGTGCTTTGTAGCTTGGTAGCCCTATTACTGGCTAATGAGTCCTGAAGAACATTTCTGTCAGACCAGAGATGTACCTGATTTCTGGGCTTCACGACAAAATCAGCATATGGGGAAATCCTCCTTCTCTCCAGTGTACCTGTTGCTAATGGATCTGTCCACAACAGATAAAGCAGCTCAAAGGTTTGACATCACAGTATATTCCTGTCAGGGTGAAAGGAAAGGCTGGTAGGTATAGGGAATGCTGGATGACTAAAGAAATTGAGGGTTTGGTTAAGAAAAAGAAGAAAGCATATAGAACATAGAACATAGAAGGATACAGCGCAGTACAGGCCCTTCGGCCCTCGATGTTGCGCCGACCGAGTCCTACCTAACCTATACTAGCCCAATAACTTCCAAATGCCTATCCAATGCCCGCTTAAATGAACATAAAGAAGGAGAGTTCACCACTGATACGGGCAGGGCATTCCATGAACTCACAACCCGCTGTGTGAAGAATCTACCCCTAACATCTGTCCTATACCTACCACCCCTTAATTTAAAGCTATGTCCCCTAGTAACACCTGACTCCATTAGCGGTAAAAGGTTCTTAGTATCTACCCTATCTAAACCCCTAATCATCTTATACACTTCTATCAGATCTCCCCTAAACCTTCTCTTCTCCAATGAGAACAGCCCCAAGTGCCTCAGCCTTTCCTCATAAGATCTTCCTACCATTCCAGGCAACATCCTGGAAAACCTCCTCTGCACTCGTTCTAAAGCTTCCACATCCTTCCTATAGTATGGCGACCAAAACTGCACACAATACTCCAGATGAGGCCTCACCAGAGTCTTATACAACTGCAACATGACCTCAGGACTCCGGAACTCAATTCCTCTGCCAATAAAGCCCAGTACACCATATGCCTTCCTCACAGCACTATTTACCTGGGTGGCAACTTTCAGAGATCTGTGTACATAGACACCAAGATCCCTCTGCTCATCCACACTACCAAGTAGCCTACCATTAGCCCAGTAATCCATCATCTTGTTATTCCTACCAAAGTGAACGAAAATGTCGAGTATAGACAGGGATAGATCAAGTGAATCCTTAGAAGAGTATAAAGGAAGTAGGAGTATACTTAAGACGTAAATCAGGAGGGCAAAAAGGGGACTTGAGAAAGCTTTGGCAAATAGAATTAAGGAGAATTCAAAGGGTTTTTACAAATATATTAAAGACAAAAGGGTAACTAGGAAGAGAATAGGGCCCCTCAAAGATCAGCAAGGTGGCCTTTGTGTGAAGCCACAGAAAATGGGGGGGATACTAAATGAATATTTTGCATCATTATTTACTGTGGAAAAGGATATGGAAGATATAGACTGTAGGGAAATAGATGGTGAGACTTTGCAAAATGTCCAGATCACAGAGGAGGAAGTGCTGGGTGTCTTGAAACAGGTAAAGGTGGATAAATCCCCAGGATCTGATCAGGTGTACCCAGGAACTCTTGTGGGAAGCTAGAGAAGTGATTGCTGGGCCTCTTGCTGAGATATTTGTATCATCGATAGTTACAGGTGAGGTGCTGGAAGACTGGAGGTTGGCAAACGTGGTGCCACTGTTTAAGAAGGGAAGTAAAGACAAGCCAGGGAACTATAGACCGGTGAGCCTGACCTCGGTGGTGGGCAAGTTGTTGGAGGGAATCCTGAGGGACAGGATGTACATGTATTTGGAAAGGCAAGGACTGATTAGGGATAGTCAAAATGTGGCTTTGTGTGTGGGAAATCATGTCTCACAAACTTGATTGAGTTTTTTGAAGAAGTAACAAAGAGGATTGATGAGTGCAGAGCAGTAGATGTGATCTATATGGACTGCAGTAAGGCGTTCGACAAGGTTCCCCATGGGAGACTGGTTAGCAAGGTTAGATCTCATGGAATACAGGGAGAACTAGCCATTTGGATACAGAACTGGCTCAAAGGTAGAAGACAGAGGGTGGTGGTGGAGGGTTGTTTTTCAGACTGGAGGCCTGTGACCAGTGGAGTGCCACAAGGATCGGTGCTGGGTCCTCTACTTTTTGTGATTTACATAAATGATTTGGATGCGAGCATAAGAGGTTAGTAACTTTGCAGATGACATCAAAATTGGAGGTGTAGTGGACAGTGAAGAGGGTTACAGGATCTGAACCAGATGGGCCAATGGGCTGAGTATTGGCAGATGGAGTTTAATTCTGATAAATGGGAGGTGCTGTATTTAGGGAAAGCAAATCTTAGCAGGACTTATACACTTAATGGTAAGGTCCTATGGAGTGTTGCTGAACAAAGGGACCTTGGAGTGCAGGTTCATAGCTCCTTGAAAGTGGAGGTGCAGGTAGATAGGATAGTGAAGAAGGCATTTGGTATACTTTCCTTTATTCGTCAGAGTATTGAGTACAGGAGTTGGGAGGTCATGTTGCAGCTGTACAGGATATTGGTTAGGCCACTCTTGGAATATTGCGTGCAATTTTGGTCTCCTTCCTATGGAAAGATGTTGTGAAACTTGAAAGGGTTCAGAAAAGATTTACAAGGATGTTGCCAGGGTTGGAGGATTTGAGCTATAGGGAGAGGCTGAACAGGCTGGGGCTGTTTTCCCTGGAGCGTCGGAGGCTGAGGGTTGACCTTATCGAGGTTTACAAAATTTTGAGGGGCATGGATAGGATATATAGACAAAGTCTTTTCCCTGGGGCCGGGGAGTCTAGAACTAGAGGGCATAGGTTTTGAGTAAGAGGGGAAAGATATAAAAGAGACCTAAGGAGCAACTTTTTCATGCAGAGGGTGGTACGTGTATGGAATGAGCTGCCAGAGGAAGTGGTGGAGGCTGGTACAATTGCAACAGTTAAGAGGCATTTGGTTGGGTATATGAATAGGAAGGGTTTGGAGGGATATGGATCCGATGCTGGCAGGTGAGACTAGATTGGATTGGGATATCTGATCGGCATGGACAGGTTGGACTGAAGGGTCTGTTTCCATGCTGTACATCTCTATGACTATGACTCTGTAAATGTTCATTCCACTCACCACAACAGCAAGCGTCTGCAACATACATTGCAGAAATTCACCAAAGTTCCTTAGGCAACATCTTCAAAACCCAAGACCAATACCATCTAGAAGGACAAGGGCAGCAGCGACGTGGGAACACCTACCACTTGCTCATTCTCCTCCAAGCCTCCTAACCTGAAAATATATCCCCATTCTTAACTGTGTTGGAGTCAAAGTCCTGGAATATCTCCCTAACAGTGTTTTACATGTACCTGCGACAAATGACCTGTAGCAGTTCAGAAAGGCAGATCTTTCCTTTGTCAACGATAAATAAGGATGGAGAATAAATACTGGCCAAGTCGGTGAAGCCTGCATTCCTGAATGAATAAAATTAAGTGTGGTGGTAGGGAAGGGGTGATCACTTCACAGCGGTGAAGACGTTCTGTCTGCAAGGTACAGCCGTTATGCTGTGCAGGATAGATTCAGGACACATCAAAACTGGGTATCCATGGTGCATTGTCAGCTATCAGCATCAGCAGCATTACACAAATCCACAATCTAACCTCCTGGCCCAATACATCCTTCCCTCTTACCATTTTCATCAAAACCAGGAATGAACTCTAAAGAGGAGTCGAGGAGAGCATGCTAAAAGCAACACCAGGCGTATCTAAAAAGATGTCCCAAACTGGTGAAGTTACAACACAGGATCATGTGCGTCCTAGGCAGCAGAAGCCACCTGAAATGGACAGAGCTAAACAATCCCACTTCCAGGGAATTAGATTAAAGCTGTGCAATCTTGTTGCATGCAGCTGTAAATGGTGATGGACAATTAAACAACTAATAGAGGACGAGCCTTCATAGATACCCCAATTCCAGGTCACAAGGAGAGCCCCACACTAATGTACAAAAAGGCAGAAGCATTTGCAACTGCATCAACTAGAAGTGCTAAATGAATGATCCACTGTGACCGCCTCCTGAAATTTCTAGCTTCACAGATGCCAGTCTTCAGCCAACTTATACCATTCTCCTCGATATGACTCATGACTGAATATACAATTCTTAAATAAACCAATACCTATTTAAAGAAAGGAATCTTCACAATGGCAATGGAAAGAAAATCGGTTGTCAATATTTCATTTTTCCTGGAACAATCACACAAGGTCAACATTAAAGATATTTTACAGGTAAACAAAACTTCAAATCAAAATGTAAATTTCACTAGTCATTACGATACAAATACCCTCACATGGTTACAACCACTTGCATCACTTCTCATACAAATGAAGTACCACATACAGTCTGTATTTTACCTGATGTTCCTAACCAGGCACACTTTTATGAACTCACTCTTATTTTGGTCACAACAATCCTGATGGTTTAGCCCTCCAGGGTTTATTTTAAGTCAAACAACCAACAATTCTGGTCACAGTCTGGTTCTCTGATCCAAATACTTACATTGCTCTCAGGCTGTTTCACCAAAATACTCTGAAGTTGTTTCCTTTTACTTACAGACATCTATTTTTTGATAGTCATGTTTGCTTCCCCTCATGTGAATTCTATTCTCTGAAATGCAGGTTCTGATACCAGCTGCAATTCCGTCTTATTAGCTCACTATTGACTATTTGATTGAGCTTCATAGCTATCTAGATTACATGAGCTCTTCAGAGAAATTTAAAAACATATTGCTACAATTATCTTGGCTTCACAAATATAATAAAAATAAAACAAACAATTGCAGATGCTGTGGATCTGAAACTAACTAAAACAAATCATTGGAGAAACTCAGCAGATCTGGCAGCATCTGTGGAGAGAAAAGCAATGTTGACATTTTGGGTCCAGTGACTCTTCAGAACTGAAAGTTAATGACAGTGTTTGGTGGCAGGGGAGAGGGAACAAGTGAGATGATAGAAGGACATGGTGCCCAGAGAGAGAGAGAGAGAGAGAAATAGGCCTTTTTTTCCCTTTTGTTGGGCATCATCTCCACCTATCTGTCTCACTCCTCCACTCCAGTCCTGTTATCAATGCAAGATCACCGTTTCCTAGCTGCTTTCAGTTCTGATGAAGGATCATTGGACTCGAAATGTTAACACTGTTTTTCTTTCCAGACGTTGCCAGACCTGCGAAGTTTCTCCAGAAATTTCTGTTTTTGTTTTCATAGAAAATAAAGATAAAGGCTTTTCCCCAATACACAAAGGTCACCTCAACTTCAAAGCCCTTAAGCTCTGACAACATCCCATTGTACTTCATGATTCATCGTTAAGCTAATTGCTTAACCATCCTGACATTATCCATTTTCTTCCATGAACCTCAATTCGTAAACCAACATTATTCTGTTTTACTTTGTCTAATGCTTCCTTAAGAGCATATGAACAACAACCACTGCATTCTTTTCTTGAATGTTCTGTGACTTCATCAAAAATCTCCATTAAATAAGCCGAACACAATCTGGCCTCTAGTAATCGGTCCTGACTCTCTGTAATTAATTTAAATCTCTCTGTTCTGAACTAAGGTGTCATATTTGCCTCTCAATAGTCTCCTGGCAGCAATCCCTGAGTAAGATTGTAAGCTTATGGCAGGTCTTTCTGCTAGAATTACTCTGTTGTTCTTCAAAATGGTCAAATATCACACAACACCATATTCTAGGTATTTGAAATTGCAAGCTCTCAGAGCCCCTGCTCCTTCCTCAGGCAGCTAGTGTGCCATAGAACTTTTATAGTCATCTCTGCAGGCGGATGCCCTGTGGCTTTAACATTTCATTGAAAGGTGACACCCCTTGCATTGCAGTGTTTCCTCAATACTGCAGTCAAGTTTCAGCTTTGACTTTTATATCTCAGGCCTGGAGTGGAACTTCAACAAGAAACCTTGTGATTCAGAGGTGACACTGAACTAAGAACTAAGTAAGCAAAGTAAATAAGTATTTGAGGTGAGGACTAAAGGTAGCAGTTTTGTAATTGATCTGTAGGTATATCTGTAATTTTCATTACATTTCAGGAAAGTATATTTAATAGTAACATTGAAAAAAATTAATTAAATATTTGAAGAGGAAACACAACCAAATAAATGGAAAGCACAAGGAATTGGGATTCCTTGGATAACCATCAAAGAGTTGGCACAAGCACGCTAATCAAAAATGGCTTCCTGATGAAGGGCTCTGGCCCGAAATGTCGAATTTCCTGTTCCTTGGATGCTGCCTGACCTGCTGTGCTTTCACCCGCAACACATTTTCAGCTCCTGTCGATATCATTCAATGATTTAACATAGAACAGTACAGCACAGAACAGGCCCTTCAGCCCATGATGTTGAGCCGATTTAGATGGGATGCAACACAGCAGATGCATTTTGATATGAATAAAGTTAAGCTAGTTTGCATAGGAATAAGTAAGAGTAAAAATATGTAGAACATGAAAGGACATTTGTTGGCAGAGGATGAATAGGAGACCCAATTTTGGAAGCAATGATTAACCATACTCAAAACACCTGGTCAGCTTGACACAATTGGTAATAATCTAGTGGAGTTGTGGGGTTCATATGTAAGGTATTAGGTTGTAAGTCAGAACAAATTAGGCGAACACTACAGATCCATGGTGAGACCGATATGGTGTACAGTTTCAATCACTATTAGAGGGAGATTAAATAACAAAGAAAGGGTCAAGTTAATAAGCCTACTTTCAGAAAAGCGAACAGAGGACTGACATCATTCTGATCTTTTAAAATAATGAAAAGTTGGAATTCACAGATGGTGAAAGAACAGTAACATGCTGGAGTAAAGTGGAGCAGAAGTGATATATTCAAAGGCCTGTACTTGGATATATAAAGAATTTATTTAAAGTTAACATGGTTGGAGTGACAATAATTGTTTCTTCTGCCTCTAATTATCTTTTTTTACAGGCACTGTGACTGAAGGAAGTAAGTGGAGGCCTTTTGGAAGAGGTTACTAAGGAAACTAATTAAACCATCCATTGAAAGCGACAGAACACTGACGAATCAAGGATAATGAGGTTAATAAATTGGTCTCCTGATGTTGAAGTTAAGCTGGCAGAGTTGGCAAGGTTTACCAGGCAAGGGAATTAAACCAGTAGGAATTTAAATAAAATAAAACCTGATGAGTTTAAGAAGTATTTTGGTCTGCAGCATCAGCAGTGATTCATCAGCTGAATCAGAGTTGGTTTATGAAGAAGTTCATTAGTGTTAGAAATGGGGAAAAGTGTTGTTTTTGCAGATATAGAAAAAACATACAGAAAAGAGGTACAGCAAGAGAACTATTAACTCTGCAGGTATTTAGGGAAGAGTATCTCTACTTTTCAATGTATAATTGTGGTTAATTAAATACTAATTTTGGTGTATAATTATTATAGCAAATACGTTCTTTTTAAAAAATTATGTTTTCAGCAAAAAGCTGAAATAACCGAAATGCTTGGGCTATACAAAATGATACAAGTTAATGAAATGTCTGAGGATGGAATGTACCAGCAGAATTGATACAAAATGTTAAACCAGATCTAGATGTACTGTCGACAAAATAATGTGTGTGCCAGCACATACAGAGAGGAAGGTTGCCAACCTGGGGAAGGGGGAAGTAATAAGGGTGGAGCGCAGCTGGGCAGTGGTATGGCACAGTAAGAGAGATTGGGTAATTAGGAGTCTGGAGAGACCTCACTCAGCTCAAAGGATGTAACTGTACACTAACCTGAGTTCTAATTTGCTCATTTGCTTCTGCATTTGATGCCCTTTCTTGCAAGATCGTAGAATAAATTGTCTTGTTTCCAGTTTTGGTGGTCTCGTCTAAATTTTATTAAATTTATTTCTAACAATTAGCAATTAACTAAAGGAGTGAAGGAGTGCTAATTCACAGAATCTGCCTTTCACTGTTATTGTGTAACTTTCAAATCAAAGAAGTCTGCAACAAAGAGTCATTTTCAATGTGCGGGATATGCAAAAATTTGGAACGAACTTTCTGCCCTAAGAGCAGAGATAAAAACCAGAATGCAAACATGCCTTTACAGAGCAGTGTGAGAACATCTCGGTGAAAAGGGAGAGAAAAAAAACGCAACGCTGGTGTTAAATGTGATACACAGTTGAGAGGTTTCAGAGCTGCAAAGTTCCCCATGACAGATGATTGGCCTATTCCACAAAAGTTTAAGCAATAACATGTCAAAATAAAAAAGAACACGGACTTGAGATAATAGGCTGCGAGAAGGGACCTGCTGAATTTGACACTTGCTATGAATGAAAGAACAGGAGCAAGAAGTGATTTTGCTGGTGAGAAATCCTCAAGCCCCAACAAAGGAGCCCAATGCTGAGGAAAGGTATAAAAGAGTGAGTTTCCACCGAGACAGTGCCATAGCCATCCATTGTTAGACCTCACATGGAGGAGTTTCTGAACATAACCTCTGTCAGTCACTGTGTACTGTACTAGATAATGTCCTCAAAACGATAGGTAGCAAGATAATTCTTCCTTTCTAAAGTGTTCTATTGTTGATAATTTTTGAATTTTGTCATAAATGAAGTTTACATTTGATTAGAACATAGAACATAAAACAGTACAGCACAGAACAGGCCCTTCAGCCCACGATGTTGTGCCAACCATTGATCCTCATGTATGCACCCTCAAATTTCTGTGACCATATGCATGTCCAGTAGACTCTTAAATGTCCCCAATGACCTTGCTTCCACAACTGCTGCTGACAACGCATTCCATGCTCTCTCAACTTTGACATCCCCTCTATACTTTCCTCCAACCAGCTTAAAATTATGACCCCTCGTGTTAGTAATTTCTGCCCTGGGAAATACTCTCTGGCTATTGACTCTATCTATGTCTCTCATTATCTTGTATACCTCAATTAGGTCCCCTTTCCTCCTCCTTTTCTCCAATGAAATAAGTCTGAGCTCAGTCAACCTCTCTTCATAAGATAAGCCCTCCAGTCCAGGTAGCATCCTGGTAAACCTCCTCTGAACCCTCTCCAAAGCATCCACATCTTTCCTATAATAGGGCGACCAGAACTGGATGCAGTATTCCAAGTGCAGTCTAACCAAAGTTTTATAGAGCTGCAACAAGATCTCACGACTCTTAAACTCAATCCCCCTGTTAATGAAAGCCAAAACACCATATGCTTTCTTAACAACCCTGTCCACTTGGGTGGCCATTTTAGGGGATCTCTGTACCTGCACACCAAGATCCCTCTGTTCCTCCATACTGCCAAGAAGCCTATCCTTAATCCTGTACTCAACTTTCAAATTCGAACTTCCAAAATGCATCACCTTGCATTTATCCAGGTTGAACTCCATCTGCCAACTCTCAGCCCATCTCTGCATCCTGTCAATGTCCCGCTGCAGCCTACAACAGCCCTCTATACTGTCCATGACGCCTCCAACTTTTGTGTCATCTGCAAACTTGCTGACCCGTCCTTCAATCCCCTCATCCTAGTCATTAATAAAAATTACAAACAGTAGAGGCTCAAGGACAGAGCCTTGTGGAACACTACTCACCACAGACTTCCAGGCAGAATATTTTCCTTGTACTACCACTGCTGTCTTCTGTTGGCCATCCAATTTTGTATCCAGACAGCTAAGTTCCCCTGTATCCCATTCCTCCTGACCTTCTGAATGAGCCTACCATGGGGAACCTTATCAAATGCCTTGCTGAAGTCCATATACACTACATCCACAGCTCGACCCTCATCAACTTTTCTAGTCACATCCTCAAAGAACTTGATAAGGTTTGTGAGGCATGACCTGCCCCTCACAAAGCCGTGTTGACTGCATTTAATCAAGCCATGCTCTTCCAGATGGTCATAAATCCTATCCCTCAGAATCCTTTCTAACACCTTGCAGACAACAGATGCGAGACTTATTGGTCTGTAATTGCCGGGGATTTCTCTATTTCCTTTCTTGAAGAGAGGAATTACATTTGCCTCTCTCCAGTCCTCAGGTATGACTCCAGTGGAGACCGAGTATGCAAAGATCTTTGCAAGTGGCAAAGCAATTGCATTTCTCATTTCCCAAAGCAGCCGAGGACAAATCTGGTCCGGGCCTGGCGACTTGTCAATCTTAATGTTTGACAAAATTTTCAGCACATCAGCTTCCTCTATCTCTATCCATTCCAGCATGCACACCTGCTCTTCAAAGGTTTCATTCACTACAAAGTTTGTTTCTTTTGTAAAAACAGAAGCAAAAAACTCATTTTGGGCTTCCCTTACCTCCTCAAACTCCACACACAAATTCCCTATGCTATCCCTGATCAGCCCTACTCTTTCTTTGACCATTCTCTTATTCCTCACATAAGTGTAATATGCCTTTGTGTTCTCCCTAATCCTTTCTGCCAAGCCTTTCTCGTGCCCCCTCCTGGCTCTCCTCAGACCATTTTTGAGCTCCTTCCTCGCCTGCCTGTAACCCTGCAGAGCTGAGTTTGACCCTAGCTTCCTCCACCTTATGTAAGCTACCTTTTTGCTTTTGACGAAAAGCTCCACCGCTCTCGTCATCCAAGGTTCCTTCTTGCCTGTCTCAGAGGGACATATTTATTCATCGCTTGCAACAACTGTTCCTTAAACAGTCTCCACATATCTATAGTGCCTTTACCATGGAACAATTACTCCCAATCCATGCTTCCTAACTCCTGTCTAATCGCATCATAGTTTCCTCTTTCCCAATTAAATATCCTCCCATTTTGCCTAATCCTCTCCTTCTCCATAGCTATGTAGAATGTGAGGCAGTTGTGGTCACTATCACCAGAATGCTCTTCCACCACAAGATCTGTTATGTAAATGTTTTTCATTGCGCCCACTTCAACAGCACTGAATTCAAATTATTTTCAGGGATATAGTACAAAATGAGGTGTTCCCAAATTTTAATTGGACACTGTCACAAGCCTGACAGCATTGTTCCAGTGTTGAGATTGAAAAATATGTTGGAAAGAGAGAGCTAAGTATTGTCTACAAATGTGTGTATGGCAAGTGAATGCATCTTTTGATTTTGCAACCAACGGAGATGAGGAAGAGACCAACTGTAAATCCATCGCAGACTCCAGAGGTAACAGTGCACAATGGAAGAAGTCACCTTTTTGAGATGGTCTGGCAACAGCTGGGGAGGCTTTGGAACAGGTGGTGATTGAATGTGTTAAAGCTTACAGAGAAGGTGAGGAAGGCAAGGGATTAAAATGCTTCACGTCCATACTCAACAAGGTTGTCCCTGGCTTGTGGGTTGTTGACTCAACAACTCAACAAGGTTATTTTTTCTGACACCTATTATGTCATTTAAATGTTGTGGCAAATGCCTGATTTCACTGATTTGAAAGAGAAATTTTACACCACAATCTTTCCTTTTACACTATGTAATCTCCCAGGAGATGTGAAAAATACAGGAGTATTGGGTGGCATGGTGACACAGTGATTAGCACTGCTGCCTCACAGCATCAGAGACCTGGGTTCAGTTCCTGCCTCAGGCAGTTGTCTGTGTGGAGTTTGCACATTCTCCCAGTGTCTGCGTGGGTTTACTCCAGGAACTCTGGTTTCCTCCCACAGTCCAAAAATATGCAGGTTAGGTGAATTGGCCATGCTAAATTGTCCGTAGTGTTAGGTGAAGGGGTAAAATGAAGGGCAAATGGGCCTGGGTAGCTTGCTCTTCGGAGGGTCAGTGTGGGCTTGTTGGGCCGAAGAGCCTGTTTCCACACTGTAAGTAATCTAATTTAATCTCATTACGAGAAAAGAACAATCTGGAAAAGCATCTGGGTTGAGATATCTTGTCAGTATGGACGGATTGGACCGAAGAGTCTGTTTCCATGCTGTACATCTCTATGATATCAAATAAGTTCACAGGATATGTCCCAGACACAAACTGGTCCAGTTTTCTCTCCAGGAATTTAGGGAGTCATCATCCACTCGTTGCTACCTTCCCCCACCCTCCTCTCTGACCTATCACCTCCATCCCCACCCCCACTCACCTACTATACTCTCTGCTACTTTCTCCCCACCCCCAACCCCCTCTCATTTATCTCTCCACTCTGCAGTCACCCTGTATTCCTGATGAAGGGCTTTTGCCCGAAACGTTAATTTTCCTGCTCCTCGGATGCTGCCTGACCTGCTATGCTTTTCCAGCACCACTCTAATCTATCCACTCCATCAACCAGCAACATATTCCAGTGGCTCACAATTCTTTGGGAAAAGAAGAAACAAAAGTCGTGTTTTATATAGTATCTTTGTTAAAGTTGCGACGTGGCAGATGGATAAAATGTCCCAGTGTTGTTCACTGAAGCATATACTGCAAAATTTGACACTGGGCACAAAAGGAATTCTTAGGATGGTTAGGCACGTATTTAGGTTTTAATGAGCATCTTAAAGAAATATTTAGGTAGACACTCTAGTCTGGTAGAATAAAGCAGACTAAGAATGGTAGAGTGATGAAAATTGGGAGAAAGTGAGGTCTGCATAGATGCTGGAGATCACAGTCAAAACGTGTGCCATTGGAGAAACACAGCAGGTCAGGCAGCATCCAAGGAGCAGGAGAGTCAGCATTTCAGGCATAAACCCTTCATCAGGAATGTGGAGGGAGAGGAGGGGGAGGGGTGCACCCATGTGTGCTGAGAGATAAATGGAAAGGGGAAGGTTTGGGGGAAGGTAGTTGGGAATGCGATAGGAGTTAATGGTGGTAGATTGGAGCAGAGGGTGGAGCGTATAGATGGGAAGGAAGATAGATAGGTAGGACAGTTCAAGAGGGTGGTGCTGAGTTGGAGAGTTTGATCTGGGATGAGGTGGAGGGGAGGGGAGATGAGCAAACTGTTGAAATTTCCATTGATGCTGTGTGGTTGGAGAGCCCAAGGTGGAAGATGAGGCGTTCTTCCTCCAGACATTGGATAGCTTGGATTTGGCAATGGAGGATGCATGGGAAGATGCCAGGAGTGTGTGTGTGTGTGTGTGTGTGTGTGTGTGTGTGGGTGGGGGAAGGTGGGATGGGGGTGGAGGAGGTGGGGGTGGACCTAACGAGAGAGTCACTGATGGTGGGGTCTGACTGTAGGTGGCAGAAATGGCAGAGGATGGTGCAATATATCCAGAGATTGGTGGAGTGGAAGCTGAGGACCGGGGGTTTCTATCCTTGTTGCAGTTGGAGGGGTGGGCTTCAAGGATGGAGGTGCAGGAAGTGGAGGAGATGCACTGGAGGGCATTATTAATCACGTGGGAGGGGAAATTGCGGTTCTTGAAGTAGGAAACCATCTGGGATGTTCTGTGGTGGAATTCGTCCTTCTGGGAGTAGATGTGGTGGAAGCAGAACAATTGGGACTAAGGGATTGCTTTTTAATTGTGGGGGGGGGGGGTGCAGTGGTGGGAGGAAGTGTAGTCCAGGTAGCTGTGAAAGTTGGTGGGATTGACGTAGATGTCTGTGTTGAGTCAGTTGCCTGAAATGGAGATGGAGAAGTCCAGAATGGGGAGAAAAATGTCTGAGATGGTCCAGGTGAACTTGAGGTCAGGGTGGAAGGTGTTCATGAAATTGATGAACTGTTCAACCTCCTTGTGGGAGCATGAGGTGGCACCGATACATTCATCGATTTAGTGGAGGAAAAAGTTGAGAATGGTGCCGGAGTAACTGTGGGAGATGGATTGTTCCACGTATCTGTTGAAGAGGCAGGCATAGCTGGGTTCCATGCAGATGCCCCTGGCTACTCCTTTAGTTTGGAGGAAGTTGTAAGATTTGAAGAAGTTGTTGTGGGTAAAGACCAGTTTAGCCAATCAAATGAGTGTGTTGGTGGATGGGTACTGGTTGGGTTGGCAGGAGAGGAAGAAACGGAGAGCTTGGAAGCCTTTGCCATGGCAGATGGTCGTGTACAGGGACTGGATGTCTGTGGTGAAGATGAGGCATTGGGGGCTGGGGAACTGAATGTTATGGAAGAGGTGTAGGAGGGTGGAGTCCCGAGTGTATGTGGGGAGATCCTGGACCAAGGGGGACAGGATGGTGTTGAGATATGAGGTGGTACATTCGGTGGGGCAGGAGCAGGCAGAGACGATAGGTCAACCAGGCAGCCAGGTTTGGCACCTCATGCTCCCACGAGGAGGTTCAACAGTTCATCACCTTCACAAAGACATTCCACCCTGACCTCAAGTTCACCTGAAGCATCTTGTACACATCTCTTCCCTTCTTGGACGTCTCCATCTGACAGCAACTCAACACCGACATCTACTTCAAACATCTTCCTGATGAAGGGCTTTTGCTGGAAACATCGATTTTCCTGTTCCTCGGATGCAGACTGACTTTCTGTGCTTTTCTAGCACCACACGCTCAACTCTAATCTCCAGTATCTGCAGTCCTCACTTTTGTCTACTTCAAACCAACTGATTTCCACAGCTACCTGGACTACACCTCCTCCCAACCATCCCCTGTAAGTCCGCCGCATCTGCTCCCAGGAGGAGCAGTTACATTCCTGTACATCCCAGATGGCCTCCTACTTCAAAAACTGCAATTTCCCCTACTTATGACTCTAAAGTGGTCAACAATGCCCTCCAGTGCATGTCCTCAAATTCCCGCACCTCCACCCTTGAAGCCCACCCCTCCAACTGCAACAAGGATAGAATTCCTCTGGTCCTCACTTTCCACCCCACCAACCTCTGGATACAACACATCAAAGGTTAGACCCCACCACCAGAGATATATTTCCCTCCCCACCCCTTTCAGCATTCTGCAGAGACCATTCCCTTTGAAACTCCATTATGAGGTCCACACCCCCCACCAACCCACCCTCCATTCCCAGCACCTTCCCTTGCCACCTCAAGAGCTGTAAAACCATGCCCATATCCCCCCCCCCCCACCACCTCCGTCCAAGCCCCCAAAGGATCCTTCCACATCTGGCAGAGAGTTTCCTGCACATCCAAATACCTCATCTGCTATGTCCGTTGCTCTCGATGTGATCTCCTCTACATTGGGGAGACAGGATACCAACTATCGGAACAGTTCAGGGAACATCTCCAGGACACCTCCCCCAACAATCCCACCGCTATGTTGCCAACCATTTCAACTCCCCCTCCTGCCCTACCAAAGACGTGCAAGTCCTGGGCCTCCTCCACCACCAAATCCAAGCCACCCAAAGCCTGGAGGAAGAATGCCTCATTTTCCGCTTTGGGACCCTCCAACCACATGATATTAACGTCGCCTTCACCAGTTTCCTCATCTTCCTTCTCCCAGATCCAATCCTCCAACTCAGCACCACCCTCTTGAACTGTCCTACCTGTTCATCTTCCTTCCCACCTATCCGGTCCACTCTCCGCTCCGACCTATCACCATCACCTCCCACCTGCATCTACCTATCACATTCCCAGCTACCTTCCCACTAACCTCGCCCCCCTCCCATTTATCTCTCAGCCCCCTTGGCAACCCCCAACATTCCAATGAAAGGTTTATATCTGAAACGACGATTGTCCTGCTTTTCGCTGCCTGACCTGCTGTGCTTTGCCAGCGCCACATTGTTTGACTGATGAAACCTGGAGACTGATGACAATTGGGGAATACTCAAGAAATCAGAACTAGAGAACACCTTGCATCTTAAAGGGCTGTGAGGCTAGTGGAGGTTATGTAATGAGAAGTAAGGTCTTGGAAGAATTTGACAATGAAGATAAAAAATTTTAAATTGAGCATCTGCTTTACTGGAACCCAATGCAAATCATTGAACACATCGGTCGTGGGTGAATGGAACTTGGTGCTCACAAAGGTAAGGGCAGCATAATTTTGCCTGAGGATAGAATGTGTTAGGTTTTGAGAAAACAAAAGGCATAGCTGAGGACTTAAGCAATAGGTCAACTGGAATTGGCCTTGGTCTCCAGGTAGATTGAGCTGGTGTTAGAGATGATGTGGATGTAGCCAGCAGCAAGGTTGTGAAGAGTGTGGTTCAGCCTGAGGCAATTGCCATGAAGAGACTTGTTTGTCAGGTGGACCAAAGGCCTGGGCTTCAGTGAACCCAACAATAGTCTTCACAACAATATATTCAAAACTAAATGGCAAAGTAGATGCACAGTTCTATTAAATACCACTAGAGGGTAGCAAAAGATCACACTCAGTCCTCCACAGGTCAGTCAAGAAAAACATTCTTTCTGATTTCAATATTTGTTTAAAAATTATACTGATTCAAGTTGAATTTTGGTATTGATATGTTTTAGAAATTAATTCCAATTTATCAATTTCAAATGGTTAGATTTTGTAGAAAAGCCTTGATAATAATTTTTCCTATTTTCAATTTTTTGGTATAATTTAATGAGTCATGAACAAAACTACATTATATGGTTTGAAATGTGATAATGGGACATTGTAAGTGTTTTTTTAAAAAAAGGCACACATTTTGATGTGTCAGCATCAGCGGTCCTTGAACACTTCTCAAGCATCTAATCAGCTGGCAATTTATGTCAAACGATTTGTTAATGGAATCATAGACTGCACACAAAAAGTGTAAAAACCCTGATATTTTGGTGAGAGCTTAATGTAGGGTCTAATTATATAATGGAGGCTTTTGGTAGGAAGGTACATTCCAACTCTTTTCAAATGTTTAAGCAGCGAGAAGTAGTCCTGGAAGATGCAGAATGGCTGAAGTAAAACTGCAAACTTATAGCGTGAATATGAATAAACTAAACATACAATAAAGGTTTCCATTTATTTGGTACCTCTCACCTCTTCAGAACATGCCTAACTGCTGCATCACAAATGAATTTTTCAGGCATAAATGGCAGGCAATTTGTGGACAGCAAGGTCCCACAAACCAGTAAAGAAAATAAATAATCAACTATACTGTTTATTTGATTTTTGATTGAAGGCTGAACTGATAAGTTAAATAACTGGGAACGCTCCCTACTCTCCTTTAGCACCATACCTCTTGCCAATGTGCTTGTTCAGAAAGTTGAGCCCAATGCATTAGAAACTGAATCATGAACCCATTATTGCTGCCTGTCCCTTGCCACCCATTCTACACCCTGTTTGCTGCCCACCCCATTATCAGTTCCCCACACCACCCTGCACTTTGTGGTTCTCCAGTCTCTGCTCTCCTCATTGCTTAGTTAATTGGCTTTGGTGCATACAGTTACATACCAGCTCCTGGAGATCAACTTTGCAATTCCAACACTTTTAACAATAAGTACACGGAGTGGAGAATATGGATGGATTCCTTGCCTCAAATTCTTTGACAAGGCAGTTTTAAGAGACTAGAGCTGAAAATGTGTTGCTGGAAAAGCGCAGCAGGTCAGTCAGCATCCAAGGAACAGGAGATTCGACGTTTCGGGCATAAGCCCTTCTTCAGGAATCGTTTGGGGCTTGAAACGTCGAATCTCCTGTTCCTTGGATGCTGACTGACCTGCTGCGTTTTTCCAGCAACACATTTTCAGCTCTGATCTCCAGCATCTGCAGACCTCACTTTCTCCTCGAATGTTTTAAGAGACTAAACAATTGTGCTGTTCATCTGTAAGAAGTTATTGTAAACTTTCACATCAGTGAAAGTGGTGTCACAGAAACTGCAATGTGTGTAGTGAATGTGTTTCCTACAGCTGTGTTGGCAGTGAGCAGAATCTTGGGCTTATCTGAAGAGGAGCAGAAAGGTCCCACAAAGGGAAGGAAAGTATTAGAGGATTTGTTGCACGTAAAAGCCAACTTTAGAATTCCTCATTTGGAATTGATAACCGGCAGACAAAATGCACAACAATTAACACATTGATTTGTCAGTAGATGTCATAACAAGGGCAACAAATACCTCTTGTCATTGGATCAGATCATGGAGTTGGTGGTTACCTCAACACTGATGAAAGCAGTCCAACAAGATCTCTTGGCAATAAAGAAAATCAAAAGCATTCATTCGCTGTTAACAGACGGCAGAAAGTAAGAAACCATTGCAGCCCCACTGTAGGGCAATCTTATCTACAAGCATTAACTGCAGCTTAACACTATTGACACTGTAGCCAGGATACAAAAAGCAATCTTCCAGTTATAGGACAAGTATGCTTTCCACATTATGAATATAACACATTGTGTCGACAAAGTCAACTAACAAACCTTTTTTGCCACAGTAAACATTATTTGTCCAAAGAAAACTGGAAACATGTATTCATTAAGATTAACATGGGAGTTAGTGCAAATATCCTTCCAATCTGAATTATAATGGGCATGCACTAGGATTCCATGCTCTGGGCTTGACCTCGCCCCTGCTCTGGACTTGACCTTGCCCCCGCTCTGGGCTTGACCTCGTCCCTGCTCTGGACTTGACCTTGCCACCGCTCTGGGTTTGTCCTCGCTCCACGCTCTGGGTTTTACTTTGCCCCTGACCCAGGCTGTCTGCTCTTGCTCTCGTCACCAGCCTCTTCAGGCCACATGTTCCTGCTCTCTCCACAGCCCAGTTTTGTAAAAGACTGTCATGCTTGAATAATGTACAGAATATTTTGATTAAGTAAAAGAGAAGTCTGTTTTCTGGAATATCACGGATGTTGTTGATCACTTTCTTAAAATCTTTATAGACAAAATACCACATAAAAGAGTGGTTAAACAGGGGAATGCAGGAAGGGGGTTTCTGATGACCGAAGAGCCCAGAACCAAGGTTTTAGTCTAAAGATACTGGCTAGACCATTTTGGACTGAGATAAGAAGAAATGTCTTTACCCGGAGATTGGTGAGCTTGTGAAATTCTGTGCCACAGCAAGCAGTTGAGGCCAAAACATTGAATGTTTTCAAGTTGGATTTGATATCGTTCTTAGGGATCAAAGGGTAGGGGCTGAAAGCAAGAACTGGGTGTTGACAGTCTTTCATACAACTGGACCGAATCTCCTTAATTAACTCAAACCTCTTGATTTCCTTATTGTTTTACACCTTTCCACAATATGGTTCAGAGGAAGTGAGCTCAATCTGAGTAGGTTTTTTATGAGGAAACATTGGATTGGCTGCACTTGATTCCACTGGAATTTAGAAGAATGAAACATGACTTGATTAAAGTCTAAATGATTTTGACTGGTCTTGATGCGATGGGTGTGGAAAGGTTATTTCCTCTTGTGGGCCAGTCCTGAATTAGGGAGCACTGTTTTAAAATTAGGGATCATCCTTTTAGGACAGATGAGCAGAAATCTTTTCTGAGAGTTGTCTGACTTTGGAACTATTTGCTTTAAAATGTGGTGGAGGCAGGGTAATTGGATATTTTTAAGATAGAGGTAGATAGATTCTTATTTGGGTGGGTTTCAAGGGTTGCCGAAGTTGTTAAGAATGTGGAATTTGAAATACAAACAGTTAGGCTTTGATTTTATTGAATGGTGGAGTAGGCTTGAGGTGCAGAATGGTTTTCCTTCTCCTACTTTGTATGTTCACAAACATCCCATATTCTCGAAATGTGACAGAATGAAGCAGGATTAACATCGGATTTGAAATTAGAGAGGTGCATTTAGCAGTCTAATGAAAATGAAGAACAAACTGTTCTTTAACCTGTTGGTACATGTATATAAGCTTCTGTATATTCTGTCTGATGGAAGAGGTTGGAAGAGAGTATCATCAGGGTGGAGGGGTCTTTAATGATGTTGGCTGCCTTTGCGACGCAGCAAGAAGTGTGGATGGTGTCCATAGATAGGAGGTTGGCTTGCATAATGATCTGGGCTGTGTTCACAACTTTCTGTGGTTTGTTATGGCCTTCTCATGTGATTTCTAATAGTTGACCTCCCTGTGTCTACATAGCTTAACACTCTAATTGTGGGTGTTGCACAATCTTAAACAAGAAATAAATCAGCTTTAATGTCAGCGAAGAGTCAGAGTTCATAGACCTGCTAACTGCAAACTGTTTACCATCGAGATAAAACAACTGGCATAAGGAAAACATCGATAATTCTCAAGCAATGTCAGTGAAGCCGCAATACTTGAGCTGCTATTCAGTTATTGTTTTGTGTCTACTCTCAAAAAAAATCTTGAGCAGCTGACTAGATATATTTATTGTACACTTAAGATTTCCAACGCCCTACTATTAACAGGGTGTTGTTGCAACAACACACTGCTTTCAAAACATGAGTAATAGAAAAAGATTATAAAGATAATGCATGCTGATTCTTGTTTGTCTGAGATGAAAACAACACCGTGGGTGTAAAGTAATTCATAGTTTAAAGATAATATGAAGGTGAAAGTTTCAGAAATTCCACTCTAATTTGTTGGATGAGAGCATGAGTTGGAAATTTGGGTATTAAGGTCTGTATGTTCGATTTTTGTCTTGATTGATCAACTGCCAATTGATTCTAAAGATCAGAAAAATAAGGACTATCATTATACATGAGTGTGGAAGTCAAATAGGATTCTGCACAGCAATATGGAATTCTCTTGCAGTTATCCAAGAGTTAATATGCAAATGTGTAAAGTACATTATTATGTCTAGGTTGTTGAGAGAAATGGGGCAAAGCTTTGATTTTACTGTTCTAATTCTCCACTTCTCTTCCTCCTTTTTCTAAAGGAGGTAAGTGTTTAAGATACTGTTCAATAAGCTAATGAACCAAGCCACTGAACGTCAGGTTTATTAAATTGTGGAGAGAATCTCAGCTGGAGCCAATGTTATTCCAACCCAATAACCACACTGGAAAACAATCCGGAATAGAAATCTTGGTTGATTTTTCCATTCTTCACCCTGGGCTGTGAAGGATCACCCCAGTATTCCAACAGTTGCCCTGGGCAAGATCAGAGCTGAAAATGTGTTGCTGGAAAAGCGCAGCAGGTCAGGCAGCATCCAAGGGGCAGGAGAGTCGTTGTTTTGGGCATGAGCCTTCTTCAGGTCCAAGGAGCAGGAGAGTTGACGTTTCGGGCCTGAAGAAGGGCTCATGCCCGAAACGTCGATTCTCCTGCTTCTTGGATGCTGCCTGACCTGCTGCGCTTTTCCAGCAACACATTTTCAGCTCTGATCTCCAGCATCTCACTTTCTCCTGGGCAAGATCAGCTGACTTAACAGGACAGTAATAAAATCTGAGACTGTCTGATCATTGCCACAATAGCATTTGGATATATTTTTAGTGTATCTTCTTTCAAAATAATTTCTTCAAACTAGAAAATGAGTCTCAACTTTAAGAAAAAATAGAAGTTACAAACTGCAGTTAAGACCTACTGGTAAAATTGCCTTGTACAATAGAAAAGAAAAATACCAAAAATTGCAGTATGCCAACTAAGTTTAAGAATTAAACTTCACGTTATGAAAACAGAATGGCTCTGCTTTTGTCATTAGCAATAAAGAAATGGCAATTTTCTTTCACTCACCACTAGTTTTACATTTTTTTATGTAATCATGGGATGAGGGCATCATGAGCTAGACAGGTACATTAGGGACATTTAAGCAACTCTTGGGTAGGCACACAGAAGTTAGTACAATGAAGGTTATGTAGGTTCATCAGATCTTATGATAGGATAGAAGACCGACGCAATGTCTTGGGCTGAAGGGGCTGGACTGTGCTGCTCTAATTGCCCATCCCTGAGGGCAATTAAGAGTCAACCACATTGTTGTGGTTCTGGGGTCACATATAGGTCAGACAAGGTAATACTGGCACATTCGTGGGTTTTCCTGACAATCAGCAATGGATTCGTAGTTATTATTAGACTCCAACAGGTTTATTTGAAAGCACTAGCTTTCGGAGTGCTGCTCCTTTATCAGTGCTTCCAAATAAACCTGTTGGACCATAACCTGATGTTGTGTGATTTTTAACTTTGTACACCCCAGTCCAAAACCGGCATCTCCAAATCATTGTTGGACTATTAATTCCAGATTGTCATTCAATTCAAATTCCAGCATCTGTTATGGCGGGATTCAAATCTGGGTCCCCAGAACATTGCCTGCGTCTCCAGAGCATTACCTGCGTCTCTGAATTAACCATCCAGTGACAACGCCATTAGGCCATCACCGCCCCTAAAAACATGGGGTTTTAGAGTATAGTTATGTTCAAATGGATAGTCTGATCCAGCATGGTGTACTCTAGAAGGTATCTGTAAGAACAATGAATGTCTTTAACCAATGGGATTGAAGAATCACCGTTTAGACATTCAGATTCTAAACCAGGAGGTATAAAGCAGGAAATGTAAATTTAATTTGAATCATGCCTAGAAAGAAAGGATTCTGAGAAGGGTGGGAATAATATAGAATGATGAGAAATGCTTATTTAATATTCTTTAAACATTGTTTAAATACTGAATTATGTTGCAAAGTTAAGTTTACAAGGGTCAGATAGGTAGGTGTTGATCATGACTGATACCATCTTTATAAATCACTTGCATCTGAATAAAGTGGCCTGACTTTCTCTGCTGTGTGTAGTGAGTAATTAATAGGAGTTAAAAGCAATTTCGCATCCCTATCTTGATTTTAATGCCAATTCTATTACTAAAGCACTGTTATGCAGGAAAAGGGTAAACTGGAGTTTCTGCCCAATTTATTCCATATTTATCCCAAGGTGAGTATCACTGTTATTCTTAATTCAATATCTACGCCATGATATTCACCTATAAGAGTACGCTGTGGTTATTTGAAAGGAAATTGATAATGAATAATACTAAAATTAATTCTGAGTGAAAATGCTGAAATTAGATACAGATCTCGGAGACATCGAAAAGTAAACTCTTCCTCAGGATAGGGTAATTTGCATATGGTATAAATTCCCCGTATGTACAATTTCTCTTCATAGACAATGCAGCTTTGGAGTTTTGTGACTCCACAGTAATTTATGGGAACAATTTGTGACACAAAATATCAATTTGTATTTGATAAAGACCCATAACCACCAGATGACATTGGCTGTATAACTCACAGAAGTACAGGTGTGGTGTTAAGTTGATGACAACATAAATACTTTATTTTCTGTAAATAAACAGTTCACAGTGATTTTCTAACTATTAAATTAAAGCACTTTATATGAATTCTATGCAACAAAGCAAACAAATGCTAAAATTATTTTAAAAAGTACAGAAACTGGCATGATGGCTATGTGTTTCAAATAAGTATTTATCACAAATTTAGTTAATTACATGTCAGTTAGGATTTGAGAATTTGACAGATTTGGGGCATACCCAATTTTTGACCATTCATTTTAATGACTAAAATCAAGAGGTCATAAATTGCAGTGTCATAATTCTAACTACATACTTTAGTTCCAGAAATGTCCTTCTGATATGGGAAGTTTCATCCTGGGAACACAAATACATAACATTTAACATATTATTACAACAAAGATGGGAAATCTTTGTTGCAGAGCAAAGCTCTGTTATGATGCTTGTTATGATGCAGAGCTGGGCTGAGGAGTGGCAGATGGAGTTCAACCCTGCCAAGTGTGAGGTTGTCCATTTTGGAAGAACAAATAAGAATGCGGAATACAGGGTTAATGGTAGGGTTCTTAGTCAGGTGGAGGAACAGAGGGATCTTGGGGTCTATGTACATAGATCTTTGAAAGTTGCCACTCAGGTGGATAGAGCTTGTAAGAAGGCTTATGATGTATTAGCGTTCATAAGCAGAGGGATTGAATTCAAGAGTCGTGAAATGATGTTGCAGCTGTACAGGACTTTGGTTAGGCCACATTTGGAGTACTGTGTGCAGTTCTGGTCGCCTCACTTTAGGAAAGATGTGGAAGCTTTGGAGAGGGTGCAGAGAAGATTTACCAGGATGTTGCCTGGAATGGAGAATCGGTCGTACGAGGATAGGTTGAGAGTTCTCGGCCTTTTCTCGTTGGAACGGCGAAGGATGAGGGGTGACTTGATAGAGGTTTATAAGATGATCAGAGGAATAGATAGAGTAGACAGTCAGAAACTTTTTCCCCGGGTACAAGAGAGTGTTACAAGGGGACATAAATTTAAGGTGAAGGGTGGAAGGTATAGGGGAGATGTCAGGGGTGGGTTCTTTACCCAGAGAGTGGTGGGGGCATGGAATGCGCTGCCCGTGGGAGTGGTAGAGTCAGAATCATTGGCGACCTTTAAGCGGCAATTGGATAGGTACATGGATGGGTGCTTAATCTAGGATAGATGTTCGGCACAACATCGTGGGCCAAATGGCCTGTTCTGTGCTGTATTGTTCTATGTTCTATGTTCTATCCACAGACAACTGCTGAGGGAGAATTAGTTGTAAATTACAAAAGTTTGCACTGAAGTACTCTTATGTCTGATTCATGAAGTTGTCAATCCGAATCATATTTCAGAGTCTTGAGCAATATTGACTTACAGATCAACATAATACACTTCCCTTTTTGATTAGATTAGATTCTCTACAGTGTGGAAACAGGCCCTTTGGCCCAACCAGTCCACACCGACCCTCCGAAGAGTAACCCACCCAGACCCATTTCCCTCTGACTAATGCAAGTAACACTATGGGCAATTTAGCATGGCCAATTTACCTGACCTGCACATCTTTGGACTGTGGGAGGAAACCCAGAGGAAACCCACGCAGACACAGGGAGAACGTGCAAATACCACACAGACAGTCGCCTGAGGCTGGAATTGAACCTGGGACCCTGGTGCTGTGAGGCAGTAGTGCTAACCACTGAGTCACTGTGCAAATTGAGGCCCCACTTCTTTTTCAAATGGACATGAAGCTCCAATAGCTGTACCAGAGCAGTCCTCCAATGTCCCAATGTCAGCACCGCCTTCCTAACCTGCAATCTTTTTCCTGACCTCTCCACCCCCACCCCACTCAGGCCTATCACCTTCACCTTGACCTCCTTCCATCTATCACATCTCCATCGCTCCTCCCCCAAGTCCCTCCTCCCTACCTTTAAATTAGCCTGCTTGGCACACTCTCCTCATTCCTGAAAAAGGGCTTATGCCCGAAACGTCGAATCTCCTGCTCCTTGGATGCTGCCTGACCTGCTGCGCTTTTCCAGCAACACATTTTCAGCTCAGTCCTCCAATGTAACCAAAATAGATAATCTGGTCAGTTATTTCACTGCCATGTGTGGCACCTTGCAGTACTTCATTGACTGTAGAACACTTTACATTGCATTTAGACTGTAAAAGGTACTAAAGTAAGTGTCTTTTTTTTCTTTTATCATTAGAAATAATTAAACAATGCTATGAGATAATGAGAGATTGCAGAGCGATCTGTACATGGATCACAAAGATTAGTCTTTTCATGATGACAGATCATAACCTTGGAATACTTATCGAGGTATTGTTCTTCTATGATTATGTGTATTTTATAAAATGAGGTGACACAGGCAAAGAAACAGAGCTGGGAGAGTGAGGACAGCAGATGTTGGAGATCAGAGTCGAGAATGTGGTGCTGGAAAATCACAGCAGGTCAGGCAGCATCTGAGGAGCAGGAGAATTGACATTTTGGGCATAAGTTCTTCATTAGGAATGAGCCGATGAAGGGCTCATGCCTGAAACGTCATTTTTCCGGCTTCTTGGATGCTGCCTGACCTGCTGTGCTTTTTCAGCACCACACTCTCGACAAAGAAACAGCTGGTAAATTCTGAGCAATATGCTTCAGTGACTGTCTGGGAAGCCTGTATGGATTATCCTCAGCCTTGTGGGAAAGTCTGGAAGGTCACGTATGATGGGTGTCAAGGAAACTTCAAGAAAAAGGACTTAAAACAGAGAAATTAAGTGCAAACTGAACTGTAATTTGCTGTCAGACTGTGAATATTATCAGGTCAAAGAGAGCCATCTGGATGATACAATGTCTCTTCAAGAATGCATAAAAACAGAAGTTAAAAGTCAGTTTCAACCCTGTTCTCTGTGTGCTACTGGGCAAAGGAATGTGATGTGAGGTCACAGCTGAGAAATCCCCACTGCAGGTTAAACAGAATAGTCTCCCTGTCTCTTTTGTTGGAAGCCAGAAAGCAAGGGGTAGGACAGTTGGAAGGAACAATGGCCTTTCCAAATCGAGCATCATAAAATCTGTGGCTCACCTACCAACATTCGTGCTACTGGCATCATCCAATATAATATAATATCCCATTGTCTACTCTTCATGGAACTAGGAAACTGAGCCATATATCATTTCTAACTTTTACGTTCTTTTGGAACTCACCTCTCAATTGTAATCAGTGTTTTATTAATCCATTTGTGGGATGTGGATGTTGCTGGCTGGCCAACATTTATGACCTGTCCCTAATTGCCCCTTGAGAAGGTAGTGGTGAGCTTTCTTCTTGAACTGCTGAAGTCCTTGTGCTGTAGTTTGACCCACAATACCCTGAGGGAGGGAATTCCAGAATTTTGTGACAGTGAAGGAACACTGATATATTTCCAAGTCATGATGGTGAGTGGTTCTGAAGAGAACTTGAAGGTGGTGATGTTCACAAGTATCTGCAGCCCATGTCCTTCTAGATGGAAGTGGTCATGGGTTTGGAAGGAGCTGTCTGAGGATCTTTGGTGAATTTCTGAAATACATCTTGTTGATTGTACACACTGCTGCTACTGAGTGTTAGTGGTAGAGGGAGTGGATGCTTGCAGTATCAGTGTTGAGTTAATGTTTATTTCTTGTGTTCATAAAACCCATGTACTCACCAAGAAAACCTGGTTAAATTAGCTCCTTTTGAAGCTTAAATTCATTTAGGAGAAGGACACCCACAAGGGAAGAGATCCTTTCTTATATTAACTTTGTTGCAGGTGGATGGATAATGAAGGTGGGTCAGTTCATCACTCCCCACCTGAGAACTGGGTATTTCACTTGGATTTGTGATAAATTGATGTATCTCACCCGATGATTAGTTGTAACTGTCTGCAGGTACAGCACGTAACTATGAAAGCTAACAGAATGTTATTGTTTATTGTGAGGAGAATTGAATACAAAAGTGTGGAGATTATGCTTCAGTCATTATACAGGGCACTGCTGAGACCATATCTAAAGTGCTGTACATAATAATAACTTCCTTATTTAAGGAGGATGTAAGTATGTTGGAAACAATTTAAAGAAGGTTTATCCAACTGACACCTGGAATGAGTGAGGTGTCTTGGGAGGAAAGGTTGGATAGGTTAGGCTTGAATTTGCTAATTTGAGGAATAAATTGATTAAAGTATATTTAAATCCCAGGGAATATTGATAGGATGGATTAGATTACTTACAGTGTGGAAATAGGCCCTTCGGCCCAACAAGTCCACACCGACCCGCCACCCGCCCATACATTTACCCCTTTTACTTAACACTACGGGCAATTTAGCATGGCCAATTCACCTGGCCTGCGGGAGGAAACCGGAGCACCCGGAGGAAACCTACGCAGACACGGGGAGAATGTGCAAACTCCACACAGTCAGTTGCCTGAGTCGGGAATTGAACCCGGGTCTCCTGGAGCTGTGAGGCAGCAGTGCTAACCACCATGCCGCCCTAATATCTTGTTGAAGAATCTAGAAATAGGGAGTGCCATTTGAAAAAGAAATAAGGGTCAGCCATGTAAGACAGAGATGAGGAAAATCTTTGTTTCTAAGGTTTGAGAATCTTTGGAATTCTCTTCCTTTAAAAGGTAGATGGATGTAAAGAATCTCTGAATACTTTTAAGTTGGAGGTAGACAGATTCTCAGATAGAAAGGCAGTGAAAGTGTATCAGGTGTCACATTGTTTTATGTGTACTGTTGGCTTCACCCATTTTCCCAAAACTGCAAACGATTTCCTTCCTTTTCAAAACAGGCCCATGTTTTTCATTTTCAGTCCATAGCGTGAAAAGAAGTCACCATTTTTTTTGACACTGAGTCCTCCACAATCCCCTTCTCAGTTGTGGTGACCAAGCCAACTTCCCCAGAATCCCCTTTGGTCGCTTCTCATCATCACTCTTTGTGGATACTGTTGTTCTTGGAGAAAGGAAGAGGCCTGGAGATTTGCTAGAGTGTTCAAAATCGTAATGGGTCTGGTCGAATCATAGAAACCTTATTGTGTGGAATCAGTCCATTTGGCCCACTGAGTCCGCAACAACCCTCACACACAGACCCAACCCATTCCTCTGCATTTCCATGGCTAACCTATCTATCCTGCGCAACCCTGGACAATTTGGGCAATTTACTGCGGCCAATCCATGTTGCTTGCACATCTTTGGACAATAAGAGGAAACTGGAGGAAACCCACTCAGACACAGAGAGAAAGTGCAAACTCGCGACAGATAGTCACCAGAGGCTAGAATCAAATGCAGGTCCCTGGCTCTGTAAGGCAGCAGTGCTAACCATTGTGTTACTGTGCTGCCCAAATAGCTAGGGAGAAACAATAACTATTCAATTGGGTCAAAAACCAGAGGCAATGGATTTTAAAACGTTTTTCCAAGGAAGCAAAGGGAAAATGAGAGAAATTTAATTCAGAGTTTGCATTTCAGGTCCGGTGACCTTTCCTCTTTTGGTTTTTATTTAGTAGTAAATAAGCATTGGAGTTTGACCCTATCCAACAAAACAAATTCAAGGCATGTCTTACTTGTACAAGATGATATATGCTTACTTTTGAGGCACCAGAAGGATCCGAAAACTGAATAGATCCACATCTAACTTGGTCAGAAAGACCATAGATGGTGGTCTTTCACCATTGTGCCTTGGCAGCAGATGCCCCAAACTTTAGCACATCCCTTAGTACGTAGCCTTGGACCTTGGAATGTGCCAGTCTGCAACATTCAGTCAGGGTCAACTCCTTGTTCTGGAAGACCAATACGTTTCGGGCGGATCAAAGAGCGCCTTTCACCAAGTTGATGGTCCTCCAGGTGCAGCTAATGTCTGTGTCTGTGTGTTCCAAGGATCAGAGCTGAAAAATGTGTTGCTGGAAAAGTGCAGCAGGTCAGGCAGCATCCAAGGAGCAGGAGAATCGATGTTTCGGGCATAATCCCCTTCTCAGCTCTGATTTTTCAGCTCTGATCTCCAGCATCTGCACTTTCTCCTGTTCCAGGGATCAGCCCATAACAACATAGAGTCCTGAGTCATTAAGCTGCTTGGGACGAACCTCAACAAAATCCATTGCTTCTTTCGCAAGATATCTTTTGCAAAGGCACATGCAGTGGATAACAATAAATACTGAATGTTTCAACAGAGCAATCTTTCTCTGACTGCATAATTTCCCTATCTGTGGAATAAGAATGTGACTTTACTATTTAGAAATGTTAAGTACTTCAACTCCAGGGATGAAAGTAATTTTCGGAAAACATTCCTTTCTGTTTAAGGAAAGTATTTGAGCAGCTATCTCTTGTGACAATGCAAACAACACCTCATTAAAGATTAATGATCATCGCCTGCCATTAGAGACCTCCTGAAATAAATGACATCATTACTATACATGTGATTGATTAAGCCAATTATTTTACAATTTCAATCCAACAAGATAGAATAAAACTTTAATAGACTTGTGAGTAGCAAACTCATACAAGGCATACTTTTGCAGCTACAAAATACACGCTATTCAGATCTATTTGGACTTTTAAAAAAATTACAAATTGCAATAGTTGTATGCCACAATATTCTGCACTGATATGCTTCCTTGCAGTTTTAATGAGTAGATTAATGGATCTTTAACCTATTCCTACTTATCTTATAATTTATTGTACCAAGGAACAATACTATAGTTGTGTCAGTCTGCACTAATTATGATGTTACACAGGTATATGCATTATAGCAGAGAGATGTGAATGCGGTGACTCAATAAACACTAATATTGGAAGTCACATCATTTAGTTAATCAGTCTAACATTAAGTTTTAATCTCATTAGTTCACATGGTGATTTAGATATTAGCATGAGCCCTGCTTTATGGTAACATCATGAAAATGCCTGGCATTGTAGAAACCAATCAAAAAAATTCAGAGATAAAGAATAAGTTTGATATCCTTTTACTTAAGTCTTTCTACAGCATCAATTAACCAAAACCACTATTAACAGATGAATTGGTGATTTCTTTAATGTGCAGCATCGTTCTCTTTTTCAGTTGATTGCTCTGTTTGCTTACATCACAGCTCAAAAGAAATGAATGAACTGTGAATATTTTAGAATTTGTGGACATTAAGAATAATAGCAGCTGCTGTTATCAGCCTCATTGGCTTAAATATGTCATTAGGATATATTTTTGAGTGATCTCCTCCCAAGATGAGTCTTGCTTAATGGAAACATTGACTAAACACAGAGATTAATGCATCTCATTTATCTCATCCTCAATGTTTTAAATCTTAATAATTGGAAAATAGAATGCACTAAGAACCACATTGAAATTGCTGATCTATGTTGCAATCAAGCAAAATTCTGTCATGGAGGTGTGTCTCTGAAAATGAATTGGTTAAAGCTGAGATTTAAATGAATCAACAGACCTGTTCTTGAAATAGATGATAATAACTCTGTGCTACACTCTTGAAATAATGGTTAATGTCTATATGCTCGACTCTTACATCTGGGAGGAAATGACTACATTATTGGATTAAATCATAGAATCACTACAGTATGGAAGCAGGCTATTTGGCCCATTTAGTCCACACTGACCTTCTGAAGAGCATCCCACTCCCCCAACCTTATCTCTGTATTTCCCATGGCTAATCCACCCAATCAACCCATCCCTGGCTACTATGGACAATTTTGCATTGCCAATCCACATAATCTACACATCTTTGGACTGTGGGAGGAATACCACACAGTCATGGAGAAAACGCGCAAACTCCACACGGACAGTCACCAATGGCTGGAATCGAATCCAGGTCTGTGGTGCAGTAAGGCAGTCGTACTAACTACTGAGCCACTGTACTGCCCTTGACCCAAGAATAGTGGGTCAAGAGTTGATTTATTACTAAAATATTTTAAGTGCTGTTTAAAAAAGTAAGTATTGAAAACATGTTTAAATGACGAAAAAAGTTCTGCTTATTCTGTCCCATTTTTCTATCCCAGACTGCAGGCACCAGATGAATCAGCTGTACATTCTAATGACTGATGAAGGACATCAAACTATACATTCCACTGACAATTGACAGTTGACAGTGTGCAGGTTGTACTGCACTTGTAAGCCTCAGGGAACATTAGGTGTGGTTCTGCTATGGGACAGCACTTACTAAATAATCCAGACTGTGCTAAGAATCACAATGGAAACTAACATAGGATTATTAGTTGGGTTCATTAATCATTTGTATGAGCTAGAAGCAAAATGTATTAACAGACATGACCCTGTTTTATTTTTTATATATTTAATTAACTTGTATGGACATGTGGTGTCACATCTCCATGGCTATCATATCTTGACATAAGATATTATAATATGCTCACATCATGTGAAATTCCACACCATGAGTGTAAATGTGTGAACATAAGAACAGGAAAAAGTCATTCAGCCTGTTGAGCTACCCTGCCATTCAATGCAATCATGGGGAGATGTCAAAGTTGATGTTTTGGGTGTAACTTCCCTACCTCCTGATGCTGCCTGGCTTGTTGTGTTCTTCCAGCCTCCTGCTTGTCTACTTTGGATTCCAGCATCTGCAGTTGTTTTGTCGCTTTTCAATACAATCATGGCAGATTGAACACTTCAATACCTTTCACCACTCCATCCCCATAGCCACCATGTACACCACTAGTTATTAGAAACTCACAGTTCTCCTGTCTTTCGCTCTCTCTCCCTCTTCTTGCTGAGATTGGCAGCTCTCACCTTGACAGATGGGACTGGCAATCAGTGCCTATTGTAGGGATTCCATTGACCCTCCAATGACAGGGTCTATCCTGCTATGCTTGATTACATGACCAGCCTGATTCCTCCCCTTTAATTGTCTGGACTATTGAAAAATTGTAGTGGGCATGCCGACAGTACACTGTTAGCCAAGCAGCTGGAAGTAGCCCTCTTTCCTATTCCTAATTGGAATGCCAATTAATCCTGAAAATGGTTAGCAAAGCTTATGGAATCTTTGGTATCATAAATAGAAATATCCAGTGCAAAAATAAGGAAGATAGGTTGACCCTTTATAAACCACTAGTTGGGCCTGAAGAACTGCATCCAGTTCTTTACCACACTGTAGGAAGGATGTGATAGTCACTCAGATGATGTGGAGGAGATTTACCAGAATGAAACAGAGGATTCGTAAGGGGCATGACAGGATAAATGCTGAGAAGATGTTTCCCCTTGTGGGAGAGTTTCAGACCAGAGGGCATAGTCTCATAATAAAGGGGCACTAATTTAAGACTGAGACAAGGAGGAATTTCTTCAGAGGACAGTGATTCGTTGGCACATGCAACTGTGGGGACAGTGTTCTTGTGTATTGTAGATTCTTGGATCAATAGGGGAATCAAAGGTCATAGAGTCAGAGACGTCTACAGCATGGCAACAGGGCCCCCGGCCCAATTTGCCCATCCCACCCAGTTTTCACAATTCAAACTAGTCCCATTTGCCTGCTTTTGGCCCATATCCTTCTATGGAGATAATGAGGACAGCAGATGCTGGAAAGTTAGAGTTGATAAAGTGTGGAGTTGGAAAAAGCACAGCAGGTCAAGCAGCATCCGAGGAGGAGGACGGTTGATGTTTCAGGTTGGAACCTTTCACGCAAGGTCCTAACCTGAAACATCGATTCTCCTGCTCCTCTGATGCTGCCTGACCTGCTGTGCTTTTTCCAGCTCCACACTTTATCAACCATAGCCTTCTGTTCCTACCCCATCCATGTGCCTGTCTAAATGCTTCTTAAATGAAAGATCGTACTCACCTCCGCCATTACATCTGGCAGCCCATTCCAGACACTCGCCAACCTCTGTATTAAAACATCGCCCCTCTGGACTCTTTTGTATCTCTCCCCTCTCATCTTAAATGTATGCCCTCTTGTTTTAGACTCCCCTGCCATAGGGAAAAACTGTCAGCTATCTACATTATCTGTGCCTCTTATTTTATATAACTCAGCAAGGTCTCCCCTCAGTCTCCAATGCTCCAGTGAAACATGTTGCTGCCTTTCTAACCTCTCCTTATAACACAAGCCTTCTAGTCCAGGTAGCATCATAGTAAATCTTTTCTGCACTCTTTCTAGTTTAATAATATTCTTTTGACAGTAGAGTGACCAGAGCTGCAAGCTGTACTCCAAATGTGGCCTCACAACATCTTGTACAGTGCAACAAGACATCCCAACTTTTTTACTCAGTGCTCTGACTAATGAAAGCTTGCATGCCGAAAGTCTCCTTCACCACCCTGTCTGCCTGTGACTTCATTTTCAAGGAGTTATGAGCCAGTACGCCAAGATCTCTTTGTTCTATAATTCTCCCCAGCATCCAAGCATTGACTGTAAGTCCTCCCCTGGTTTGCCTTATCAAAATGCAACCAACTTGTTTTTATCTAAATTAAACTCCATCAGCCATTCCTCAGCCCAGAGGCCCAAGTGAAGATTTTGTTGTATTCCCAGATAATCTCCTTCACTTTCTACTATACCATCAGTCCTGATGTCATCCTCACACTTACTAACCATATGTCTTAAATTCTCATTCATATAATTTATATAAATGATGAATAACAGTGGGCCCAGCACCATTCCCTGTGGCACACCACTGGTCACAGGCCTCCAGTCTGAAAAATAATCCTCTACCACCACCCTCTGTCTTCTACTGTCAAGCCAATTTTGTATCCAGTTGGCTGGCTCTCCCTGGATCCTGTGAGATTTAACCTTATTCAGCAACCTACCATGCAGTACCTTGTCAAAGGCCTTGCTAAAGTTCATGTTGACAATGTCTACCGCATTGCCTACGTTTTGGTCACCCCTTCAAATACTCGGTCAAATTCATGAGACACAAATTTCCCACGCACAAAGTCGTGCTGACTATGCCAAGCAAGTCTTCACCTCTCCAAATGCCTGTGGATGCTGTATCTCAGAATCCCCTTTAACAACATACCCACCAGGGATGTGAGGCTCACTGGTCTGTAGTTCCCAAGCATTCCCTGCAGCTTTTCTTAAATAATGGCACAACATTAGCCACCCTTCAATCTTCAGGCACTTTACCCATGGCTGTCAACAATACAAATGTCTCCTCTAGGGTCCCAGTAATTTATTTCCTAGCCTCCCACAAAGTCCTGGGATACACTTGATCAGCTCTCAGGGGTTTATCTACCTTAATGTGTTTCAAGACTTCCAGCACTTTCTCTTCTGTAATGTGGACTCTCTTCAAAACGTAAGGTTATGGGGAAAAGATTGGAAAGTGGATGTGAGGAATGTCGGCTCATCCATGATCCTACTGAATGGTGGAGCAGGCTTGAGGGGCCGAACAGCCTACTCCTGTTGCTATTTCTTATGGTCTCATGGTCTAATGGTCCAGTGGTTGGGTGATTTTAGTTACAAGGATAGATTGGAAAATTGGGCTTATTCTCCTTGGAGCAAAGGAGATTACAGACAGATTTGATGGAGATGTATTGAATGTTGACAAGTTTGGATAAGACAAGCAAGAGAAAAAGAAACAACAGTTCCATTAGCCGATGTTACAAGGACAAAGAGAGAAAGGTTTAAGATTCTGGACAAAAATACAGGGGTGGGGAGGGCTTGGAGAACTTTTCATTCCCCAGTGGTTTGTTTTGACCTGGAACTGACTGCTCCTGAATGTGGTAGAAACAGAGACCCATGATTCCAAAATGAAATTGGATGTGTGCTTGAAAGAAGTTGATTGGAATGTCTACAGAGCTAAAATAGGAGAATAAGACTAACTGGATTATTCCATGGACATCTGCATAGACTGAGTAAGCCAAATAGTCTCCTTTTCTAACTGGATATTTTCTCATCAACCTGTTTACACACCTCCTGGAGCAGGTGGAATTTGAAGCTGGATGTCCTGGCTCAGACATAGGGACATTATCACTGTACCACAAGAGCCCATCCTCCACCTCTACTGTAAATGACCTGACAACTTTGTACCCCAGCAGATATTCGCAACTTAACCAGCATATGCCAGAAAAAGATGAATTCATCATTTATCTCATTGCTGTATGCAGGACCTTGTGGTATACAATTAAAGCACTGCACTTTTCTGCTTTACTTTAGTGCATACAGAAATACTTTACGGCTGTTTAAGCACTCTTGGACATCTTGATGTTGTGAGGGAATAGACTTTCTTCCTTCATTATGTCAGGCAATTATTGGGAGAACTCAAGGTGGAGCATTGTGATGGGCAGAGCCAAATGTTTGTTTTTGAGGTGAAAATGGCGGTTTAAACAGTAAGTAGCAAAATTCCAAACATTATTTGAATTAATGTGTTTTGGCATCAATTTTGGATACTTATTACTTAATATGAACAATTATATTATGGTTATCTTGACTCCCAAATGCCTATACTCTAATCTTTGTTACTTGCACTATAAATAAGTAAGGATAATAATTGACCTGATTGACAGAGGTAGTTGCCTGCAGTTACTTTGATCACAAATGCGTGTAAAAAGGCATTACTGGTGGTAAGCCCTGATTACATTCTTATGAACACAATCACACGAAGCAAATCATAAAAAAAATGTTTATTTCTGCTTGAATGATTATAGTGTTTAAAACAGTTGTCATCATACCTGCTATCTGTTTTAAATGTAAACAGTAACAATGAAGTTTGCTGCTGATAATTATGTCACAAGATTTGCTCAAGGGACAGAACACATATATGCAGAGAAATCATTGCAGCTTATTAACTAATGGTACTCGTTTAGTAATCAGAAATTGAGTTCAGATACATTCTGGAAAAGTAAGCTAGTTTTGTTTGTGATTTCCTGTCCATCCCAAACTGGCTGCTGAACTTTCCGGACTCCAAGTAAATCCTGATGGCAATGGAATGAGGCCATTAGAGTAGGCCATGATTGCCCACAAGAGCTTCAATTGGGTTCACTGTTTTTTTTTTGAAAGATTAGATTCGACTCCCTACAGTGTGGAAACAGGCCTTTCAGCCCAGCAAGTCCACACTAACCTCCGAAGACTAACCCACCCAGACCCATTCCCCTACATTTACCCCTGCCTAATGTACCTAACACTTTGGGCAATCTAGCATGGCCAATTCATCTGGCCTGCACATCTTTGGATTGTTGGAGGAAATCAGAGCATCCAGAGGAAACCCATGCAGACACAGGGAGAACATGCAAACTCCACACAGTCAGGAGTGGAATCAGTCAGGTATTCCTTCAAAGCCTTCTTAATTTTCGTCTTAAAACTGATGATCTCACTGCTATCTGAAACATTACACTGCAATGTGAAACAAACATTGCGATAATTTTTCTGTTCAGCATTTCTAAAGATGTGTGTTTAATTTCCTAGAATATCGTTCCAAACTTTTCATTGTTAATTACTGTTCTATTGTGATTCATGGTTTTGTATGTTTTTTCAATAAATGTCTTCCTTCACTTTTCCTGTCACAGTCACGGTTTCTCTGTCTGCAACAGTGTTCCACTGACCTTGAAGAATCTAACAATCTTTATGACATGGATTTCGCCTTTCCTGTCATCGATTTGATTCTCCAGCCAAATCACAGGGATCTCCAGACATTCAGTGAAGGTAATGTCAACAAGCAGGCTAAGAATAAGAACATTGATGTTTTCTCACAGACTTCAAAGCAGGAAGTAAAATCCATTAAATATTTAATCTTGTCTAATTTAAAATTGTAAGGAAAGCTAGTGAAACAAACAATTTAGACACATAAATAGAGCTTCATCCCCTGCTCCACTACTGGTTTGTTTGAAGGTGGAATGGACATATAAAATCTGCTGGGCAGACTATTACTTACTGTCTACCTATCTTTGCCATCTTTTGAACCATATCACAAGGTGACATTGGATGGCCTGCTCAACAGGGTGGCATGGTGCCTCTGTGGTTAGCGCTGCTGCCTCACAGTTTCAGGGATCTGGGTTCAATCCCAGCCTTGGGTGACTGTGTGGAGTTTGCATGTTCTCCCTGTGTCTGCATGGGTTTCCTCTGGGTGCTCTGATTTCCTCCCACAATCCAAAGATGTGCAGGCCAGGTGAATTGGCCATGCTAAATTGCCCAAAGTGTTACGTGCATTAGGCAGGGGTAAATGTAGGGGAATGGGTCTGGGTGGGTTAGTCTTTGGAGGTTAGTGTGGACTTGTTGGGCCGAAAGGCCTGGTTTCACACTATAGGGAGTCGAATCTAATTTTTCACAAAAAAGAACAGTGGGCCCAATTGAAGCTCCTGTGGGCAATCATGGCCTACTCAAACAGCCTCATTCCATTGCCATCAGGATTTACTTGGAGGCAGGAAAGTCCAACAGGCAGTTTGGGGCCAAGACCAAGTGAGGAAAATCCTGAAATCTTCCCCTCATCACAAAAATTAGACAAGGTGAAGTTATATTTCTGTATTTACCCTGATACCGGATTGACTTCTTTCTCTATTTGTGTTTTGGCATCTGAAGTCAAATGGAGAAACTTGAATTCTAATGGATATCTATACATGCAGAATTAGGCCAGCACTCCCTCCCCAAACATGCAAATTAATTGGAACTACTTGCAATATAATTACCTATAGATTGTGATTCTGAGCAAAGCTTTTATCAAGTGAATCACTTATGTCGTAATTCGATTTCATAGCAAATAATTTGAGTGAAATAATTTAAACATAAATATAAGGGGCAGATGCTCAGGAATATGATTGTTTATATGTAAACAAAAATATCTGTAGGAAAATTAAGAGTGAAGGACTGGGAAAGATGTATGTATAAGAATCTTGGAATTAGTCCACAGGAGTACTGCGTGAAGCATAGTAGCAGAATAATCATGCTACTGGCCTCTTAATCTGGTAGCCTGAATTAATGCTGTTTACATAGAGCCCAAATCCTATCATTGCTGCTGGGGAGATTACACTCAATTGGATAAAATCCATAAGATAAATTAGATGATTTTGAACACTAGTCTTAGTAATGTTCAAAAAGCCCATCTGGTTTACTAAACCCTTTATGGGAAGGAAATTGAGCATCCTTTACTCAGTCAGACTTACATAAATCACCTAACAAGCTACCCAAAATCAGAGAATTGTTACTGTGCAGAAAGGGGTTATTCAGCCCCTATAGCTGCACTGGCTCTCCAAATGAATGCTTCACTTAGTGTCATTTTCCTGACTTCTCCTTGTGACCCTGCACATTGTTCATATTCAAATAACAGACAAGATGTCCTTTTGGGGATTTAACACTAGTCAAAGTGGGACAGTTCAAAAGGACAAACACGTTAGGAGGCAAAATAAGGTGATAGGTCCCATGGGAGGCATAGAGTCATAGAGATGTACAGTACAGAAACAGACCCTTCAGTCCAACTCGTCCAAGTGACCAGATATCCTAAATTATTCTAGTCCTATTTACCAGCACTTGGCCCATATTCCTCTAAATACTTTCTGTTCATGTATTCATCCATATGCCTTTGAGAGTCATAGAGTCAAGAGATATACAGTACAGAAACAGACCCTTAAGTTCAACTCATTCATGCCATCCAGATATTCTAACCTAATCTAGTCCCATTTGCCAGCACTTGGCCCATATCCCTCTTAACCCTTCCTATTCATATACCCATCCAGATGCCTTTTAAATGCTGTAATTGTACCAGCCTCCAGCACTCCCTCTGGCAGCTCATTCCATACACATAGCAACCTCTGCATGAAAAAGCTGCCCCTTAGGTCCCTTTTATATCTTTCCCCTCTCATCCTAAACCTATGCCCTCTAGTTTGGATTCCTCCACTCCAGGGAAAATACCTTGTCTGTTTATCGTATCCATGTTTCTCGTGATTTTATAAACCTTTATAAGGTCACCCCTCAGCCTCCGACACTCCAGGGAAAACAGCCCTAGCCTATTCAACCTCTTCCAATAGCTTAAACCCTCCAAACCTGCCAACATCCATGTAAATCTTTTCTGAACCCTTTCAAGTTTCACAACAGTCCAAAGCTTAAAGGAAGAAAGCAAGAGGACCTACAATTTAAAGGCCAGAAGGGAGAGGGTGCATAGAAGCAAAAACCTGTCACTAAGTGATTTAGCATTCCAAGTGGCATTTTAGAGTACTTCAGGTGCAGCAGACACAAGACATATCTGCACAATGACTGCCCTGCAGGGATAGTTAATGTCCCAACTGTAATAAACATGGTCATTTATATAAAAAAAGGCGTCATTTCAAAACTTCAGTCAGTCGAAATAAAAAGCAATAGAATTTAAAATGTAACCTGTTCCAGGGAATAGGGATGAGTCAGTCACAGAAGATTGGCACCTGGGTAAAGATCAATGATCTACGTAGTAAATACTGGTCAGTAAATCTCAGAGTAGAGGGATCAAAGACGATATACTGGAGCAGGTTTTTGTATACTGTCAGATTGTTTAAAATAATTAGAACAGATTAAATTAAAGCATTTTTCAATCAAACTACCAGGATCAAGAGGAACAAATTTGAAATTAAAAAGTCAAATTAAAGCAAGTTTAATTATAAATACAGAGAAATAACTGAACCACTCAATAGATTAGAGAACCAAGATTCTTCATATCTCAGTTTGAGATTAAAACTGATCTTTAGTTAGAGTAAATTCCTGAGTAAAAATGCAACACAGGCATTAGAAAATCATTTCCTAAATTATACACGTGGGAGTGGGCAAATTGAAAGAAAATGAGTACCACATTACACTGCAGGTAAATGTATACCTATTTGTCTTATTACTCCAAGAAAGATACCCCACCCAGGTATGGATAATGTGAAAGCAGAAAGTGAAGAAATACAGGATAATTTTGCCAATTGCAGTAGTCATTAAATGGTGGTTAAGTGTGGTCACTGCCCTGAACTAAATCGGTATATGAGGATTTGACCTGACCCAACTCAATAAACCAGTACATCTGAAATCTATCCAGTGGTATTTGTTGTTGATCACCTAGCTAAACTGGCAGAAAGTACAATGTTCACAAAAGTATATGCTAACTACATTTTACCAAGTACCTTTGGACCAGGAAACAAGATTACAAATTATTTTTATATCATGTTTTGGTCATTATTGTTTCAACAGACTACACCTTGGAATGGTATCTGCCACTGAGACAGTCCAGAGGATAATGTCCAATATACAAGAAAGGAAGGATGAAATAAAATGTCACATTAATGATATTCCAATGCAACAGTTGCACAGAGTAGTGTGCTTGTAGAGTTAGGGAGATTTTGAAAACATTGCAGGATTAAGATCTAATGTTATGTACTATGTGTGAATTTGCAAAGCTTATGATTATTCTTTGGTCACATAGTTCAGACCATAGGAATAATGGGTGATCCTCAGAAAATGAAGGTAATGAGAGAATTTGCACAATGCAGGAGTTCAGGCAGAACTACAATGGTTCCTAGGGATGCTTAGCCAAGTATGTGATGAAATATGTATGAAAGACAGAAATTGAAAGTTTTTAGGGCAATTTGGAGGAGACTTGCAAACAAAAGCAAGTTTAGATTCTTTCCTTAAAGGATTTCATTTAATTCCGAAAACAAATCCAGTTACTTCAGTGAAAAGGTTTAGTTAGTGCATCTTCTAAACCAGGACAACTTGGTTAGAAATCTGACTTTATTTGAAGCTGAGAAGGAATAAGCTTTCAGTTTTGTGAATATTTATGTAATAAGACTTGCACTTCACAGGAAAGAAACTGGGGAGAATCAGTTCAGCAAACTTAAGATTTAGTATAATGATGTAAATACAGAGCACAACTGGCGTTACACTGGGCATGTGCTGCAGCAGCTTTTACTAGCAGGGCTGCTGCCAGATAGGGAGTTGAGATAAAAGGAGCATTTTCAAGATGGAAATCTGTAACTCGTGAAGTATCACAGCTGAGGCCACAATTATTCACAATTTGTGACTTAGATGAAGGAGGAGGATCTACTATCAGCAGGTTTGTGCATGGTAAGTGATATGAAGATTCTGCAGAGGGATGTGCAGAGGAACCTCAATTATCCGAATGAGACGTGTTGGGAGTATTTTGTCTGGATAATTGAATGTTCGGATAATCAAATGCCAGATAACACAGTTTAGCCAAGCATTGGGACCTTGCAATCTTGTTCGGATAATCCGAAATTCAGATAATCGACATTCGGATAATTGAGGTTCCTCTGTAACAGGTTAAGTGAATGAGTAAGAACTTAGTATAATGTTGGAAAATGTGAAGTGTGTACCTTGTCAGGAAGATTAGAGGAGTTGAGTATTATGCAGAAAATCTTTTAATGAAAAAATACTGCTGAAAGATGCAGTACGGAGGGACTGCACATAAATCACAAAACCTAGCACACAAATTCAGTGGGTAATGGGGAAGGCAAATGGAATCAATCTTTATTTCGAAGAATTGAGTGTAAAAATAGGGAAATCTCGCTAAAACTATACAAAGCATTATTCAGACCACATTTAGAAAACTGTGAATAGTTTTGGTCCCTATATCTAAGCAAAGCTATTCTGACATTGGAGGCAATCCAGAGAACTCTTATAGAGAGAGCTTGTGTAGGCTGGTGTTGTACTCACTGGAGTTTAGAAGATGAGAGGTGACCTTATTGAAACATAGAGATTCTTAGGAGAGTTCTGAGGAAGGATCGTTGGATTTGTAACATTAACTCTGATTTCTCTCCAGAGATGCTGCCTAGCTGCTGAGCTTTTCCAGCAATTTCTGTTTTTGTTTCTGATTTACAGCATCCGCAGTTCTTTTGGGTTTTAGATTCGTAAGAGCCTTGGCTAGATAAATACAGAGAGAGGTAGCTTTCCTTTCTTGGCGATGTTAGAACCACAGCATGTAATCTTAGAGTAAGGGGTCACCCATTTAAGATAAGTGAGGAGGAATTTCTTCTGGTAGGTAGTGAAGTTGTGGAATTTTTTTTCTGCAGAAGGCTGTTGGGCCTGTGTTGTTAAGTAAATCCAAGGCTAAAAGTTTTAGTCAGTAAGGGAATCGCGGGTGAAGGGGCAAAGACATTAATAGGGTAATGAGGATTGTCAGACTAACCATGATTTAATTTACTGGCAGAGCAGAATCAATGTTCTGGATAGCCTTCTTCTACCCTTTAACCTAATGGTGTATGTACCAGAGGCCATTGTAATACTGCTGCCTCTTAGGTTGTGGGTTGTAGGTTCAAGCCAAGACTTCATCACATAATAGACATTGTGTAAATGATGGAGAGGTTGTCTTCCTCTGTTGGAGAAGTATAGAAGTAGGAAGATGTAAAAGTAACAAATTTAAGACAGCTGAGGACTTCATTTATCTTGGAGGAATCTTAGTTAATGGAATTCTCTTCTGCCCAGAGCAGTAAGATGCTGGCTCATTGACTACATATAAGGTTGAGTTAGAAATATCTTTGATCAGTTATAAAGCTGAGGGATATGAGGGACAGATAGTGGAATTGATCCATGATTCCATCAAATAGGAGAGTAGATCTAAGAGGCTGAACGGCCCATCCTCTTGAATCTTACATGTATAGAAACAAAACAAAAGGTTGCTGTGTTATATATAACGCTTGTTAGCAAACCCAAAGCCCAAGAAACAAAAGGGGCAGTAGCAGCATGGATACAGAACTGGCTACGAGATAGAGAATAGAGAATTGTTGTGAAAGCTCTTTTGAGAGTGGACAGAGGTTTTTCCGAGGAACTCCTCAAAGTTCAGTACAAGAGCCGATGCTATCTTTTACATGCATTAGTGACTTGGATTTGGAGGTACAGAGCATAGTATTGAAATTTGCAGACGGTATGAATTTTGGTTCAGATGTTGCTGGAGTTTAAAAGGCTAATATCAGGCCAACCACTTGGCAGATGGAATTCCACGCAGGAAAGTGTGAGGTGACACATGAAGAATGAAGTGAGAAAACTTCATGTAGCACTTCTGGAGGTATCTAAGGAAATATGGCACAAAATGTGGGCTCGAATAGGCTGAATAGCCTATCCTTCTCCTGAGTCTTGCATGTTTAGAACTTTAAAAAAAAATGCTACTGTTTGCATGTAAGGCTTGTTAGCGAACCCAAAGTCCAGGAAACTAAAGGGGCAGTAGCAACATGAAAACACAACTGACTAAGAGATAGAGAATAGAAAATTATTGTGAAAGCTTCAGGGTTGGCACGGTTAGCACTGCTGCCTCACAGTACTAGGGATTTGGGTTCAATTCCAGCCTCAGGTGACTGTGTGTCGAGTTTGCACATTCTCTCTGTGTCTGCATGGGTTTCCTCCGGGTACTCTGGTTTCCTCCCACAATCCAAAGATGTGCAAGTTAGGTGAATTGGCTGTGCTAAATTGCCCATAGTGTTCAGGGATGTGTTGTTAGAGGCATGAGTCATGGATAAACGTAGGGGAATGGATTTGGTTGGGATACTGTTCGCAGGGTCAGTGTGGACCTGTTGGGCCGAAGGGCCTGTTTCCACATAGTAGGGATTCTAATTCCAATTCTAAATCTTTTAAAGTGGCAGGACAGGTTAGCAAAGCAGTTAATCAAAGCATCCTGAGGTTTATAGTCACAGATGGCTGGATGTTATAGTTTCCTGAATGGGCAGATTTTCAGCCATGGTGGTGTGTATTTGAAATCTGACAAGTGACAATCCAAGCTCTTTCCTGCCCACCCCGGTCCATTCTCTATGACCTGCATGGCAGAATGTGGTGGGTAAGGCACACCCTTTGGCCTGTCCAACTAAGTGGCAATTAAGGGCTTCCATCTGCCTCCACAGCAATAATATGCTGGACATTGGCAGATGCGCCAGAGTGCAAAGTCCATGTTCAGAGAATAGACAATATAGATGTGGATGACACATCAATCAGGGGGTGCACCACACATATCGAGGGCATTCTCCCCACCCCCAAGATTTCATCTCTACCTTTGTTCTTCTCTTCCACCTTTCCTCATGGCTCTCCTTATGGTGATGATCTCTTCTTGCCCTAAATGCCCAAGGTTACCTCATGGTGGTCCTCATTGCCCTTCTTTGTGACAGTGCTTGCAACACCAGAGACAACCATGACCAAAGGTCTGGTGCTGCAGGGGGCTGCTGGTTCTACTAATGAAGCAGATTAGCCAGCAGCTTTTAAGGGTGGGTCAACCAACCCACGAAAGAGCAGGAGTCCAACACTCATCCTGTTTACGCTATCCATTGTGTGTTATTACCATGGGGCAGGCCTTATAAAAGCCGTTCAGTTTGAGACTAAACTTTTCTTCAACAGTGAACAAGATGTGAGCAGTATGTTTCCATCTCACCATAAAATCCAGTGTTCAAATTACAAAACCCAGGAACCCATAATAAGCCGACATAAATCATTAGTTTGACTGCTGCTTCTAAGCACAACATTTAGGAAAGTGTTCGAGAGAGTGCAGAAGAGATTTACGATGATTGTTTGAGAAATGAGTGATTGCAGTTCCAAGGATAGATTGAAAGGCTGGGTTTGTTCTCCATAGAGCTGAAAATGTTCGGAGGAGATTTGATAGAGCTGTTTTAAATCATGAATGATTTGGATGGAGTAAATAAAGAATAACACCGTTTTGAATGGCTGAAATGTCAATATATAGAAGACACAGATTTAATGTGATTCATAAAAATACCAGAGATGGTCAGAATTTATAAGCATTACTGATATGGTAGTGAATAAATATGTATTAGTATGGACTTAGGTAAATATGTGTGAAGGAAATGTTACAGAGACACGGAAAAGTAACAGGCAAATTTAACTCGCTGAATTGCACTTTTAAAAAAGCCAGTGAAGACTCAATATATGAATCAGCCTCTGTTTATCTTGTATACTCCTTGAGTCTATGGTTCTGTGATAATCAAGGCTATCACTCCCAATGTTGCACAGATGGAGGTGCCATCTTTAAAATATATTAAGCTGAAATCTCATCTATGCTCTCATGTGGATGCTAAAGATTTTATGGTTTTTTTTCAAGGTTTTGGAGATTTCTTCTAGTTCTCTGGCCACATTGTTTGCTTCAGTCAACATCACTAGAAGGTTACCTTGTCATTAACTTATAAGATCAGAAGAAATTGGAGCATGAGTTGGCCATTTGGTCTAACAAGCCTGCTCCACATCAGATTAGGTCATATCTGATCTGATTGTGGCCTTACCTCCACTTTCCTGTCTGTCATAAAGTCAGACAGCACAGAAACAGACTCATCGGTCTAACCAGCCCATGCCGACTATAATCCCAAATTAAACTAGTCTCACCTGCTTGCTCCTTTTATCTCATAGCCTTTACCTTCCTTGTGAATCAAAGATTTGGCTACCATGAGCTTCAGTGGATTCCTATCTTGACCTGGTGTATTGTTGTTGTTGTTGGCACTTTGTTATGAGCAAATTATTGGCTGAATTGCCCGATTTTAAAGCAGTAGATGTTCTTTAAAAGTACTGCATTTTACTGAAAAGTATCTTGGGAAATCCTAAGAGGGTGAAATGTGCTTCATAAATGCAAGTTCTTTTTTTTGCGAAGGACATGTTATCAAGATATCCTTGCAGCTCAATGATCTATTGCTCGTGGAGAATCAGAAAGCTGGAGGGCAACACACCATTGAAAAGGTTACAAGAGTTAAAATGTAATAACTGTCGGCTAAACGTCTGCAGTATATAAGATGTTTAAGACATTAAATTGTTACTCCAATGTCACATTCTCAATGTGCCACTGGAGTTAAAAATCCTCCTCAGACTTGTGAACATTATTAAAATACATTGAGTGTTTTTTTAAACTCAGAAATCACGTGCCAAATGCTTTCACTCCTTGTTCCTGCAGAAACCTCATCCGTGACACATGGAAAAATGTTCATTTACGTCAAAACTCATGGTGTGAGACATTTTACAAATTCCTTTTCAGTGCTAATATGTTTGTTCTGTTCTATTACACACTGGAAAAAAAAATCACGGGAAAGAGTTTTTATCAGTCTATCTGTAAACATTTAATCGGAAAAGTAATAATACAGACATAGTATAACGTAGTCAGTGCTAGAGGTCAACATTTTCTTGTTTGAGTGTGAGAAGGTTTATTGAGAGTCAAGCTCAATCTCCAAAACATGTGAGGTACATAAAAGCTTCAAGTTTTCCTGACAACTGATTTTACAGCAGGTGCTCTTTTCCTTCCCAAATTTAATAATTTTTGAGGGGTCTGTTGAAATTGAGGGAGAGAAAAACAGTGACAGGAAATAGGTATATCATCTTCCGGGTATAAAGTAATATCAATATTACTTCTGAGCGAATGCTAAAAACAGTTAGGGAGTTGACCCTTCCTCCACTTCCAGAAAATGAAGAAGATCTCCACATGGGAACAAGATCACCATGCTGAGACAAGACCGTCACACAGGGACATCACTACATCACCACACAGGGAGACCATCACACAAGGAGACCACCGCAAAGGGAGACCACCATACAGGGATACCACCACACAGACATCACCACATCACCACACAGGCAGACCACCACACAGGGAGACCACCATGCCGAGATCCACCACACAGGGAGATCACCACACAGGGAGATCACCACACAGGGAGATCACCACACAGGGGAACAACCACACAGGGAGATCACCACACAGGGAGACCACCACACAGGGAGACTACCACACAGGGAGACTACCACACAGGGAGACCACCATACAGGGAGACCATCACACAGGGAGACCACCATACAGGGAGATCTCCACACAGAGAGACCACCACACAGGGAGACCACCACACTGGGAGACCACCACACTGGGAGACCACCACACTGGGAGCTCACCACGCAGGGAGATTACCACGCAGGGAGACCTCCACAGTGGGAGATCACCATACAAGGAGACCATCACATAGGGAGATCACAACACAGGAATATCACCACACAGGGAGATCACCTACAGGGAGATCACCACACTGGGAGACCACCACACAGGGTGATCACCACACAGGGAATCACCACACTGGGAGCTCACCATGCAGGGAGAGATCACCACACGGGGAGACCACCACACAAGGGAACCACCACACAGGGAGATCACCATACAGGAAGATCACCACGGCAGGCCAGAGATATTTCCAATGTATCTGTTGGGTCTGTTTCAATAATGGGACATGCCCAGGGTTGATGATGGAGAAATCTGAGAATCTTTAAGGCTTGAAATGTTGTTCAGTCAGGCTGACCCAGGAGCTCCTCTTTAACGCAAAGGCAATTAAAGGCCAATTCAAAAATTTGAACACATTATTATTTTGGGCACTTCTTGCCAGGGCTAGATAAGAATTCAGGCAGTCAACTCACACATAGCACTGTTGTCCTTTATTTACCCTAACCATTCCCCCCCCCTTCCACCCAACCCCACTCCCTGTCATCGTAATGGAGTAAGTTTTGTTCTTTGAGTAAATGTGACCCCCTTTCTCTTATAAACTATGGGGTTCATGTACAACCACTTTCCTCCTAAAATACTTACTTTGGCAGACTGAAGCTGAGAAACATCTGAGCAAATGTAGGTCATTCTGTGCATCAAACCTGTTCCACCATTAAGAAACAAAAGCAGAAATTGCAGGAAAAACCCAGTAGAGTTCTGATGAAAGGTCACTGACCCCAAAATGTAAACAGTGTTTTCTCTCCACAGATGCTGCCTGACCTGCTGAGTTTTTTCCAACAATATCTGTTTGTCTTTCTGATTTCCAGCATCTGCAGTTCTCTGTTTGTTTTCCTATTGCATCAATCAATTCAATCATCCACCTCAATGTCACTTTCCCATGGCAGATTCCACATTCCATGAGGAGGGACAAATAGAAGTCCTGTATAGCAGGTCACTCAGGAGCAAAGTCTAAAAGATAGCGGGGTTCTGGAACTCCTTCTCTCGAAACTGTGAGGAATAAATTATATTTTAGGTGATAGTATCAAGAGATATGGTGCAAAAATGGATAAATTAAACAGGGGTACAGATTAACAATGATTTGATTGAATGGCTGAGCAGGCTTGAAAGGCTGAATATTCTGTCCTCAATCTAAATTTACAAGGATGTTGCCGGGGTTGGAGGGTTTTGAGCTATAGGGAGAGGCCAAATAGGCTGGGGCTGTTCCCTGGAGTGGTCGTGGCTGAGGGGCGACCTTCTAGAGGTTTATAAAATCATGAGGGACATGGTTTGGGTGAACAGCCCCCTTGGGTGGGGGTGTCCAGAACTAGAGGATGTAGATTTAAGATGAAAGAGATTTGAAAGGGACCTGAGGGGCAACATTTTCACACAGAGTGTGGTGCGTGTATGGAATGAGCTGCCAGAGGAAATGGTGGAGGCTGGTACAATTACAACATTTAAAAGGCATCTGGATGGGTATATGAATAGGAAAGGTTTGGAGGGATATGGGTCCAATGCTGGCAAATGGTACAAGATTAATTTAGGATATCTAGTCAGCATGGACAATTTGGACTCAAGGGCTTATTTCCATGGTATACGATTCGATGACTCTGTGTTTTTATACACTATTAGATACAGAGAACAGCAAGGGAATTTTACCAATTGGACAAAATGGAAACTTAAGGGGAATCTTTCAGATTTATTCTTGGCTTTACTACAACAGATTTATTTAAGTGATGATAATTGAAATTAACTGCTTTGAGAACATGCGTTGTGGCACGATCACGCGCCCACCATAAAGTCAACATCATCTATAATCTTTTAAATGCAGGACGGATAATCAAATAACTGATATAAATGGCCACTTTAATTATCCGAAAGAATTTGCTTTTAGCTTGTGCCCTGCTGTATGTGTGGTAAATAACTGCTGTTTCAGTGGATTATTTCGATCACACGTTCTTATTTGTTAATCATTTCAACAGCAGGTTTTACAGCTTCATCCTTGAGGTGGCGCTAGAATACAGTATGGATAAATTAGACCCAGATGCATACACACAAGTTTAATTCCTCTCATACCTGGTTCCTGCATTTATTCAGCTACCCAAAACCATATGATATTTTAAAACATCCATTGTAACTACTATAGCGTAAAAGATATATGAATTAAAATCTATGCAAACTTAACCCTATCCATTTTTTTAATCTTAAAGGTAATAATAGTCAACCTTACTTTACTAAGAGTTAAATGACAGATGGTGATGATTCATATTGACATAGTGGGCACTTCAACAATATAAACATACACCAGTGAATGATGACAAGGGAATAAGATGGATATTAAAGCAGTTGAATACAAGTGCATCTGCAGACTTACATAATGACAACCAAGTGCATTTATTTGTTCCAACTACTTCCTATTTATGTCAGTTTTAATAGACAATGGAAATTGTTATTTGCCCAATGCTCATTTACGAAGTGACATATGTCTGCATTGTTTGTTCAGTCAGATATGCATGTCAGACCTGATTCTGTGTTACTAAGGTCTTATCCTTCATCTGTAATCCTGGAAACTGCCACACCTAGCACCTCTTACATCAGGTACTTTCCACACAGCAGATGAACTTTCTGATTGAAACAGAGTCCAGGAAAATAGTGAAGAAGTCAACAATGCTTGTTGCTGAGCCTTACAGTATGATATTTAGTTCTAACTGTAGAATCTATTGAACTGTAATGGAGCATTTTGTTACTCTGACAGTATTTATTTGATTTTCAACTTTGGCTTTTGTGAAATTACATGTATTGAAATCTTCCCACCAGGGCTTGTGTTTTCTCCCAATGATATTTAAGCACAAATCATTCTTCAGGCACTTTTTCTTTGAAAGAAGCTTGCACTATTGAGCCCCTTTAACATTGAAAATGTCTCAGATTTCTGTCTGTAAACCTGGCTGAGATGAAAAGAGGTATATAAAAATGGGAAGCCCTGAGTGTAGGGTCAAGCCTATGTAGTTGAAGGTACGGATAAAGGAGCAGACGTTGCAGGTGGGGGGTGGGGTTGGTTCCTTCCTAAGAAATGAAATTCAGTCAATAGCAGGAAGTGGCATAGAGTCAGAAGGTGTTGGATCTGTGTGAGCAGAGTTGAAGAACTGCAAAGAATACAAGACCCTGCCAGGAGTCATGCACAGGCTTCCCAGCAGTAGTCAGAATGTGAGGAAGAAAATAAATCAGGAGATAGAGAAGGCATGTCAGAAATGATTTGGAGGAACCAGGTAAACTGGGGTTGACAAAGTTAAAAATCACACAACACCAGGTTATAGTCCAACAGCTTTATTTGGAATCACTAGCTTTTAGAAGCGCTGCTACTCCATCAGGTGCTTTGTGGCTATCAAGCCTGTGTCTTCTGATTCTGCTCCACAACCACCTGCTGAAGAAGCAGCACTTCGAAAGCTAGTGATTCCAAATAAACCTGTTGGCATGTAAGAAAGGCAGGGTTACAACTTGCATGAGGGCCTTCGATATGAAGGTGGACTGAGAAAATCAGGTGTGTAGCAGGTCTCAAGGAAAGGAAATCTTGGAATGTCTACAAAATGTTTTTTTTTGGAGAATCTCGTGGTAGAACACACTACAGAACAGGCATTCTGGATTTAGGGATGTGTAATGAGGTAGCCTTGATTAGAAAGTTCAAATGAAGGAACCCCAAGGAAACGGTGACCATTATATGATAGAATTGACCTTGAAGTTTGAGAGGGAGAAGCTGGAATCAGATTCAATGGTATTACAATTGAGAAACAGATACTACAAAGACACAAGGGAGGAACTGGACAGGGTTGATTGGAAAGGGAGTCTAGCAGGGCAGATGGTGGAGCAGCAATGGCAGGGGTTTCTGGGGGTAATTCAGGAGGTACAGCAAAAATTTTTACCCAGGAAGAATCAAGGGGGGGACGAGACAACCATGGCTGACAAGGGGAGTCAGGAACATGATAAAAGCAAAAGAACAAGCTTAGAATGTGGTGAAGGTTAGTGGGAAGCCAGAGAATTGAGAATTCTTTAAAAACCAGCAAAGGCTAACTAAAAAAAGTAAAAGTATATGAAATACGAGGGTAAGCTAGCCAGTAATATACAATAAGATTGCAAGAGTATATTTTTAGACATCTAAAAGAAAACACAGAGGTAAGAGGACATTGGACAACTGCAAAATTAGGCTGGAGAAATAGTAATGGGGAATAAAGAACAGGTGGAAGCACTGATAAGAATTTTGCATAAGTTTTCAGGGTGGAAGGTATCAGCAGCATACCAGACATTTAAGACAGTCAGGTGCAGTGATGAGTACCGCAGTTATTTCTAAGGAGAAGGTGCTGGGGTAGCTGAAAGGTCTGAAGGTGGATAAGTCACCCAAACCAGATGGACCACACCCCAGAGTTCTGGCGGAAGTAACTGAGGAGGTAGTAGAGGCATTGGTGGTGATCTTTCAGGAATCACCAGAGTCGGGGAGAGTCACAGAGGGCTGGAAAATGACAAATGAAACTGTTTAAGAAGGGAGGGAGGCAGAAGGTAGGAAATTATAGGCTAGTTAGCCTGCCCTCAGTCATTGGTAAGATTTTAGAGTCTAGTAAAGACGAGATTGCGGAGTACCTGGAAGTTCATGGTAAAGTTGGGCTGAGTCAGCACGGCTTCATCAAGGGGAGGATATGCCCGACATATATATTACAATGCTTTGAGGAGGTAATGAGCAAGTTAGACAAAGGAAGCCAGTGGATGTGATCTCTTTGGTTTTCCGGAGGACTTTGACAAGGTACCACAGACTGCTACTGGAAAAAGAGTGTTGGAGCAAGGTACTGCATGGAGAGAGGATTGGCTGACACGCAGAAGGCAGAGATTAAGGATAAAGGGGACTTTTTCAAATTCTACAGGGGTCAGTGTTGGGACCACAACTATTCACATTCTATGTTAACACTCTGAATGAAGGAACTGATGGCACTGTTGCTAAGTTTGCAGATGACACAAATATAAATGGGTACAGTTCGTGTTGAGGAAGCTGGGAGGCTGCAGAAGGACTTGGACAGGTTTGGAGATTGGACAAAGAAGTGGAAGATTGAACACAATGTGGGAAAATGTGAGGTTAACACTTTGGTAGGAAGAATAAAGGCACAAAGTATTTTCTAAATGGGGAATGGCTTCAGAAATCCAAAGTACAATTAGACTTTGGGAGTCCTAATTCATGGTTCTCTTAAGGTTAACTGGGTGGCATGGTGGCTCAGCGGTTAGCACTGCTGCTTCAAAGTACCAGGATCCCAGGTTCAATTCTAGCCTCGGGCAACTGTCTGTGTTGAGTTTGCACATTTGCTCCCTGTCTGCGTGGGCATCTCATTGAATCTTGCAGAACACTAAGAGGCCTGGTTAGCATGGATGTGGAGAAGCTGTTTTAATAGTAGGAGAGACCAGGACCCGAAGGCACAGTCTCAGAGTGAAAGGGCAACCCTTTAGAAGTGAGATGAGGAGGAGTTTCTTCAGCCAGAGGGTGGGGAATATGTGGAACTAATTGTTGCTGAAAGCTGTGGAAGGCAGGTCATTGAGTGCAATTTGGACAGAAATAGATAAGTTCTCGATTGGAAAGGGAGTCAAGGATTACAGAGACAAGGCAGGAGAATGAGGTGAGAAACATATCAGCCATAATTAAGTGGTGGAGCAGACTCAGTGAGCTGAATTTTGCTGCTGCATTTAATGGTCTTATGGCATGGTGAGACCAGAATTGAAGGACCAAAGGAATGATTGTTTCAGGGTGTGTTAGGGTGATGGATCAAAATAAAATGGGCTGATTTTAATTCTTGAATGAGTGGTTAATTAGAGAGATGCATGAAGAGAAAGAAATCAGACTTTGACAATTTTAATCCCTGACCTCTTTACGATCCCATCAAACCTTCTCTCATCCAAAATAGGTGAGTAGTGTGCAGAAAATCTGCAGAACATTGGGCAATCATAGACCACCATCTAGTATGTCCTAGTTATGGAAAAAGGTTTTGGGGAAAATTCTGAATGAGTGAAGCCCACAAGATAAAAGCAGTAAAACTGAGAATGAGTTATTCTGGTCTTCCTCATCTTGTATACTTGATACTGGTTAAGGAAGCAGAGTTTAGATCAGAGGGGTCAGGCAGCATCCGAGGAGCAGGAAAATCGATGTTTCGGGCAATAGGAAAGCATCAAGGGCAAATAATGTGCTGATGCTCTGAGAGAGAGGTTTGATGTTACTGCATTTGTTCCACCTAACTCCCTCTCTTGGACAGCAGCCTTTCTGACCGAGACATCTCTGACAGGGCATTATCTCAACATTTTTGGATGACACAATACTTGGAGGCATTGTGAAACTGTGAGGCGGTTAGTGCATAACTTCAGAAGGGCTTAGACTGGTTGTTGGGATGGGGAATATGGGGAAGTGATAGATTTTGGGAGGAAGAACATGGAGGGTCAATATAAAACAAAGCAAGGAATGGCAGGAGCAGAGGGACCTGAGTGTACATGTACATAAAACATTCAAGATGGCAACACAAATTGAGACATTAGTTAATAAAGCCTTCAGTACCCTAATATTCATTAATTGGGGTATAGAGTACAAAATGTTCTTACTTGTGAAAGAATCAAAAACCAAAAGCACAGTTTTAAAGTAATTCATAAAAGAATCAGATGTGATGAGAGGGTAAGCTTTATTATACAATGGCTGGCTAGGGTCTGGAAAATACTGGCTGAAAGAGGGATTAAATTAAGGCATTCCAAAGGGAATTAGATGATTATTTGAAAAGGAGCAATACGTCAGGCTTGGGGAAGAAGGCATGAAGACAGCACCTAATGCAATGTTCATTAGGGGCAACACAGTGGCTGAGTGGTTAGCACTGCTGCCTCACAGCTGCAGAGACCTGGGTTTGATTCCCATCTCGGGAGACTGTGTGCAGAGTTTGCTCATTCTCCCAGTGTCTGTGTGGGCTTCCTCCAGGTGCTCTGGTTTCCTTCCACAATCCAAAGATGTGCAGGTTAGGCAAATTGTTCAGGGATGTGTAGGTTAGGTGCATTATTCTGGGGTAAATGGAGAGTCGTAGGGGAATGGATCTGGGTGGATTACTCTTTGGAGGGTCGGTGTGGACTTGTTGGGCCAAATGGCACTGTGACAATTCAATGATTCTTTGACTTTAAGAATGTGAGGACAGCTGATATCCGAGTCTCTCCTTGTGAATACCTGGCTGAAATTTCCACCGAGGTGACTGTTGATTGTATACTAATTGAGTAATTGTAAGCAGATGGTGGTTATTAACTGAAGAATTACTTGTGTCCCTGTAAATAAACACAAACTGAAAGTGATTGAATTAGGTACTTACTCATGCAAATGTAAAATAAAAGCTTTTAATAAATAAAATAAAAGTGCGTAAACATTGAGCCAGTTACAGCCTTCAACATACTACTCTTCACCCTCATCGCATCCAACATTTTGTCCAAGAGATCATTGGCGAATTGGACACTACCTTCCCTTACTTGCCATAAATCCTGCCAACTGGCAAGATGTTTTAAAAAATGGTTTTCACAGTCTTTTTTCCTCATCCTTCTTTGCAAAGAGAAACTGAGCCTTTAAATGCTGGTTGAGAAATTACATCCTTCGGTTCGATTCTGGGGATGCATCAGACACGAACATCTTCACATGCTTCATGCCAGTCTCAGGTTTAATATCAGGAACTGCAACTCACTTACACATGTCTGAATTGCAAAAGAAAAACACTTATGACACCAATCAACTTAATTAACAATAGAGCACATCAGCATGAGAGAATTAAAAACTTTAGCGAGTGCAGGGGCCTTGTGACAGCAGGAGGTTAATTCAGCCCAATTAGTATGAGAATTAGTACTTTTCAATTGCTTAATATGATGTCAATGTTTGAAGCCGTCCAAAGCATGTATAAAACAGAAAAACCTGTTTTATTTTCAGAAAACATTTAATGAAATGTTATTGCGTTAGAACTAGCTCTACTAAAACAAAATCCCCTTCTGTTGCCTATGGAAGCAGCCTGAAATCATATCATGATTCATACAATTGTGATAACTACTAGGATTATATTGAATACAATGGCCCTGTCTCTGATTGATTTCTGCAACTTACAGATGGCTCAGTTCAGTTCCATTGAACTGAACTGTGGACATCTTATCTTTTACAAAACCATAAAATACTGGAGTACTCAGACAGCATCTGTGGAACAATATATCAGGTCAATGATCTTTCATCCGATCTGTGAACATTCAGAAGCATAATAGGTGCTAAGCAAGTGGAAATGTCATAAAAGAACAAAAATTCTAAAACAGGGAAACAGGTGAGATTTAAAAATTTTTGATACTGAGCCAAAAGAATAGTAATAACATATGTGAAGGACAAAATATGTAGATAGAGGAAGTGTGAATGGTGAGATGATGGACAGCTGCTATTTGAAGCCAAAAGGAAAAAGAAACTTTTAAAATGAGAGGAGACAAAATGGGTGCAGAAATTAAGATCTGAAATTGTTGTACTCAGTTTTGTGTCAGGAAATTTGTAAAGGGCCCAAGTGCTTATGCAGAACTTCATTGGAAAGCTGTAGAACATGAAAGAAAGAGATGCTATCAGGAGTGTAAAATTAGAAATAAATTGACAGGAAACTCAGGGCCACCCTTAGGGACTGAATGGTGGTGCTCTGCAAAGTAGTCACCCAAATTTTAAACAACTACCTCTTTGGATGGATGAAAAAGCTCCTGTGGCAATGTCCTGCAGAAATAACTGGTAAGTTGCCTTTGGTATCTTGGTTAAAGTTTATCCTTTACTAAAAGTTGGTCATCACCATATTGCTATTTGGAAGAAAATTGCAGCGTTGACTTCCAGTTCCAAAGGTCACTGCTATACTCAGGCTTCGGAGGCTCACACACTATTACAGGAATTAGAGGTAACACTGGTTGCATGTCATGAGATTGTAATGATAGCACGACTGTTCCTCTTAACAGTATGCATGTACTTACATTCTGACCTGAGACATAATACAACATGGCCAACGTTTTGACCTTCTAACTATTTTTATCACAGATTTCTGGCAAGCACAGTTCATGCTTTGCAATCTTTGTGTCATTCCAGATCCAATGTATTTTAGAGAAAATACGTCCAATCTTCACAAAGAGCACAGTATTGCAGAATTTGAATGAGAAAACCCGAGGCTGTATGTTCAAATCCTAACATGCTAAATCGGGCAAAATAATTCAGCATCTCAGGTAATTTGTGGGGAAGTGTTAAAGGGACCATGAACGTTGCTTATTATAACTTGTGAAAGGGAACATAGCATGTCTGCTTGACCTGGGCTACAAATGTTTTCATATGGTTCACTCAATGCCTTTAAGGAATTGGCAGCAGGACAAAAGAAACAAGCAGATACATCAAAGGAGAACAAATTCAAAGCTAAGACCAAGAAGGAAATAATAGCAACACAAATGAATCAGCAACATAACTAGGATTGCAAAGATAGCATGAAAACAATGCACAGGACTAAATAAGATGAAACAAGAATCCCAAGAAGGTTCTTTCTTGGAACTTCTCCATTAAACTATGAAATGTAAAGAATTAGGGTTGACATTCTCCTCTCAAGCGGACGTCTGGAGTGCCTTGTAAACATGGCAGTCTTAAAAGCCAAGCCTTAACCATGGCAGGAAATGCATCTCTACCTTGAATGCCCTGAAGCTACTCATTGGCTCTCAGCCATCACAATATCAAATGTTTTGCTCGATCTTTATGATGAAAGTACTAGATCCAAAGGAGCTCAACCATCAAGGTGCTTATTGACCGGATTGCCAAATACCATTGGCCAGAGTTTGCATGGTGCTCACTGCATCCGGAATCAAAAATGTTAATCAATGTCTATTTGACATCCTGCAGTCCAAATTTTAATTTTACTATGCATTTTGCCTTTGAATCAGAATGTTGTGGGCTCAAACTCCACACCAGCAAGAACTTCAAAACAAGAACTAGACTGCCGCTTCAGTGCAATCGTTGGAGAGTACTGCATTTGCAGATAAGATATGGAGGTACTGGTATTGGACTGAGATGGACAAAATCAAAACTCACACAACACCAAATTTTAGACCAACACGCTTATTTGAAATCACAAGCTTTCAGAGTGCTGCTCCTTTGTCATGTGACCTGACAAGTAAACCTGTTGGACTACAACCTTTTGTTGTGTGACTTCTGATCTTACAGATACGATCTTAAAGCAAATCCCCGTTAAAATGGATATGCAAAGTCCTATAGGACTATTTTGAGGAATGGTACTATGGGTAGACCATAAGCTGAAGGAGCAAGCAGTGGATCTTTCAGTCTTTTGAGTCTGCACTGCCGTTCAGTGAGATCATGGTTGATCTGATAATGCTCAACATCACTTTGCTGCCCTATCCCTACAACCATTGAGTCCCTTATTGATTAAAAATCTGTCTTTCTCTGTCCTGAATATACTTAATGATCAGCACTGATCCCTGTGGCACTCCACTAGTTGCAGGTCTCCATCGAACAAAACAATCAAACAGTTACAAATCTAATTGCCCATTATCTCATGACAGTTTGTGGAACTTTGCTGTGTAAAATGTGGCTGCAACATTTTCTACATTATAATTTGCAACAATTCTATAAAAAGGACTTTGTTGGTTGGGTTACTAAGGACTGTTATATAAATGCATGTCCTTTCTTAAATGAAATTTCTGTGGAAGTTACAATGGCAGTGTATGAGAGGCCATTCTGGTCCGCTATTGAAAGTTTTACTTGACTAATAGCCACTGATTGTAAGTGAAAGTCTTAGTGATGATGTCTTTTTCATAACTATTACCTGAATTCAAGCTCACTCTGAATTGACTTTGTGACAGATAGTATGATTAATCAAACAAGGACATGAAGAGGATAAATGTTTTCATTTGCAAATGGTGTGGTTGAAAAAAGGGAGAGAAAGATGAGGGCCTTAGATGGAATCCCAGCTTTGAATGTATTGCTTTCATCGGACAGCTGCTCGCTCCTCAGATAAGGACCAACTTTAACAGACTTTACGTGGCGCTGAGGAGGATAATAGCAAAAGAAAATCTAATGGCATTTCCTTTGGAAAAGGTTATAATGAACGAGTCTTGAAAGTCTAATGACAGATGGAAAAATTACCCCTCAGGCTTGTCAACTTATCTAAGCATCTGCTAAATCAACATTGGATTATTAGACAAGGTTCTGCTTGGTATGTTAATTTGTCTACAACATGTAGGTTAAGATCCCACTATCTAAAAGTCTTATTAACAATTCATATGCTTTCAAATGGATACCTCTTTTACATGTATTATGAATAATTAAATATACTGCTTCCATTGATAAAAGCTTATTATGAATGAAGATTTTGTACAAGCAAGCAAAACTTTCCAATCTAATAAATCTATAAATATCATTCGCCCCAAGTTATAAGGCAAATCACAAAACAAGTGTTCCTATCGCTATTTTTCACAAATTTGAGTACCTAAAATATATAAAGATTGGAGGGATTTTTAATTAATTGATGTCTCTCTCAAATATGGAGGGCCGTTAACTTTTAACAGCAGTGTGCTGATAACATATAATCAAACTTCTAAGTTTAAAATTGAGATATTTACTTCCCTAATTAAGGATGCTGTTATCTGGATAATGATAGTTGCTCTTTGTAGCTTTGCTATTTTATGTGTAGAGTGCAGGTGCAGCTTAGAAAAAAGAAGCAAACTGGGTGTATCCTGAATTCATTGTGGCAAAGCTGATGTGCTGATTGTTTTTGTCTGATTGATAGAAAAAAAATTCGTTAGGCTCAGTACAATTTTCTCCATCTGTGCTGTAATGCTCCTGATGGGCCTTCCACTGTTCGATTTTAAAACCGGTGTCGGATTGGGGGAAATCTTTGCGATCTGATCCCAGCAGAACATCCCCTCAAGTCTTTTATAATAATTCTGCTCTTTTAAATGTCAATGTCAGAACTACTAACAATATTCTTTTAAATCTGCTTACAGCTCCGGCTTTCTCTGCACCTTCGCTGTAGATGTAACACTATATTTTGATTCTGTTTTATTACCCTGGTGTACTTATGTAAGGTATGATTTGTCTGCTTAGCACTCAATACAATACTTTTCACTGTATCTCAGTACATGTGACAATAAGAAATCAAATTAAAGCCTAGTTGGTATTTCGATGTTTTAGATTGAACTGTAGAGGGGATGGAGACATCTGTCATTTGAGGTTATCCCATCATGTCTAGACTCAAATTTTTAAATCTCCCTTTGTCCAGTCCCTTCCATTTGCATCTGCAATTCATCTGACACATTACATCAGTTTCAGACTTTCCAGTTTATGGGTTCCAGCTATCTCCTCTTTACAATGGATGTAGAATCCCTTTACAAGTCCATCCCCCATTATAATGGTCTCAGGCTCTATGCTTCTTCCTGGAAGAAAGGCCTGAACCATCCCCACCTGTCCCCGCCCCCAGTCTGGTTGAGCTCATCCTCACTTTGAAAATCTTCTCCTTTTAATCCTTTCACTTTTTTCTGGTCAAAAGGGTGGCCCCAGGCCCCAGTTATATCTGTCTCTTTGTGAGGTACGTGGAACATTCCATCTTCCAGCCCTTACTCACAACTCTTTCTCTGGTACCTTGATAACATCATTGGTGCTGCTTCCCACTTTCGTCCAGAATTGGAAATATTTATCTGTTTCGTTTCCAATTTCCATCCTGCTCTCATTCTCCCCTGGTCCGTCTCTGACTCTTCCCTTCCCTTTCTCAACATCTATGCTTCCAGTTTTGGGGTTAGGCCGGCCACCAATATCCAGTACAAGCCACCAATTCCCACAGTTACCTTCACTATACATTCTCCTGTAAAGAATCTATTCCATTCTCCGAGGTGCTCTGTCTCCGTCACATCTGTTCTGATGATGCTACTTTCTGTGGGTGGGAGCCTGCGAAATGCCCACTTTTCTCTTCAACCAATGATTCCCCTCCACTGTGGGTGACAGGGCCCTTAGCTGTGTCTAATATATTCCCCAAACTTTGGCCGTCTTGCCTTACTTTCGCTCCCACAACAGCAATAGGCTCCCGCGAGACTTCCCACCTCAGCAGCAACCAAAGAATCAAAAATTGCCATTTCTGCCACATCCAGTGGGCTACCACCAATGGACACATATTGCCCCTCCCCTCCCCTTTCAGTCTTCTCCAGGAGACTCTGGTCCATTCCTCCTTCACACCCAACACCTCCCTACAGCCCCACAACAATTTCCCAAAGCAAACTGTCCATTTACTTCCTCCTTCCTCACTATCCAAGGCCACATACACACCTTCCCGGTGAAGCCACAATTTACCTGCACTTCATTGAATCTAGTCTCATGTATTCGCTGTTCATAATGTGGTCTCCTCTGCGCTGGCGAGACGAAATACAGACTGGGTGACTGCCTTGCGGAACACCCACATTCTGTCCACAAAATTGACCCAAGCTTCAACACTGCCACTTCAACACCCCGCCAGTGCCCCCAGCCCCCAGCTTGCTGCAGTGCTCCAGCAGTCCTCAGCACAAGCTGGAAGAACAGCACCTCTATTTTCACTTGGGAACACGCACGGCCCTGAACACTGTGGGCAATTTAGCTTAGCCAATTCACCTAACCAGCACGTCTTTGGACTGTGGGAGGAAACCCACGCAGACACGGGGAGAATCTGCAAACTCCACGCAGACAGATACCCAAATCTCGAATCACATCTAGGTCTAGGTGCTGTGAGGCAGCAGTACTAACCACTGAGCCACTGTGCTGCCCTTACACCTGGTATAAGATAATTCAAAAATTCAACTCAGGATCTATCCTCAATGAATCCTTAGACAAGTTTGTAGTGAATTGTTAAAAAAATCATCTGACACCTTGACTTGCACTGGGATATTGAACTCTGTGTTTATAGCTGTATTTTTTTGTTCCACTCAGTTTCTGAATCCTGATTTTGTGTTACTCCAATGGAGCAGATATCTTGTATTGTGTCATTGGTGAGAAAATTGTAACATTTAAGATGATTTGATTGATAGACTTGATCCATTTATTGTCACATGTATTTTATTACAAAATACCAAAATGTGTTGTATATATCTGGTACCATCCTAAAAGGTGCAAAAATAAACCAAAACACAGAATATACAGGCAGAAAAATAAAGAAATAAAGTTCAACTTCATAGTCCTCCTTGTTAAGTGTCTCCTTACTACACCACTGGAACAAGAGTTGCCACTCATTGGCACTACCTTGCCTTCACCAGATACTGCCACTATTTTGCATCCTCCTGGACCTCACCAATGCAGCCACCACTGATGCTGCTGGATACTGCATTGGCCCAGATTGTACTCTGCCACTGCCTAGAATCCCTCCTGGGCCTACCTCACTGCTGCAGCCACCGCTGATACCAATGAGTCTTGTATTAGGCCCAAACCTGACTCCTTCGCTGCCTCCATGAGTCTGCGCTGGATGCAGATGCTACAGAAAACCCTCACAGCAGCCATTAGCTGGTGCTGGGCCCACCAAATCAATGCAGAAGTTGCTAGGAACCCAAACCTGCCTCCCATACCTCTGCCACACTGGGCACACCTCTCCATTACCAATGCTGCTGCTGCAGTGACGTATTAGTGCTACAAGAGGTGGACTCTCCCTCTTTATGGTCATTTAAGCGGGCATTGGATAAGCATATGGAGGTTATTGGGCTAGTGTAGGTTAGGTAGGCTTCGGTCGGCGCAACATCGAGGGCCGAAGGGCCTGTACTGCGCTGTATTTTTCTATGTTCTATGTTCTAATACATTTGCTGCAATTCATTTTATTTTGAAGGTGCATCAATACAGTAGAAGTATCTGTTCTGTATTGCATATTATTTTCCAACTCAGTGTAAAATATAAACTGTGTGTTAATGCTTTAGAACTTATAACAGAGCTATGTAAAACTGAAAATGATCAGGGATTAATTTGTCGGATATGTGGAACAGTCCATCTTCCGCAGCTACACTGGCACCACACCCCATCTTTTCCTCCGCTACATCGATGACTGTATTGGTGCTACCCCGTGTTCCCGCGAGGTGGTTGAACAGTTCATTCACTTTACTAACATCTTCCACCCCGACCTCAAATTTACCTGGACCGTCTCAGACTCCTCCCTCCCCTTTCTAGACCTCTCCATTTCTATCTTGGACAACCGACTCAACACAGACATTTACTATACTCCTCCCTCCTCTTCCTAGACCTCTCCATTTCTATCTCGGGTGACCAAATCAACACAGACATTTACTATAAACCGACCAACTCCCACAGCTACCTAGATTACACCTCCTCCCACCCTGCCCCCTGTAAAAATGCTATCCCATATTCCCAATTCCTTCGCCTCCACTGCATCTGTTTCCAGGAGGATCAGTTCCAATACCGAACAACCCAGATGGCCTCCTTCTTCAAAGACCGCAATTTCCTCTCAGACGTGGTTGATGATACTCTCCACCACATCTCCTCCACTTCCCGCTCCTCCGCCCTTGAACCCCGCCCCTCCAATCGCCACCAGGACAGAACCTCACTGGTCCTCACCTACCACCCCACCAACCTCCAGATACATCATATTCATCCTTGGCCTCCTCCATTGCCAGACCATGGCAACACGATGCCTGGAGGAAGAGCACCTCATCTTCTGCCTAGGAACCCTCCAACCACGAGGGATGAATGCAGATTTCTCCAGCTTCCTCATTTCCCCTCTCCCCACCTTATCTCAGAGCCAACCCTCGGACTCTGCACCGCCTTCTTGACCTGCAATCTTCTTCCCAACCTCTACGCCCCCACCCCCTCTCTGGCCTATCACCCTCACCTTAACCTCCTTCCACCTATCGCATTCCCAACGCCCCTCCCCCAAGTCCCTCCTCCCTACCTTTTATCTTAGCCTGCTTGGCACACTTTCTTCATTCCTGAAGAAGGACTTATGCCTGAAACATCAATTCTCCTGCTCCTTGGATGCTGCCTGACCTGCTGTGTTTTTCCAGCAACACATTGTTCAGCTCTGATCTTCAGCATCTGCAGTCCTCACTTTCTCATAATTAATTCTAACCTGGCAATGTAAAATCGCACAACGTTCGGTGTTGCATTTACTCACAAAGTATCTATAATATGTTATGTGTAATTTGAAGAATTTAGTTACATAGTCAGTCAGGTGAGCGTGTCATGCATTTTTCAAGCTATTACACCCAAGGTACCAGTAATTGCTCATGAGTTAAACACCATTAAAATGAACTGAATGTCTGGAATGATACATTGTGTTTCTCCCTGTAATGACCCCTGTATCACATACAAGGACATGTTTCTCCATTTCGAACCTTATTTTATGATTTTGTTCCATTTAAATTGTGCCTGTCTGAAAAGAATGCCTGTACATTTGGTTTATGATTCATTGAATAACGGAACAAGGCTCAATGGACCAAAATTTTAACTCCTATTCCCTATGTCCCTATGTTTGACAACACCAGGGCAAAATGGTGCCTCCTTTTTCAAAAAGGAATACTCAGAGTGAAATAATAAACATATAATTATATTGTGCTTTTACCATAATCATGTTCCAAGGCACTTCACTTAATTGCAAAGCAAAAGTTGACAGCAAGTTATTTAGGAGTTATGAGGTCAGGTGATGAACTGTTTTGTCAAAGACGTAGGCTTTTCAGAACGTCTTAAACCAGGAGAGAAAGGATGAGAAACAGAAAGTTTCAAGGAGGGTATTCTAGAAACCAAAGTGTTAGTTACTGAAGGAAGAACAAGAGGAGTGTCGCTATCTGGGAGAAAAGCACTTAGGAGATACCTCAATAGTCAATTTTTAAACTTAATTCCCCAAACTGAGCTGTAAATTAGACTTTTGCCCATACTGCTGGGAATATGTCTGATAACTAATGAACTCACAATTAAAGCAAATCTTCCACACAAAAGTATTTTACTCTTAAGTTAGACTGCAATAAAGTCTCATTTTCATTTGTACAAAATGTAGATATTTTCAGCAAAGGAATATTTCCAATTCCCCATGTCATTTTAAATATAGCTTACGAGTCAGTCACCCCCTATCAGGTGCATACCTCTCTTTAACTTGAGTGTGTCTGTGGCATGATGTCATCTATGGGATCAGATTTCCTTTGACAAATGATATGGATTTTGATTTACTTTAACTGTGGACAGACACATGCAGCACACATTATACTAGTTTCTCCTGTCAGCTTGAAAATATCTGGAGCGTATAAAGTCTTGTCAAGCTATTTCCATTTATAGTTGGCATTTTACAATAAATGTCAATCATTAATAAGAGTTAAAAGGCTGAGGTAAATGATAGTTTTGATGGAAGGAATATGAATAGATATTATCTCTTTGTTTTCTGTAAAGCAATGCTTAAGAAAAATAAATTATGAAACTTGAGATTAACACAATTTTGTTACATATAGATATTAAAGGACATCGATCCGAGATGGTTGTTGAAATTAAGATACAGATAAATCATGAACAAATTAAGTGGCTCAAAACATTTGAGGGGCTGAATGGCCTACCAAGTTCTTATGTTTCTATTTTAGCAACTAACTGTGACTTTAGGGCAACTCAAAAGTTGTTTACAAGAGTATGTTCACTTTGGTGTAGGAGCAATATATTAATCATTTTAAGTTGTGTACAGATTATAGGCATTAACTGGAAACTCACTTGTGACTCATTAGTTACACACTAACTTCAACTTTGAGTCGTTGAGTAAGTGGTAAGTCTATGCTTGCAATGTGCTGCAGTGTAAACACATGTTTACGGAAGTGTGGACAGGTTGATTCCGGTTCTACCCTGTACCAACTGTATTTCTGGAACGTGGACACAAGAACAGAGAATAGTTGCCTTAGAGTGAAGTTTGGAACTTGAGAAAAGAAATCAGGCGGAAAGCTACAACCTTATTAGTCATTTCAAGAACAAAATAGCAGATAAAGCAAGTGTAAATTTCCAGAATCAGTTACTGTCTAATATTCTCAGAGTCTGAACTGTTTGACTAGGGGAGAAATGAAATGGAAAATGAGGACCCATGTTATGACTCTATTGAAAAGGAAACAAAATATAATGTTGGAATTCCAATCAGCAATAAAATTAAAAGTATTTTTCTGAGATGGATACCCATCAATGGGATAATAATGAAGGTTTAGACTAAAAGTGGAGTTGTTGGATGAAATCTACAAGATAAATGCCTAAAAGGTATTGGATACATTTTGGAAAACATTTATTCCTTACATGGAAGAATATACCATAGACTGTAATAGGTTGCATTAAAATATGATGAAATTCAGTGTGGGATGCTTGGTTCACATTGGCATTTAAATTATGGATACAGCAATACTTTCTTCATGTGGATAGGCTATTGGTTGTAACTGGGTTGAATTGGTATAATTGATTCAATTTTCAGAAATTGAATAAGAATCAGAGTCACAGGTGTCTTAGACACAGAAGGAGGCCATTCAGTCCATCATTCCTGCACTGACTTTTCAAATGAGCAGCAGTAACACATGCCAATCTGTTGCTTCACTACAACCCCCCCTCCCCCACCACACTCCCATATCAAATAATTGTCTAAGTCCATCTTGAATGCCTCAGTTGCACCTACCTCCATCACACTTCCAGGCAGTACATTCCATACTGAACTCCCTGCAGGGTGAAAAGGCCATGCCACCATTGCCTCTTCTGCAAATCATTTTAAGTCTATGCTCTCTTGTTGCTTTACAAACAGAAACATTTGCTCCCAATCTACTTAATACTCATGATTGTGAATTTTGTGTATGATGTGGTGGGAAGCCAAAGAGGTTCAACAATGGAAAGGTTCATGATGTGAGGTTCAAAGGGAGGGAAAATGGAACCTGAAGAGAAGCAGAAGATATGTTAAGAGGAAGTGTAAATGGCAGGCTGATGAGCAATAAAGAAAATCAAAAAGGAAGATGTAAAAGAAAGAGAAACATGAGACAGAACCAAAATGAGCAAAAAATTGAGAAAATAGCAGCAGAGATTATTATTTAATAGTGTAGCCCAGAAAGTTGCAAAGTATCCATTCAAAAGTTAAGGTGCTGTTAGTTGAATGATGTTGCGTTTCATTGAAACATGGTCAGAAGCTGAGGTCAGAGAGGACAGCAAAACTAGAGTCAAACTGAGCAATAATGTTCACAATGCTTTGAAATAATCTGCACCTAGAATACACTGCATCATGACAAGGGAATACTGTATGCTTCAAGATCCTCTCTAAGCCACTCACCATCCTGATGTGGAAATACATTCAAAAATCACACAACACCAGCTTATGGTTAAACAGGTTTATTTGAAACCACAAGCTTTTGGAGCTCTGCTCCTTCCATCACTGTCACTGGGTCAAATTCCTGGAATTCCCTGCCTGATGGCATTGTGGGTCAACCCACAGCAGGTGGACTGCAGCAGTTCAAGAAGACTGCTTATCACCCCCTTCTCAAGGGCAACTGGGGATGGGCAATAAATGCTATCCAGCCAGCGATCCCACCTCCCACAAATGAAGAAAGGAAGCTCATTTGAAAGTGCAACAAATCGCTGTTTCACCTGGAATAAATGCTTAGGCCTGGGACGGAGAGGACTGAAATAAGCTGGTGTTCCACCTTGTGGAAGAGAAGGGGAGCAGAGCTGATTGAGAAGTGGTTCTTTCATGGAAGGGATGGGGAAGATTTGTTTGATTGTGGAATAAATGGTTGAGGATAATATGTCGGTTATAGAGGCTGTGGGACAAAAGGTGAGGAGAAACAAAACACAGAGTGGGATATTCCGCATGGATGGCAGAACTGAACAACATAGAATTGACTCCCAGACTCAATAGAAACAATTGGTTGAGGAATAAGAAAGAATTAGTTACAGTAATCAGTTTCTTAATTTTTTTTAAGTCAAAAGCTTTTAACTTTAAGTAGAGCCCATGCACCCAAAAAAGGAGCTGATTTTCAAAGCCACCCCAAAGACCCAAAAACAAAGTGAAAACTGACAGTAGGGGAGAGGAAGTGAATGAGTTTGTAAATATTCAGTCAGAGGGTATCCTCTGAAGGTTGAAATGAGGTTCATTGTTGTGAAGATTTGAGAAAATGCTATAATGGATTGTATCTTACCCGACCTGATGTGCTTAATAAACCAGAGATTTCAAACATAACTTAGGTTCAATCAATGTTTACATCAATAAGTAGATTGGAATATGCAACATATATTGGAATATATGTTTCTATGGAAACATAATATCTTCTTTATAAAACCTTACTTCCTATCATATCTTGTCATACTTTATATCATTTTTACCCATTCTGAATTTCTATTCTCATATTTATGAAGTACAATGTTTATGGACTCTGCTGATAGCCAAGACATGTTTTAAAAATGAATGATAAAAAGCAAACACACATAAGAACGAAGTGAACTGACTGAAAAAGTATATTGTTAAATATTTAAAAAGTGTCAAGCAAAGGAGTTTTTTTTTAAAAATCAGCTTTTTATCACACATGCAAAAATGAGAAAAATCAGAGATGATGATCATAGGGAATTGGCAATTATCTGTGGGATGTTGGCATCAGCAAACTTTCTTTTATGTAATCCTGTCACACTGTAATTGAATTGTCTTGCCAGTAGTTTTACTGTAGTGCCTCCATTTTCGGATCTCCTATTTTTATACCTTTTTTTTTAGAGAAACCCATTTGCTTGAACATCTCCAATTCTCTGCTTTCAAAATTGCTGTATATTTGTAATGTCCTCTCTGAAAAATAATAATGGCATAAAATCAAAGTATTTTATAGAAGATAAAGGCATGATATATGAATTTGAATGCATTAGTCCGTTTTCATTTTTAATTCATTTACAGGATGAGGGTGTCACTGGCTCGGCCAGCATTTATTGCCCATAACTAATTGCCCAGAGGGCAGTTATGAGCCAATCATATTGCTGTGAGTCTAGGGTCACATGTAGGCCAGATCAGGTAAGGATGGCAGATTCCTTCCCTAAAGGGGATTCATGAATCAGATGGGTTTTTCTGAGAATTAATTTATGGTCTTTTAATTCCAGATTTTAAAAAAATCAAATTCCACTATGGCAGGATTTGAACCCAGGCCTCCAAAACATTATCTAGTTTGCTGGATTAACAGTCCAGTGGTAATATCAGTGAACAGTACCTCTCTGTATCATGTAGGTATTAACTCTGCTTTACCAGAGAACTACGTTTGGATTTGACTCTCAGCCTGCAATCAACATGAGATTAGCTGATGATTTATAAATAATGGAGGCTTTTCTCATTAGGTTAGGCTGGACTTTAAAGTAGTGAGGCAAAAGTGAGGACTGCAGATGCTGGAAACCAGAGTTTATGTCATAGTGGTGCTGGAAAAGCACAGCAGGTCAGGCAGCATCCGAGGAGCAGGAAAATCGACGTTTTGAGCAAGAGCCCTTCATCAAGAATAGAGTAGTGACTCAGCCAGAAAGCAAACTGCTCAATTTCAACATGTGTAAATTTAAAATAGTGGGTTCGGATTCAAAATTTAAAATATTTAATTTTTTGGGGGTTCTGATTCAAATTTTAAAATATTTAACTTTCTTTGTTCTTCAATTATTACTCTGGAACAAAATTTCTGCAGGTTACATCGTGTATGCAGGATAGTTACTGATCTTTCATCAACATTACTATCTATGGTTGTGGAAAGCCAATGGAAATTTTACACACTGTTTTTGCAGAAAGTCACGTAGATGTAAATACACCTAAAGGGTAGGCAGCTGGACAGCAAATAGTTTTTCATAAAACTGCTAAAATTCATGATTTCCTTGAAACTTGGTCAACACTCAGTCTCTCTGGTTCTTACTTTCAGACATTGTACAGTGTTGCCAATGACCGTACACATATTTCCTGTCATTTTCTGCATGTGAACGTAATGTATACCTATTCACAGCCACAGGATATAATTGACATTGTGAGTACGCAGATCAGTTCATTTTCGGTCGGACAGAATGTACTGACGAGCATACCTCATAAAAATGCACATGGTGCGGCCCTGTAATCAATGCCCCAAGGGTAATGTGGGATGGAAAGTAAAAATTCCAATGGAAACTATTTAGCACTGATGTTTGAACTGTTCTCACATCTCCGTCAGACTTAACTCATTAACTTTATACTGCTGGTATTGTATACTTTACGATAGTTCAAAGCAGGATGAGAACCGTGCTATATATTAAAAAAATCTGTCACCTTTCAACTAAACTGGTAACTATAAAAATAAATCTTCTGACATGCCTCATACAAAATGTACGGGGGAGTATTTTTCACTTAAGTACTTCATTCATTTTTGTCTTCTAAAGTTTCTGAGAAATATACTTCATTCATATTTACATTTAGAAATCTGAAAGGCATCTGTTTAAGCATCTGTGAACTTCCTCCACTAGAGCAACATTTACAAGCTGATTGATCCATTAATTTTGTTTCATTCACTCAGGGAGCCTGGACTTTGCTGGCTGGGTCAACCTTTATTGATCATTTCCAAATGCCCTTGAAAAGGTGGTGGTGAGCTGCCCTCTTTAACCAGTGCGGTCCATTGGGTGTAGGTATACCTACAATGCCATTTAGGAGGGAATTTCAGAATTTGGACACAGTTACAGTGAAGGAAAGTGATATATTTCCAAGTCAGGATAACAAATGATTTGGAAAGGTACTTTCAGTTGGTTGTATTCTTGTGTATCTGTTACCCTTGCTATTCTAGGTGATAGTGATCATGAGATTGGAATGTGCGACAGTATTCAGGAGTCTTGGTGAAGTTTTGCAGTGCATCTTGTGGATGGTACACATTACTGCTACTGAACATAGGTAGTGGAAGGAGTGAATATTGGGGGATGTGGTGCCAGTCAAGGGAGCTGCTTTGGCCTAAATAGTAAATAAGCTTTTTCAATGTTGTTGGAACTGCACACATAAGTGTGGGAAGTATTCCATCACACTTGGACCTTGTAACTGGGGGATTCAGACAGTAAGTTATTTGCTGCAGGATTTCTAACCTCTTGCTTTTGTAGCTACAGTCTTTATATGGCTGGTTGAGTACAATCACTGGTCAATAGTAACCTCTGGAACATTGATAGGGGATTCAGTGATGGTAAAGCTATTGAATGTCATTGGGCGATAGTTAAATTCTCTCTTGTTGGAGTCAGTCATCGCGAGGCAATTAAATAACACAAATGTTATTTGACACTTGTCAGCTCAAGCCTGGATATTGCCCATTTTTAAATCAAGGTTGTACTATTATCAGGAGCTGAGTAGTCCTGGTGGGACTCAAACTGCTTTTTGTTATAGAACATCCCAAAGTAATTTTTCACATTTCTGGGCAGATCCTAGGCATTGTAGCTGTACTGGAGCAGCCTAGTTAAATGTGCGGCAAGTTCTGTAGCCCAAACCTTCACTACTGCTCCCAGAATATTGTCAGGGGGCATTTGCAATGTCCCGTTGGTTTTGCCATTTTTTGATATCACACAGAATGAATGGATTTGGCTGAAGACTGACACCTGTGATGATTTGGAGATGCCGGTGTTGGACTGGGGTGTACAAAGTTAAAAATCACACAACACCAGGTTATAGTCCAACAGGTTTAATTGGAAGCACACTGGCTTTCGGACAGACGCTCCTTCATCAGCAGTTTGCAAACTGCATACATTCATGTAGAACTCTGAGCTCAAAAACTGCATGAATTTATGTAAAACATTATTATCTCACTTTTTAGATTAGAATCAATCTAAACATCAGGTCATAGACAGAGAACACAGGGGGCTAACACCTTCAACATATTGTCTAGCTATCACCATTGTTAACAGCTAACCCGAGAATGCAACTTTAAAGAGAAGGGTTTTGTGGTTTACTCATGAAAGAAGTGAAACTATCACTGTATTCTAACAGATGAAAGGCTTAACAGACAATCAATTTTTCAATGTATAATTTCAGTTACATCACATTGCAAATTTTTGCTATAAATTCTGTGTTACGATCGAGCCCTACACTACCACCTGATGAAGGAGTGTCGCTCCGAAAGCTAGTGTGCTTCCAATTAAACCTGTTGGACTATAACCTGGTGTTGTGTGATTTTTAACTTTGGACACCTGTGATGTTTGGGACCTGCGGAGGAGGCTAAGATGAAGCATTTCTGGCTGAAGATTGCTTCGAATGTTTCAGCTTTGTCTTTTAAACTGATGTGCTGGGCTCTTCCACCATAGAGGATGGAGATATTTGTGGGGCCTCCTCCTCCAATGAGATGTTTAATTGTCCAGCAGTACTCATGACTGGATGTGTCGACGTGCACAGTTAGATTTGAATGATTGTAGAAATGTTTAGTTCAGCGTGCTGCTGCTGCTCTTGGTTTGCCCTCCTGCATTCTTCATTGAACCAGGCCTGATGTTAATGGTAGAATGGAAGAGATCCTGGGCCATCAAGTTGTGGATTATGTTGGAGTACAGTTGGGTGGCACGGTGGCTTAGTGGTTAGCACTGCTGCCTCACAGCACCAGGGACCCAGGTTTGATTCCACCCTCGGGCCACTGTCTGTGTGGATTTGCATGTTCTCCCCGTGACTCTGTAAGTTTCCTTCAGGTGCTCTGGTTTCATTGCACAGTGCAAAGTTGTGACAGGTTAGGTGGATTGGCTCTGCTAAGTTGCCCAAGGTAAAGTGGCTTAGCTATGGGATGGGATAGGGGAATGGGTCTGGGTGGGATGCCCTTTGGATGGTCAGTGTGGACTTGGTGGGCCAAATGCCCTTTTTCCACACTGTAGGGATTCTTAATTCTGTTGGTGCTGATTGCCCTACATCTTAATGTTGGTGCTGATGGTCAGATTGCCTCATGGATGCTCAGTGAGGTACAAATCTGTTTGAAATCTATCCCAATTAGCTCGATTGGTGGTTCCCCAAAACAGAATAAGGGTACCCTCAATGTGAAGGTTAAACTTCATCTCCACAAATACTGTTCAGTGATTATTCCAACCAATACTATCATGGACAGATGCAGCTGCAGCAAACAGATTGGAGAGGGTGAGGTCAAGTAGGTTTTTCCATCTTGGTAGCTCCCTCACCATCTGCACTCATCTGCCATTGTGGGATTTAAACTTGGGATCCCCAGAGCATTACCTGGGTTTTGGATTCCTAGTCCAGTGATAACACCATTGTGCCATTTCCTCCCCTTAAATAATCCATGTTAGTAAGCTGCCAACACTCACCTCTACCTTACAGCCAACTCTTTTAACCAGTCCAACATGGCAAAATTGTCAGAAATTTCCCCCAATTAAATATTGTAAAGACTGGAGTCATTGACTTCAATCCTTAAATCCAAACTTAACTCCTAGTCCATTGGTTCAAATCTTCTGCCTGACAACAATCACCATTGAGCCAGTCTGTTCAAAGTCTTGGTCTCACATTTGATTGTGAGATGAGCTTCCAACCTCACAGAAATGTTGTCATGAGCTCAGCCTATTTCCAGCTCCACAGTTTGTCTGTCTTCACCATGCACTTCACCCTTAGCTCATTTGCTGATGAAATCCTTAAACCTTTGCTACCTCCAGATTCCACCGCACCAGCATACACCTTTAAGTCTCCCATATCCTAGCCTCCATAAATTTGAGTTCATTCAAAACTGCGCCCCATACCTTAATACCCAGTGCATCCAGTTCACCTATCAGCACCATTACTTTTTGCTCCTTGTAAAGAAACATTGTGATTTTTAAACTTCTCATTTTTAGTTTAAAACCTCCATGACCTCAACCCTCCCTAGATCTATAATCTCCTGCAGCCCCGCAAGCCACTGATTTCTGTGGGATCCGCATAAGATAGTTTTAATTGTTCCACATTGGTGTCTCAACCTTCAGTTGCCAAGGTATTACAGAGCATAGGACTTTAATACCTTCTCTACTTCTTTGCTGTCTTAGTTTGATTTGCACCTCTAAGGCACTCCATAAGGGATGCCTCTTTGCCTAAACTTTTTGCCATTTGGTTTGAGGTGTTTCACTGATATGTTTTGTTCTTTACAATTGCTCTGACCAACCTTAGGATCTTCCATAGGTCAACAGTTAATAACCATCAATTTTAACATTTGCTGCTTTCAGTTTCAACGTTCTCCATTACCTCGCGCCTCCTTCGTGTTGGAACCTCCTCCAGCCCAACATCTCTGCAGTCTTCCAACTCTGGCGTTTCTGAAGTCATTCATTTTAATTGCTCAACCACAGGTGGCTATTTCTTCAGCTACCTAGGCCCTGAAATTCATTTTCTAATTCTCTCTACATTTGCCGCTCTGCCTGAATATATACTATTGTGGCCATTGAAGTCATGTTCCTGTGAAGAAATTGGAGCATTTCATTACGCTTTAGGCATTATATAAATCCAACTTGTTGATACTATCAAAGATTCCATCTTAAAAGTAGAGATTTTGAATGTTTATCCTCACAGAGAAAAGAGGAATTCTTTTTGTTGCTATTGTGTTATGCTTTAATTTTGTGAACAAGGAGGTGGAGAAATTTGTAGTGTCACTTGTAGTCGGTATAATTGACAACACTTCCTTGGTCACAGAGACAGCAGGGCGTGGTACTGTTTCCTCACTGTGAGGTTTGCACAGACTTTAAGACTGTATAACTCAGCTTCACTCGAAGCTGATCTGCACAATCAAGCTTGCCCTTGAGAGTATTTGTTGCTTATTTATAGTGCATGGATCAATATCCCTCCAAGACCATTGCTGGGTCAAGATTTTGTTCCAACTCAAGTATTCGTTCCCTTTCTTGTGCATGTGAATTTGAGTAGCTTTATGCTGGTCACATTCATGATAGTTTCTTGTCTATGCAAAACTTTGGGTTGGATGTGTGTTCGTCATCAATGGAGGTGATATGAAGGTGTAGCTCAAGTTTGTTTCCATCACAGTTTGTTCCTTCTTTGTCAAAGGTATGTTTGAGAGCAACCAATTCAATGTCAATGATCAAAAACTCAATAACTGGCATTGCAGAGGTCAACAGAAGAAGCATGCAGAATGTAATCTCACCACTGCACTATTGGAACACTGGTCATGGATGGATAGAAAGTGGTACCTGAAATGGCTCAAATGTAGGGAAACTGAAAATGGCATATCTCATCTCTGAGAACAGTGGTCCTGAAAAATGTTTCATTGAAGGGTCTCTTGTAAAATGGATTGGTAATCATGGAAACTGCATATAATTTATATTATATAAATATTCACAATATTTAGGTACTGCATCTAAAGTGTGGTTTAAAAATACATCTGTCGAATTTGTCAGGTGTTGGCAAAGTCTTTTCTCAACTTAGATACATGTTGCCTCATTTGCCATGGTCCATTTAAATATTTTTTCCTGCAATCTTTTGCTCTCTATCTCATTAGTCATACAACCAGCCCAACTTGTGGAAGAGTTGGGGGAGAAGATGTGGAAGTATTTGCTGCTGCTGCTTGTGGGACCTTCCTGTCAATGGCGCAATGTTTAAATCCCAGCTCCACAGCACGTCAGACACTGCAAATCCAGAACTGCCCTGTCCATTGTGTTGTGATAGTTGTCATTATCAGGGACATGGCCCAGAAAGGAAAGATGGAAGCTTGCTGTACTGACCGGGCCCTCAAAGCGCTAGTGGATAGTGTTAACCTTTTTATTGGCAAAGGGGGCCATGCCACCAGACTCAGGCTGAATTGAGATAGTGGCCTGGGTCAGTATAGAATCCCCACAGTGCAGAAAGAGTCCATTCAGCCCACTGAGTCTGCACTAACCCTCCAAAAAGCACTGCACCCAGGACCACACCCTCATCATAAACCTACTTAGTGTTCTTACCATAGCCAATCTACCCTAACCTGCACGTCTTTGGACCATGGGAGGAAGCCAGAGCACCCAGAGGAAACACATGCAGACACGGGGTGGGGTGGGGGCGGGGAATATGCAAAGTCTACACAGTCGCCAAACGCTGGAATTGAACTTGGGTCCCTGGCTCCATGAGGTGGTTATCCCTACATTCTCACAGGTAAAATGCCCAGCAGTCCAGGAAGAAAGTGAATGATCTGTTGTGGTTCACAAGGGTGGGTCTTCTACCTTCCTCTTCACCCTCACTGGGCCACCATCATTCACTCTAACATTTCCACTGCACACAGGGAGAGAGAATAGCCAACAAAGGCCCATTCATGGAGTGATAGAGTTATACAGCACAGAGACAGGCCCTTTGGCCCTAAACTGGTCCAAGCTGACCAAATTCTCCAAGACATCCTTCTTTCACTCAAAATCTTTTAAATTTGCCAATTCCCTTGTGAAAATCCTTGAGACCTTTGTTTTTAAACACGAACAACAGTTGCTAATCAGATGACCAACATTTTCCACCAATGCCACATTCACAGATGATGAAAAGATACTCAATACAAATAACATTTACAAATTTCCAGTTGAATTCTTGCTGTAGTTTGGATTGATGTAGATGTTTAGACCACAATCTGGATTGGAAGTCAATGGTTTGTTTACACATCTACCTCAGTTGGCACCATTCCACTTTCAACTGCTGCATCTCATGACACATCATAGGGCAGAGCTGCCAGTACCACAACTAATGATAGTCTTTGAAATAATCTGTGAAAAGTGTCAGCAGTCAGTAGTCAGTAGCTTCCACAAGTTAAAAACACATCTTTGCTACAAGATACATCTCTTGAGAGTTTAGTTGTCTTGAGATAAAACAAAGCACTACTTGCTATTTTCTGAAGTTATAATATGCACAGCCAGCCAGTCAACTCCATAAGTGCATAATCTGGATTCAAGATGCATGAACTGGAAGGTTATTTTTGAAATAGTCTTGTTTTGTCAGTTATACTAATGAATTTGAGTAAAAATTAAAGCAGTCTCATATCAAAATGATACCAATTAAAACTTAGTGAAAGATAAGGCAATCATCACTTCCATAATGCATGTATGCTGGAAATAAATATGAACCCAGAAATTGATTCAGTAAATGAGTGAATAGATTATTGTTTCAAGATTTAACCATGCCACTGCTCATCATGTTTTATGAGCTATCTGGTAGATTTGTGACCACTATTCTCTTTCTGGGGTCTGCTTTGTCTAGTGTGACAGGGAAAGCCACTTGGTAGTTTAATGAGAAGTAGCTGTCATTTTAAACAAGGTATAGTTTATTGCATTAAAGCAGCTATGTGCAAGCTACACAGATGAGATAAGCATCATTGTAGAGACTAGGAGGAAGATCTTACTATTTCAAGTTCCAAATCTTTTCCCCACCAAGTCTATGTAAGTACATCATCATGGGTGGCATTTGACACAATTCTTAGTAATAATCCTTTCAGAACCTTACATCCTTCTATCACATTTCCTTCTAAGCATTTTTCTCATTGTGAACATTTATGCATTTTTGTATATAATTATCTTTGTCATTGACAACAACAAAACCAGAAATTGCTGAAATAGCTCAGCAGAATTGGCAGCATCTATGGAGAGAAGTCAGAGTTAACTTTTTAGTTTGAGTGATCCTTCCTAAGAACTGAACTTTTTGCTAAGCTTTTCCAGCAATTTCTGCTTTTGTTTCTGATTTGCAGCATCCACAATTCTTTCATTTTCTCTTTACTGTCACTGTTATCCTATTACCTCCCCCAAATCTCTGACTTTAGAAATTGAAGTGGTTGGGATGAACGAAGAACAAGAACAAAGAAAATTACAGAATAGGAACAGGCCCTTCGGCCCTCCAAGCCTGTGCTGATCCAAATCCTCAGCCTAAACCTATTGCTTAATGTCTAAGGATCTGTATCCCTCTGCTCCCTCCCCATTCATGTGTCTGCCAAATACATCTTAAATGACGCTATCGTGTCCACCTTTGCCATTTTGCTGGCAGTGTGCGCCAGGCACCCACCACCCTCTGCATAAAGAACTTTCCATGTATACCTCCCTTAAACTTTTCCCCTCTCATCTTGAACTCGTGACCCCTAGTAATTGAGTCCCCCACTCTGGGAAAAAACCTTCTTTCTACCCACCCTGTCTACACCTCTCAGCATTTTGTAGACCTCAATCAGGTCCCTCCTCAACCTCTGTCTTTCGAATGAAAATAATCATTTTCTACTTAACCTCTCTTCATAGCTGGTGTCCTATATACCATGTAACGTCCTGGTGAACCTTCTCTGCACCCTCTCCAAAGCATCCACATTCTTTTGGTAATGTGGCCACCAGAACTGTACGTAGTGTTCCAAATGTGGCCAAACCAAAGTCTTATACAACAGTAACATGACCTACCAACTCTTGTTGGTCATTCCTGAAGAAGGGTTTATGCCCAAAACATTGACCCTCCTGCTCCTCAGATGCAGCCTGACCTGCTGTGCTTTTCCAGCACCACGCTCGCGACTCTGATCTCCAGCATCTGCAGCCCTCACTTCCTCCAACTCTTGTTGTCGCCTCACTATTCTTCATGCAACACCAGGTTATAGTCCAACAGATTCAATTGGAAAACCTGTTAGAGTATAACCTGGTGTTGTGTGATTTTTAACTTTGTACACCCCAGTCCAACACCGGGATCTCCAAATCATTCTTCTTCACTAGCCTAGTCTTTTTAAACTTGGAAGATTAGTATATACTTGGTTTGAAGACTGTTGACTTTGACTTTGTTCCTGACAATATGAAGGCTGAATGTCCCTTTAAATTAGAAGGTATTTAGTCTTTGGAGAAGTTGCTCCATTTCCATACTTGGAGAACTTTTTGAATTATTTTGCGGAGTACAGCTGTCCTGTTGAAACAAACATTTTGTGTTTTTTTGCAATACCTTGGACCAGACAATTGCTTCCTTGTAATATCCTGAATCTCTGAATCAGGCAATTATTTTCTTTTCCGGGTTAAAATGTGTGGACCTTGGTATATCCTTCTCAGTGGTAGCTTCCATGCATTTGTTTGCTTCATACCTTAACAGATCTGCTTAACAGATTTTTAATCTCAATCTGCCATGTTAAATGTTTAAACTCGTTACTTCAATTTGTTCCTTAACTTGGACATTTTCATTCAGCCTCAGTCATTACATTACTGAAATCAACATGTTTATTTGCTCTGTTCTCCTAGTTGAGGATTGCTTGGTATGATGTATGTCACTGGTACTCAGGTTTCTTCCCAGGAAGGTAATGAAATGAAATGTTCTGCTTCAACATGTATCTTCTTGACATCCGGCATCAAACTTACCAACCTGCCACCACTGTTTCTTTGCAAAATGTTGTATTCTGAGTTACATCAGTTAAAGATGTTCAGTTCACTCAAATTGATTATATTGTTTGTCGGCTGTCTGATTGCTTGTATTTTCTCGTTAACTCTGTTGAACCTAATAGGCTGAACTCGATTCGATGTTGATAGCAGTTTGTGTCAATCCACTATAGTCACAGGTCCTGACAGAATTATACATTCTTTTTATGGCAACATAGTTAATCTTGATGAGTTCTGTCTTCGGTGTGTGCTCCATTATGAGTTGAGAGAATCATGTGAAATCTTCTAGCTGTTGTCCTTTGACTGGTTGTTTCATGACCAGCTGTTCAGAAACTGACTGGTTCTCGACTTGTTGTTTCAAGACCAGCTGTTTCTTGACTTTAAGTAGGTTATCTCCTTCCACTGTTTGAGGAAGGTTGAGTACAAGAGTCAGGATGTCATGTTGCAGCTTTAAAAGACTTTGATTAGGCCACACTTAGAGTATTGTGTTGAACTCTAGTCACTACATTGCAGGAAGGATTTGGAGGCTTGGCGAGGCTACAGAAGAGATTTACCAGAATTAAGTCTGGATTAAAGGGTATGAGCTGTAAGGAGAGGCTAGAAAAGCTCCAATCATTTTCTTTGGAACGGCAGAGGCTGAAGGGAACACTTGATAGAAGTCGATAAAATTAGATAGTGTTGACGGTCAGAATACTTTTTCCCAGAGTTGAACAGTCGAAAACTAGGGGGCATGCATTTAAGGTGAGAGGGGGAAAGTTCAGAGAAGAGGTGAGGAGCAAGTTTTTACACAGAGAGTTGCAGGAGTCTGGAATGAGCTACCAAGGCTGGTGGTGGCGGTGGAGGCAAATATGATAATGGTGTTTAAAGGTCTTTTAGATAAGCACATGAATATGCAAGGAATGGAAGGCTATGGACCAAGGAAGAGTTTAATCTAATTTGGCATCATGTTCAGCACAACATGATGGGCCGAAAAGCCTACTCCTGTGCTGTATTGTCCTATGTTCTATGTTCTATTGGGGTCGAGCTATTTTTTCCTGCTCAAGAATGAGAAATGTCAGCAGTGATGTAAGTTCTTGTCTATCTGATATGCTTTAAATTGCAGAGTTGTTTGTAGCTTATCTTTTAATCTTTAGTGCTATACCTCCTACAACATGTAGTTGCATGGTTATTGGCTACAGTGTTTCTTCAAATTGCATGGTGGCTGTTAGTATAGTGACATACATTTCTGTATCCAGCTTAAAATTTTTGGGGCACCCATTGACATAAATAACTTCAATTCAAAAGGCTACGTATGGATCACTTATTTTTCCTACGATTATCTTTCTTGCATCTCCTATTTTGTCTATTCTATCTCATGAACTTCTTCATATGAATAGTTATTAGTCTTCTTGCTGCTCTATAATTGGGTCCTGATCTATGCATTTTCTGAAAATGAAACCTTTTTCCACAGATAAGGGGTTTGTTTTTAATTAGCTGGGTGCTGCGTGGAATTAGCTCTGGATTCTCCTTAATCCTGGAATCACGCAGTCATAGAGATACACAGCACAGAAACAGACTGTTTGGCGCAACTCATCCATGCTGACCAGATAACCTAAATTAATTTAGTCCCATTTGCCAGCATTTGGCCCATATCCCTCTAAACAGTTAAACCTTGCTCTTTGAAGAATTTTATTCATACTGAGTTCAAAGTAATTGACAAAGAACTTCTGACTCTTAATGTAACTGTTGTTTTGTTTACATCTTGGTGCAATACAATGTCATTAGTTACATTCCAAATGGTATACAAAGTCTATTTACAAGATCAGCTTTGGAAGCTATTTTACATCTTAAGAAATCATTTATTCAAGATGTAGGATTCTGCATTCTATTTGAGCAATTTCTAAAATTAAATCTGTTGCCTTATCTTTCTAATATCATTTTTTCTTTCTTTCTTCAAATGTTTTTTTAATGCCACTATCAACTTCTGTGAACTGGACATTTTCCAGTAACTTTTATTGGCAGAATGGAACATTCCTCCCTTTCACAAGTAAAATAGATTCTTCCCACTGTTTTCACAGCTTTTTCTGTTTGAATTTTGCTCATCATAACCTTAATGGCATCTCCTTAATAGCTTTACTGAATTAATTTTACTGTCTGCAGCTCTAAAAGATGAATCTTTCTCTCACTTTTACCTCACCTGAACCTTTATCAGTTTCTCCTGGATGATTGCCAATGTCTTTGATTCTAAATGATAATCCTTCTTGCTTTCATAGCTTTTCTTGGATGGACCCTGATGTGTGCAGCTGAATAAATGTTTCTTATCTTCATTACCATTTAAGTAATGGATCTCACACTTTTTCTGCAGCCTCAACTTCCTGCTTACATTAGAGTTTGTCTGCTTAGGTTTCCAAGTTGGTTTTTTGTCACTATATTTCTGGCTTTGCTATGTTTCTGGAATCAAATCCAGGTCCTTGGTGCCGTGAGGCAGCAGCGCTAACCACTGAGTCACTGTGTGACTCCATTCATAGAAAGGTGCAGCACAGAACAGGTCTTTCGGCCCACAATGTTGTGCCGAGGATTATTCCTAACCTAAAATAAAATAACCTAACCTATGTACGCCTGAATTCACTGCTGTCCATGTGCATGTCCAGCAATCGCTCAAATGTCCCCAACGACTCTGCTTCCACCACCACAGCTGGCAATGAATTCCATGCATTCACAACTCTCTGCATAAAGAACCTATCTCTGACGTCCCCCCTATACCTTCTTCCTATTATCTTAAAACTGTGACCTCCTCGTGCCAGTCAATCGTGTACTGGGGAAAAATCTCTGGCTATTGACTCTATTCATGCCTCTCATTTCCTTGTATACCTCAATCAGGTTACCTCTATTCCTCCTCTCCAGAGAGAAATGTCCGAGCTTAGTCAACCACCCTTTGTAAATCAAGCCCTCCGGTCCAAGCAGCATCCTAGTAAACCTCCTTTGCACCCTCTCTAAAGCCTCCATACCTTTCCTATAATAGGGCACCCAGAACTGAACACAATATTCCAAATGTGGTCTCACTAGGGACTTGTAGAGCTGCAGCAAAACCTCCCAGCTCTTAAACTCAGTCCTCCTGTTAATGAAAGCCAAAACACTGTATGCTTTCTTAACAACCCTCTCCACTTGGGTGGCAACTTTGTGGGATCTACACCAAGATCCCTCTGTTCCTCAACACTGCCAAGAATCCTGTCTTTAATCCTGTATTCAGCATTCAAGTTTGACCTTCCAAAATGCATCACTTCAGATTTATCCAGGTTGAACTCCATCTGCCATTTCTCAGCCCAGCTCTGCATCCTGTTTATGTCGCGCTGCAGCCTGCAGTAGCCCTCGATACTATCAATGGCACCTCCAACCTATGTATCATAGGCAAATGTACTAACCCACACCTCAACCTTCTCATTCAAGTTATTTATAAAAACTACAAAGAGCAGAGGCCCAAGAACAGAGCCCTGTGGGACACCACTCACCACTGACCTCCAGGCTGAATACTTTGCATCTACAACCACTCTGCCTTCTGTCAGCTAGCCAATTCTGAATCCAGACAGCCAAATCTCCCTGCATGCCATACCTTCTGACTTTATGAATGAGCCTACCATGGGGAACCTTATCAAATGCCTTGCTGAAGTCCATATACACCACATCTGCTGCTCAACCTGCCTCGCCACCTCCTCATAGAACTCAACAAGATTTGTGAGGCATGACCTGCCCCTCACAAAGCCATGCTGCATGCCTTTAATCACGCTATGTTTTTCCAAACTGTCCTAAATCCTATCCCTCAGAAATGTGCTGACCGCAGATGTAAGGCTGACTGGACTGTAATTGCCAGGGATTTCCCTATTCCCCTTCTTGGAAAGAGGAACAACATTTGCCTCCCTCCAATCCTCTGGTATGACACCTGTGGAGAGTGAGAAAGCAAAGATCTTCGCCAGTGGCTTAGCAACCTCCTTTCTTGCTTCCCAGAGCAATCTAGGACAAGTCTGGTCTGGCCCTGGGGACTTATCAATCTTAATGTTTGCCAAAATTTCCAGCACACCAACTTCATCAATCTTGATCTGTTCAAGCCTGTTTCCCAGCTCCTCAAACTTTTCATTCACAGCAAAATCCATTTCCTTAGTGAAAACCAAAGCAAGAAACTCATTTAGGCTTCCTCTATCTGCTCAGACTCCACGCATGAGTTCCCTACGCTATCCCTGACTGGCCCTACCTTCTGCCTGATCATTCTCTTTTTCCTCACGTATGAGTAAAATGCCTTTGGGTTCTCCCTAATCCTTCCTGCAAAGCCTTTTTTGTGCCCCCTCCTGGCTCTCCTTACTCCATTTCTGAGCTCCTTTCTAATCAGCCTGCAATCCTCTAAAGCTGTGCTAGATCCTTACTTCCTCCACCTTATGTAAGTTGCCTTCTTCCTTTTGACGAGAATTCAATACGGGGTATCCTGGATTTGAACAAGTGTCTCTTGATCTGCAATCTCATTTTACATTGTTTCTGTGGCCTCTTACTGTAGCCATATTTTGTGGTGCCCACTTGTTATGATGTTGACTCTGAGCAGTTGGTTCAACAGTATCCTTGTGCAGTCCACAAATGGGACATGCAAAACTCTGAAGAAGAACTGCACTTGGTTCAGCAATGTCATGTTTCCATTATCACACCCAGAGCAAAGTGAATGATACCACATATATCATCAAATGTTTCCTGAAACTACTTAGATCCATGCCAATTCATGGTTCTCATGAGTTATTGTACCATTTATTAGAACCATTGAATTCCAATAGTGTCGAAGCAGGCTATTCAGCCCTTCATGTCCACACAAATCCTCTGAATACTATCCCACCCCTACTAATCTCTGTAACCCTGGATTTCCCATGGCCAATTTGCCTGACCTGCACATCTTTGGACTGTGGGAGGAAACCAGAGCACCCAAAGTAAACCCTCACAGACACAGGGAGAATGTGCAAACTCCACACTGACAGTCGCCCAAGAGTGGAATCAAACCTTGGACCCTGGCTCTGTGGGGCAGCAGTGCTAATCACTGAGTGAACCGTGTAGCCCCATTCAATAAGAGATAACCTGGATTTGAGCAAGGGGTCTCTTGATCTGCAGTTAGATGCTCTACCACTGAACTATATCCACTTATTGTTCATACTGTGTTACAAATACTGGACTTGTTAAGTTGGTTATGTTTTAAATTCTACCTCTTCAATTGAAAATAAAACAAAATGTTGTGAATGAAGGATGATGTGATTATATTGTTTCTCCTCGGGGACAGGCCAGTGTGAATTCTAACCAAAATGTATAGAAAACCAAATGAGCAATTTTCATGCTTTGATGCAAATGAGGAGTTTTTTTCTGGATAAATGCATACAGAAGGAAGAGAGAATGGGAAAAGGAGAGACAAGTGGCTGCTACTGTGAAAGTTAAAGGAAGAGACTATTTTCTGTGTTAGTCACTTAGCAGGATATTGTTAGGAACTGTTTCTCTCTTTGAGGAGATGGGACTTATGTAGATTTAACTAACAGAGTGTTGTGGTTCAAGGATACGTAGAAATGATCATTAAAGTAGTGGAAGCTATGCTGTGATCTCACAAGACAAAGAGAACCTGTTGAAATGCTGTGAGGAGATTGGAACTGAATTTTCACTTATTCACATCTGCTGGAGCATTGGTATAAAATAGTTCAACTGTGCAAATTAGTTAATAGGGAAGTGTTGTTTTTGTAACTGATGTATTAGTTGCCTTTTAAATAATGGTTAGTCAATTTGCTATCGACGTATTTGTTACGATAAAAGTCTTAAAACTGAAATCTTGTCATATAATCCTTTGTAATGGTCACTGAGAAATTCATCTTTTTTAGAAAAAGATATTGAGTTATTCCTCAAAAGAAATTATAACAAATGACACTAGTTTTGACCTACAGGTCTTCACTTAGCTGGTAAATGCAGGCACCTAACTTAGACTTTAACATTCCCAAATAGCTATGCCTAGAATGAATGAGGACATGTGTTGATACCCTGCTATCTTCCCTATTCCTCTTGATCTTTTCTTCAACAAATAAAGCGGATATTATACGTTGATTATAACTTGCATGATCTGTGTCATGATTAAAAGTGTGGCACTGTTTAGACAGCAGTGTATCCCTTACGCATTAGGAAGATAACATAAATAATTAAGGAAGCAGATATTCATGGTAGATGTTTCCATTGATGACGAATGAAGCCCTCTAATAACAGACATTGTGTTTCACAGTCCTCACATAACTACATTTCTAAAGGATATTTTCCTTCAGTCTTCTGACATTACTGACCCCTCTGTCTCTTGTATTTTGCCTCTGCGCCAGAACATGCTGTAAATTAAATCTCTTCACTCCTCCCACATCAGCATGGCATTGCCATCTGTTGTTCTTGTTAACTGAGAGGCACTACATCAAAACTGTGTTCCCAATGCATTATAACAAACTGCAAACTTTGCAAATTGATGAAACTTAACTTTTTTGCATAAAATTTATTGGGTATTATTATTACAAAAGTGTTGATTGAATGCAGATTTTAATACAGCAGTAACCTTCCATCATGTGATAAGCCAGTTGCAGCTATGCAGAGTGCTCCTGAAATTATTTACTGCTAACAGCACATGCTCACAAGTATGAATTGTTACAATGGTGATATCCAGCTTCTAACGTTAACCTTGGCACTCACTGTAAAATCCTATCGAACATTTAACATGTCAGAAATACGATCATAGAATCTCATTCTGCTCATTGTTTTTGTGCTAATGTTAGCTCTTTAGCTGCTGCTACCCACTCTGATTCCATCTCCTGTTTTTAAACCCATATTCTAACCCAAATTCTTAGCCAATTGCCTTTGATCTTATTATGGCTAAGTTTCCTATCGAGTGATCAAGCACTCACAGAGCGCATCAAACTGGAAATTGTGCCTAGCAATGCTTGTTTATGGTGTAAGTCTCCCTGCAATGATTGTCAGATGCAGGAATCAGAAGACTGCAGAATGATCAGTAAAGGGTGCAGCGCAGAATGTTGTCTTAGGTCTGGGAAAACTTCCATTAGACCATCAGCCTCAGCCTCAGGAAAATCACTTCCGTCCTGTGATCTGATCATAATCCCAGCAAGCCAAGTACTAAAGTCAAACTAAAACCATAAAAATTAAGAGGACCCGAATTCTTATGAGGAGGACTTGAGTGCATATTTATTGTGTGATTACATCCTGCAACACTCCTCTGGTTATGACATTCCGTTGAAAGAAATTTCTTGATCTCATTTTCGCTGATCAGACTTTAAATGATACTTTTAGTGACAATGGATAAATGATGTAAACAAAAGTGTCCTTGCATTTTTATCTGATAGAAAAACAACTCTTTTCATGGTCAACAATATCCCGTTGACTCATTGAAATTATTCCTGCAATTATAACTCCACAGAAAACTAATTGAAACCAAAATTAAATGTTTAAGTATAAATTATTAACATTTCTATAAATAATACATCTGTGTCCCTGCTCTGTTGACTGTGATCTACAAACTTGTTGAATTTGAATCTCTGGAATAGGATGGATGAGAATCAAAAACATTTCGGATCAATTATTACCACTGGCCAAATAACATTGCCAGTTATGAAAATTGATTTTGATTAATCACAATCATTTTGATTAATTTCAATCATTTCCCCACCCTCTTGTCATTTTTACAAGAAAGTCAGAAGTCACACAACACCAGGGTATAGTCCAACAGGTTTACTTGAAATCGCAAGACTTTGGAGCACTGCCTCTTCATTAGGTGAAGTGGAGGGAAGCACATGCTCCTGGTACACGTCACTCGTGGGGAACTTTCTAAACAAAGAGCTACACTGTGGATTGACTGCCTCTCACTGGATGTGGGCAGCCAATTTCAATAAGTAAGGCAGCAGCTAAGGATCCTTTTCTGAGGCCATCAAGGCCACTGGTGTAATAGAGGCAGCCTACTGCACGGAGGGAAATTGGAACCAGCTGAATATGCTGATAGAGAGGGCTGCAGAAACAGCCCTAGTGATTCACATTTGGATCAATTTCCCCTCCAGGAGTTGGGTCTCCCAATTAGCCAGCCAGACTTTGAAATTTATACTTCCACCCTAGTTATAATCTCTTCCTACTTCTTCCACTGGGCAGAAGATACAAAATCTTAAACACATACACCCTCAGATTCAAGAACAACTTCTTCCCTGCTGGTGCTGGTCTTCAGAATGAACCTCTCAAATTTTAAATTTAATGTTGATCTCACTCTTTGTGCACCTTCTCTGCAGCAGTAACATTTATTCCTTGCTCTGTTCTACTACCCTAATGCACTTTGTACAGTATGATCTGCCTGTACTGCACACAAAACAAAACTTTTCACTGTACCTGGGTACATATGACAGTGGTAAATCAAATCAAATAAAAATTGAATCAAAGTCTTTAAGTACCTGAATAGCACTAACTGCCATTGACATCCTGAAAATAGGTGGATAGCACTTGAAGTGCAGCACCAATCCTAAATAGGCAAGAGGGTTTACACAGAATCTCTGTCTCCACAGAATATAGAGAACTTAACTGAAACATTAGTGGGCAGTAACAATCACATATTGTATTATGTCCCTGTTCAGGAACACTCCACTCTCCTCTTACAACCTGGCTTGGGCTGGGAGGAAATTACTGCCACAATCAAGCCAGTTACGTGTGAATTAAATCCATCTCTTTTTAAAGCTAATGACATGCTACAGAATTCACAACGAAACTGTAATCTCAGGGTCAATGAGTGTTATTTCATGCCATTTGAATCCTCAGTGGAAAAGAAAAACATACCTGCCTTGTCTCACATTAAATTAATGATGGCTATTAGAGGATGCAGACATCATGTTTCTATAGATCAGTAATACTGAATATGAATGCAAATTTTAATAGTATTTGTTTCTTTCAAGGTCCATGATGTGGAGCAGCTCAGAAGAGGTAATGGATTGGTGAGTACATAAAATAATACATTTTTACAAAGTCCTTTAAAAGCACATTTATATGATGTTTTACATGTTTATTTGCAATGCACAATTTTTAATAGTTATTTACTGAGTGTTACCGTACTGTCTTATTGCTATGTTACATTTGTTGACACCTCGTGTGATGGTTACTCTCAAGTATCAAAATGGGTTATATTTGAATACAGTTTGGTAAGCATCAATTTCAGCTATTGACTTCAGTCATTTTCTGTGGTGGCTAGTTCTATATTCTGACTATTCTGTGCAAGAAGTTGTTCCTTATTTCTAATTTTGGATTTATAAGTAATTATCTGTCTTAATGGCCCTGAGATTTGGATTCTCCCAAACTATAAGAACATAAGTGGATTTGCATAATTTAACAGAATGTTGCTGATCCTCTCCATACTATTGAAATGAAGTGATCTACCATTAAGCAAGCGATTCATGTTTTGTACCTCCACCAGGCGGCTCCTCAATCCATATTGTTCTCAAGTAAAAAAGACCAAATTGTTTCAACCCATTTGGGGAACTAAGGCTTTTAAGTTGAGAATCGTTGTCAAAGCTTTCTCCTACCTCAAGGCTCAATTTGGGTTTGTGGTTTGAGTGTTTTAAATCTCTGAGGTGAATGGTTGTGGATCTAGCTCTCACTCCAAGACATGAGCATCTCCTCTAGGCTGACAATTCACTGGCACAGAGAATGTTGAATTGTTGAAAATGCTATTGTTTAAATAAAGACATTAAACCTGAGCCTGATTGTAAAGTGCGTTACCCCTATTTAAAGAGGACAGCGTTCTCCTCAGGGTCTTCAGCCAATTCACTCAAATAGATCAATTGGGAATATTTGTTGGATCATCCAAAAGTACCTCCTTTCCATGAGTAAATAAAAACAATGTAAAGTCACCTCATTGTCCTTTATTTGACTCTGTTGTGCTTTACTTAAAACAATGTAACAGTAATCGCAGTTAAATTGTAATTTGTTGACTGCGATGTGTTTTGGAACATCATCAGGATGTGAAAGATGCACCATAAATGTGATTCTTGCAAGTGATCCTAATTTACCAAACACGGTAGTAAAAGAAAATGATTGGAATTTCACAAACTACATTGTACTTAATGCATGAGATTGTAATGACACCATGACCTTGTCTTCCATTAGCACCTTTATGGTCACCCTATGCTGAGTGTACAGGTAATTCTCCTCCTAGATGTCACAGTGCGGATATTAATGTATTTACATTTCCACAGATTTTAACTGAACAGCGGTGGATCGATCAGTAATCCTCCTAATGAAAGCCACTTAAAGTGAATCAGCACTCAAAGCGACCCCACTGCATTTCTCTCCATTTTTGCCAATCAACCCTTCACTGAGGAAACAGTTTTTCTTTCAAATGTCTATTACCATGGTTACCATCTGAGGTTCAACTGTTCTTTAGGTAGGCTGGTTGACAATAGAAACTGGTTGTCAGTTTGCCACCTGGATACGTCCTGAGATTGCATTTTTTTTTGCCTCTAAATGACCCTCTACTGAGGGAAACTGTTGTTTTTGTCAACAAAATGGTCAGTGTAGAATTATAATTGACTTTTGGCTTTCAAGAGCCCAAGATGTTAACATTAAGTTTATTTTTAATCATTAACAGTTTGTCTTAAATGCTTTTTGAATATAAAGTTATAATTTACTATGAAAGTGACACAAATATAACTAATGGTTCTATGTAATTTTCAGCTATTTAACATGATGTGCCCATAGGTTATGATGTGGAGGTGCCGGTGTTGAACTGGGGTAGACAAAATTAAAAATCACACAACACCAGGTTATGGTCCAACAGGTTTATTTGGAAGCACACTAGCTTTTGGTACCTGTTGAAGGAGCAGTGCTCCGAAAGCTTATACTTCCAAACAAACCTGTTGTGCTATAACCTGATGTTGTGTGATTTTTAACTTTGCCCATAGGTTATGGCATACAAATTGGATCTTTGAAAATCTTTCCAAAAATAGGAATTGACTTACATACCAATTGCCACATTTTGAAATGTGCAAGAACATGACTGGTGATTTAAATTAAATCAGCGTGACAATTTGTTGAATAAATTAATTCCACAGCATGACAGTAAAAATGCTTTTAAAACTGTCAGAGTCATTGTTGCCAACATCCAATGGGTAAAAAATGAGGTCTGCAGATGCTGGAGATCACAGCTGAAAATGTGTTGCTGGTTAAAGCACAGCAGGTCGGGCAGCATCCTGCCCGATGCTGGATGCTGCCCGACCTGCTGTGCTTTAACCAGCAACACATTTTCAGCTGCCAACATCCAATACAAAGTGCAGAATTTTACCTGTGCCCTTCGCAGGTTTGCTGATGAAGTGATCCATAAAATACTTTGGGAGGCCTTCCTATCAGACCCTCCGTCCTCTCCCCACTTTTGCAGTGGGGTGAGTAAGGCTTAGTCTGCCCAGAGCTCAGGCCTCCCAATTAAAGCCCTGGAATTGCCAATTAATTTCCAGTAAAGGCTATTTACTGCACGGTATCAGTTTTCAGGTAGGTAGGAGCATTTCAAGGTAGGAGAGAAAGCAGTAAAGTGATCGTGGTCAGTATTTAAGTGGAAACAGAAATGGAGAGTAGGGTACGTCCTATATTCGTGGTATTTCCTCGCCTCTGTGCTGGTAGATGAGCACTCAATTTTAAGATTTTCAGGTTTGTTGAAATTCTTTATTCCTAGTTCCCTTCAATACTAGTTGGCTGATAGAACTCAAGGAGAGGAAGCATATGTTGCTTTCCTTATCTGATGTGTTGCAGTGTTTAAAGGTTGTTCCCAAGCCATCACATTCACAGCTCACCCTGATTCACATACTACCTTGTCAGGTCACTTACACAAGCACACCAGACTTGCTGTCAGTTTTTTATTTGTATGTCCAAATGAAGGTTAAAGTGCAAACATATCTGCAGGAGATGGCCTCCTTCTGAGATGTATGTGAATAGTCAGTGTCTTGTTATATCTTCCTATTTAGTCTTTCTGTTTGAAAGACTCAGTACAGCTGTGATGTTCCAAGGATTCAAACAGGACTCTGCCTGTCACTGAAATTATATCTGCGTCATCTTTTGACCATGCCAGTCTGCTTTTAAAGAAACACATGTTGGAATTATGTCTGTAAGTACTTTCTGATCCGTTGTCATGACAACCTGCACAAAATCCACTGTGGGAACTCAACTTTCAACGTAATTTTATGTCTGAAAATTGTTCGGCCTTTGATTTTGTTCCATGCGGACAAGCAACACTGTAAATTGTGTCTTCTTGTGTGCAGTGGTTTTCTCAAGAACCATTTTTGAACTTGTCAAATCCACAGTTTGGCAGCTGAACATATCAAACTTACGGGCGTTTCATCGATGCTGATGTGTAACTTTGCAGGAACTCAATATTTTGCTGTCGATGGATTACTGGAAACTGATCATTTTAACGTCAAGGTCTTTAGGCTGTCTCGAAGTGATCTTTGTGGTACTCTGCCACAACCCCAGACATTCTTGATTCAGAACGTGGTTACATAGACCACCTGGTGCTTTTTGCTGTAGTTCAGGATAATTTGAACCACTTCATTTATACATCTATGCACTGCATTTCTAGTGATATATTAGCATCAAATCACTATTTTGAGGATCTACTCCAATACATGCTTCTCAAGATCAGGCCAATGGCACATTTGGTCTTAGAAATCCTCTTCAGAGCTGCTTCCTTCCACTTCAATCCTTGCATCAGTTTTTCATTGAAACAGATTTCCTCACTGTAGCAGTTATTTGATTGGGTGTCAACTATTGCCACTTCGAGCTTTCAGTTGGCTTCATACAACAGAGGTGGACTCTTATAAAGGTTTGAGTGATGTGGGCCATGGTGAGATGTGTCGCAAAATTAGGTGAGCTATCCAGCAAGGGATATCTTGACATTGGGAGCATCTCTTGCCTTTTTTGTAATGCTTTGCACATGTGATGTGGTGAGATTCTCACTAGGCAGCAGCATGTTGGCATTGAGGTGAGTTTATTGTTTGTTAAATGCCTCAATGATGGCACAACTCATCTCACTAATGTTCAGCCTCCTACTTCAGCAAGTTCACCAAACAAGCTAGATGTTGAGAAAACTTGACATGGAAACCAGAGCGGGTACCTGGCGAGATTCAGCTCATCTCTCACTTGCAGCAATCTCCATGTTTAAGTAAAATTGCAGCCCAGGATAAGATCCAGAGACATGAGCCATACGCATCCTTTTGTCCCCAGAGATTGGCATCTGCCAATTTCTCGAGACCATTATGGACTTCTGGGGTACACTGGCAGTGTACTCTGGAAGCACAATCTCACATTGGAAGGTGCACTGACAACTGGTATTGAAAGGCTGAAGAAGGAGTATGGTAGACACGGACAGGGTATTAGCTCATTATTGGACAAGGCTGCATCTCAGGGTCACTTGGTTGGTCACTTAGCACTCACTCACAGAACACCTACCTACCTGTTAGGAGGCAGCTTTGATGATGCTTCCTTTGAGACCTCGGTATTTTCATCCTTAGAGGTTCAGGAGGTACCTTCTGGGAAAATTCAGGTAACCCTCCACTACCTCAGGGGTTGTATAGAATCCGTACAGTGCAGAAAGAGGCCGTTCAGCCCATCATCTCTGCATCAACCCTATGAAGAACATCCCAACCAGACCTAATCCGGTTTGTGGTACTCTGCCACAACCCCAGACATTCTTGATTCAGAACATGGTTACATAGACCACCTGGTGCTTTTTGCTGTAGTTCAGGACCTCATTGTGGATTGGCTCAGTCAGCAGCACATTGTGAATTGAATTGAATTTATTGTATACACCTCAGTTTGAGAAATGTCATGCTAACTGCTAACTTGCCTACACCTGTTTTATACCATTGCACAAAGTCAACAACAACCAGAAAAATTCTTAAACAACAATTGTGACAACAATCTCAGCTTTCAATGTTTCCTTACAGTCCACTGCAGTAATATGTTTTTTCCCTTTCACATTCAATTTCTCATTTCATGAGGCACATAATTTATGAGATTTTGTCATTTACATTGAGCAACAAACCAGTTGATGTCTGAAATATAAAATTGATATGATAAAGTCTCCAGAAATCAATTTATTTTAACCAATAATACACTGCTTCAGAATAATAGTCTTGAATTCTAAACTGATGGGCCCAGATTAAAATCATGGGTAGCAGTTGTAGTTTGACAATACTTTGAGAGAACTTGCAGCCAGCACATTGTAACAAGTAAGAAATATGCATATAGAAATACAAGAAATAAGATTAGAGTGGTGTACCATTGAGTAATATCTTCCATGCAAACTTCTCCCTATCTTCCTTGACTTGCTTAGGGTCCAAGGAACTATTGGTCTCAGTCTTGAATATCATCAGTAGCTGAACATTCACAGCCCTCTGCTGTAGAGAATTTGAAAGATTCACAACTCTTTTGTATGAAGAAAATTTCCTTCATCTCAATCTTAAGTGTGATAAAGACCTAAGTTCCTTCTGTCCTTGAATTTGCTAGCTTTTAATCTTCTGGCATCCTTCTAGAATCTAGGAAATTCAGTAACTTCCTAACCAGTGTTTCCATTACCTCTACAGCTGTATCATTTAGGATCTAATTATGTATGCCTTGCACATCCTGAATTTTTGTTAGTTTTTAGACTAATAGATTATACCTAATCTTATGGGCCCTGGGTAGCAGCAGTTTGTGCCTCACACCTTGGGTAAGCAGCAAATAAACTATCACGAATAGTTTTATGAAGGTATAGTCTTCATTGTGGATGCATTGGTGTTCTCTGGACACACATAGTGCTCAAAATTGAGACAATTATGAGAATTGATTAATACTTTCGAATTTCTGCTCAAATGCTTTTTGTGTATCAAGTGTCAAGTCTGATATGAACCAACACCATCAGTGATTTCAAATGTCATTTTATATTTAAAATAAATATAAAATATTCATTGGTATCTTTAAGTGCAGCAACTTGGTGCTGTTTAATTGATACAGCTGAATGTATCTTTATGATCAGAGTCTCTAGTCCATCACCTGTGAGTTTCTAAATTTAGAGAACTCAAAAGAATTTTAAATACCCATAGAGAATAATTTTCAAGCACTTATACACAGTCCTCAATATCTACATAAATAAAGCTTTTGAAATGTGCCAATTTGTGTCTATATCACACAAGCATCAAGATCATCTCCATCAAAATCATGAGGGGCGCGGGAAGGGTAAATAGATAAGGTATTTTCCCTGAGGTGGGCATAGGTTTAGGGTGAGGGGAAACATTTATAAGGGACCTAAAGGGCAACTTTTTCATGCAGAGGATGGTGTGTGTATGGAATGAGCTGCCAGAGGAACTGGTGGAGGCTGGTACAATTCCAATGTATAAACGGCATCTGAATAGATATATGAATAGGAAGGGTTTAGAAGAATATGGACCAAATGCTGGCAAATGGGACTAGATTTGGTTAGGATATCTGGTCAGTATGGACAAGTTGGACTGAAGGGTCTGTTTCCGTGCTGTACATCTCTATGACTCTATGACTCTAATCTAACTATTAACCCTTGGCATTCACCAGCACTGAATCCTCAACAATCAAATATCATGGGGGTTACCATTAATCAAAAACTGAACTGGACTCACCATAAAAATACTGTGGCATTGAGAGTAAATCAGAGGTTAGTAATCTGGCAGCAAGTAACTCACCTCCTGACTCCTCAAAGCCTGAGCACAATCTACAAGCGTCAAGTCAGGAGTGTAGTAAAATACTCCCCCATTTGCTTGGAAGAGTGCAGCTCCAGCAGTAGTCCAGAAACTTGACAATTCACACAGAGGGTGGTACGTGTATGGAATGAGCTGCCAGAAGAAGTGGTGGAGGCTGGTACAATTACAGCATTTAAAAGGCATCTGGATGGGTGTAGGAATAGGAAGGGTTTGGACGGAAATGGGACCAGATTTATGGAGGATATCTGGACAGCATGGACGAGTTAGATCAAAGGGCATGTCTATGAATCTATGACTACCCAGGATGCAACCTTGATAAACACTACCTTCACAAACATTTCGTGTCTTACACCCTTGTTTAAACTTTTTAAGGATTGATTGGGGTGATGCAGTCGATGTTGTCTACATGGATTTAAGTAAGGCATTTGACAAGGCCCGAGAGTGTGTTGCTGGAAAAATACAGCAGCTCATCCAAGGAGCAGGAGAATTAACGTTTCGGGCATAAACCCTTCATCAGGAAAGCAATTCCTGATATGGGTTTATGCCTGAAACAACGATTTTCCTGTTCCTCAGATGCTGGCTGCACTTTGTGCTTTTGCAGCACCACACTCTTGACATTTGACAAGGCCCCACAGAGTATCCTGTTCAGAAAGATGAAAGCCTGTGTGATTCAGGAGAATAAGGTGAGTTGGATACAAAATTGTCTCAGTGAAAGAAAACTAAGGAATGCCAGATTTCTTTTGTGAATGGAAAGCTATAGTATAATTTATTGCTGCAGTGTTACTCTGGGTTAATTTGGGTTCTTTGCTGTTTCTGGTATGTGCTAATGATTTTTACCATCAATGTTGGAGGCATGATTGGAAAGTGCGGTCAAAACATAAATTGGGCAGGTTGGCTGGAGACGGGGTGGGGAGAGGCAGAGAGGCGAGAAGGCGGGGAGAAGAGAGAGATTGTGGGGGAGGAAGGGAACAGGGAGATTTGGAGGAGGGAGGGGAAGACTTGAAGAAACCGATGGTTGTCCTGAGGCCTTGGTACCCTCCACTTCAGAGGTTGAGGAGGTGGTATGTGGGGGAGCTGGCTATTTCACCAGGGAGCTGTGGAGATGCTGACGTTACCTGAAAAACACATGAGATAGGTTTCACACACAATGGTTAGAAGCGGCATGCGTGACAATAGAGTTAGTGAGAGAGCCACAGTTGAATGAACAAGTTTGCTTACTCATCTGGTGTGACGTGGATGTCTTTACATTACCGCAGGAGTGATCCCAGTCTTCTCACGTGAGGGCCTGGATTCTCTCCTCATACTCTACGAGCCTGCTGTGCCCGGTTATCGACTGTTTTTCCCAATTGTGAGAAAAAGGCAGGGATTGGGTGAGATGAAAGAAGGAGGCAAAGCTGCCTGCAGTGAAAATGTAGTGAGATCTTTCCGGGACACTGAGGAGGCAGTGAGATGTTCTGTGGAGTTAATAGTGTGCAAGGTTGGAGTGGGTGAAAGTGAGTGAGGAAAAATGTTGCACACAATATAGAGTGTTGCAGAGCATGAGCCTTGGAGGGTACAGTAGCAGAGCTAGAGTGAGTGTGGCCCTTATCTTGGTGCAGGAGAGAAGTCCAATGACCTTCATTTGACACTGCTGTCTATTCTTCCAGACTGTGAGTATGGCATTGACCCAGGTGATGGTTTCAGACCACAGTCCGGTGGCATAACATCCTGTGGGCTCTCTAGGTGGAGGACTTCCCTCCTTTGCACCACTACTTCGACCCAGGACCTTCAGATCCCTGTCGGAGAATCACAGAGTACCTTCTTCCCCATCGACAACATTCTCAGACTCTATGCTTGACTGAGTAAGACTGCTTTGGAATGCCTGTGTTCATCCAGGAACACGGATGCCTTTTCAAGATGGTGCAGATTTAAGGGATGCTAGTCTTTATCTGCTGAATTGCAAGTGGTTCTTGGAATGACATGTGGTCAGATGGTACCAGATCCAGAATTGACAGATGGACTGGGTAGGTAGTTAATGAGACAAGTTTAGCAAGTGAACTGATTGAGACTGACAATGAAAATCCCTCTAAAGCAAAACTCAATCCAAAATGGACTTAGCCAAAAAGGATTCAGTCCATTATTCCAAGCTACTTTTCTTTTGCAATCCATAAAGACAAGGAAAAATAAGGAGGATGACCCCGATAACAATGAATAGGACAAAGCAGAAAGAAAGGGTCTTTTACTGAGAAAATCAACTGCTACAATCAGTTTGTGTGGAATAACGAAGTAACAAGCAACAGAAATATTACTGGAGAGATTGGTTGGCAGGGAGCACTATGAATTGATCCTCTAACTATAGGTATGTGGCCAAGCATAAAATAACAGACTGATGCAATAAATTGTAATAGCAACCATAGGGACTTTTATCTGGGAACCGTCTGAGGAAACCATATTTTCATTTTGAGGAAGACAAATTCTTGAAATGTACTCAACATAGTACCATGAATATGGAGCTATGTTATCATGTATTTTGTAACAAAAAGACTCTCTGTCTCGAAAATAAGAACTCAGCGGCATAGCAACAGGAGGAGGCCATTCAGCACCTTGAGCCTGTTGCACCAGTATAGACTTCTTTGGTGGATTCATCTGCTGCCAAAAGCAAATGATCAAATGGTGTTATCTTTAGAAAACCTCAAATGACTCGGGGTTTCTCAAAGTTCAAAAGTGTGAGGACTCAAAAGCTCCTGTCGTGCTGAAAAAGAGATGGGAGGAACACCACAAAGAATTTTATTTTGTGGAAGGACGATTCACCAAAATTAATGTTTGATTGATTACGATAAAGCTCGCTGAAAACAGCTATTTTGAAGAGAATTATTTGAATATCACAAGAAAGACATGACTTAACACAGCCATTGCCTCTCAGCAGTGAGACAGGGAAGCATCAAGGACTGTGGTACTTAACCAGACTAATAAGAGTCACACTTCCAGTTCTGTAAGAATGAAAGAAAGCAGTTTCCACTCACTCGCAGGACTGTGGAAGTTATCTCCAGCTACCTGACAACAAAAGGCGTTCAACCTGTTGAATCTAACTCTATGGTTCCAACCCTTTCACCTCAAAAGTAGAATTTTCAAACAAATTAGGCCTGCAGTTGGATTAGAGACTAATCTTGTCTTCATACGTGACTTTTGTCTTTACTTCATTGAAATATTTTCAGCTGTATTTTAGCTAAAAACAATATCATTTTTTCACTGAAGCAAATTCCACGAATTGTTGTATAATAAACTAACCTCTGGTCCAATCTAAAACACAAAGCTGTGCTGCTGTTTATTTTTAAATTCAAGTACTCAAACACTATGAGACCCGTAAGGTATTGGAACAGACTTAGAAGATTTGGCCCAAGGAGTCTGCTCCACCTTTCGATCATGGCTGAGATGTTTCTCAACCCCATTCTCCTGGCTTCTCCCCAAAACCCTCGATTCCCTCATCAATCAAGAACGTATCCATCTCTGTCTTAAATGCACTCAATGTCTTGGCCTTCACAGGCAAGAAGCTCCACAGATTCACCACTCTCTGGCTGAAGACATTCCACCTTATCTCAATTCTAAAAGGGACATCCCTTCATTCTGAGACTGTGCCATTGGATCTCTCCTACTTGTGGAAACATCTTCTCTGTGTCCATGCTATCCAGGCCTCTCAGTATTTTATAAGCTTCAGCTAGATCCACCCTTCATACTTCTAACTCCATTGTGTACAGCACCCAGAGTCCTCAACCACTCCTGATATGACAAGCTGTTCACCTCCGGGATCATTCTGCTAAACCTTCTCTGGATCCCCTCCAACACTAACACATCCTTCATTAGATACAGGACCCAAAACTGCGAAATGCCGTCTGACCACAGCCTTATACAGCCTAAGCAGTACCTCTCTGCTCTTGTATTCTAGTCTTCTTGAAATGAATGCTGCCGTTGCGTTTGTTTTTCTGACAGTCCACTAAACCTCCATATTAACCTCAAGAAAATCATGAACCACGACTCTTGAGTCCCTTTGTGTTTCAGACTTCTGAAACCTTTCTCCATTTAGAAAATAGTCTGCACCCTACCCAAGTACATAAACACACACTGCCCTACATCGCATTCCATCTGCCTTTTTGCCCACTGTCCTCGCAGGTCCAGATTCTTCTGCAGCCTCCTCACTTCCTCAACATGATCTGTTCCATTACCTATATTTTGTCATCTGTAAACTCAGCAACAATGCCCTCAGTTCCTTCATCCAGATTGTTAATGTACACCATGAATAGTTGTGGTCCCAACACTGATCCCTGTGGATCTCCACTAGTCACCAACAGCCATCTTGAAAAGACCCCTTTATGCCTAATCTCTGTCATTTGTATGTCAGACAATCCTCTATCCTTGCCAGTTCCATGCTCCTAACACCATGGGCTCTTATGCTATTTAGCTGCATCCTGTGCAGCATCTTGTTGAAGGCCTTCAGGAAATCCAAATTACCAGGTAGTTACAGGACAGCACGTTGGCTCAGTGGTTAGCACCACTGCCTCACAGCGCCAGGGACCCAAGCTTGATTCCCTTGGGTGACTGTCTGTGTGGAGTTTGCACATTCTCCCCGTATTGTATCTGTGTGGGTTTACACCAGTTGCTTCAGTTACTTCACGCAGGCTAAAGATGTGCAAGTTCAGTGGATTGGACATGGTAAATTGCCCATAGTGTCCAGGGATGTGTAGGTTACGTGAATTATCCATGGGAAATGCATTGTTACAGGAAAATGTAGGGTGGTGGGTCTGGGTGGGATTCTCTTCGGAGAGTTGCTGTGGGCTGTGTGGCCTGCTTCCACACTGTAAGAATCTATTATTTCACCCTCATATTTCATCTTCTCCCTTCTTATTCCTTTTTTTAAATTATCCTCTTCTGGTATTTAAAGGCTTTTAAAAACCATCACAGATCCTACGCCTATAGATTCTATATCACTTCTTGCTATTGACTGAATTTAATTTCTTCCTAACTTGTTCTGCAAATGTTAACAACCTCCCTAAGCCCTCCTCACCTTTAACTTTTCCCATAATTTTCCATGCAATTGAATCCACCCTCCAGTACTTAACTTAAAACCCTAGTTATATAATTTGCCAGGATTCAGGTCCCACCATGATTCAGGTAAGCCAGTACTGGTGCTAATGGCCCATGAATTTGAAAGTGATTCTCCTGCGCCAATCTTTTAGCCATGTATTTACCTTTTTAATCTTGTTTACCCTCTGCCAGTTTGCTTGTGGATCATGTAGTACCTTGTTAAACACTATGATATAAAATAAATCCATGTGGGCTATAACAGTGTAAACTTATTTATATAAGTTGAACCTTATTTATATATATATATATTTCATCAAAAAATTCAATTAAGTTGGTGTGACCCTATTGTTTGGATGACAGGTTCTTTAAGGCATAATCAAAATAAATACAAGAAGGCATGTGTGCTTTCACATAAAGCAACTATATTAGTTTAATCCAATTTAGATGTATGGAAATTAACATGTGAATCTATTAGCTTAAACTACTTTGCACATATTCAGCTGGAGAGTCCCACAGCCTTCTGTCTGGTGGGGACGCTTGAGTGATGGTTGGCACCAGAGGGCTATCTCAGTTTTCACCGCTATGCTCTCCTGAACCCCTGTGCAATGGTGAAATTGATGCTGTCTTGCAGATCCCAGTCCCCATGGTGATGAATGGTGAAAGGTTCCCCAAGCTGAAAAAAGTCTCCAATACTAATACTGTTCAGAAGCTGATATTATATGCTGTATTGCCATCTCAGAGTACTTTTCCAAGCATTCCTTTGTATAAAAACACATCCAGGTGCCTCTCTGGCTTTGCACAACAGTCTGTTCCCAAGCCCAGCTACAAACCATCTGATTTCTAACCTGTAGCCAACACTTCCAGTCATATCTTCTTCATTTCTACACTACCCATTACCTTTCTGCTTCTGTTGTTATTTTCTCTGACCCATCCTTCTGGATAAACACCATGGAATGTATTCATTATATTCTAGCATTACCCTTTGCCTCTAAACACACATTACTCTCTTTCTCTCGAACAGGGCACTGAAAACACCTGAAGAAATCACCCAGTATGCAGCAAAAATCTCTTTTTTGTTTTGTTTTCATCTCAACCTTCCTCAGCTTGCAAGGGACCCTCTTCCAGCCTGCACTCTCTTTCACTTTTGTTGAGATGTATCTAGCCTCTATCTGGAACGTCTTTTCCTTAAAGGTCACCCTTTGATCCAAAACAGTCTCTCCTTTCACTTTCATTCCACTTTACTGGGCTAGATCCCATCCCATTTCATCTCATCGAAATTAGCCCTCTTCCAATCTGAATGTTCTACTTTTGATTGTTTTTTGGTCTAGTATTGATCTTCGGATATAATAATCACTCTTAACCAATGTACCTCCTGCTTTAGTTCCTGGTATCAGATCAAACAATGACTCCTTTCTCGTTGAGTCAGGGATGCACTGATTAAGGAAATTCTCCTTAACACATTACAGGAATATATATCTCCCCCTCCTTTCCTTTTAACCTATCAAAAGGGGCAGCACGGTGGCTCAGTGGTTAGCACTGCTGCCTCACAGCGCCAGGGACCTAGGTTTGATCCCAGCCTCAGGGTGACTGTCTGTGGGTGTTCCCCATGTCTGTGTGCGTTTCCTCCGGGTGCTCCGGTTTCCTCCCACAGTTCAAAGGTGTGCAGATTAGGTGAATTGGCCATGGTACATTGCCCATAGTGTTCAGGGATGTGTGGGTTAGGTGCACTAGACAGGGGTGAATGCAGAGTAATAGGGTAGGGGAATGGGTCTCGGTGGGATACTCTTCGGAGCGTTGGTATAGGCATGTTGGGCTGAAGGGCCTGTTTCCACACTGCAGGGATTCTATGATTCTATGATTATCCCCATCAATATTTGGGTCATCACAATTCCCTACTATCAGCAAGCACATCTCCATGATTTCCATTCAGATTTACTACTGGATTTTCCCTATTCTCACTACTTGGAGGCGTATGGAAAACCTCCGATGGCATGGTTTCATTTCCATGAATTGGGATTCATTTCCCAATTCTAGCCAAATGGATACTACACTTGTGCCCTCAAGTTCATTTTTAATTTGACACACTTCTTCTGAACAATTTTGTCCAAAGGGTTAAAATAAATGCTGAATGAGTGCAGTGCTGTCCTAATAAAACAGCTCTGTTCGAGAATCCAGATTTAACACACAATTTTGACACTAATTGCTTTAATTTAAACTTGCTTGGAGACCTTGTTACCTTTAGCAGTCAAGTGACGATTACAAATAAACATGAAGAATGCGTGATTCTTGTATCCATTTCCATTTTCATGCTCTGACTTGCACAAAGCAGAACATTGTAGGTTTTTTGAATCATTCATGTGAAAGGGCATCACTGGCTATACCCCCATTTATTGACCATCTCTAATTGCCCAGAGGGTGGTTAAGGGTCAACCACATTGCTATGGTTCTGGAGTCACAAGAAGCCAGATTAGATAAGGATGGCAGTTTCCTTCCCTAAAGGACATTAGTGAACCAGATGAGTTTTTCTGGCAATTGACTATGGTAATCATTAGACTATTAATTCCAACTTTTCTTCAGTGAATCTGCCATGGCAGAATTTGAACCTGAGTCCTGAGAATATTCGGGGCAGCGTGGTGGCTCATAGGTTAGGACAGCATCAGGGACCTGGATTTGATTCCAACCTTAAGCTTCTGTTTGTGTGGAGTTTGCACATTCATCCTTTGGCTGCGTGGGTTTCCTCTGGGTGCTCTGGTTTCCTCCCACAGAAAAATGATGTGCAGGTTAAGTGAATTGGCCATGCTAAATTGCCCACAGTGTTCAGGGATGTGTAGGTTAAGTGCATTAGTCAGGGGTAAATGTAGGGTAGAGAAATGGGTCTGGGTGGGTTGCTCTTCAGAAGGTCGGTGTGGACTTGTTGGGCCGAAGGAACTGTTTCCACACTGTAGAAACTTCTGTGAAACTTCTGTGACTATTACATAGAACATTACAGCGCAGTACAGGCCCTTTGGCCCTCGATTTTCCACCACCCTGTGATACCAATCTGAAGCAATCTAACCTACACTATTCCATCCTCATCCTTATAGGTGAAAGTGAGTACTGTAGATGCTGGAGATCAGAGTCAAGAGTGTGGTGATGGAAAAGCATAGCAGATCAGGCAGCATCTGAGGAGCAGGCAAGTCAATGTTTCAGGCAAAAGCCCTTCATCAGGAATGAAGGATGATGAAAGGCTTTTGCCCGAAATGTCAATTTTCCTGCTCCACTGATATTGCCTGACCTGCTGCGCTTTTCCAGCACTACAATCTTGACTCATCCTCGTTCATATGCCTATCTAATGACCATTTAAATGCCCCTGAAGTTGGTGAGTCTACTACTGTTGCAGGCAGTTTGTTCCACTCTACTACTTTGAGTAAAGAAACTACCTCTGACATCTGTCTTATACCTATCACCCCTCAATTTAAAGCTATGTCTCCTTGTGTTAGCCAAAAAAAATTGCTCAAAAAAAATCTCAAAAAAATGCTCTCACTGTCCAGCCTATCTAACCCTCTGAGTATCTCATATGTCTCAATTAAGTCACCCCTCAACCTTCTTCTCTCTAATGAAAACAGCCTCAAGTCCTTCAACCTTTCCTCATAAGATCTTCCCTCCAGACCAGACACCATCCTCGTAAATCTCCTGTGAACCTTTTCCGAAGCTTCCACATCCTTCGTGTAATGCGGTGATCAGAACTGCACGCAATAATCCAAGTGCGGCCACACCAGATGCCTGCACAGCTGCAGCATGACCTCATGGTTCTGAAACCCGATCCCTCTACTCATGAAAGCTAGCACACCGTATGCCCTCTTAACAGCCCTATCAAACTGGGTGGAAATTTTCAGGGATCTATAAAAATGGACACAAAGATCTCTCTGTTCATCTACAATACCAAGAACCTTACCATTTGCCCAGTACTCTGTATGCCCGTTACTCCTTCCAAAGTACATCGCAATTAAACTCCATATGCCACCTCTCAGCCCAACTCTGCAGCTGACAGGATGAACAGTCCAGCAATAATACCACTGGGCCATCTCCTCCCCTCTGGATATCTGACAGAGAAGACTGACAGGTTTTTGGAATATAGCAATGGAGATCCTGGCAAAGGAGATCCAGAGGAGGATATAGTGTCTTGTAGTGGAATGGGGAAGGAAGTTTGTGAGAAGATTTGTAGCTCGGGTGCTCGTTGTTGTGGTTCTGTTCGCTGAGCTGGGAGTTTTTCTTGCAAACGTTTCGTCCCCTTTCTAGGTGACATCTTCAGTGCTTGGGAGCCTCCTGTGAAGCACTTCTGTGCTGATTCCTCTGGCATTTATACTGGTTTGAATCTGCCGCTTCCGGTTGTCAGTTGCTGTCTGTTGCAGTGGCCGGTATATAGGGTCTAGGTCGATGTGTCTGTTGATAGAATTCGTGGATGAGTGCCATGCTTCTAGGAATTCCCTGGCTGTTCTCTGTTTGGCCTGCCCTATAATAGTGGTGTTGTCCCAATTGAATTCATGTTGTTTGTCATCTGAGTGTATGGCTACTCGGGATAGCTGATCATGTCATTTCATGGCTAGTTGATGTTCGTGGATGCAGGTTGTTAGCTGTCTTCTTGTTTGTCCTATGTAGTGGGGAAGGAAACTACCTTACCCTCTTGACTCTGCATTTTTCATCAGCTGGATTTTCTTTACCTGGCCTTTTGGATTTATCTCATTCCATTCAAGGCAGACCTCTCTAGCAAGATGCCGAAGACCATACATTTCCTGCTTCCTGTTGACTGTTATAAACTGAATTTGTATTACACTTATTCTTCGGAGAAATTCACAGAGAACTTTTAGAAAAAACATTGGTCAAAAATTGATGAAGCCTTGACAAAACATCGCAAAAACATTTCTTCATTGTGTTTCAAAGATCCTATTCGCAGTCACAGCATCATTGGCCATGAAATGGTAAGCATCTAATTAAACAAAGAGGAGTGCTTAAAGTTGGCATCCACATCATGTTAACTTTTGGACAGATGGTCACTGGAGGGGAGTTGTTGAAACACTAACCACCGGAATTTGATATAACCATCTTAATGAATGTGGCCAGGTATTTTATTTGGCAATCAATTCTTAATCAACCCTCCAAGTAGCTGATCCTAGCATTAACTTCAGTGCAATTACCAAAATAGTACATTGTTTTAACCATAGCTTCAATCGGTGGTTCACTTAAAGTTTCTATCTTGGGCAGTTTTTATTTCTTTTAAAAGTGAACTAGTTGATGAAAATTACCTTATAAGGGCAGAAGTCAAGTCCTTCTGCCTTTGGCAAGTCAAGGCACAGGTCAGGAGTACGATGGAATATTCTCCAGACGGTGTGAAATAACTCCACAAAGGCTGGTATTCTGCCACCAAGTCATCCTTTATTTACACGTGCAAACTTCTTGACACTGATTCAGCTCCCTCAGAGCCAGCTCTCTGAGTGAACTGGATGTCTGACACAACTGTTCTTATCTATCAGCTATGGTTCCCTAATTGGGCCAGAATAACAACCCCAATTAGAGAACTTTGAAAGTGGAGTCGCAGGTAGATAGGATAGTGAAGAAGGCGTTTGGTATGCTTTCCTTTATTGGTCAGAGTACTGAATATAGGAGTTGGGAGGTCATGTTGCGGCTGTACAGGACATTGATTAGGCCACTGTTGGAATATTGCATGCAATTCTGGTCTCCTTCCTATCGGAAAGATATTGTGAAACTTGAAAGGGTTCAGAAAAGATTTACAAGGATGTTGCCAAGGTTGGAGGATCTGAGCTACAGGGAGAGGCTGAACAGGCTAGCACTGTTTTCCCTGGAATGTCGGAGGCTGAGGGGTGACCTTAAAGAGGATTACAACATTATGAGGGGCATGGATAGGATAAATAGACATAGTCTTTTTCTTGGGGTCAGGGAGTCCTGAACTAGAGGGCATAGGTTTAGAGTGAGAGGGGAAAGATATAAAAGAGACCTAAGGGGCAACTTTTCATGCAGAAGGTGGTACGTGTATGGAATGAGCTGCCAGAGGATGTGGTGGAGGCTGGTACAAATTGCAACATTTAAGAGGGATTTGGATGGGTATATGAATAGGCAGGGTTTGGAGGAATATGGGTCGGGTGCTGGCAGGTGGGACTAGATTGATTTGGGATATCTGGCCGGCATGGACGTGTTGGACCAAAGGGTCTGTGTCCATGTTGTATATCTCAGTGACTCTATAACTCATATTCTATGAGGTCCACCTGGCTGACCTCATTACAACGTCTCCAGAGTGAACCTAAAACAACACTTAAGAAGCTTAACACCACCCAGGAGAAAGCAGTCCGCTTGATTGGCACCACATCCACAACATTCAGACACTCCACTACCAATGCTCAAGAGAAGCAATGTGTATTATCTATAAGTGGTATTGCACAAAATTGCCAAAGATCCTTAAATAGCACCTTTCATATCCAAGGCATGACCAATTAGAAGGATAAGGGCATCAGATGCCTCCAATATTAAAATCCTGACTTGAAAATGCATTATTGTTCCTTCACTGTTGCTGGGTCAAAATCTTGGAATTCCCACCCTAATGGCTCCTAATGGGTCTACCTACAGCACATGGAATGCAGCGGTTCCAGAAGGCAGCTCATTACCACCTTTTCAAGGCCAAACAGAGACAAACTATAAATGCTGGCCTGATCAGGAACAACCATGTCCAATGAGTGAATAATAATAATTTAAAAAGTACTGGACTGAGAAATCTTAGGGTGGAGAGCTTATCATCTTCCCATCTGCATCAATTAATTCCGAGGAATGCCCTCTCACACAGACAACAATTAAGGCCCAGTTTCAATGAGTATGAAGTGGTGGGTTGGGTTACATCACTAATTACAGAGTTAAACCAGCAATAACTGTAGAGTTAGCATCTCAGTAAGAAGCAATAATATCTAGTACAACTTCTGGACACTGAATTCAGTGTACCAAACATTTGAGGAGAGTCCTCAGCAATAGAAATTAACCCATGGCAACCAAAATTTCTGAGATTTGCAGGAGCCAGTGTTGGACTCAGTGGACAAGTTAAAAATCATACAACACCAGGTAATCGTCCAACAGGTCTGCTTGGAGGCACTAGGTTACAGTGTCATGCAACTGAAATCATTTCAGTTGAATGACACTGTAATTTTCTGCTATAATTTCTGTGCCTCATGGTCCTGCTTCACAATCACCTGATGAAAAAGCAACGCTTTGAATTCTAGTGTTTCCAACCAAACCTGTTGAACTATAACTTGGTGTTGTATGATTTTTAACGAAATTTCTGAGGAAATTATAATGTTTTTGCAGAAGTTGGCTTTCCAATAAGTCCTAATGTGCAATAGATGTAGATATTTCAACACTCATCACTGTTGATATTGGAAGATCCGCATGCTATTGGAAGGTGATACATCATATATATCTTCACCGTAAGGGGCAAGTTTTCAACCAACAGAGGATAAGAGTCATGCATATGCACAAACAGCAAGTAAACTTTCACAATAATGCCAGTGGCCTGGTGCACAATTGTGAATAAATTAAATTGCTAAGCAATAATTCAGTTTACTACAAATTTAACAAGTGGTAACAAGTGGCAATGAACACAGTTCAGTGTGTTTGAAAGGGCACAGTGATAAGACACCATGACTGAGAACATTAACACTTTGTCAAAAAGGTAACATCAGTGCAGCAATTGTTTCATGTAAGATTCATTCTGGCCTAGTTTGGATTTGGGCTTCAATAATCCTGCCAGGAAACAGGTCCAGCTCCCTGTTTGGGAGGGTAGCAAACCAGGTTCTACCTGAGGAGGGGGAAGCAAAATTCTTGGGTGGCGGGGGGAGAGACATAACCTTAGTGGACCTAGGAGGAGCACTTCTGTTTCTTCTCCCTGACCCTTGAATAGAAAACTTCAAAATCTCTTAGAGTCAAAGAGTCATAGAGATGTACAGCATGCAAACAGACCCTTCGGTCCAACCCATCCATGCTGACCAGATATCCCAACCCAATCTAATCCCACCTGCCAGCACCTGGCCCATATCCCTCCAAACCCTTCCTATTCATATACCCATCCAAATGCCTCTTAAATGTTGCAATTGTACCAGCCTCCACCACTTCCTCTGGCAGCTCTTCTGGCCTTCTTTGAGTAGACTTCAGTTGATTAAACTTCCCAATGCCTGATGCAGCTGGTCAGAGCTTTCCACTGCTGCAAAATCTACCCATTCATTTCTGAATTGTGCAGCTGCTGTCCCAGGATCAGCATAGGACAGGAATTTGTATTTTCAAGCAGTCAAATATGTGGCCTGGATGCTTAAAAGTTAAAAAAATATGTTGCTGGAAAAGCGCAACAGGTCAGACAATATCAAAGGAGCAGGAGAACTGACATTTCGGATATAAGCCCTTCTTCAGGAAGAAGGGCTTATGCCCAAAACGTCGATTCTCCTGTTCCTTTGATGCTGCCTGACCTGCTACGCTTTTCCAGCAAAACAGTTTTCAGCTCTGATCTCCAGCATCTGCAGTCCTCACTTTCTCCCTGCTTAAAAGTAAATGCTGTTTGGTGCAATTCTGGTGTAGTTTGCCTGAAGGTTTACCATGGAAAAGAGATGTGGAAGTGCCGGTATTGGACTGGAGTGGACAAAGTTAAAATTCACACATCAGGTTATAGTCCAATGAGTTTATTTGGAAATACAAGCTTCGGGAGCACTGCTCCTTTGTCAGGTAGCTAGCTGATGAAGTAGCAGTGCTCCAAAGACTTGTACTTCCAAATACATGTAAACCTGTTAGACTATAACCTGGTGTTGTGTGATTTTTAACATGAGTAAAATAGATCTCTATAAGGTTTCCTCATTGTATAGTTCCTTCTGCAAATGGTGTTCAGCATAGCAACAAGAAATTTCTACTTATGCAAAATCTGACTGTCCATAAGACTGGAGCTTTAATATTGTTTCCACTTGAGAAGCCAGCCTCATGCTTCTTAAAAATTGCAATGCTGTAAATGTTCTCGAAATACGTTAAAAGGTTGGAGTGATAAAACAAGTGAAACCCCAACCTGCAGCAGTTATGAGTTCCTGGAGCTACAAATCCCCCTGCTTATTATTCTTACAGGGAAAAGACCCACTTTCCATCATGTACTTACTGACAATAGAGGGGTTTATCAGCTTAAAAGGGCATTTGTGTATAATCTGCTCTGAACGGGACATGGATCCAAAGAATCTGGGCCCGAAATAAATCCTAAAGCTCTACTTAACTGAATTTAGAAACAAAATTATGCAGAATCCTTTTAGACAAAGTCGCTAATGGTAATTGAAAATGAGTCTGTCAGCTTTCCTAGAAAAGCCATTTAAGATTAACAAATGAGTGAGGTAAGGTACAGCGCTTCATAACATTGCTGCTTGGGTTTTATTTGCTAAAAGGAGAAAGTGAGGACTGCAGATGTTGGAGATCAGAGCTGTAAAATGTGTTGCTGGAAAAGCGCAGCAAGTCAGACAGCATCAAAGGAACAGGAGAATCGACGTTTCTGGCATAAGCCCTTCTTCTTTTATTTGCGAAACAAAGCACAAGGGCAGAAATATGCAGTGAGCATGTGCACTGCCTAATTAAACTAAAGGTGATTGACATATGACATCAGGAAGTTGCAGGTACTGCCAAAAAAAAACAACAGCAGTTTCTGTGTTTGCTCGAACATTAGTCTGTTCATTCACTAAGTGCGGGCTGTCTCAGCAGGCATGCTTTATTCACAGGCATGGGGTAATATAATGCTTGGGATGTTTTCCTCATTCATTATTTAGGCTTGATGGTCCAAATCCTCCGGTCAGCGGCGATGTTGTGGCGATCATTGCAAAGATTGCTGCGCCCTGGGAATGCAAAAGCAATGGTACAGCATGGCCATACACTCAGTTAACTGGAAATGCAGAGCAGTCCAGTGAATATTCCCTTTTAAAGACACCAGCTTCTGTATTCAGGTGAGTGATTTAGTGTAGAGCTTCCCAATGGGTTACTGAGTGCCAGTGAGTCTGGGTGGGTAAGTGAGCATGAGTAGCTGAGCGACAGTGCGGGTGTGAGTGGGTAATTGAGTGAGTACATGGGTGGATCAGTGAGTAGACGAGTGAGTTGTAAGGGGAGTGCCTGAATGGGAGGTGAATAGTAGGTGGGTAGGTGTAAGTGAATGGAGCTGGGCTACAGGGCTTTAGATCTGGTCCACTATTTGCGGAACCATTAAACTTTGTTGGTTGCTGCTCCTACAGTTTTGCATCCAAAATGTCCTGTACATCAAGTTGACACCTCATTATCAGATGACCGTGTGTTGCTGTTGATTGAACTATGGTTGATCACTTGGCTTGATAGTAATGGTGAAGTGGGGGGTATGCCAGGCAATGAGGATGCAGATTGTGTGGGAGAGTAATTCTTCTGCTACTAGTGAACTTCAGCACCCCATGGACACCCAGACCTGAGTTGTTCATTTCTTCTGAAGTTTATCCCATTTGCAAAGTGGTAGTGCGCACATACATAGTAGAGGGAATCCATTGTGACAATGAAACTTTATCCCTAAAAGGTTGTGTGGTCATCACTCCTACTGATGTTCTTCTGGACAGATAAGCCAGAGGCAAATTGATGAGGATGAGGTGAAGTATATTTTTCTCTCTTGTGGGTCCCCTCATCACCGGCAGCAGCTGCAATCCAACAACAATGATCTCAATCAGGAATATTGCTGCTGAGCCACCTTTAGTGATGGACATTGCAGTCCCTCACTCAGACAACATTCTGCATCCTTGGCAGTCTCAATGCTTCCTCCAAGTGGTGCTCAACATGTAGGCAAAGGTAAGTTTTCCACAGTCTTACCAGACCAAAGGGCTGCTCTTTTATTAGACAGAAACAACTACTGGTGAATTAACCGGAGGGTCACCGTGCCTCAGGTGAGGGTCGGGATTGAGAAAGTGAGTCCTTCGTTGTAACCTCAGATGGTGTGCGAATTGAACCCATGCTGCTAGCATCAATCTGTACTGCAGACCAGCCATTCTGCCAAGTGAGCTAACTGACACCCTTCAACATGCAAAAGTACTGACTCATCAGTTGAGGGAGGGAAGTATGTGGCATCAGTAAAAGGCTTCCTTATCCAAGTTTTCTCTGATGCCATCAGACTTCATGAAGCCCAGAGTCAATGTTGAGGACTCCCAGGGAAATCTGTTCTTGACTGTATACCCTGTGATGCAAGCTCTATTGGGTCTGTCCTACTATCGGGGCAAAACATGCCAAGGGACATTGTCTGGGACACTCTGTGTTAGGTTTGAATCTTCAAGTACGGCTATATTAGGCTGTGACTCAACCAGTCTGAAAGATCGCTCTCCCAATTTTGCACAAGCCCTGCATGTAAGTAAGGTAGATTTGGTAGAGTCTTGGTAGAGTTAACCAGACTGAAATGAGAAAGAACTGTTTGAAACACAGAGATTTTTTAAAATGGCTGTATGTTTTGAAAGTAAGGAATTTGATGTTTGTCTTGCTGTGGATTCCAACAATTCCCAGACAATTAAAGCTGGTTGGTTTGTGGACTGGGGACCAATGACAAAGGTCCTCTGCCTGCTAACAACATGGTGATTGGTTGTTGGGTAGCTGAACAGTTGGACTGCAAGCAATTCAGAGAAAAGTGAGATCGGACCAGAAGAGAGAAAATAAAACAGGCGTCTAGCAGCTAAAAGCTCTCTCTCTCTCCCCCTCCCTCTCCCTCCCTCTCTCTCGCTCTCTCTCTCTCTCTCCTCTGTTTTCTGCAGTGAGCCACCTTAAACCTGAATAAAACCAGCTTGTCTTTCCTTCAGTGGATATTGTGGGTTATGACTTTGAATTGGATAAATCAGAGACTGTTCATAAGTGAAACAGCCACCCTGTGCCTTTAGCAAAGCAGTGGGAAGCATTTATTAAAAAAGGAAAGGTTAAGGAGAAACCTTTGGATCAACAAGAACCAGCCAACACATTTCATTCCTGCAAAGGATTTTCTAGTTTTCTGTCTGCTCCTGTGTTTTTTCCCTGGTTAATGTTTGTGTTCTGTGTATAAGGGAGTGTTTAAAAGAGGTTTAGAATTTTAATTTGTAGAGTTTCTTAATTTACTTTAATTGTTTAGCTGTAGTTAAAATCTAATGATGTGTAACATATGATGATTTCTTGTTAATAACAGAAACCTTTCCATAAACCTGAGTTTAAAAAATCAGGTAGTCTGGGGAGTTTACCCATATCTTTAAAAAAGTATAATTCCGAGAATAATAGGGCTTGATTTCTAGCATACTAACCCAGTGATACTGGTAAAGCATCACAGGTTTCTTTCCCTAGAGAACATTAGTAAACCTGTTGGGTTTTTGCAAAAGTTCACAATGGTTTCATGGTCATTAGACATTTAATTCCAGATTTTTGTTTTAAATTCGGATTCCACTTGTCCCCTGAGCAGTAATCCAGCAACAAAAACAGTTTGCCACCATCTCTGAACTACAGATCCTGACAAATTTCTTTGTCTGATTCTGAAGGTTGCTCAGATGGCGCAGCTGACTGCTTCTGTAAAAGATCCCACAGACAAAAACCTAAAACGGGGGAAATCACCTCCCGGCAAAATCTTCCCATGAGAACTCGGCACCACAAGATGTCTCAGATAAATACTTCAATCCATCTCCTATTCCCAAACATTCCATTTATTCTAGGAAACCACATAAATAATTTAAGCCCTTACAAAGACAAGTATAGACATATTGTCTCCATCAACACTTAGAGAGGGTCTACCTCCCCATTGTTTCATGTTTTCCACTTGCAAACTTACCTTATTAAATAAACACAGATGTTTTGAATTGTAACCACTTTAAGTCTGTCTACCAGCCTTCCAAAACCAGATGTTTCCATTACCTTAATTTTAAAATCTTCAATCCCCAAACTAAAAATTATATTCTTACAATTGTGAATTATGAAATTAGATATTTTGCAATTAAGCTGAATCTGGATTGTGTATCAAAGTACACATAAGAGCTCTAGAGAAATTCCATCCCTAATTCCTCTGTCACCTGCTTAAGATTCAATAGGAGGATCATCACATAGATGGTCATAATCTTCTTAAAGCTGCTCCCACAAACATGAAAACTCCTGCAAACTGACTTTGAGAGGTTGGACACTGCACCTGGATGGCCGAAAATGTCTCCATGACATGCTCCAGATTTGTTGATTTAAACAGCCTGCTTTTCAGTAGATGACTTAAAAAAATGAAACACTTCAAAGATACTCTGAAGTTCTCCTTAAAGCATGGCAGCATCACCAAATGTTCAAAATCTCAGCAATGTGTCCACCTAGCTGAGTCACAGAGGTCTCGGTAATTAGAGAGAGCAGCAACAACAAAGGAAAGACTAGGAAAATTAAATCCTGCATTCTGGATCTCACTACCTCCTGGAATTTCTGACCCCTTATGCTCAAAAGGCAGTGGTCTGGAATTGGCCTGATCAGTCACGTGAAGATCCATGGCAGGTACTAATGACCCTCGTGCTGTCATCCTTCATTCCAGGCACAGCCGCCCCCAACAATGAGATGATTTGCCAGCACTGAATTTGTTTTTTTGTGTGTGAAGACAGTTTAGATAGGCTGGGAATTGTTTTCTTTGCAACTATGGAGGAGACTTAACTGAAGTATACAAAATTATACAGGAGTATGGTAGAATAGATAGGCGGGATTTATTTCTCTTCATGGAGAGGTCAATAAGCAGGGAGCAAAGATTGAAAGTAATTAGTAGAGGATTAGCAGGCTATTGGTATTAAGCATCTGGAATTCACGGTCTAAAAAAAGATGGGAGGAGCAAAAACCCTGTTCACACCTAAAAGGTATTTAGAGTTTTGCATGAAGGATCAAAACCTACAAAGATACAGACCAGGAGCTGGAATATGGAATTTTTTGTTGCACTATCTGGACTCCCTGAGGGCAAGTAGCATTGAAGAATGTTACATGGACCACATAGGTTGGACCAGGGATAGAACTCATGATTCCTAGTACATCGTTTGGTTTTGAGCTTTTTACTTCTCCCTCCACCCCAACTTAACACTCCTCCTCAAATTCTTTGGATTCCCAGAATTAGGGACCACAGTCACAGTGGAGTTGAAGTGGCTTCCATAAGATTAACACAACGTATTGACTTTTGTACTCAATGCCTCTCTTTGTAAAGTCCATCAGCTTTCAGGGTTGTACGTTTTATAACCACTGCTTTGCCAGATAATTGTATGAAGTTTCAGGACAGTAATATTCACAGTACTTTGTTTTTTTTTGACAGAAGATAAGTCATGTTGCATTAATATTTTCTCATTTTAACTTGACATGTAACCAATCTTATAAATGCCCAGAATAAAACAACAAAATGTTGAAAATTGAGTAAATCTGAAATATAAAACAAAACTGCAAGAAATACTCAGCAGGCTAGGCAGCATCCACAGAGAGAGAGAAACAAAGCCAATGCTTGAGGTTCTCATTAACTCTGGTGAAGAATCACTGACCCCAGTCTCTGTACAGACTTGATGAGCATTTCTAACACTTCATATTTACCCCTTAAAGCAAAATTAATTCCTTTGCCAGCCCTCCACAAAGAAATAGAATTTTGTTTGAGCTTCTCAATGTAAATTAAAATGGACAATGTGAATTTCCTGATGCTTAGCTCAGTTGACTGGTTTCAAAGACATTAGATAAAATGGTAACTTCAGTTCAGACATTTTGCTTATTCTACAATGGTTTTCTCATCCAGTCTGTGGTCAGGTTATTGCTTCAGCCATTTTATGCTTCTCCATGCGTCTTCCTTTTAGTCCATGAATGTCCCGGGTATTCAAATCAGATAACGGAAGTTGAAAATTGATCATCCACATTTTACCACTGTTGTGAGACCCTGTATTTCTGGGCATTCCTAAATTTTATTGAAGAGTCAAGTATAAAGATATGGAGTGAGGCGCTGGAAAAGCATGTTTCAGGCATAGATCCTTCATCACGCTCCTGCTCCTCAGATGGTGCCTGACCTGCTATGCCTTTCCAGAACCTCACTTTTCAACTCTGATCTCCAGCAATTGCAGTCCTCACTTTCTCCTATAAAGATATGGATACAAGGAATAATACAGTGGAAGAAAATGTGAGAATGGTCAAGATATATAGAAAGAGGAAGCAAGAGATGAAGGCTTAGAATTGTCCTATTGTCCAATCATTAGCTCATTTAAGATATTGCAATTGGAGTGAGATTGAAGCCATTCTGGGTAACAGAGTTTTTAAGCACTGAAGAAAATTATCTGAACAGCATTCAAGCTTTAGCAATAATATTTTTGGAAAGCATACGACTGACTACTAGCAGAAAATCACCATCTCTTCTTCAGTAGTTCTATTCACTAGTAATAATTGCACATTTACCTCATTACCCCAAATGTCTTCCAAAACAAAGATTGTTCATTCAGACATTTAATTTGCACAACAAATGTTGCCCGCATTAAATACAACCTATCATTGTGTGGTATCATAAAACCACTGGAACTTATTCAAATATTTATTTGCTGGTTTAGCTCTGAAATATTAAGCACAGACACGTGGATGGGGGAAAGGGTTTGTGATTCAGCTGCTAATAGGAAGGGCTAAAATTGATGATGTAACAGACAGCAACCAGGTGATTTCCATGTTTACCTTCAACTTATCTGATCTCATGCAAGAACTTTCTTGGAACAGGCCTGTGACCAAGTTAAACATGCATGACAGAAATTAGCAGTTGTTTACACCAGATTTTTTATATTGAACTGAGAGCACAATCCTTTTCGAACTTCCTGGGACACTCCTTCAGAACAGCCATATGTTTATGAGTCAAATTGGACTCAAATCATTAACTCTGTTTTTCTCTCCCCATAGATGCTGTCGGACCTGCAGAGCTTGTCCAGAATTTTCTGCTTTCCTTTCAGATCTTCAGCATCTGCAGTACTTTGCCTTCACTTATTTTGAGAGTGGGCATTCATTACTTTAGATACAGTTTCCAATATTTTGAAGGCAATTTCTACCATTGTGGTGTGTCACATTGACAACTTCCTTCTGACAATCATCAGTTCAATGTGAGTGCTGCTTGGGCAGCTTTGCCCAAGAACTTTGTTGATGACTGTGATGATGCTGCTCATTTAACAAGGCTAGGCTTGTTATGAAGATGTGAGTGTACCTTTAAGATTGTGAAGGACTTGGCAAGTACACCGAAGGCTGGAGAGTTTACAAAGTAACATTTGATTTGGAATAATCAGCACTTGCTGAGTTGCAATGAGACAAAAACAAAAATTCAAATTTGGCCAAATAGTTTAAATATCAAAAATATCAAACTCCAATCCAATTTAAATTGAGTATTTTGACAATCATAAAAGCCAATGGCACAATCTGATGCTTTGGGGGTATAAGATGGGGGAATATTGAACAGTTGAGAGGAGAACTGCCGAGCCCAGCATGTAGACAGACTGCTTGAAAAATAGCTGTCTTAAAGGTACCTTTACTGCTCAGTAACCTGTGATGAAGAAATTCCTAAGAAGATGAAAAGAAGACACAGGAAGATCCAAATGGAAGCATGAAAGCTGATTGGTTCAAAGATAAGAAGTCTTGTTTTGTAAATCTTAATTGGGAGTTTTATCGGACATGTATTATAGAAGAGAAGATAACAGATAGGTTAGAGTAAGAAATTTTAAATAGTTGTTAGTTAATTATTCTCTGTTATACTTTAAGAAATAAAGCTGTTAATGTTTACTTTGAATAGTTTTTGGCCGCTCAAAGTTTTACAGATTACCGCACGGGTTAAATCTTTTCTGTGTTGCTGGTTTTAAATTAAGCAGAACAGTTTACCCCATGCCAGAATAGTTTGGATGCTCGGGTCCAGGATTTGGACTGGTTTAGACAGATTTGGATAGATTTGGAGAATGAAAAATCCCAGCAGATTTAAACACTTGCAGGTTAGTGTCTTAAATCTTTAAATAAAACATAGGTGAGACAATTTGTTTAATTTCGGTGACTTGTATTTGATTAAATTAAAAGGGAGAGAAATGGCTCTTAAAATTGCTAAAGTGATTCTGGGACTTGAAGATGATTCTCAAATTTGCCAAGAAAGTTTAGAAGGAAAGAAAAAGGCCAGACTTTAGAATTAGCAAATAAGTTGGACTTGGGTTTAACCAAGGACAAGAGTAAAGCTGAAGTTGTGAGGGAATTAGTCAAAAATGTAGATGTGTCAGAGAAACTGATAAGTGCAGTAGACATACAAAAACTAAAATTACATTGAGGAAAGTGGAATTAGAAGATAAACAAAGGGAGAGAGAAAGAGAAAGAAAGAGAGAAGAGAGAGAGAAGGTTCTTGGAAGAGAGAGAGAGAAGAAAGTGAGAGAGAAAGAGAGAAAAGAGAGAGATAGAGAGGGAGAAAATTTGAACTTGAGAAGTTGCGACCTAGTCAGCCAAGTCAAGTTAACAGGATGGAGATTAAAAGAGAAGGTTTTATATATATAAATATGTCAAACGCCTGCCACATTTTGATGAGAAAGATGTTGAAGCCTTCTTTATTTCATTTGAAAAATCGGCTTGGCAGATGGAGTGGTCCGAGGAATTATGGGTAATTCTAGTTCAGACTAAACTGGTAGGCAGAGCTAATGAGGTATTTGCCGCGCTGTCAGATGAGGTGTCAAGCGATTATGAAGAGGTTAAACAGGCTATTTTAAGTGCTTCTGAATTGGTACCAGAAGCATATAAACAGCGGTTCAGAAACATAAAGAAGGAACCAGGTCAGACTCATGTTGAGTTTGAAAGAATTAAACATAGTCATTTTGATCAATGGGTGTGTGCTTTGAAAATAGATAGGACCTCTGAGGCTTTAAGAGAGATTATTCTGCTGGAGAAGTATAAAAACTCACTACCAGAAATGGTAAGAATTCACATGGTGCAACAGAAAGTTCAGGAAGTGAGAAGGGCAGCAGAACTATCAGAGAACATGTTAATGCATAAGACAAGCTTCCAGCCAGAATTTCATCCTGTGAGGGATAGAAATTGGGAAATGGGGAGATCCGACTCTACGAAACCAAGAGTAGAGAGCACTGGTAAGAGTTTACTCCAGTTTAAAGGAGCCCAAGAGGGTGGAAAGGAGGTGAAAGGCCTCAGGTGTTTTCATTGTAATGGAGAGGGTCACAGAAAATTACAGTGCTAGTGCTATCAGAGGGGCACTGGAAAAAGGTGTTTTCACCGCCTTAAGGTGGGACATGTAAAGGCACAGAGCTGGTTGTTAAAGAAAGGCGCTGTGGGAAAAGATGTGATAAAAGAATCCAAGCCAGTGGCATTAGTGAAAGTTGTAAAGGAGACCCCCAAGAAGAGTTGAGGAGCTGCAGGAGAGTCCACAGCCTAAGCAGGGGCTGGGTATGGAGTTACTACCTGATCTCTACAAAGAATTTGCCTCTGTGGGTAAAGTTTATTCAGAAAGAACAGGGGGAGAAGGACATGAAGTTATAATTTTGACAGATACAGGATCTAACCAGTTGCTGATAGTAAGAGATAGGCGAATATGCATTCTTTCTGATCTGTTACCTGAGTGTGGTAATTTGTGGGACAGATGGACAGAAATTTAGCGTTCACCTATGTAAGATCAGGTTGGAGTGCCAACTTAAGACTGGGGAAGTTATGGCGGAGTGATTGACAGATTGTCAATTCCAGGAATTCAGTTTGTTCTTGGGAATGATTTAGCAGGATCCAAGGTGGGAGTGACACCCCTTGTTATGGAGAAGCCCAAGGAAGACCAAGAAACTGAGGAGTTAAAACAGAAATATCCTGGTATTTTCCCAGACTGTGTACTAACCAGATCTCACTTTCATAAGTCATAGCATGAAGTGAAAAGTAAAGAGGAAGATGAAAGAGTTGAGGTTCAGTTAGCGGATACCCTCTTTGACATAATGGTGCAAGAAAAGCCTGAACAAGCAGGGAGTCAGACAGAAGTGATAAGTCCTGAAAGGCTAAGGGACTTGCAACAGCAAGATAAGATGATAAAAGATATATATGTGGATGCTTACTCTGAAAAGGAGGCAGAGAATATTCTGGAGGGTTATTATCTGAAAGATAGAATCCTAACATGGAAATGGAGACCACGGCAGGTTAGTGCAGAGGAGAAATGGGCTGAAGTGCACCAGATTGTGTTGCCGGTAGCATACAGAAAGGAGATGTTACGGATAGCACATGAACTACCTGTAGGAGGTCACCTAGGGGTATGAAAGACTCAGGCTAAGGTATAAAAACATTTTTATTGGCTTGTAATGCACAAAGATGTGGTTACCATTTGCTGTATGTGTCATACATGCCAAATGGTAGGTAAGCCACAGGTGATAATAAAACCAGCCCCTTTGGTGCCAGTTCCCACATTTGAAGAACTTTTCACACGGATTATACTTCACTGTGTAGGTGCCCACCCGAGAACTAAACGTAGGAACCAATACTTGTTAACCAGAATGGGTGTGTCTCCCAGATTTCCAGAGGCAATTCCATTTCGGAGTATCAAGGCAAAAAAAGATGGTAGAGGAGTTAGTAGCTTTCTTCACACGGTATGGGCTACCCAGAGAGATTCAGTCAGACCAAGGGTCAAATTTTACTGCTTGACTGTTTAAGGAGGTTATGGATAGCTTAGGTATATAGCGTTTTAAACCCAGTGTGTATCATCCTGAATCCCAGGGAGCTTTAGAAAGGTGACATCAGACATTGAAGACCATGTTGAGAACATACTGTCAGGATTACCCAAATGATTGGGATAAAGGTATTCCATTCGTATTGTTTGCCATTACAGATGCCTCAAATGAAAATACCCAGTTTACTGCCTTTGAGTTAATATTCAGTCATAAAGTGAGAGGCCCTTTGAAATTAATTAAAGAAAAATTGACAAGACCAAAGTCAGAGATCTCGCAGTTAGATTATGTTTCAGAGATGAGGGCGAGATTAAACCGAGTAGATGTGTGAGCTAAACAGAACCTAAAGAGACAGCATAGAATGAAGCAGGTGACAGATAAAAGCTCTGAGACTTGGACGTTTTCCCAAAGGAATAACATGATAGTACTGTTACCAGTGATAGGAGACCGGCTCAAAGCCAGAAAAAGTTGAGTGAGGTGAACGATTTCATAAAGATGCTAAATAGGAAAAAATGGTATCAGATATGTTATGTGAACATGGTGAAGCCATATTATGCTAGAGAGAAAGAACTGGAAAAACAGGTGTTAGTTACTGCCCCACAGAGTGAGGAAACAAATCCAGATGATGTAAATTTTGAGGTGTCTCAAAATAGATTAAAAATGAAGAAGCCCTTGATGAGTGGGATAGGTTAGTAAGTTATCTGTCTCAGGAGCATAGAACGGAGTTGAAAGATTTGTAATTACAGTACATAGACATATGTAAGATTCAGATGGGGAGGGCTAATGCTATTGTACATGAAGTAGACATAGGGAATACTGCTCCAATAAAACACCACACCTATCGGCTTAATCCTTTCAAAGCCAGACAGATCCAGGTGGAGGTGGAGGTCACGCTCGACAAGCCAGAGTGAATGGAATTCATCGATCATCTTAGTTCCAAAACCGGATGGGACTCATTGATTCTGCATGGATTATCGGAAGGTCAAAGCGTTATGAAATCAAACTCATATCCAATTCCTAGACTGGAGGACTGTATCAAGAAAGTTGGACAAACCAGTTACATTACCAAGTTGGATTTACTGAGTGGTTACTGGCAGGTACCTTTATCAGAGATGGCGAAAGATTTTTCGGTGTTTGTAACCCCAAGTTGGCTATATCAGTTTAAAGTGATGTCCTTTGGAATGAAGAATGCACCCACCACATTCTAAAGAGTCATGAACAGAGTTGTGGCTGGGTTAACAAACTGCGCAGTCTATTTGGACGATGTAGTGATCTTTAGTAAGTCCTGGAAAGGTTGCGTGTTACAGTTGACAGAACTCTTTGAATGACTACAAGAAGCAAAACTGGTGATAAACTTAAATAAAATGGAATTCGCGAAAGCAGAGGTGAAGTTTTTGGGACATAACACCCGTCATGGAAAGTTAACCCCACGGAATGCAAAGCCAAGGCCATTGAGGAATTTTCATGACCAGCCTCGAAGAAAGAGGTACTTCGATTTTTAGGACTCAGTGGATTCTATCGGACGTTTGCCCCAAGCATCAGCGGTATAGTGGCACCGTTAACCGATTTGCTGAAGAAGAACACAAAGTTTCGGTGGACAGAACCGTGCCAGGAGGCATTCAACCATTTGAAATCAATATTAACCACCAAACAACTTCGAGCTACACCAAACTGTTCAAAACATTTTAAAGTCACCATCGATGCTCGTGACATAGGAGTTGGAACTGTACTCCTACAAGACAATGAGGATGGGATTGAACTACCAGTTGGTTACTTTTTGAAGAAGATCAACATTCACCAGAGGAAATATTGCATGATTGAAAAGGAACTATTGAGTTTGGTGCTGGCCTTAAATATTTTAATGTGTATGTCACGAACAATGTGTCGGAGACAGTTGTGTACATGGATCACAATACGCTCACATTCTTAAAACGCTTTAAAGACAAGAACTTGAGGCTGTTTCATTGGAGTCTTCTGTTACAGACTTTTAATTTTAAAATTGTACATGTTGTGGGTTGGAAGCATATAATCGCAGATGCATTTTCATGGATTTAACTGATAGAGTGTAGGTGAGGTTTGTCTTTATTTAATGTTATGTATGTGCAGGGAAATGGGAAGAGGTTAAGGTGAACTTATATTAAGGTTATCTGTATATTACGGTATTGTGTTTGAAAAGTAGAGAAAAAAAAGCCATCTTTTCATTATGATGGTTCATTTTTTTCTTAAGAGGGAAGGTATTATGAAGATGTGAGTGTAGCTCTCAGAGAGTGAAGGTCTTGGCAAGTACACCGAATGCTGGAGAGTTTACAAAGTAACATTTGATTCAGAACACACAGCACGCACTGAGTTGCAATGAGACAAAAACACAAATCCAAATTTGACCAATAAGTTTAAATTATATCCCGAAAAATATCAAACTCCAATCCAATTTGTATTGAGTATATTGACAATCTTAAAAGCCAATGACACAACCCAATGTTCTGGGGTATAAGACCAGGAAAATTGAACAATTGAGAGGAGAACAGCCAAGTGCAGCATGCAAACAGACTGCATGAAAAATAGCTCTCTTAAAGGTACCTTTTCGATCAGTAACCTGTGATGAAGATATTCCTAAGAAGAAGAAAAGAAAACACAGGAAGATCCAAATAGAAACACGAAAGCTGACTCGTTTTGAGATAGCAAGTCTTGTTTTGTAAATCTTAGGTGGAAGTTTTATCGGACTAGTATTATAGAAAGGAAGGTAATAGATAGGTTAGAGTAAGGAATGGTAAGTAGTTGTTAGTTCATTATTCTCTGTTATACTTTAAGAAATAAAGTTATTAATTTTTACTTTAAATAGTCCTTGCCAACTCAATGTTTTACAGACTACTGCACAGGATAAATCTTTTCTATTTTGCTGGTTTAAGTTCAGCAGGAAGATTTACCCCGTGTTGTAACAGCTGTCCTTGGCCCTTTTTTCAGTGGGGTCACAAAAGCAACTCTTCCGAAAAGTCTGGCTTGGATGGGTTTTAGGGCCAATTTGATTAGAGCAAACAGATACCGCCTCAAGTGAAAGGCATTCAAGTTTTAAAAAAAACTTGTACAATGAAAAGGAAGTGGCCAGTTCTCCCAGTTCAGCTTTCCTCTGGTTTGGGTTTTGTTTGGTTTTAGCAGTCAGTCAGTTGTGAAGCTACTGGACCCAGAGAAGCAGGTCCATGCTGATCGTCCCTCTCTTCTGTAAGATTCTGCATTTGATTTTTTTCCTTTTATGTCGAGGGGTGTTTGTGGGGATTGTTGCAAGTATTTAGAACAGCATCATTAAGTTGGGATAATCTGTTGGGCTTCCAGGTCGGTTAAGTTATTCTATATAAGGGTGGCATGGTGGCTCATTGGTTAGCACTGCTGCCTCACAACACCAGGGTCCCAGGTTTGATTCCAGCTTTGGGCGACTGTGTGGAGTTTGCACATTCTCCCCGTGTCATGTGGGTTGCCCCGGTTTCCTCCCACAGTCCAAAGATGTGCAGGTCAGGTGAATTGGCCACGGGAAAATGCCCATAGTGTTAGGTGCATTAATCAGAGGGGAATGGGTCTGGGTGAGTTACTCTTCGAAGGGTTGGTGTGGACTTGTTGGGCCAAAGAGCCTGTTTCCACACTGTAGGTAATCTAATCTATATTCTGTTCTCTTTTGTTTATGTTTCATCCAGTAATCTTGTAAATAAGTTATGTTTTGTTAAAACTAAGTGGCTGGGCCAACTGCTTTCCTCCTGGAATATTCACTCTACACCTGCTTAAACCAATTAGCCAAGTTAGGGTCTGGGCTACTTTCCTGAAAAGTTTTGAGGTGGGGTCTGGCCTGATTCATACCAATGACATAAAGCAGTTACTGCTGGTAACAGCATCAACACCAATAGCAGCAGCCTCCACATTCTCAACATGAGTTGGGTAGATCATTTATGACATGAATTTGGTAAGATACAGCCGGTGATTTCCCTCGGCCATGCAGCATTAAACCCAACAAAATGGGCATTCAGCCAAAACAAAAACATGCTTTCAAGTCGGCTGAGAGTGTGGCTCAGTGGGGCACTTCCATGTTCCTCTTACTGTTTGCCTTTGGTTTTCTAAGCATGGAAGTTCCAGGTTTGGGAAGTGCTGTTCAAGGAATAGTGATGAGAGGTTGCAATGCATCTTGTAGCTGGTGCACACTGTCACTTTGTGAAGGCAGTGAATGTTTAAGGTGGGGGACGGATGTTAATCAGACTTCTTTGCCTTTCGATGGTCCGTCTGCTTCTCCTGCTTTTGCTTAGGCATTACAAAGTAAATCCATATTCTATCAAAGCTTCTTAATTGTTATTGGAGCTGTAATTATCCTGGCAAATGGAGAATATTTATTCATGTGTCATGTCGCAAGATGACTTTCTTGACACTGACTTTGCAATTTTTGGCCAGTTCTTGTAACCACAGCACCTTTATGACTGGTCCAGTTCAGCTTCTTATTTAAGACGACTTCCAGGATGATGATATTAATTCCAGAACTGTGTTCCGCAGCTCTAATATTTTCTAATCAACCTGTTCAGGGATATCATTGCACATCTCTGGAACAGGTGGGACGTGAATCTGTACCTCCCAGTCCAGGGATAGGGACATCACAACTGCACCAATAGAGCCCTCACTCTACAGCTATACAATCCCAGTGCGAAAAGATCTCACCTACTGAATCAGTCTGAATCAGTCCATGTCCAGACTACTGTGAGTCTTTCGCTGATAAGTGACAGAGTCCTGTCTCACAAGTATGAGATACTGGCCATCTCTCACAAAAGAGAATCTAACCATCTTTCCTTGATATTTAATGGCATTACCATTCCTGGCTCCCTTGCTTCCATGAAAGGTGATGTCATTTAATCCTGGAGTCCTGCATCTTACCCTTGCTTCTTCACACATTATATTCTTTATAGTTTATCCAGCATGTCCAGTATTCTTGTAACTAGGGATCATCAAAACAGACCTGATGGAATGGGTTTAGTTCCCATCATTCCTTTGCATTACCTCAGGAAACGAACAGCCCCTGAATGTCAAATGATAGGCATATGACCTCTGACACATAACTTTGTGACAGATATTTTAAAGACTTAGCAATTCTTGATTTCTGATGTCATTTCCCAGAAGAACAAAAATAAAAAAAAGTCCTTTAAAGTCTGTTGAAAGTACAACTGTAATGAACTGTCATAATCGGTTTGCACTCAGAACAGCCAGAACATCTGGAAACCTGAATTTGTCAGACGACTTTAGCTGTAATTTACTAGGAACAGCTGAACTGTGCACGGGGAATCGAGAGGCTCAAGTCTGCAGATATGGTTTCAGATGAAACATCTTTGTGTGCCAGTTATCAAATTATGTGTATGGCTTTCCTGTGTGTCTCATCAGGCTGTACACACCGATATTCTCCAATCCTGTGGCAGTTATCAGATTAGTCAGAGTTTATAAACCCTTGCTCATATGCTGGTTATCAAACTTTGCTAATTATTGTACTACATCAGATTACATGCAGACCCTTTCCCTACCATTGCTAGAATAACTGCAAAACCTTACTCAGCATTCAAAGAGCAAATTTGATACTGTGGGATGAAACAGGAAGCCCAGTAGCTTCCTACTTGTTTCTTAATCTTCTCAGTATTGATTTGTTTCTCATATGATCTTGAAAATAAATAATTAAATCAATAACTCCACTTTTGCTATATACTGTACCAATACCAGGAGAACAATTAAGATAGTATGCAGTATAGCAAGCAATTAGGAAAGCAAATGGAATGTTGGCTTTTATTGCAAGGAAATTAGAGTATAAAATAAAGGAAGTTATGCAAGGTTGTGTTGAGACCACACCTGGAATATTGTGTGCAGTTTAGGTCTTCATAGAAGTTTGATATTTTAGAAGTTTCAAGAGATTTGAGTAAATCAGGTATAACTATGAAGCCTTTTCTATAGTACTAAGTATAAGATATGGCAGCTGACTTGTGATTAACGTATGTAGGCACTTTAGTCAAATTAGTTGTGCATCACAACCTCTAAAATGTAAATAATTCAGCCCAATTTTGAATTGAATAATGCACTTTGGTTATATGTACCACAAATATAAATTTCTTGTTATCAACCATGTTTTCTCATTGTCACAATGTAAGTTGTGGATGGGATGCCAATCAAGCATTGACATTGTTCCTTAAATAAGAAGAAGCTAAAGCACACACAATATTCCAGGTATGATCTCACCACAACCTTGCACAACAGTGACAAAGCTGCCTTTACTTGCAGTCCAGCTTCCTTGCAATAAAGATCAACATGCCAATTGGGTTCCTAATAGCTTACTGGTCTTGCTTGCCATCTTGATTGTATTCCTTGTATCGGTACATCACATGGCAAAAGTGAAATTATTGATTTAATTATTCAATCTCACAATCATTACAATGTTTAGGGATTACTTGACAAATAAAATCTGAATTCTGATTGAGAAGCTGGGTATCTGGTAGTCAATGGATGAGGCTTAAGGAATCAATCAAATATTCAACTTAAAAAATCGTCAAGAATATCCCTCATTTATGAAAGTCCACAGACACAATTCTACTCTGTTTATCAGACAGTCAGTGGAGAACTTATAAATGTAGGTCCATAATAATTGGTGTCTTACATATTGATTTGTAATGATTATTCTGATTGGTTTTAACTTAAGAGATCAATAGGCCTTTCTTTATTTTTATTGTCTTGTTTCAAATAAACTTTTAAAAATCATGCAATTGACAGTAAACGTGTTTATGATTTTACACAGCTGGAGTTTATTAAACAATCTTCTCATTTTTAATTTCCAACAATTCTTTATTAAATTATATTTATTAAAATTAGACAACCCAGAGCAGTGCATCACAATCGGATAAGGTTAGCACTATTGCATTTATTACTGAATGAATGGCTCTCTTACATAGGATTCTGTGACAGCAGCTCTTGGCACAGAAACAATTTCCTCAAGGTGCTTACAGCTTGACTTAAGTATGCACAGCAAGGACCAGCCAGGGTCCAAGCCTGCAGTGGGACTGCTCCTGAATCATGTTAACGACCCAGGCCAGAAACCATTAAATTGATACAATTGCTGGCTGAATGTTTGGGTGGCTTCCAAATTCTTTAATGCTGTAACAAGGATTATTTTTGTAAAGGTGCTCATTGTCAGACCCGAGGACAGATAATTGAGGTGCCCACCGGGATTGTTGAACAATTAGCTCACCTCTCCCATTCCTTGCATTAGGTTTCTTTCCCCCTTCTTTTGATCTTCTTTGCAAATGGAGACTCTTACTGCTACTGTATCTTGCCCCCAGTTTTTGTTTATGAGGTAATACAGTACACATTACACCTCAAATTTGGGACACTGTTTTGAAAGCATGTTGTAGGATTGCTCAGATCTGTTGCATCACTTGAATTTCTGTTTCAGTAACCCTTTGGCATGCTCAGTTATTGGTTCTGTATATTGTCCAGATGTGGTTGGGTAGGAGAGAAAAATAGTTCCTGTGGAGATATCGATAGTCCCTGTTGTTATGATCCCAGCTGATATTACTGGACACACAGCCCTAAACCCAAACACCATAATCTCAAAATCAAGCTCTAAAATAAATTATATTACAATATATGTAAATCATATATCACACCTATAGCCATCATGCTCCATGGAGTGATCAAATAGTGTCAGAGTAGTTGTTTTATCATACATTGGTGTTGTACTAGCTTTAATCTCTCAAATACTGTTTCTTGAGTCCAAGGTGCTTTCCTTTAAACTCTTTTTATTATGGTATAGTAGTTACGCACATTCTGCTTGACTCTGGTAGACCTTATGCCTCTTTCCTAGCTGTCTCTGCATCAATCATGTACATAGCCAAATGTGTGGGCCAGATCAATCTGTGTCATTGATAAATATCATTGCATTGAACCTGCTTATTCATTAAAAATAGCAGCCTGATAATCAATGTTACAATCCTGAAACATAGCTACCAACTGGTGTTCTGTGCCCTGATGCTACCTGACTTTGTCAGAGGGAGAGAAATCAACCATTCCATAAAACCTGAAGTTCTCCTATATTGATTGTTGACAGAAATAGAGAAGGTGACGCATTGGTTAACCCTTGCAAATAGGCTTAATGTAGCTGCATTACACAGAACTTCATTGAGAAATAGAGAAGGTCATTAGAAGAATAAAATGAAGGAATTATAAAACAAATTAACTTGAATCCAAAGTGCTGCTAAAAGCTTATTGGGAATGGATTAACTTTGGATAGTGAATAGTGTGAACATATTTGAATTCAGCATAAATTGTAGCAAGGCATTATTTTACATATAGATTCAGGCTCTATCCTCAGGTGACTAATCATTCTTAGTTGAGCTTTACTTTTGAAGGATTTTTAGATTATGCTTTAATAAAGATATGAATTAATTCAGTAATCATAATAAATAAATAATGTGTTCAACACTATACGATAATATATTGCCTGTGGTATTTTTTATGGATTATTACAGCATCAGCAAATAGACCAGACTCCAGACAGCAAGGATGGTGGAGGGGGTGTTGAAATAGAATACTTGCTTTCAGAAAGTATGATCTTAGGATGTCTAGAGGTTCTTCACAAACAATTAATTACTTTGAAATGCAGTCATTTAAATGTAATGTTTATGAATGCAGGAAACAATTATACACATAGCAAGTTCCCACAAACAACAATGAGAAAAGTGATGAATTGATTTGTTGTTGTTGCCATTGCCTGAGGAATGAATGTTGGCCTGTGCTCAAAAAGACCTGTCCAGGAGTGTGCAGGATTTCATGGGTGGAGACTGCTCCCCAACTACCAGAAGGAAAGGCAGTTGGAGGCTGACTTTCTCCATCTAATGTCAAGGAGGCCTAATTTGGCCAATAGTGGGACTTCCATGTTTCACTCAGGATGGAACCCCATCTGCAAATCTGATTGGTCAGTAGCTCTATCACCCCAACACTGCAGCTTCAGTCGTGTGAATCCGAGTCTGAGGGAGGAGAACCAACTGCCCTCTAAGAAGACAAATCCCAGGATTTTATGGCAGGGAGAGATCCTGGAGTAGGGAAGGGAGAGTGAAGGGGTGGGAGGGAGGGGCAGGTTCTGTCATACAGGCGGAGTGAAAGGAAATAAAGGTGAGGTCTTGGGGCCCCAGAGGGAAACAAAAACAGCAGAAAGCCAGTAAATACTGGAAATGAAAGTACTGGTTGTAGTGAGGTTCCATTCTGAAGGACCAGTCTGTGTCGATTGTATTTTCCACTGGTTTTTCCTTCTGGGGATTGGGGGTGGAGAATGGGGAGGTGGTGCCTCAATTCAGACATTGCAGGCTCACCAGTCTCTGTGACGTGATTGATCAGTGTGTTCAGCAGTTAATCAAAAGGTTAGTAGTTCGAGACCACCCAGGAAGGAACAATCGCTGTTCTCACTCCATTAGTTTTGGACCCACCTCTTCTACCCAACCATCCATGCCAGTTGTTATTATGGAGTGTGTCACTTATTATTATTATTATTATTTAGTATTTATTATTAACATTATTATTCTGTGCTGAAAATGTGTTGCTGGAAAAGCGCAGCAAGTCAGGCAGCATCCAAGGAACAGGAGAGTCGATGCTTCGGGCATAAGCCCTTCTTCAGGAATGAGGAAAGTGACACTTTCCTCATTCCTGAAGAAGGGCTTATGCCCGAAGCATCGACTCTCCTGTTCCTTGGATGCTGCCTGACTTGCTGCGCTTTTCCAGCAACACATTTTCAGCTCTGATATCCAGCATCTGCAGACCTCACTTTCTCCTATTATTATTCTGTGGGCTTGTTAGCAAGCCTGAGTGACTTTTTATTGATTTTTTTAATGACGTGGGGAAGATGGCTGCTAATTTCAGGGCCTTCCCACACTGGGAGTTGGGGTGAGGTGCTCAAGGGTTGTTGTGAAGCTGGTATACTCGCTATCCACTCTATTTTACATTTCATCTCCCCTTCACTCGATCAAAACCAAATTGGTGCACAAATCCAACTCCTCTCTGAATAGATGCACAAATCCAAATCTTTTCTGAATTGGTGCACAGCTTTACCTCTGCACTTAAATAACATCTTGGTTTCTTTTTAACTTCCATGCAAAAGGCAGTGTTACTTACAATATTCCCTCAGTAATACAGCGAAATGTATCGTCAAGGCTGGGAGTGTTATTTCAACCTAAGTTGGTAGAATTTAAGTGCTACTAGCTGAGCTAAATTAAGGTGATAAGATGCTTTCAAGACTAACTTGCTTATTGTTTTGAAAATGTACCCACTTAAAAACAACTCTGAGAAAATGTCAGCTCTGGCTCAGTGGGAACACTTCTGTCTCTGAATTGGCAAAGTCATGGGTTGAAACGATTCCTCCAGAGATTTGAGCAAAATTGGAATTTCAGTATAATGTAATACGTGCTATACTGTCAAAGATGCCAGCTTTTGAATGACCATTTCACCAAATCTGCCTGCTCAGTAGACGTGGGAGTTTTTGATTTTGATTTTTCATTTATTTTTGTCATATGTGCCCAGGTGCAGTGAAAAGTTTTATTTTGTGTCCAGTGCAGGCAGATCATCACATACAAGTGCATTAAGGTAATAGAACAGAGCATGGAATATAGTATTACAGCTGCAGAGAAGATGCACAAACAGTGAGATCAACATTAAATTTAAAATTTGAGAGGTCCGTTCAGAAGTTTAATAGCAGCAGGGAAGAAGCTGTTCTTGAACCTGTTGGTACATGTGTTCAAGCTTTTGTATTTTCTGCCTGACAGAAGAGGTTGGAAGAGATTATGTACTATGAAATAACTACCTCTGTTACAATGCCAGTTTGAAATGGGAGTTAGCAATGTGTTGTACGTGGAAATTTGTAAACACTTTGTAAAATTGTTCAATATGTTTTCAATGTTAAGTACTCTAGATAAGTGATTTCTTCCCAGCAGTAATTTAGTATCATGTTAATACAGGTTTAAAATATCTGCTCTGTTTTTCTACAATCCCAAAATGCTGGTATGAGCATTTGCTGTAATACTAGCATTAACTAAAGCTATTTTACAAACCTGAGAATTTGGGAACTTTTTCTGGTGTTGTATTGATATCCATTGATGGATTTGATGGGTTTGCATTATGTTCTCATTCCTGAGGAAGGGCTCCGGCCTGAAACGTCGATTCTCCTGCTCCTTGGATGCTGCCTGACCTGCTGTGCCTTTCCAGCAACACACTCTCAACTCCTCCCCAGCATCTGCAGACCTCACTGTCTCCTTGCATTATGTTCTATCACTGTATTGATCTACTTGGGTTTTAACATGCCAATGAAGTGGAATTGAACAGCACTATAATTTCAGTCCAACAGGCTTCGAAGATGTATAAATATTGAGATGCATTTTAGTCTTTTTCTATGTCTAGTCATCCACAAGGCAGATCCACCATAATAAGTATGCCACTCACTAAGTTATTTTACTTAGAGTGAAATTGTGTAACCAAATGACTAAAGTCTCCAATTTTTCCATTTGTTTGGGTTTGTATATTAAAAGAAAGACTGTCAGGAGCTGAATAATATGGAAGTAATCTCCCTTCAGCTGAATATTTTTTCTTAGCATTTACAAGACACTGACTGGCAGCTTCCATTAGCTTGTGGCTGATTAATTACCTGAGGTGAGGATTATCTTTGGTGTTAGTTGCAGTGAAATTGAGAACATGTAAATGAAGACCAATCGTATTATCTTTTCCTCCTTCTGTTGGTTTGCAGAAAATTGTATTTTTTACCTTTCGGGTCAGTTAGATTTGTAGGCAGCTCCTGAAATCCTCATTCTACTTCACAAACTTCAAATTAGTTATGATATTCAATTGAGTAAAAAATGAGGTCTGCAGATGCTGGAGATCACAGCTGCAAATGTGTTGCTGGTCAAAGCACAGCAGGTTAGGCAGCATCTCAGGAATAGAGAATTCGACGTTTCGAGCATAAGCCCTTCATCAGGAATAAGAGAGAGAGAGCCAAGCAGGCTGAGATAAAAGGTAGGGAGGAGGGACTAGGGGGAGGGGCGATGGAGGTGGGATAGGTGGAAGGAGGTCAAGGTGAGGGTGATAGGCCGGAGTGGGGTGGGGGCGGAGAGGTCAGGAAGAGGATTGCAGGTTAGGAGGGCGGTGCTGAGTTGAGGGAACCGACTGAGACAAGGTGGGGGGAGGGGAAATGAGGAAGCTGGAGAAATCTGAATTCATACCTTGTGGTTGGAGGGTTCCCAGGCGGAAGATGAGGCGCTCCTCCTCCAGCCGTCGTGTAGTTGTGTTCTGCCGGTGGAGGAGTCCAAGGACCTGCATGTCCTCGGTGGAGTGGGAGGGGGAGTTAAAGTGTTGAGCCACGGGGTGATTGGGTTGGTTGGTTCGGGCGGCCCAGAGGTGTTCTCTGAAGCGTTCCGCAAGTAAGCGGCCTGTCTCACCAATATAGAGATATTCAATTGCACCACATTTCAGATAGCCCAATAAAGAAAGCACATAGGCCATATGAAATAAGAACTGGAGTAAGCTATTTGGCACCTCAAGCCTGATCCACTATTTAATAGGATCATGACTGATCTGATACTCCTCACATCCACCTTTCCTGTGTTATTCCCGTAATTCTTGATTCCCCTACCATTTAATTCAGTATGAAATTATCCCCATAGCTCTCTGTGCCAAGGGGTTCCAAAGATCCCCAGCCCTCAGAAGGAATTCTTCATATCAGTCTCAAATCGGCACGCTTTAATTCTGAGACTGTGCTCTTTGGTCCTAGATTCTTCCATATGCTCCCTTTTAAACATGTATTAATTAGATTAACCCAAATAATTGAAGCATGGGCTGACACTGACATTTTTTTTGCAAACCCACCGACTCCCATAGCTACCTGGATTACACCTCTTCCCAGCCTACCTCTTGCAAAAATGCCAACCCGTATTCCCAATTCCTCCGCCTCCACCGTATCTGCTCCCAGGAGGACCAGTTCCACCACAGAACACACCAGATGGCCTCCTTCTTTAGAGACTGCAATTTCCCTTCCCACGTGGTTAAAGATGCCCTCCAATGCATCTCGTTCACATCCCACACCTCCGCCCTCAGACCCCACCCCTACAACCGTAACAAGGACAGAACGCCCCTGGTGCTCACCTTCCACCCTACCAACCTTCGCATAAACCAAATCATCCGCCGATATTTCTGCCACCTCCAAAAAGACCCCACCACCAGGGATATATTTCCCTCCACACCCATTTCCACCTTCTGCAAAGACCGTTCCCTCCGTGACTACCTTGTCAGGTCCATGCCCCCCTACAACCCACCCTCCCATCCTGACACCTTCCCCTGCCACCACAGGAACTGTAAAACCTGCGCCCACACCTCCTCCCTCACCTCTATCAAAGGCCCTAAAGGAGCCTTCCACATCCATCAAAGTTTTACCTGCACATCCACTAATATCATTTATTGTATCCGTTGCTCCCGATGCGGTCTCCTCTACATTGGGGAGACTGGACGCCTCCTAGCAGAGCGCTTTAGGGAACATCTCCGGGTCATGCACACCAATCAACCATACCACCCCGTGGCCCAACATTTCAACTCCCCCTCCCACTCTGCTGAGGTCATGGAGGTCCTGGGCCTCCTTCACCGCTGCTCCCTCACCACCAGACGCCTGGAGGAAGAACGCCTCATCTTCCGCCTCGGAACACTTCAACCCCAGAGCATCAATGTGGACTTCACCAGTTTCCTCATTTCCCCTTCCCCCCACCTCACCCTAGTTCCAAACTTCCAGCTCAGCACTGTCCCCATGACTTGTCCGGACTTGTCCTACCTGCCTATCTCCTTTTCCACCTATCCAATCCACCCTCTCCTCCCTGACCTATCACCTTCATCTCCTCCCCCACTCACCTATTGTACTCTATGCTACTTTCTCCCCAACCCCACCCTCCTCTAGCTTATCTCTCCACGCTTCAGGCTCTCTGCCTTTATTCCTGATGAAGGGCTTTTGCCCGAAACGTCGATTTCACTGCACTTTGGATGCTGCCTGAACTGCTGTGCTCTTCCAGCACCACTAATCCAGAATCTGGTTTCCAGCATCTGCTGTCATTGCTTTTACCCTGGTAACAGTTTAAGGACTGCTGCTACAGATTCTTCAGATCTTCCTATTTCTGCAAATGGTCTCAGATTTAACTTCCAGAAATTGTCTTCTTATGTCCAGTCCTATACATAAAATAACAATGCTTCCACTGTAACATCCGAATTTCTTTTTTTATTATCACTTCGGCATCCTTCTGTTCTGCAAAATCAGTCTAACGTTATATGTTCTATGTCCTGTAAATTCTGATATGACCATCTCCCCACCTGTAACTGTCTATATATATTATTATAGTGATCTGCCAGAACTGCTGATTCATTAATGGCTGTTGTCAATTCAAATAGGTTTTCTTATTAAGATTTGTTGGAATGCCATTTCTGAATTCTTCCACAATCATAATTTCCCTTACATTTGAAAAATTTGTCTCTCGCTTTAGTAATTGAAATGCTGACCCCACCATATTTCCTTTTCCCTTGGAAATCCTACAAATGCCTGATTAGGTTTCTTTCCTGCAGTCCTAGACTTGTATGAATAAGTTTTGGTGATAGGCTCAAATGTTGCATAGAACCTGTTTCATAATCTGCAGATTGTCATCTGACAAATGACTGAAAATACTCTTTATAATAGTAAGTTTCAAACATCCTTTCTCCTTTTTTTCCCAGGAGCCTTCTCAAAAAATATGAAATATCGTTCAGCTCCATCTTCAGGAACTTTAAACACTAAGCATAGAGTTTTAGTCAAATCAAGTCTTTTAGAGAAATCAGAACCATCTTCCAAGCCACTGTTCCTTCGTCACTAAGATTTCTATGACTAAATCACATTCTCTAATTTACCTATCTCTTTGGAATTCAAGCTTTGAAAATTCCATATTAATATTTTTTCTTTTTCCTATTCCTCACTTTCCACTTTTATGTATCTTTTCTTTATCGTCTCTTTCCAGTTCATGTTTTCTGAACTCTATGTCCCTTTCCAATGCTTTTTTCTTCAAGTTTTTTTCATTCCTCTTTCTTTCCCTAAGTGACATTTGTTTTTCATTTCTAACTGCTTAGCCAATTCTTGGTGTTACATTTCAATTTCAGGTTTTCCTATTTCTAATTCTAAATGATAGATAATCGCTTTAAGCAGCTCCTCTTTGGGGAACCTACTTTTAGTTCTGCAGTCAATTTACCTGCTAGCCCTCCCAGTTTAGCCTTAGCAAAAGAATGCTAACATTCCACTGTGACATCCATGGCTCCCAGAATACACAGCAAAATTCAAAGCCATTTATAAAATTCATGCAATAAGCTCTGCCACAATTAACTTTTTTTAATGTCCATTGTCTCCATGTGGAGATAGTGAGGGATGCAGATGCTGGAAAGTCAAGAGTTGATAACGTGTGGAGCTGGAAAAAGCACAGCAGGTCAAACAGCATCAGAGGAGCAGGAGATTGGGATCTTTCCTCATCTCCATGTCCCCATCCCTTAAAAAAAAGAGACATAGATCTCTCTTAAATTCAGTGAACTCAGATCCTAACTAGAGCCACCTTGTTGTGATCCCAACTCATGCTACTACTCAACAAGTCAGATCCCAGGCCTACAACCTCAGATGTGGTGAGGGGTGGGGGGAGAGGGGGAAGGGATGTAATGATTTGAACCAAGTGGATCTCATTGGCTATGAGGTCTTTGATTGGGTTTGTTAACCCAGCCAATCAGGGAACCCTTTTGACCAATATAACCAGGAGATTGGGCACCGCGGAGTGTAGAGTGTTTTATTTCCCCCTCTGACTCTATTTTGATTTAATCCCTGCCTTTCCTCTCACTTTTTCGATCACTTTGTTGAGCAGAGCACTGCTTGCCACTGGCCACTTGGCTACTGTTTCTTTTCTTCCTGGTGGTGGAATATAAATATTTACACACTTGTTGTTCTTCACTGTGTCCTATACCTGCACACACACGACATGGGTGCTGGGGAAAAATAAGCATTACCGCTATTAGACGGTAGTGTGGAGGCTATTAAAAAATAGGAAATTAGAATCTCCTCGGTTGAGGACTGATTCCAGTATAAATAGGTGATGTTACCTGAAGAACATTATCTTCTGCTTTTGGTTGCACGTCAGACCCACGTTCCTGATCTTTGGGCACCCGGTGCAGAGCGGGGAGGTAGGTCAGAGGATCTCCTGGTGGGTCTGCTTCTGGGCCTGGCCAGGTTGGCCATAAACAGGTCCAGGCAGCGGCCCATGGCCGTTATGGCTGATTGCCTGCCCCTCTTCCATGGCTATGTCTGAGCCCAGGTGTCCCTGGAGAAGGACCACATGTTGTCCACCAACACCCTGAAAGTTTTCAGGGAGAGGAGGGCACCATGGGATATGGAATGCTTTATTTCCTCCTTCCAATTCTATGTCACTAATTTAAAATTCAAATTTTTAAACAATCAACATCTATAAATCACACACCTTTCACCACATTGAAATTTTAAATTTCTGTCAGATTTAATGAGAATAGTCATTTTTATATTTATATATCCCGTTTGATATATAAAGACATTTTGTATTACGAATAATTCACCATTGAAATGAAAAACTAAACTGGCAATCACACAAAATCAGAATCAATCACACAGCATTGTTTAAGATTAAATTATTTCTCTGGCAAGAGTGCAACTGTGTTTTGAAATGTGCAAACTGTGTTTTGAAGAACTTGGAATACGCATCTGAGTTGCATGTTTCAAAATTAAGTATCTCGTATCATCATCAAATTATGGATGTGTTTTGTAGTTTAACACATTTTAAAAGTTTTCTTCATTATCAACAGATTGTGAGGGTATAGAAATATATAAATGAAAATATTCATGAGGATTGAATGTTTAAATAATATTCATACAAAGAGAAACAAATGTCATAGAATCATAGAGATGTACAGCTGACCCTCCATGCTGACCAGATATCCTAACTCAATCTAGTCCCTCCTGCCAGCACCCAGCCCATATCCCTCCAAACCCTTCCTATTCATATATCCATCCAAATGCCTCTTAAATGTTGCAATTGTACCAGCCTCCACCACATCCTCTGGCAGCTCATTCCATACATGTACCACCCTCTGTGTGAAAGCGTTGCCCCTTGGGTCTCTTTTATATCTCTCCCCTTTCACCCTAAACCTATGCCCTCTAGTTCTAGAATGTGTATCACACCTGAGTGCAATGCATGCATGTCTGTTTGGTAAACATTATTTTTTGGGATTTTAGGGATCTAACTGTACTGCTTTCTCTGTTGAAAATCAAGTCCAATGACTTGGTTTGATAAACAGTACATCAAATTCTGTTAGCATCATATGGTATTTCAGGATTTTCAGTTGTGTTTTGGGATTTGAATTAAGTGGCTCTGAACATTTTTACTGTGAAACCCACAAATAAAGAGTTTTCATTCTAAACTATCAGTCTGAATAAAATAGATCAAAAGCAACCACCTGGGGGCAGCATTCACAGCAGTACATCAGAATACTCTGATCATTCCCTTTGTACATATTTTCTAACCAACCTGTTTTGGTGATGTCATTACACATCTCTGGAACAGGTGGGACTTGAACCCAGACCACCTGGCTCAGAGATAGGCACATTTACATCTGTACCATAAGAGTCACACAAACAATACCCTTATTTACACACAACCAATCACACAGCTAACAGCCATCGTTCCTTTTTTTTAAGAATGTGAGAAATCCAATTTCATGCTCAATTTCAGAACTCATGCATCTTTTATAAAATGTAGATGGCAACACAACAAATCTAGTAAACTTTTTTGAAAGGATAATTGCCTCAATGGCTTAAGGGATAAGTAAAATATCGTCTTAAGTGCTCTAAAGTTTTCACATTTACACAAGCTGTTAACTGGCACAATGTGATGGATTATAATGCAGTTACTACAGAGTGGAGAATAATCCACTTATATTTATGATAATACAAATACCAGAACTCTTCAGATAAAGGATGGAAAGTCCCACTATTGAAATTTGGCCTTGGGGCTGAAGCCAACTTATAAACCGAATCAATTTGTGTTTGTCCACTCAGCCAAAGATGCTTTCAGTCTCACCTTTGAACAATGAAGTTTTTATAAACCAAATGAATTATTAATAAAATAACACTTTCTGCACTAAATTAAAATTCTGGATATTTTGTAATGTAGAAAAATGTAGAACATGGAGATAACTATTGTTTTAAAATAAGAAAAATAATGTTTATGACATAGTTTCAGAATGTTGCATTGGACTCTTAAAGCTTTTAGAGTTTTCATTGCTATAATATTCGGTTGTATTACCTTGAGAACATTACAAACAATCCATACTGTGTTATTTCATCAGTTTGCTCATCATCACTTGACCTCATCTCACCAATACCCTCAGAGCTTGCAACAGAACAAAACTAATAAGAATAGATTTGAAAAAAAAATCACGCTAGCTCTTCCAAGAGAAAACTTCAGTCTTGAGATCTTGTCTGTATGAGATTTGTGGTACAGAAGTCCATGCTCTATTATTGGCATCTGTTTTGCAGCTATCTACAGTAGATATGTTTACTTATCTCAGCAGCACACTGTCTATTGAGTTGTCTGCACTGAGAGATACAAGCATTGTCAGAGCAAGTCTATGCTTCAACAGACTTTGACCATCATTCTGGGAATGAAGAGCATTAAGTCTATCTACCAAACTGAACATCCATACAACAATAGCCCAGTCTAGGTAAAAACAATGACTGCAGATGCTGGAAACCAGATTCTGGATTAGAGTGGTGCTGGAAAAGCACAGCAGTTCAGGCAGCATCCGAAGAGCAGGAAAATCGACTTTTCGGGCAAACACCTTTCATCAGGAATAGTCCAGTCTACTCTGTTTCATATATGACAGTCTTTGACTGCATGCCACAAAGGTTAACCTCTTTCACCTCATATAGCAGAACAGAACATCAGGACTGAGGTGCTTGGTCAAGCTGAGATGTCACACTTCTGGTCCAAATTGAGACAGTCACAAGTGAACTGGGCTGGTCAGGTAACCTCAACATCTGATACTTGTTTAACAAAGCAAAGCTTCAGCAGAAAGACTGTGTGAGGGATGCAGTAAAAAGACAGCTTCAAGAATTCACTTGTTTTGATTTTGACTTTTGCGTCCCGAGAGAAGCTTGTCCAGGATCATTGCATCTGGCACACCCCAAAAAAATTCAAATGGTGCAGTTTCCTTCAAAACGAGAGAGAAAATGTAAGAAGAAAATCCAGAGCTGAAAACACACTCTAAACTCAATCAGCTGGAGGGTCCTATCCTACTTGCAGCAGAACATTCTGACAGCAAATTGGCTGTGGCAGAACCACCAAAACACCAAAACACACTGGATGATCAGCAGATCCACCTTCACCCTGAAGAATGAACAGGGCAGGATGTGAAAAACAATTAGTGTGCTGGAAATCTGGAAATTCATTAGTTCTATGATTTGATATTTGGGCCTAACAATGAATTAAATTAATTTTAACTCAATTTGAAGCTATGTATTTATTTACAACATGGTCCATGACCTTAAACCATCAGAACTTGCAATGCAGAGTCTTTTCTAATGTAGAGTCAAGATTAGATTGGAGTAGTGCTGGAAAAGCACAGCAGGTCAGGCAGCATTGGAGGAGCAGGGAAATTGATGTTTTGGGCCAAAGCCCATTATCAGGAAGGGCTGATGAAGAGCTTTGGCCCAAAACATCGATTTTCCTGCTCTTCGGATGCTGCCTGACCTGCTGTGCTTTTCCAGGGCTATTCCAATCTTGACTCTAATATCCAGCATCTGCAGTCCCCACTTTTGGCTCATTTCTAATGTAATTGGTCACCAAAGAGGTGAATGACAGAGCTGTTAGAGAGTACAGGAAGGCCAATCAGCCCATCATGCCTGCCTTGACTGTCCAAATAAGAGTTATTACTGTCATTTTCCTGCCTTTTCCCTGTGACCCTGAGAATTGTTTGTATTCAAATGACAATTCAGCATCCTCTTGAATGCTTGAGTTAAACCTGTCTCCACCATACTTCTTCAAGGCACTGTATTTCAGACCCTAACTACATGTTGTGTGAGAAAGCATTTTCCCACCTCACTTTTGTTTACTTTATAAATTACTTGGAATCTCTGTGCACTTGTTCTTGGTCATTTTAACAAATGGGAACAGTTCCTTCTTGTCTACTCTGTCCACACCATGCACGATGTTGAAAATATCTCTTCTGAGCCAACTTCTTTCCAAGAAAAAAAACACCCCAATTGCTCCCATCTGTCATATTAACCAAAGTTTCTCATCCCCGGAGCTATTCTCATAACCCTTTTCTGCACTCTCTCCAATGTGTGCAAATTTGTACTGAAATTGTAATGCCCAAACTGGATGTAATATCTCTGCTGGGGTCTGACTGCTGTCCTGTAATGGTTTAGCATTACATCCATCCACTTTGATTAAAAAAATGATAAAACTGCCAATGTTGGAAATCAGAAATAAGAACAGAAATTGCTGGAAAAGCTCAGCAGGTCTGGCAGCATCTGAGAAATCAATGTTAATGTTTCAGGTCAAGTGAGGACGGGTCTGAAGAAGGGTCACTGGACCTGCAACGTTAACTCTGATTTCTCTCAACAGATGCTGCCAGACCCGCTGAGCTTTTCCATCAATTTCTGTTTTTGTTTGGATGGGATAAATAGACAAAGCCTTTTCCTGGGGTCGGGGAGTCCAAAACTAGAGAGCATAGGTTTAGGGTGAGAGGGGAAAGATATAAAAGAGACCTAAGGGGCAAGTTTTTCACACAGAGGGTGGGACGTGAATGGAATGAGCTGCCAGAGGATGTGGTGGAGGCTGGTACTATTGCAACATTTAAGAGGGATTTGGATGGGTATATGAATAGGAAGGGTTTGGAGGGATATGGGCTGGGTGCTGGCAGGTGGGACTCGATTGGGTTGGGATATCTGGTCGGCATGGAAGGGTTGGACCGAAGGGTCTGTTTCCATGCTGTACATCTCTATGACTCTAGAACTCTTTGGCTCTATCAAAAAAGTCCAAAGTAGTGAGCCTGTTCTCCCATCTTTAATGACCTCTACACATCTACACCTAGTTCTCTCTGCTCCTGCACAAACCCATCGCCTCACACTGAACTTCATCTGTCTCCTACCTGCCCATCCCTCCAGCTTGACCATACCCTTTTGGAGTTTTGCTCTTTGCTCCAAACCTGACAGCTCTAACTTTGCTCAAGAATCTGTTGTGGGGGCAAATTATCAAATAACCTTTACAGGTCGATGGCCGCCATGTGAACGGCATATTGTTGGAATTATAGCAATGTCGGTGTCAATCCTTAAAACAAACTGAAGAAAACAATGACACATTTCATAATGGAAAAAGAATCAATAATGGAACAACTGATCAGTTATTTAAAAAAGACATAAAAGAAGTAAACAAAATATTATTCTAGAAGAGATGTTAATTGACTGTTATCACCTGAAACAATTCTTATTCATATTGTGGATTTGACTATTTACATGTGTGATATCATGAACTAGAAAGGATGATCTGTTATTTGTAATTCAGTTAAGACTTGTAGTGTGTTTTAGCAATCTTCAGAACGGAACTGAAGGTTATAACAAAAATAGCGAACGCTTGTTAACATAATGCTGTTTTAAGGTCATGCACACTGACCCCAAATCTCACCCAGTGAAGCAAAGAACGATTAGCTACGTATGAAATTCGGGAAAAAAAAGTGCACCCGCAATCGCTCTGAAGAGTTAATTCAATTTAAACCTGAAATCACGAAACCGGCAATGGAAAAATACAGTAATGAATCACTCGGTTTTGCTGAGGTCTGTGCATTAAACGCGTACGCCAGAGTTTTCACACAAAACACTAGCAGTAAACATGGATAAGGAAAATATCAAATAATCGTTTTCAATTTCTCTTTGAAATCGGGCCGTTCAATTACAAATTAACCATGCTCTCAGTGAGTCTAACTAGATAGGGGATTGCGATAATAGTTCTGGTCTGCGGACAGGAATCTGCTCCAAGCTAAAAGCTTGCCAGCTGGTAAACAACCTGCAAAACCACTCGCTTCCCAAAGTCAACGGCGTCAATAACTTTACTCCAACGCCTCAGAGCTGAGGTGAACTCCTCCCCCTCTCCACGTTTGAAACAACAAGCCCCTGTCTTTAGCTCATGCGAGGGGGCGGTCTTGTCTTGCACCGTGATTTAATCGCCATTATATAATTTATTCAGTGTGTAGGCAGGTACAACAACAACAAAACACATTTTAAAAAAAGTAAGCCCTCTATGGAATATGTGAACAACTCGAATATTAAATGCTGCTGTTCCCTTGCTGCAGAGTCGTGTTGCCGGTGAGTCAGCCGCTGACTGAGTTGACCCCAGTGAGCTACAAGACTGCAGCTTCCACTGTGGGAGTTGCTGAGCATCATAGCTACCTGTCACGGGGTTTTCACACACACACACACACGTATAATCTTCACAATTACACACACGGGTATACGCACACACACATATACAAATATGTGGGGGCAAATTCTCAAATAACCTTCACAGGTCGCTGGCCGCCATGTGAACGGCATATTGTTGAAATTACAGCAATGTCGGTGTCAATCCTTAAAACAATCTGGAGAAAACAATGACATTTCATAATGGAAAAGAATCAGTAATTGAACAATTAATCAGTAATTTTTTTAGAATAAACGAAGCATATGTATAAAATACTATTCTAGGGGAGATGTTAATTGACTCACACATACACACGCACATTATATCTCTACACATATACGCGCACACATTGATTTTCGAGAATAGGCAAGTTGTAACTACGTTCCCAGTTTCACTCCAGGAGGTTTACTCGGGCTGAGATGAAAGTGTACCGCCAGCGTCCTGCTCTGCGCTTGCAGCTATGGTAACGCTATTGATCGTCAGTGCAGCCTGACGCATTGGTGATAAACAAGGAACTCCCTGTCTCCCAAAGGCAGCTCACTTTAAAGGCGGTCCACCTTCCCCGCCAGGCCGACCAAGTCTCTCACTCAGCCACCTTGACATCCCTGCCTTCACGCAGAGCCCGAAGACTAAAACATACCGAAAGAAATTGAACTGGCGACTGGATTTTGGGGGACACGGAAATATTTATCTGTTCTTTAGTGAATTTGTTCTTTGAAATGAACTGGTTATATGAACAAAAATAACCAACTGGGGACTTTTACCAGCTCCAGGTTGAGGACATGGGTAACTCCAGGATCTCACTGGGAGCTAGATGCTGCTGTCTGATCTAGCACTGGGGACGTTGGTCCCATTCCGCCGACACTCCTTCACCAATCTTGCTTTCCTTTCGCCTTTTCTCATCTATCGCACTTTCAAGACTCCCCCCTCGCCAACCACCCCCCCCCCCCCCCCAGTCTCAGGTCCATGATAATACTTGTTTTTCTTTCCTAACGTTTCTACAAAAGTGGAAGATTCACCTGAAGTGGCAGCCTCCTATCTCAAGGCTGGTTTGCGCCATGGTGATCAACTCTATAAAGCTCAGAAACCCCACTCTAGCACAGCAGGGTCTGCTGTAGTTGGGACACAGGCAGACAGCGGCCGAACTACTCAATCTACTGAGATTCTTCTGCAGTTTGTGTTCCCTTTAAAGTTTGCTCTTGGCGGCTTTTGAGAAGAAAATTGTCAAGACTCACTGCCCAATAGACCAGTTCAGCCCGAGGTTTCTTGAGAAGTCACACCCACATCCCTAAAGACTCATTTACAGTTCAAAAGACGCACCGGTGACAATGACTGTGTACATCCCTTCCCCCCTCTAAATTATACTTTTTTCCTTGGAATAATCCCACATCCTGGGCTCATGAGCAGCTCATTAACATATGAAGGTGATTTTGGTTTCTCGGCATTATCAAATTGGGGGCTGTATTTTGCTGTAATGAATGGGATTAGTATTTCCAAGGAATGTGGTTACACATACTGGAACTTGCAGCTTGTCAGTTGGTAAATACTGTTTATGTAAATACTTTAAATGGGAGATAAATGGCTGGGACAAATTTAACTGGATAGATGCATACCTATCATGTGGCCTGATTGGCTCAACAGCCTCTTGACTAGTTTTTCAAGTCACTTCACCATCTTTGTATTTCATTTCTTGTTTCTTCAAGTTCAGATCCAAAGACATGTGAGTAGCCAAATATGGTCAATTTCTGACAATTGCTTCTTACAAACAGCAATCCTATTCACCTTCTTAAATACCTTTTGGAAATCCAAATAAATAACTTGCAATTATCGGTTCTCTTTTATCTATTTTCCTCATTATATCTTCAAAGAACACTAATATATTTGACAAACGTGATTTAATCTTTCATAAAATCATGTTGTTTCTGCTTGATTATTATGATAGTCGAAGTGTCCTGCTATGACTGAATAAATTAATTTCAGTATTTTCCTACTTAGGAGTTAAAACTAGCAAACCTATAATTTCCTGCTTTCTTGTATTTACATATTTGGTTATCCATACTACTGGAACCTTTCCAGAATCTAGAATCTACCTTCAAGTCTTTTGGATTCATGTCATTATGCCCAGGAAACTGGTCACTTCTCAGCCTCAATAGTTTTCCGGGTACTGCCTCTCTAGTAATGATTGTTCAAGTTCCTCTCTCCCCATTTTCCCCTTGATTTTCAAATTATACAGTGATCCTTTTGTTGTTTTCACCAAAGAAGCCAGCGACAAAATACAATATTTGTGCAAAGTCTACTTCTACTCTTTCTTTCCCTCCTTTACTTGCCTCTTCTCTTCTTTCCTCGTCAACTCTCTCTTACTCTTCACTCCTTCCTCTAGCCTATTCTGTTCTCTCCCTTTCATCACTTCCCCACCACTCCTCCCTCTGTCTCTCCTTTTATTGATCACACTCTCCTCTCCATACGCTTCCTCAACCTTGTACCACCATAACTTCGAGGAGAAAGTGAGGACTGCAGATGCTGGAGATCAGAGCTGAAAATGTGTTGCTGGAAAAGCGCAGCAGGCCAGGCAGCATCCAAGGAGCAGGAGAATCGACGTTTCGGGCATAAGCCTGAAGAAGGGCTTATGCCTGAAACGTTGATTCTCTTGTTCCTTGGATGCGGCCTGACCTGCTGCGCTTTTCCAGCAACACATTTTCACCACAACTTCCCCTCCTATTGCATCATCCTTTCCCTTTTTGCCTCCGTTCCTCCTCTCACTCCCAACTATCACTTTTACTCCATCCCTCCTTCTTTTCCTCCTCACACGTTTTCCTTCCTCCTTTGCCTGTCCCTCACTCTCTCTCCTTGCTCTCTTCCTCCTTGTTTTCCATTCTCCTCCTATATCACTTGCACACTTTTTCTTAACTTCACTATTATTCCCTGTTCTCCCACTCTGCCCTAACCCCCATCCTCTCTCCCACTCTCCTCTATCCCTTTCCTATATTTCAACTTCTCCCTCTCCCCTCCACTAGTCTGCCCCCTCACTCTTTCCCCTCCCCACTCTCACATTCACCTTCATCCTCTTTACCCACCTTCCCTTGCCTCATTTTGCTCCTCTATTCCCGATTTCATCTCTTCTAATTCCTGCTCCCTCTCTCTGTCAGTATCTCCTTTCTCATCTCCTTCTCCATCTTCCTTTTTCCCTCCCTTTCTCCATTTCATCACTTCCCTCTTTTTCCCTTTCCCATTTCTCCCCTTCCTTCCTGTACTTCTCCTCCCTCCTCCCGCTTTCCTCTCCTCCTCTTTCCCCCCCTTGTCTTTCTCATTTCTTCCTCCTCTCCTCTTGCCCACTCCACACCTTTTCCACCCTCCCATCCATTTCCCCCCTCCCCCCTCCGCTTGTTACCCCCTTGTCTCTCCTCATTTCCTCCTCCTCTCCCCACTACCTTCCTTTCACATCCCCGCCCTTCCCTTTACCTCCCTCCCTCCCCTCCTTTTCTCCTCCCCTCGTTTCTCTCTCCTCTCTTCTTGTTTCCTCCTCCTTTCACCTCTTCTCTCCCCCATTCCTCTTCCCTCCTTTCCCCCTCCCCTCCTTTCCCCCTTCCCTCCTTTCCCCCTTCCTTTTTCCTCCCTCCCCTCCTTTCCCCCTCCCCTCCTTTCCCCCTCCTCCTCCTTTCCCCCTCCCCTCCTTTCCCCCTTCCCTCCTTTCCCCCTTCCTTTTTCCTCCCTCCCCTCCTTTCCCCCTCCTCCCCTCCTTTCCCCCTCCTCCCCATTTCCCCCTCCTCCTCCTTTCCCCCTCCCCTCCTTTCCCCCTCCTCCTCCTTTCCCCCTCCCCTCCTTTCCCCCTTCCCTCCTTTCCCCCTTCCTTTTTCCTCCCTCCCCTCCTTTCCCCCTCCCCTCCTTTCCCCCTCCTCCCCATTTCCCCCTCCTCCTCCTTTCCCCCTCCCCTCCTTTTTCCTCCCTCCCCAGTATTTCTCTGTGGTTGTTCCCTGCACCTTCGCTGCTTTTCCTGCGCGGTGCCGTGTCTGTGTGTCTGTGTGTGTGTGTGTGTGGGGAGGGAGGTCACATGTTGTTTTGCTGTACAGCCAGTCAATGTGTGTGTGTGTGTTATTTACAGCTCCCACTTCCACTCTGGTACCGGCAGAGAGAGAGAGAGAGAGACAGGGGCAGAGAAAACCGAGAGGAGCAGGAACCTGCAGCGGCTGGTGTTGTTGTGGGGAAGATGGCCAGTCCTCCCGTGTTAAAGGCGGGCGTGGGGGGCCATCTCTGCTTCCCCAAAGTGAAGAAATGCGGCTACTTGAAGAAACAGAAACACGGGCACAAGAGGTTCTTCGTGCTGAGGGAGCGGAGCGGCGATTGCCCGGCTCGGCTGGAGTATTACGAGAACGAGAAGAAGTGGAGGAACAAGTCGGCAGCGAAGAGAGTGATCCCTTTGGAAAGCTGCCTGAACATCAACAAGAGAGCGGACGCCAAACACAAATACCTCATCGCCCTCTACACCAAGGACGAGTATTTGGCGGTGGCGGCTGACAGCGAGCAGGAGCAGGAAAGTTGGTTCCACGCCCTCACTGAGCTGCTGAGCCAGGACCAGCTCCTACAGCACGACCAGGTGGGCTATGGTCTGCTCACCCCCGCCTCTGCTCTCTACAAGGAAGTGTGGCAGGTCAACCTGAAGCCCAAAGGCTTGGGGCAAGCGAAGAACCTCACTGGCTTTTACATGTTGTGCCTTTCCAGTAAGAGCATGGGCTTTGTGAAGCTCAATTCCCAGGTCCCCTCTGTCAACCTGCAGCTCATGAACATCCGCCGCTGCGGCCACTCCGAGAATTTCTTCTTCATGGAGGTGGGCAGGTCAGCGTCGACCGGGCCCGGCGAGCTCTGGATGCAGGTCGACGACTCGGTGGTGGCGCAGCACATCCACGAGACCATCCTGGAGGCCATGAAGGCGATGAAGGAGCTGTGCGAGTTCCGGCCCCGCAGCAAGAGCCAGTCCTCGGGCTCCAACCCCATCAGCGTGCCCACGAGGCGGCACCTGAACAACCTGCCCCCCAGCCAGACTGGCCTCCAGAGGAGGTCGAGGACTGACAGCGTCAACGCCCCACTGACGGCCAATAAGATCACCTCGTGCCGCATGAGGACCGCCAGTGAGGGCGACAGCACCATGTGCCGGCCCGAGTCAATGACCAGAAGCCCTATCAGCCCCAGTATGGTGAGAACACACTTCAGCCGTTCGAGTACCATGTCCAGGAACTCCAGAGTGATCCCTCACAGTTCTCTTCACCACAGTCGGTCAATGTCTATGCCAATGTCCCATTCGCCCCCATCAGCCACCAGTCCAGTGAGTCTGTCTTCGAGCAGCGGGCATGGATCTGCATCAGACACCATACCTAGACCATCCAGTGGCAGTGCATCTGTGTCAGGTTCCCCGAGCGATGGTGGCTTTATTTCCTTTGACGAGTACGGTTCCAGCCCGGGCGATTTAAGACATTATGTGGGAAACCGAAGTAACACACCCGAGTCCCTCACTGAAACACCACCTGTTCGAGAAGGCAGTGAATTGTATGGATATATGTTAATGGAAAGGCACAGTGCTGGCCACTTTAATGCTGGCTGTTATCAGACAGCGAGGGATGAAAGTGCAGAACTGGAGAAGAGCTACAGGAAGAGAACTTACTCTTTAACAACTCCGTGCCGTCAGAAAGCCACATCACAGGTTTCTTCGGTTTCGTTAGATGAATATACTCTAATGAAAGCTACCTGCATGGGGAGCTCTGGACGTCTGTCACACACTGCCTCCCCCAAAGTAGCCTACAATCCCTACCCGGAAGATTACTGCGACATTGAAATAGGGTCCCAAAGGAGCTCTGGCTCCACCAACCTTGGCGATGATGGTTATATGCCAATGACTCCTGGAGTAGCACCGGCACCTAACAAAAGTGATGAGTATATGCCAATGAGCCCGAAGAGTATTTCTGCCCCAAAACAAATCATTAATCCCCGATCACATTCTCAAGTGAATGCGAATGGATACAAGAACATTTCTCCTACTGGGAGCTGCTCGCCTGACCCAAGTGGATACATGAGAATGTGGTGTGGGTCAAAGTTATCTGTTGAAAGCTCTGATGGAAAGTTTAACCATGATGAATATATGAACATGTCTCCTATTGACTGTTGTGCGTCAGTGACTCCTCCAGACTACTTTTTCAACCCCGTAGGTGATGGTGTTCCCAAACCCAGCTACTCCTTCCACTCATTACCCCGATCATACAAACCCCAGTGTCAGAAAAATGGTGAAAATGATCATTATGTTTTGATGAATTCGCCGGGCAGTGTTATTCTTGAAGAACCAACATTTAATGCGAAGTCTGGCACACCTTGTGCAGTCAGTCATGCTTCTCGTTCGCCAGGGAGGCAAAGTCAGACAGATAGTTTAGTGTCCAGAGGAAGAGCGATGAGACCCACGAGACTGTCACTGGACAAGTTGAGAGCCAGCACATTACCAAGTACAAATGAGCATCCTTTACCCCCAGAACCAAAGAGCCCAGGAGAATATATTAATATTGATTTCAACAACAAATTTGTGTACTCCCCACCTGCTGTGTCATTACAAAGTTCCTTATCTTCTAAGGAATGCGGTAATGCTCAAAGGAAGTCAGCAGTGTCTGACTACATGAACCTCGACCTCAACTCTCAGTCACCAAAGAGTGGAGTTGTTCCTTGTGGCTCCTTTGATTCAGTCTCTGGATCGTCAGTTGCATGCTCCAGCATCAACCACCCGGCTGACATTTACCTTAAAGGTCAGGTTGGGACATCTCGCCTCCCTAACCCTTTGGAAGACGAGGCTGATTATACAGATATGACTTTTGGAATGGCTACAACAGCTCCACTATCCGTTTCACCAAAACATGAAAGTATCCAAGTGGCAAGCCCCACCACTGGTGTGAAAAGACTATCCCTGATTGATCAGATGCCTCCGGTTGAGGTTTTCATGCTTCCGAGTCTGCCACCCGATCCCAATCGAGGGGCAAAAGTAATCCGCGCCGATCCCCAGGGGCGAAGGCGTCATAGCTCAGAAACGTTCTCTTCCACCACAACGGTCACACCTGTTTCGCCTTCATTTGCTCACGATCCCAAGAGACACAGTTCTGCTTCATTCGAGAATGTTTCCCTCAGAAAGAATGATGAAGCTGAAGAGGAACAAGGAAGCCCAATGTGCCGCAAAACCTCCACTGGTTTCCAGAACGGTCTGAACTACATTGCCTTAGATTTAATGGATGATGATTTGACGAGATGCGAGAAGCTAATACGATGTCGATCAACTCCTCAAGCCAAAGGAAGTATTAATGGTTCAGATGCCAGCACATACGCCAGAATAGACTTTGTATCAAAGAATTTGGACCGGGCTGCTGCTGTGGAAGGTTTGTCAACTATCTATGTTTATCTTTTTAAGATTTTTGTTCAGTTCTAAGCATGTATTGCTGTATGTTTTGAATGTGCGAGTAACCAGTGTTGTTGCGCTTTTATGGAAAGGCAGTTTGAATTTGCAGGCATTCACAATGATTTTTTGAATATGAAACTTGGCAGGTAGGTGGGAAAGTACTTTAGAGGCATTTGGTTATTCCTCTGCCATTTTACTTAGAATTGAATGCACGTCTGCACTTCACTCCACTCCACCCCCCAAAATAAGCCATCTGCAGTTTTTATTGCTGAACTGCCTGGAAGCTGTTGATAATTGCAGTTACCTCTTGAAGGTGGGGAGACAAACAGTGTACTTTGTGTTATGTCAAACACTGAAAGTGAAGCATCCATGTAAAGCCCCCACTGTTATAAGTCCTTACAGATTTTCAATATTCCTTTTCCTTTGGTTTACTTAAAGGCAAAATGTTGTAGCATTGCCCATTAAACATCAAGCTCTTTTTAAATTAAATGTTCATGTCCAGCTTGTTACAATTAGAGTGGCATTGCCTGTTGCTTTTTACATTGTGTAAACTACCTTATCAGATGACAGAGTTCAAGACGAAGGGACATGAAAGAAAAATCAGAGATGGAATACTTATTTTGGATTTAACCAGCCGAATTAATCTTTGTTTAGAATTTAAGCACAGCTACAATCAAAGGCAAGGGAGCAGGAGGGGAGGTTGGTGTTTGTGTTGTAGAGAGGAGGAGGAATCTCTTCAGTGATCTGTTTAATCGTGAAATCAATAATAAGAGCAGTCATGGTGATTGAAAGTGCAGCATATAGAAAATACAGTTAAAATAATGCAAAGTTTGAACTCCAGTGTTGGAGTTCTTATGTGATGAATGCTCCTGTGAATATTTATTGAGAATTTATATTTGTACTTCAGGATCTTAAGCACAAATTTAAACACAAGTGGAAGCAATCAGTTTATCTCTCATTACAGTCTTGATTTTCATTTGCTTTGGGATTTTCAGTTCTGCTGGTGGTTAGTCAAACTGAAACCAAAAGCTGAGGAGCAGCTGTCTTTTTGGGTTTAGTTTGATACAGGGAAGCTACTACAGTGATAGCTAGGTTTCACAGCAGTTCTACATCTGTGCTAGGAAAGAACTGAAACAGATTTTAGATGTTTGGACGCATAGTTGTGCTGATAATTAAGTAGAAATGTGTCGAGATAGAAGTTGTAAATGTCTCAGTATTACGGTACCAGGATATTCCACATGTTTATATAATATCATGGTTCATATGCTTTTTGTTCCTATGTATGACTTAAGCAGTAAGTTATTTCAGAACATATGATTTGTGAGATTAACTACTGTGTATGTCTCTGCCTTCTGCTGAAATCTGAGCCAGGTACTTTAGTCATTTCGATGGAAAAACACACAATCTCTGATGAATACATTTTTTGAAAGCAGTTTCATTTGGTTAATAGTAGTACTGTGAGCATTTCTGATCAGGCTGTGTTCACATTCAGTCCTGTGGAACACTAGTGACATTATTGTCATAAAATACAAAGTGAAATGCTTTTAGTTTGTTTGCAGACTAGTTGGCACAGGTATTAGATGAAAAGAAAATCACTCGTAACAAGCTGAGGCTTGTTCAAAATGATGTCAGTATGTTATTGTAAGATTCCTATAACACATTTAATCAGGAAATTGTGTTATTTTATACGGTGGTTGAATTGATCTGTGTGTCTGATTAGTCACTGGACTGATCTGTTGCAAAATTGGATCAGCACCACTGAACAAAAAGACACCACATTCTGTTCATTCATGTTAAATAGCACGTTTGGATGCCAAAAAGGCACTGAAAAATGTAGCTTGTTTGTAACTGGTAGTCTAGTACTACTAGCTGCCAGCCTGTCTGTGATTTATTTACTTTATTAGCTGCTTTTGCTAGGGGCAACGGGAGAGCTGTTCATTTCTGTACGTGGCACTAGTTGGCGTGTTTCTCTAAAGTCATGGAATTGTACACAGTGAGAAATTGCCTCATTTTAGGGAGATTACTCTGAGAAATAGATTGCAGCATGAGCATCGATGGATAGGAATCTGAGCCACTTTCAGCATCTAAGGCTCTTTTGTTGGTCTGTTAATCTGCTAAGAACAAAATGTACAAAGCACGCAAAGTGTGTGCACACGTTCCAGGGCAGAGTGCTTAATAATTTGTTTACCAAAGATTCCTGAGAGCATCCGTAGAGTACTAAAGACGGAAGATGGTAACCGGATGATTATTCTGAAGAAAATTTCAGTTGGCTTTATTTAAATGCACAATTGTATTAAAGAAGGAGAATGAACTCTTTCCCCCCCACACCTTCAAGAGGAACAATAATTTGACAAAGGTTAAAAAAGAACCTTCTTTGCTTTGCTCTTATATATCTCCTGCTCCCCCACCTTTGTCTTTAGCTGCCACACTCTGCAATTCCGTGATGAAAAGCTTGACTCATTTTTCTCCTTTTAATAACATGATTAAAACCCTTCTTTTGACTTAAAGTTTGATCACTCTCCTAAAACCTGCTTTAGCTCAGTGTTCATTCTTTCACTCCACTTCTCTGAAGCACATGTTCAGACTTTTTTCTATGTTAATAACATTTTATGTTATTAAAAGGGATTTTTAAAATCTCTGTTTTAAATTCCCACACTTTTTGATTACAATTTAACGCCGGTTTTAGCTTTATTTGTGATGAGAAAATAACTTTCAGAGAGTATTCATTTTTGGTCTAGCAGCACTTTTAAGATTAGATTAAATTCCCTACAGTGTGGAAACAGACCCTTCGGCCCAACCAGTCCACACCGACCCTCCGAAGAGTAGCCCATCCACACCCATTTCCCTCTGACTAAAGCAACTAACACTATGGATGATTTTAGCATAGCCGATTCACCCGACCTGCACATCTTTGGACTGTGGGAGGAAACCCGAGCAAACCCACACAGACACGGGGAGAACGTACAAACTCCACACAGTCACCCGAGGCCGGTATCGAACCTGGGACCCTGGTGCTGTGAGGCAGCAGTGCTAACCACTGAGCTACCATGCCATAGTCCAAGTATAAGAAAAATGGGTGGTTTTAGCATTAAAACAGTTTACTGTAGACAAATAAATCTTAACATAGGTCGTACAAACATGACAATCTAATAACATTCAACAACAGGAGTAGGCCATTTAGCCCCAATGAGCCTCTCTGCTATTCATTCTGATCATGGCTGACTAAACACTTCAATGCCTTTCACCCATCTCGGTTATGGCACTGGTGATTAGAAATCCATCAATCTCTCCCTTAACCTCACCCAAACACTGAGCCTCCAGTGGTACAGAATTCTGGGGATTTCCAACCCTCTGAGGAAAAACAAAAACCTACTGTTCTCAGACTTAAGTGACATCCCCCTTATTTTTGAATTGTGACTCTGACGGTAGACTTCCCAGTTGGGCCAAACATCTTATCTACAGCTACCCTGTCTATCCTTTTAAGTGGAGAAAGTGAGGTCTGCAGATGCTGGAGATCAGAGCTGAAAATGTGTTGCTGGAAAAGCGCAGCAGGTCAGGCAGCATCCAAGGAACAGGAAATTCGACGTTTCGACGTTTCCTGATGAAGGGCTTATGCCCGAAATGTCGAATTTCCTGTTCCTTGGATGCTGCCTGACCTGCTGCGCTTTTCCAGCAACACATTATCCTTTTAAGTGTCTTTACAAGTTTCAGTGTGGTGGGTTTTGGGCTGTATTTAGCCCAGGTGCTGGTGTGGGTTTGCACTGTCCCCAAAATGAACCCAAGTTAATAATCCTTTGGTTTGATTGCATGAAGTGGACATTTTGTGTGATGTTAAATGCCATTTAGAAAATGTTCATGACCACTGATACGGTCTTCAAAATGCCTAAACATGAACATCTTGAGAGCTTCAGCTCCTGATGGGAGAAAGTGAGGACTACGGATGCTAGAGTTCAAGAGTCGAGAGTGTGGCGCTGGAAAAACTCAGCCGGTTAGGCAGCATCCGAAGAGCAGCTGAATCGACATTTCATCAGGAAATGATGTCCTTCATCAGGAAATGATGTCCAAAACGTCAATTCTCGTGCCCTGCAGATGCTGCCTGACCTGCTGTGTATTTCAGCACCACACTCTCGACTTCAGATCCTGATACTAACATTTGGAGCCATGAGAACACTTTTAGTCACACAGGCACAAGGCTGGCTTTGAAACAGGACCTGTTGAGCACCATACACTAGCCATTGTCTGGATTGAATCTTATTCAGAACACCAGCTGCAATGTCACTTAAGAATTCTGATACCAAACAGGACAATTCATTTGGGCCTGCCCAAGGTATTTGGAAGCATGTATGAAGCAGAAGGGCTCTTGTAGTACAGTGGTAGTGACACTAGTCTGGGCCAAAGCTGCTCCAGAGCTCTTTCATAGGACATCTCAACAGGGTTGATTAAAAAATATCTGTACTTCAGCAGATTCACAGAAAACTCAAGATTGAAGGAACCTGACCCAAAACAGATCAGAGCTTTGTTCATTTGTTTAATTTAAAAGAAACACTGGGTCGGTGAAGGTTGGTACAGTCACAGGGTCAAATGTAATGCTCATAAAGGCCTGTACCTGGCTAAGACAATGGTATCAACTTCAAAATTACTGTATATATTTTCTCATTGGATATAAAACAATTCGTCCTTCAGCCACTAACCCAGGCTAAACTAGTGTGGATTTTAATCCAGCTATTGGAATGTCCCCCTAATGAGGCCCCTCGTATTCGATGCTTAAATATCTTCAGATTCTTGAATTCCAGGATTCACAAAGAAATTAATATCATTAGTGATAATTGTCTCTACGGCTACAGAATACTTTTAATGTTTCTGTTTTACTCCAGCGTCTCCCCTTCTTCCTATAGAAACAATTCACTGAATTTAATTATTTTAAAATTAGTTTAAAAGAAAGTTCAAAACATTCTCCTCAATCTTTTTGCTGTACACTTTCCTGCTGCTTCAGAAAATGTGGTTTTCCCTGATATCTCTGTAGTGGTTCACTGGCCTGGTACTGGGATAGATGAAGGAGCATTGCACTGGTTGGAATGCCACAGGGCTGGGATTGCTTGCCATAGCTCCTACTCCTGAACAATATCGAGTTACCCCAGTCCTGCTTGGAAAATTGCCAGTGTATGGGTGTCAGATGAGGACAGAGTTGAAGCTCACTGGGTGATAACCTCAATCATGTTTCTCGTGCGCACTGTGTCCTGGCTCCACACGCAGCAGAGCAATCCTCTGATTCTGCTATCCAAGTGACCTTTACTGTCCTTCAGCACAAAGGGAGCAGCAAGCCATTCAAATCTCTATTGTCAAGCAGCCAATTTGAGGGAGAAAATGTATGGAAATTGTGGTTGGCAAACCTTTAGCTGAAGAAGAAAAACAAGTGACATAAAATGTTTTGAAAGGCATTATTGTGTCATATCTTTTACATACTTCCAAACAATTGGTAAAATGGCTTCTTAATAAAAGCTGTATCAGTTTATGTTAAAATGTTTACCTCATACCTCGCTGGGATGTCCCAAAGTGCTTCACTACTAGTGAATTACTCTACAATGATGGTAGGAAAATAATAGAATGCTAAACCAATAAATAGAACTTCTATTGACAATGTCTCTGTGTAACTCATGATTAGTACTTCTGAACTGTTGGGCCTTCAGGAACTTCAGAATATATCAATACTTTAGCAGGGCTTATCCTCAGTGGCTCTGAGCTTTGCATGAGATTGCATTGTGAAGCCAGAATGCAGGTTTTCCCACTCAGCTCAATCTGTGATTGCCTGTGTTAATATGAGAGCAAACAGAATGGTTTCCATTGTTGGGATTGTGGAGTATTTATTCCAGTGAGCCTCCAAATTGCTGTTCATTTGCAATACAGTACAACCTCGATTATCCAAATGAGACGGGCAGAGAGTTTTTTTTCGGATAACTGATTGTTCATATAATGTTTTTACAGGACCTTGAGATCTTGTTCAGATCATCCGAAATTTGGATTATTGACGTTTGGATAATTGAGGTTGTTCTGTATTGGGAACAGGTCAGCTGCCTATCTTATATTAGATTAGATTACTTACAGTGTGGAAACAGGCCCTTCGGCCCAACAAGTCCACACCGACCCGCCGAAGCGCAACCCACCCATACTCCTACCCCTACATTTACCCCTTACCTAACACTACGGGCAATTTAGCATGGCCAATTCACCTGACCCGCACATCTTTGGACTGTGAATATTCGTGGACATGATGGGACCAAACAGCTTCCTTTATTTCTAGTACTGTCATATACAGCTTCACACATCAGTTGCTTTTGTCTTCATTTTTAAAAAAATGTATACATTCATCGGATGTTGGCATTTCTGGTTGCCCATCACAAAGTGGTGGAGGGCTGCCTTGAACCACTGTAGTTCATTTGGTGTGGGTATACTCAGCGTGTAGGAGGGAGTTCCAAGATTTTGACCCAGTAATAGTGAAGGAACAGCAATTATATTTCCAAGTCAGGATGGTGAGTGGCTTGGAGGGGAGCGTGCAGGTGATATCTGCTGACCTTGTCCTTCCAGATGGTTGTGGATTTGGGAAGTGCTGTGTCAGGAGCCTTGTTGAGCATCTGCAGCATGTTTTGCACATCGTATGTACTGCTGCTGAGCATTGGTGGTGAAGGGAGTGAATGTTTGGATGTTGCACCAATGAAGCAGGCTGCTTTGTCCTTTGTTTGCATTGTCACCACAGAACTTGCTTTACCCTGCAACGATAGTCCACCGGAACCAAACTGAAGCCTGATGTAACAAGCTGGTTAAAGCCAGTTCAGAGCACGCACTTTTCTCTTGCCACTCAGCTTTCCAGAAGCAGAGGTTACACATCACCATGATGATCCATGTGTGCACAGTGAGGGAGCACTGGTGAACTGTGAGATCAACTCTCAGAGGCTCAGCACTCAACCAGTCGATCACCATCTGGGTGTTGGAGACCAAGGCTATATGGCCCGTCAAACTGGATTTAAAAGAATCAGAAGTGAATAACTGGGGAGAAGGCAATATCGATCTTTCTATGGGTATGACCGAAATGTTGGCTAGTTGGATGGTTTTACTTTGGTTGTAGTCTGCATCTTCATCCAAAGCATGCATTAAGCCTGAGTGGTTAAAGCTGAGGATGTCATTCTGAAAGATCAGTTTACTAGTCTTGGCTACCTGTGAGTCCAAGTTCTGCTTACTGTGATGTACCCTGTAGCTTGTGTTGATTTCATTTACTTATGTAGTTAATTGCACGGACAGTATTAACTAATTGGTTCAAAAATTCTAATTGGAATTCTTTTACCTCTGGCATTTTTCTGATGGAAATTAAATTTGTCTTTTAATCTAGGTCATTAGTGTGATATTATAAGTGCCTTGCCATTAGTAACAGCAGAGTTCCTTGATAAATAGTTAGTAATGTGGTAGACAGCTATAAAAATGGCTTGCTAAGAAGCTTCACTCTTTTAATGAGACATTGTCCTAATTTAACTATTGAACTCAAATGTGGTTCTGATCAATTTAATAGCATGACCAGCTCTTCTCTCCTCTTACCAATCTTCAGTGGGAGGAGGCATCTGTTACTCTGTTCCTGCTATAACACCACCAGACAGAACTGGTAACAGTGAGCCTTGGTTTACCCTGTTCATTAAACACAAATGCTGCAGGAAAGGTCCTCATTATGAGTATCATAGAATCAGGAATGGTGGAAAATGTAAAATCCAAAAGAACTGTGGATTATGTAAATCAGAAACAAAAACAGACATTGCTGGAAAAGCTCAACAGGTCTGGCAGCATCTGTGGAGAGAAATCAGAGTTAACGTTTCGGGTCAAGTGACCCTTTCTCAGTTCTGATGATGGAAATTGTGCTTCTTTAGAATTTTGGGATATTTTCTCCCCATAAATCTAATTGACCATGAAGGAACCAGCTAGGCTGCAGTTTGAAAGGAACACACCGCTATATCATGAGTTTATGTTGAATAGCATCTTATCTAAGAGCTGCATTACAATTAGTCAATCAAGTAATTTTTTTTCACAAAAAAAAATTATGGTTTCCTGTTTCAGTCAGTTCTTAGGTTTTTAATTGTGATATATGTAATTTGAACGAAACATTATAGGTGTTTAACATAAACCTAACGGAAGAAGAGGCAAAAAAAATTAAAGTTAATGTTAAGATGAACCCGCAGTATACTTTCAGTATGGTGTTTTTGCTTTTATTACGTAAACATCTGTTACATTTTTCTTTCAGTATACCATTCATTATTGCATCAGGCAACCATTAATTGGAATTTACTTTCTCGAAAGTTATGCATGTACCTTGAAATCCTTGTGTGTTTCGAGGGTGTTTAGTGTTTAAAAGCTGCAGTTGGTTTCAGGTCTTAACTGACTGTGGACTGTGATTAAAATACTTCACAAAAACAAGTGAGTCAGCTGTTTGCCAGTTGTCAGGTACTCTGTTTCCTGACTGGAATGCAGACTGTTAGTCCAAAGGTTGAGTTGCTCACTTGTTTTTTGACCTACACAGTTAGGCAAAGGGTGCTTTTGAAATGGGAAGGCTTTCATTCTGGAGATTGGTGCCTCTGACCAAAACCTTACTCTCTCTTCCATAAATACCACTGACCAAAACCTTACTCTGTCCCAGAAGTACCATTGACAAAAACCTTACTCTCTGTCCCATAAATACCATTGACCAAAACCTTATTCTGTGTCCTATATATATACCATTGACCAAAACCTTACTCTCTGTCCCATAAGTACCATTGACTAAAACCTTATTTTGTGTCCTATATATACCATTGCTGTAACTTAAACATTCCTGTCAAAGGGAAGGGGATGACTTGCTTGATTTTGTTTTCCTTTCAAACACATTGCTTACTAGATTCATCCTAATTTCATTTTCATTTTAATTTGAAACGGGGGACAAAGAAGGTTGTCTTGGTGAATTGTGTCTGCAATGATTGCTTTAAAATAAAGTCTGGGAATTGATTTCAACGTTTCTGCATTTTAATAGAGTATGACAAAAAAAGGACTTTTGAAAACAAAGCATTTTTATCAATCCAGTTGCATGTTCTGATCATTCAGACTTCTATAATATGCAGTTGTTCAATCAAAATTTTTACTTTTCCCTGCTGTGGAATTTTCGCACACACTACATGACTTCAGCCTAGGGAGTGATGTATCACAAAATGCTTGTCTTTTGAATGAACTGTTAACAACTCCTGTTTTGAATACTTGCTGAAGATGTTTTCCATTTTCAATTTGTCGCTGTTTCTGATGTGGGCCTTAGCCATTCAGACACAGTGCTGAAACCTAAAAGTGTAAACCTAACCTTAACTATATTAATCAGCAAAGTGGTTTGGTTGGTGTTATGTTAGGATCGATTGATTTACCTGACAATGTTTCACAATTGCACAGTGAGTTATCCAATTCAGAAGGATATAGGCAAGAGGTTAACAAGTGAATTAATGTTAATCAGGAAAAGAGGTCAATGTGTTCCAGAGGCATGTGGAAGTTATCTAACAGATAAATTAAGCAGTGGATTAATTTCCCCCTCCCACCCCTCTGTTTGGTGTGATATAGTAGCATTTAAGATTATGGGACAGTGTGAGATTGTGAGGGTACAGGATTTTACATCCTTGTAATGTTCCTTCCCACCTCACCATATCATTTTAATTTCCCCCACTTCAACCAAGGAAGACTGCCTATCCCTAAGGAGCAGGGAGCTAATTTAAATAGCAGTGTTCCATCTGCTTCAGTTCCTTTAAAGCCTTGAGTAAAATGTGGCCCTCGGGTCTTTTGTTGTCTTTTGTCCTAGACTATTAATGGAGTTTGATGGTAAGTGACTACAGTGTCTTTACTGTGACACAAGAGCTGTATTTATGGAAAAACATTGTTGTGTTTACTTGCAGAGCGGGCAATAAACCGAATCTAAGTGGTGAACATGCAAGCATTCAGTTCTAGTCATGTACTAGTGAGTTCTTCCTCCCTAGGCAATACTGACCTAAAATTTGGTGCAAAAGAGCCATAGCACACAGACAAAGTCATGGTAGAATTATACTGTAGCCAGCCGTTGAGTTCAGCAGCTGCAGTGGAGGTGCTATCCAGGCCCAGTTCAGATGTGCTGCCTGAATGTAATTAGAATTGAGCCTCCCGTTGCATGCTTGCATAGTCTGAGCTCTGCCCCCGGCCGTTTATAAATGTTTAAAGGCCCCATGGTCAAGGGCTTCTGGCCTGTGTAAACATACAACTTCAGAAATGCTCAGGGGGGTCAAGAGCTGTGCCAGTGTGTTTTCCAAAAGAGTTCTGTCATAATACTGGATGCATAAAGCTTTTCAGTGATGCTAAGTTACAATATTAACGCAGGATTAAGTCAAATAAGGGCACTTTATTCACCTTTTAACTGGATTTTGTAAAACACTTTACATGGCTTTAGTTATGTTTCAGTATAGAAAGGTGGGTTCCAAATGCGCAGCTTAGACTTTCATTTCATAATGACTAGTTTTCTTGTGTAAATTCTAAATAAAAGTTATTTGTGTCGTTAACACTTGTATGTTTTGATGCTTCTGAGTATTTATTTACCTGTACCATCAGGGTTTTACAAGAATAATATATTTGTGTAACTGCAAGGCACATGTTTAAAAAAAACCATGAAAAGATTTGGAGGAGTCAGATAGATTCATGAACATGAAAATGAGTGGAAACAGAATTATCTGTGCTCAGCCTTTGTTTAATTGGAGCCAATTGTGTTTTTAAAGGAAATTGAGTAGTTGATTGAAAAATGAATGTTAAGAGGTATGAGAACCTAATGGAAAATCAAGGTAAACTTTGAGAAATAGGCAATGAATTGCTGTATGGGATTTGATGCCATAATTTTAAATTAAGTGATTTCCACTAAAAAAAAGTATATTAATATTTTTAACTAGAAGAAAATGTTTACTTTATCTGTTCTTCCCAAATGCAATACAAAGTGCTGTCTGGTTTTATTGATAACGGAATGAAAAGTTTTGTGTTGATCAGTGTTTGGGAAATTCCACATCTGCTCTGTTTGCTACCCGTAGTGTACAGCTTTAAACTTGAGCTACACCACGTAGCAAAAGCAAAACCTGTTTTTTCTCTTTGGAATTGTTTTATAATTATAAACAAAGTTTTGTTTTCTCTTTAAAGTACTGCTTCAGGACTTGGCTCACTCTCGTCTCTGAGCTGTCTGATTTGACAGTCAAACTGGGCTACAAGCTAAAGTACGGTCAATGCAGCATCATCTTTCAGATGATTTGTTCATACCAAGACTCTGTCAGGTGTATGAGGTAGACCCAGTGCCACCATTCAAAGGCCAGTACGAAGTTCTAGTCTCCTGGACAACATTTAAACTGTAAAACTATCATTTGTTTGTGTGCATTTTGGCTTCCATGTTTGGCTTTGTAACAACAGTAAGACTTGTGTTTATGAAACATTGTAGGCCATCTGATTGTGAACACACATGGACACTGCATTAAAGCAGGAGGCTTCAGAGTGGATTCACTACTGTGTGAATCAGCCCTGATTTTATTTTTCTCTAAGCCGTCAGCTAACTATCTGCTGTCATGTTGAAAGCATTTCTCTAACTTTTAATGAATGCGCCCCAGTAGACACTCTTTGTGATAATAATGAGGGTCACATCAAGAGGGTATCAGGCAGTAAGGGTTTGCTCCTTTTTTTAAACACCTCAGTTATAGATTAGTTCAGTTAGTATTTTTTTGCTCTGTCTGCTAGAAACATACTTCATGGTTGCTAATTTAAAAAAGAAGTTTCTGAAGTGAAAAGTCTACAACCACTATCCTCACTGGTTCTTTTTGCTGGTATCACTTCCTGTGGAACCCTGTAACTAGGAAGTGAACAATTAAGATGTCCAAACAAATCACTGAGAATTTTTATCAGGGCTAATAAATCTTGTACTTGGTTTAACATTATCATCTACTTTATGTTCTATCACTCATGTAGAGTCAGTCAGTCAATTTGATTTTAATCGGTTGATTCCTTGTTTTCTGCTCTTGATCCATTTATAGGTTACAAAGGCATTAGCTTTAAATTTTAATTCTACCCTAAACTGAGGTAGGATTCAGTGTTCATGAAAGTGCGATTTTAGTCGTATTAGTTTGCTCACTTGTGTGATCTCGTTCAAATTCCACTGGCTCATCTGTATCAACAAGATGAAGCTGATAATTTCAATCTTTCCCCACCCAAAAAGAAAACTAGTCTTGACTTTTAGGGTCTCTTATGGATTTTCTGGAGATTTTCAACATCTCCAATTCATTCTTCCTTCTTGTCCAAAAAGCTCTGGCATTAGGATGAAGATTGCCTTGTACTATTCCTGCATGGATTTGGGGGCATCTGTGAAGTCAGCCTTCCTGAAAATATCAGCTGTTTACTCACTTTAAACGATAACGGGCACTTGTCCTCTCAAGAATGAGATTTGTGCCATTCTACAAAAAGCAGTGAAGTTTTAAAAATTCTTTCTTGGTATGTGTGCAGTTCTGGTAAGACCAGCATTTGTTACCCTTGAACTGAGTGCCATGCGTGGCCATTTTAAAAAAAATCATTTGTGGGATGTGGGCGTTGCTGGCTGGCCAGTATTTATTGCCTGTCCTTTGTTGTCCTTGAGAAGGTGGTGGTGAGCTACCTTCTCAAACCATTTGTAGTTTACCTGCACATTTCACAGGGCAGTTAAGATTAACTCCATTGTTGTGAATCTGGTGTCACATGTCAGCCATGCATGAAGATGGCAGATTCCCTTCCCTAAAAGATATTAGTGAACCAAATGATTATTCATAATGGCCCTGACACATGTGTCGACGTGGTCAATGATGTAAGGTACCTGCTACAGGCTGTACCTGGGCATACATGTGCTGCTGAGGTTGGGAGGTGGAGGGTATCTGCAGAATAGGCTTCCTTGTTTGTTGCTTGCTCTGTCCTGTGACCACGTGCTCCTCTTCAGCCATGCCTGTGCCTTCCCGTCCCACAACCTACTGTTCCTCCTTCTCCATTACTGCTGAGGAAGGAGTGATCCACTTCCTTGCCTGATGCTAAGATGGCGGCTGGTACATGCACGCATGGGTCCAATGACATGATTTGACCATGATACTGTGTTCTCCCACACACAAGCCTGTTGGTCCACCTGATGGTTGAAGTTCATAATAAACATGTTCATTAGTCAACCTGGTGAGTGAGTGTTTGAGACGATCGGTGAAAGCCGAACATAGCTTTCAATTTCAGACATTTTATTAATTGAACTTAAATTCCATTAACTGCAATTTGAATGCATCTTAACAGAGCTTAAGCCTGGGCCTTTGCACTACTTGTCCAGTGACATTGTTCTTACACTACTATCTGTTTGATTATTGTGGCTGAAAGTAGTGAGTTATTATAGAGTTTAAGAAGCTTAATTTGCCTTCCAAGGTGGAATTATCATGGTCCCTCTGATTATGCTTTCTCAATGTTGACTCGTAGGGCTGCATCTTTGGCCTAGTTTCCACTAAGGAAAGAATTTACTCTTTATAGAAGTGACACAGTAATAACAGTAAGACAGTAATCATCTAAATAAGAGCTGTGCTTCAACAATTAGCATTCTGTCACAATTTATTGGTGCCTGTTTCTGACCAGCTGTTGAGAAGAATGCATGTGCATAATTTATTTATTACTTCCCCTTTTGAGTATCAGTAAATGTGGCATAGCAATACCTGATTGATTTAAACAAACACTAATATCTAGATGGTATTGGTTTTAGATTATCTACAGTTCTTTCCAGTGGAAAATCCTTTTAAATCCAAGCTAAAACCTCACCAATAGAGGAGAAAAAATTTCTAATCAATCATGAATGCATTCCAGCTGTATAAACCATGTGCCTGTCCCACTATTACCCTTTTCAGTTCTGTTGCCCTAATCTGTTAGGTTGTCATTCTGTTGGTAACACAAAACACTTTTTTGTGTACAAATTAAAGCTGTGTGTATTTTTAATTGAAATAAATAATAAAACTGCACAATCTGCCAGGGACAGATTTGAAATTGTCGATTTTTCTTCTGAATTGAATGTTCAACATTGAAAGAACTGTCAATTCAGTGACTCTGGGAGCCAGTATTTCTCTTTAATTTCATGATGTTGCGTCTTGTTTCTCTTGATAGTTTTCTAAAAAGTGTGTGTGTGTGTGTGTCACAGTAACCAGTAACCTGGATGTGATACTTGGGTGGGGAGATTAGACTTGCTTAAGCCTCTCCCAGGCATTGCTGGACCCCTTTCCTTCCGACCCTATTGTAGCATCATTTGTAAATGTACACACATGGCTTAAATGATCTGCATGGTTTCCCCCTCCTGATGTCCAATTACAGAGAAGCTCTGGTTTCGGAGAGTAGCCGCAGCCGTCTTGCAATTCCCGCCTACTTCATGAGCTGTGAGCTTGGCATATAAAGGAGAGGGGCTCTAATTCATTTAGGAGATAACAGCCTTCACTGAGTGTTACAAAGAAGGAATAATGAATGAAACATGCAGCTATTTTTAGGGTTTGCGTCACTCCCATCAGGCAGACCATAAAAGGCTGAAGGGGAGAGGAAAATAGAAGTGTTACAGAGACAGCCTTTTATTTTGTTGTTTAACAGAGGCACAACCTCTTCAGCATCTTGACAGAATAAACACAGAACATTTACTTCCCAGCAGATGGCAGTCCCAGGGTTGTGCACCTGCCATTACAAACACAGTACACGAGTAATCTACCCTCCATCACTGCTGACAATGGGGCTAATGATTTCAGGCCATCTGCCTTGCAATTCAAACAACACAGGAAAAATATTTGTCCTTCAGCTGAGACATAACAACATTTAGGAAGATACAGTTAAGAGGAGGGCACATTAAGAAGGAAAAAGTCTTAGTACAAGACTGAACATTTCACCCTTTGATCTGTGTAGGCATTGTGCTTCTTTTTTTTTAAGAATCCATAATCAAATTTCCCATGACGGCTGTATTTTTTGTCCCCAGCAGTCTTTCCAGTAACACCAATGTAACCAAGTGCAGGCATTCCATTGTGTCTCTTAGTGTCAATGTGATTCCTGGTCATTTGCTGCTGGTTTTAGGGGATTGCCTTTTAGTCAGGTTAATTACCTACATTTAGGAGCATTTAGCGATTATGCGAAATGTTTTTAAGTCATAAGTTCAGAAATGATGATGCAGCCAGGTCAGGATGTTCTTGCTGAAGATGCAACTATTCATTACGTTGAGTTAGCACTGTATTAGGAAAGATTACATGACGTGGAGATTAGACAAAGTTGAGCAGCCTGCTTTTGTTCTGTGATCAGTGAAGGGAAGTCTGGTGCTTTCGTGTTTGCCAAAACAACAGTGGGACTTGCCATGACCCAGAGATTTTTTGTGACGAGCAGGTCAGCTCAAAAGACAGGCTTTGGTAATGGACGGCTTTTCCTTTCACACTGATAGGTTCTGACAATTTGCCAAGCAATGCAAATAGAAGTAAGATTAAGGTCTAAGTATAGTAATCAGCTAACTCTGATTGACTGGCAACAGGATTACAGAATGTGTCACTGTTCTAAATGCATTGTCACACAGCGTAAGGCTATGTTTGTTTCTATGACAATACTTTAAAATAGGGAGAATGAGGGGGGACAGTACAAAATAAAGTGTATAATTCCAAAAGGGATACAGGAGCGGCGAAAGACACAAGGCATACGTTCATAAGCCATTGAAAGTTAGACCATAAGAAATAGGAACTGGAGTAGGCCGTTCGACCCTTTGACCCTGCTCTGTCGTTCAGCAGGATCATGGCTAATCTGAATGCCTCCTGTCCACTTTCCTGAGTTTGCCCTGTAACCCTACTATCAAGGGTCTACCTATTTCAGCATTAAAATGCACAGGGACTCCCAAGGAATTCCAAAGACACTCAATCCTCTGAGAGAAGAAATCCCTCCTCATCTCAACCTAAATTATTCTGACTCTATGCTGTCTGGTCCTAAACTCTCCCAGGGCATTTTTCCTGACAGTACCTCGTCCCAGATGGATAAAGTTTGAATTATCCATTCCCCCTTCCTCAATGAGAACTCATTAGAGTAACAATGCCTAGGTTTCATACAATTGTATTTGCTGATCAATCTCTTAATTGTATTAAGCAATGACAGGTAATGGCATTTTCCTGCATCATTATCCCACGATAGTAGTCAGGCATTGCTAAATCCCTCATGCTGAGCCACTGTCTGAGTGTAACCCTTGTTTATTTGTGTTGGGGCATTGTTTTTATTTGCGGTTCTGTTTCCATAGGATTTCAGATTCCTTCTCCTATTTCATACAGTCCCATTGGGGGGTTTTCCAGTGGGCGGCACGGTGGCACAGTGGTTAGCACTGCTGCCTCACAGCGCCTGAGACCCGGGTTCAATTCCCGACTCAGGCGACTGACTGTGTGGAGTTTGCACATTTTCCCCGTGTCTGCGTGGGTTTCCTCTGGGTGCTCCGGTTTCCTCCCACAGTCCAAAGATGTGCGGGTCAGGTGAATTAGCCATGCTAAATTAGATAATGGGGTAAATGTAGGGGTATGGGTGGGTTGCGCTTCGGCGGGTCGGTGTGGACTTGTTGGGCCGAAGGGCCTGTTTCCACACTGTAAGTAAGTAATCTAATCTAATCTAATCTACATTCTGTTAGGCCTTGGGAATCCTTCAGGGGATTCTCAAGCCCCTTAAGAATCCTGTACGACGTCTCCAGTATGGCTGTGTTGGATCCCCCAGTAGACAGAAGAAGTCAGGTCTGGAGCAGGGCAAGTGGGATGGGTGGGAGCTTGGATCCAGAGCAGAAGAAAGGGGTAGTCAGTTCCAGAGTGGGGAGAGCAGACTGGGTAGAGACCAGGAACCGAAATGGGGGGGTGGTCAGGCCCAGTAGTGCCCTGAAGGCATCAATTCTGGGGGAGGGGTTGGGGAGGTGCGGGTAAGGGAAATTGATAAGGTCCCACGAATACTGGGGTGTATTGGATCCCAGGGACAGAGGTGAGGTGTTGGATCCCAGGGATGGGGGTGAGGTATTGGACCAGGGGTGTTGTCAGTGGGGTAATTTTGAATCATTAATCTGGGCTTAGACTTGGTATTTTAACACCTAACTTTTCAGAGTGTCTATTTGCTTACTTGCAGTGGAACCCTCTGGATTCTCTGAATTTAAATGGATACTTTCCAACAATTCTAGGCTCCAAGATGTTGCCCAGTGGAATCTTCAATTTCCCAGGCAATTCCTCAGGAGTCTGCTATGCTCGGCATTCCACAGAGTCCTTGTGCACAACTCCTATCAGTGCTGCCAAAACAATAACCTAGCCATTGGAAAATCCAGGTTTCTGATGATTATTCTCCAGATAACAATTTGCTAACAAAAACAATTATGATATTTACATTCCATCTGCTCATCTTTAACTTTTCACTATTTGCAACTCGCTATGTATTGTAGAATTTCTAACCATCAACACCAATGGATAGAATTCTGTTCAGCTTAACTCTATAGTCCCCATACAACCAGTAACCTGTTCCTCTTAAGCAGATTAAAGGTCTGTGTTAAAATAGGAGAGTGCTGTGCTATAATTCAAATTTCATAGGAGAGTTTTGTTTCTGTCTAGTCTGTCTTAAGTGCTCTAGAATAGCGAAATAAAATTAGTCCATGTTTTATTCTGTCTGTTCTCTGCCTCATAGGGAGATATCAATATTGTCATTTGCAAATTAATTCTGCTTTAAATGATAGTACCTCCCTGCTTCCATTCATGTAAGTTTCAGAATGACATGTTAATTTACGTTTTGACCAAAACAAAGAGCTTCTATATCAACTTATGAGAGCTAATTTAAAAGTATGTTAAGTGATACTAAAGCAGGTAGTCTCTCACAAACTGAAGCACTATTTTGTTTTCTCAAGATGAAAATATTGATTTTTAACTCAATGTTGAAGACCTTGTAACAGATGTGTGATTTCCTGAGTCCAGTCAACTCTGACAGCAATGTAATAACTTTCGGTTGTTGGTCCATTGCTAAGTCTTCATCAGTTCCGCAAACCAAAATAAAATTTTAAATATATGTTGAATATTTCCAATCCTCCCAGTCACATACTCATCCCTGTACTGCTGGCTTGGTTTTGAGAATGAACACAAAACCTAATGTCCTTTCAATATGGAAGCCATTTTAGTTGAATCATAGAATTCCTACAGTGTGAAGACAGGCCATTTGGCCCAATAAGTCTACACCAACCCTCCGACGAGTAACTCGCCCAGATCCATTCCCCCCTACCTTTATTACTCTGCATTTATCCCTGACTGAGGCACCTAACCTACACATCCTTGAACTCTATGGGTAATTTCACATGGCCAATTCACTTAACCTGCACATCTTTGGACTGTGGGAGGAAGCCCATATAGACATGGGGGAGAGGCTGGAGTTGAACCTGGGTCTCAGCACTGTGAGGTAGCAGTGCTAACCAGTGAGCCATCATGCCACACAGGGAATTCTGTAAAGCATTGCAGTGTGATAAAGTTATGGATTGTTAAAATTTATTTTAGAAACAACGTCTTCAATTTAAACTTTATTAGGAATGTGTAAGTTTAATTAAATTGCACAGATGTGGATTTACGTTCCTTCTTTGAAGTGTATTTTATGTCTTCTAAGACTTTTAATAACCTATTGGAATTAATATTTGTTCTCTCCTGAATTAAACTTTTGTAAACAAATGATTACTTTTCATATTTGAGCTATATAAAAGGCAGAGGAATTTAATTGTTGAATCCACAGGTGACTGATAACTCAGGAGAGTGAAAAATAAACTGTTCATGTTTTGGCAGAAAAGTATCAGCATCCTGACATTCCAAAAAGACAGAGTGATCAATTTGTTTTGAAAAGTTCTACAACTTTTCCTGAACTTCTCTGTCTTCCTCCCCTTCTTTAAGACCCTTCATTGAAAAGTATTTTATGTCAATTTCTTGGTCACATCCTTTCATATCTCCTTTATTTCTGACCCATATTAAAAGTTCCGATGTCAGTGCAAGATCTAGTCATCACCACGTTTCAGTTTTCTACAGTTCCACAAGTCAGCTGTGCAGTGCTGATTAAAATTCTTTGGTAGTGGTAATATATGTTGGTAACCAAGAATTTGTCTTCCCCGGCACTCATGTATATTAGGTATGTTCACTGGAGACATTTTCATCTTGGCTTTTCTGCTAAAAGTTATGTTTAACCACTAAAACTGTGGGGTTCCTGTTAGCAATGCAGCTTTGGTTTATGTAGGGTAAAGAAATAGAAGCCACCTGTGGCAATTTGGTAGAACTGCTAACATTGATTAAATTAGATTCTCTAAAGTATGGAAACAAGCCCACACTCACCATCCGAAGAGTAACCCACCCAGACCCATTCCCCTATCCTATATTTCCCGCGGCCTAATGCACCTAACGCTATGGGCAATTTAGCATGGCCAGTTCACCTTCGGATTATGGGAGGAAACCAGAGCACCCCAAGGAAACCCACGCAGGCACAGGGAGAATGTGCAAACATCACACAGACAGTTGCTCAAGGCAGGAATCAAACCTGGGTTCCAGGTGCTGTGAGTTAGCAGTGCTAACCACTGAGACACCGTGCCGCCTAAATTACTTGGATGATATTTTGATTTCATCGTGGAACATTCTGCTTCAAACAGCTTCCTTCCCCCCCCCATTAGAGTCTGCCATAGCAATCACTACAGAAATGATAATTTTCATAGCTACAGTATTCCCCATCCTATTCATTATCCTATTATTTCTAGTAAGTTAACCACAAGAAACAGGAGTGGAAATGTTCCCCTGATTTTTTTTTAAAACTCACAGGAATTTACAGGAGCTCTAGGAAGCTCCAGGAATTCTGAGAGGATTAGCAACTCTAATGTCTGAGTAGACTCAAGCTAGTTCCTAGTGGTTGTGACAATGATGTCCACAACTGTCCTTGAGATATCAGACTTCCAGTAGGGTTACTGGACTGCTTAGCAAGAAACTGTTCCTGCTCATTGAAGAAACGAGAACTGGGGGCACGGGTTCAAAATGTTCTGCAAAAGAAGGAAATGTGAGAAAAACATCTTCACACAGCAAGTAGTTAGATGTTGGTAGGGACTCCGTGTAAGTGTGGTAGAGGCAATTTTAATTGAGTATTCAAGAAAGCATTAGATAATTACTGAAATAGAAACAATGTGCAGGGGGAAATGCAGGACATTGTTAATTAGTCAAAATGCTCAGAATGATGTGCCAAATAGCCTCCCTTGCACTATGACAATTGTGTGATTTGCAGTTAAGACGGAGAGTTGTTTGTCAATTCTTAACCCGGTGACACCAAAGCCAGAGATACCGCTCTGATCAGCATCTTGGTGAATATTGGCCAGAATAATGAAAGATTTGATGCTGTTCTTATTGCCATGGTATTGCTTCCATTGATATGAACAGGCAGGGAGGATCTTGGGCAAATCTATTATCGAAAGACAGGAATGTTTGATAACGAAGCGCTCCCTCAATACTGCACTAAAGCATCATCATGGATTACATTCTTCAACTTTGGACGGGAGCTTGAATCTGCAACTTCAGTTTGAGCAAGACCCCTTCGCGCCAAATTAGTACCAAAACATTTTAATATCTTTATTTTGTATGAATGGTTCTTGGCCATAAGAGTCATAAATGTTTGGTGGATTCTCAGCACAACCCCAATATAGGAGCTGACTGGCTTTTCATTGTTTTTAGTGGCTAATGATCTTAGTGTTATGAATGTCACTGTGTAGTCATGGCTTTAAACTCAATAACTGAACTACTGATTGGCAAGAACAGTTTTACCGTATAATAATACATATGACTTCTAACTATTTCTGGTCAAGTAACAGATGGCAAAAGTGTCTAAGGTACGATTATAAATTGATATATCAATGCTTATTTCATTTGTGTTAAATTATAAAAGGTTTATTAATATTTGGTTGGATTTAAAAATAAATTATTGGCTCGAATCTTCTAGTTTCTAGATCATTGGAGACCAGACTTGTAACCCGTGATGCTTTACTGACATCCTGACCTCCCTAGGAATTGCCCAAGGAGTTTGAATTTCCAATGGGCATGTTTCCTGACTCCAATGACCATCAACTTAAAATATCCGACTGAACTACAGTTGGTGATTTTGCAGAGCCCCACTGTATTTGCCCTGTATTATCCAGAGAATGTTAGATAGACCACTAAATCCTAGATATCTACACAACTGACCCCTCTCTGAACCCCCCATTTCCTGATCCAACATGACTGCTCCATCAAATCAACCTGACCATCCTTACCAGTCAATTAACCCTGAACCCCCTCAATTAACTCCTTACCAGCCTACTGCCACATCTGACCAGAACCTGACTAGTCCTCACCAGACTATTGACAGGACAACTTCCCCTGACCAAAATTGACCACACACTTATGCATCTTATGCCCTATACCCAGCTTTCTAACTGCCACCCTCTAACTCTACCGACTTAGAAGGGCTTCAGCTGACTTGCCTTGCCTAACCTGCCCATTCATCCATTCACTAACGTTCATTCATATTGGACATGTAAACTAACTGAACAGCAGTTACTTCTATTTTAAAAAAGAGGGACCTATCCTGTCTTCCATCTGATGCTGTGGCATTGTGGTAGAGGGGTTTGTCGGACTGTGTGCTTCAAATTTCTGTCGAAGGTGGCCTGGAATACCAGGCTAGAAACACAGAGTTGCATTTGAGCAGAAGTGTAATCTAATGATCATCGCTGGTTTGCAGAAGATGCAAGCCCAGAGTTTGGTGGCGGTAGGGATGTTGGTATGTTTGAATGGACTGACTTCTGACCCTCCCATTTGTAGCAGAGATGAACTAACATTGCACACTGTGTTGCTCCCCAAGTATTTTTTTGTATTGGGATTAAAATTTTTCTTTAAAGGAACCTTGTCAATGGATTTTTGCATTTTTGTATAAAGGATGGTGATGGGATTTGCACTGTAAAACCTAGTCTTCTGAACTCCTGTATTTATCATGGATGACAGGATTTATTGCAAAATAAGTCAATTTATTTCGATACTGTATTTTTATGTTGAACTGTTTTAATTAAGTTCTATTGTGCCAGAGCCGATTTATATTTTGCCTTGGTCTTTTGAATAGCTAGTTGAAGGTTTAGCTGGGTCAAGGACAGTTTAATGATAAAACTGTAATGGAGAAGGAGATGATGATTCGAACCTTATTCTAGCTGCATAGACAAAGAAATAAAAGGACAATAACCAGCCCTTAACGTCATGCGTGTGGAATGTAAACAAGGTTGAGGCATGTGACAGGAGGCAGTGCTGTGATCATTGAATACCTTCATCGAATGCAATCAGTGAGTAGTTGGAAGCAAATTTGGATTAGATTTGTTTCAGAGCATTCTATCCTGGAAATATACAAAGTTCCTTTAAAAATCTGCAATGGATTTTTAAAAAAAAAATTACCAACAATTACAAATGAGTATACAAATTGCTGCCACTATCCCCTCTAAATGTGGGAAACGCAGGATCAGCTTGCTGTAATGTGAAGAGGAAAATCATCTTCCAGTCTGACGAGGAGAGTCTTTTCTAATTAATATGGTACAGTTTATTGCTTGTTAGTGACTAGTTATAAGTCACATTGATCTGTTAGACATTTTTAATGAGAATTTGTAAAAGACCAGGTGAGTTCTCACTACTTCCAGATCCTAAGCCTTCAGTCCATACATCTTTACGGGAGGTGGTATTTAAGGCACTCTTCAGTATTAACCCTTTCACATACACAACATGCAGCAGGTCATGTTGCCTTTGATGACTCTGAAACTCAAGTGAGTCAGATGGTCATAATGAAAAAGCAGTGCCCTCAAACTCTTCACTGGGAACCCAGAACAAACTGCTAGTTACTGAGCAACAAAATGTTATAAATTGGTTTTGTTACCATGTTCAGCCTCGGCATTCTACTCATTGTTTCCTGATGATTAGAAGGTTTCTTAATTGTGTGTATGTGTGGTGATGTAATATGAAGTGAAATAATTCGTCAGACAAGACTTTAGCCTAACCCTAACCTGCCATTGTTTATCCCTGAGAAAGTGTTGATGTCTATTTGTACCACTGCAGTCCTAGTACAGGGACAACACCAGTGCTGTTAGGGAGGGAGTTCCAGGATTTTGAAACTGGTGTTTGTAAAGAAACGGTGATATTATTTGTGGCTTAGCCAAACCTGAGAGCAGTGGTGTTCCATTCACCTGCACTCCTTGTTCATCCAGGTGTTGGAGGTCAGGAGTTTGGGAGGTGCTACTGAAAGAGTCTTTAAATTGTTGTCATGTATCTTGTCCTCTTCCTCTGCACTTCATAATCTTGCCCTCATTCTCAAGCAGGTTACAGTTCTTGGGTATCTGAAAGGTTATAGGTACAAGGCTTAATTTGGTGTGGGCAAAAGCAAGAGTAATACTTACATCTGCAACCGCTTAAAAATCTGAAAAGACTGTGGGATCTGGGCAAGGGATCTGGGCAGTGACATCCTCCATTATTTCAGCACCTGCTGATCTCGGCCACTATTGTAGCTGCTGTAATTTTACCAACGCTGACTCTTCGTGGGTATGCAGATGTCTCTATCTTCTGTTGAGATGCATGGAGGATGTTCTCGATGATGGGTGTGTCCAGAACTAGGGGGCCACAGTCTGAGGATTCAGGATAGACCATTCAGGGCAGAGATGAGACATTTCTTCAACCAAAGAGCAGTAAGCCTGTGGAATTCATTACCACATGAAGTAGTTGATGCCAAGACATTGAATGTATTCAAGAGGTGGCTATATATATATATAGCACTTGTAGTGAATGGGACCAAAGGTTATGGAGAGGAAGCAGGATTAGGCTATTGAGTTGGACGATCAGCCATGGTCATGTGGAATGGTGGAGCAGGCTCAAAGGGCTGAATGGCCTCCTCCTGCTCCTACATTCTCTGTTTCTGTTTTGGTGATGACCCTGGAATAACCTGCCTGCACCTGACCATTCTGAAATGCTTATTTGAGTAACAGGTTGACCCTCCATATTTAACAACAGCTCCATAGCGTTCTTTCAGGCCTGTATGCAGTGATAGTCCAGATTATTGATTCAAGTGCTTAAACTAATGGGTTCAAACCCAAGTTGTTTTTTGGCTTACCAAAGTAAGTGTTACCATTGGGTCAGACTGCACTTCCAAAAATATAGTGCATCACCTATTACCCTGGCTGTACTTTCGATTGATGCTGACTAGACTAACTTGCAACTTTAATGCAGTATACAAGGCATTCCTTTTCTTTCTTGTTTCTAAGGAGCAAGATTACGGAAAGGTTATAGCTTTAAATCATTAAATCATACGTTTAAAGATGAACTTGCAGTACTTTGTTCCTAAAGAGTTAACGGCACAATAAGTAAAAATATGTTCTATAATTTTCATAAACACGTTTAGTTACCCTTGTCTGATAAAGATAATGAATTTGAATCAAAATGGCAGATGGAGTTCCCCAAAGCTTTCAGTCAATCGCAATCCATTAGTGAAATAAAAAGCCAGCCAATTGGGACCTACCTATAATAGTTATTTCTCTAGAATTTAGGTTGTACAATAACCAATATAAATAATAAATCTTTTGTTTGTTCCCAATGTGACTTGCACAGAATGACACCGGAAACAACTGCTCCATCCTGTTTTTCAGATTTGCACATAATGTTCTGTCAGATAAATTAACCAAAGTGAATGCTGGGTAATGAACACCTAGATAAGTGGCAGGAAATGCAGTCCATATTGAAAGGGATAAGGTGGATGGATGGTGCAGTGCAATGGTAGTGATTCATCTGCATTTAGTTTACTAATCCAACACCCACTGCCAGGTGAGGGAAAATGAGTTATTGATCCACATTTGCATATAAATTGACTCATTTTCTGTCATTATGTTGGAAGCTACATTTTTTTGTTTGGCTGAGATGGAATGTTAAAATGTGTGGTTGCACTGTTACTGTATAAAGAGGTAACGTATTGGCATGGAAAGAAGATTAACAGACCAGCAGGAAGCTGAGAATAAAGATAAATGGGTCTTTTCAAGCTGGTAGGATGCCACAAATGGTGTGCCACAGGAGTCAATGCTGGGACCTCAACTATTTACAATTTATAGCAATGATTTGGATGAAGGGAGTGCGGGTTTGGAAGCTCAGTTTGCGGATGACACGATAGATAGGAAAATGATTTGTGAAGAGGATGAAAGTGATATAAATAGGTTAAGTGAGTAGGCAAAGAGCTAGCAAATGGCGTAAAATGTAGGAAAACATTAAATTGGCTATTTTGGCAGAAACAAAACAAATTATGCACACAGTTACAGGTCACAGAGCTCTGAGGTCCAGAGAGGTCTGAGTATGCCAGAGCATGTATGTTAGTATGCAGGCACAGCAAGTAATCAGGAAAACTCTTAAAATATTGTGTTATTGCAAGGGGAATTGAATGCAAGATTCTAGATTAGAGTGGTGCTGGAAAAGCACAGCAGTTCAGGCAGCATCCGAGGAGCAGGAAAATCGGCATTTCAGGCTAAAGCTCTTCATCAAGAATAGAAGCAGAGTGCCTGCAGGGTACCCACCCTCCTCTTATTTATCTCTCCACCATGCAGGCACCTTGCCTGTATTCTTGATTAAGGGCTTTTGCCCGAAACATCGATGTTCCTGCTCCTCGGATGCTGCCTGAACTGCTGTGCTTTTCCAGCACCACTCTAATCTAGAATCTGGTTTCCAGCATCTGCAGTCATTGTTTTTACTGAATTGAATGCAAGGACAATTATGATCCAGTTATACAGAGCATTGGCAAAACCACATTTGAAGTACTGTATACAGTACTGGTCACCATTGGGAAGGATGTTAGCACATTAGAAGCCGTTCAGAGAGAGTTGATTAGATGAATACCTGGAATGAGGATAGGCTACACAGGCTAGGGCTGTAACCTCTGGTGTTATTGAAACATATAAGATCCTGAGGTGACTTGACCAGGTGGATGTTGAAAGGATGTTTCCATTTGTGGAAGAATCTAGAACTAGGGTGTCATAGTTTAAAATTAATGGGTCATCCATTTAAGACAAGAGATGAGGAAGTGTATTTTCTTTTAGGGTTAAGAGTCTTTGGAATTCTCTTCCACAAAAAGCAGTGGTTGTGGAATCTTTATGATGTGGAGGTGCTGGTGATGGACAGGGGTATACAAAATTAAAAATCATACAACACCAGGTTAGAGTCCAACAGGTTTACTTGGAAGCACTAGCTTTCGGAGCGCTGCCCCTTCATCAGATGGTTGTCAATCTCGTGCTTCCAAGTAAACCTGTTGGACGATAACCTAGTGTTGTGTGACTTTTTTAATGTGGGATCTTTAAACATTTTTAAGGCAGAGATTGATAGATTGATTACAAAAAGGGATAAAAGATTATCGGTAATGCACAGGAATGTAGACTTGAGGTCAAGATCAGATCAGCAGCAGTCATTAAATGACAGAGACCGCTCAAAGGACCTGTTCTTGTTCCTTGTTATTTGGGGCATGTGATCTTTGTAACTTCATTTAAGCACATGGGAACTTTCCGATCATCTTGCTTTCACATTGTGATATAACAAAATAATAGTGTTTAAAATTTTTCTTTATCATTTCAAAGTAACATGGGTGTGTGGGAATTTTTAAAAGGGTGCAGGTTAACTGTTTGCGACCAGGTGTGTATTGTGAGTGCTGCTGGAAGTCAACTCTCAGATGTAGAAGCCCAAAATGGACTTAAAAATGAGTCAGTCAATCTCTCAAAAATTGTTAATTTTTTTTCATCTAATTATGGGGGTTGATTACTCTGGTTGACCCCACCCCCCAGCCCCAATTCCTTGAAAATGTTGGGTGCTGGGTTCAGGGCTGGGATTTCTGAAATCTGGACTCTGATGCCTTTTGGCTGCACTTTCTGTAACTGTATAAATCCAGGCCATAGTGTCCAATTTTAATTCTCTAAGTCCAGAGATGTTAATTAGATTACATTCCAGTCCACAGTGTTAGATTGCAGGCACATTTAGATCACACCAGAAATGCTTAGCAGGTTTCCTTTCCCTTGGAAAACTAGTGACTTAGTTAGATTTTTCCAATTATCAAATACCTCTCACCAGTTGTTGTCAGTTCTACTTTAATTCACTTCCACAATTTTCAGGGTAGCAAGTTCAGTATCCTGTTATAACTGTTATCCTGTAACTCCCTCACTAAAGTTAACAATGAAAATCAATTGGAATTTCACTTAGTCATAGAGATGAACAGCATGGAAACAGACCCTTCGGTCCAACCCGTCCATGCTGACCAGATATCCCAACCCAATCTAGTCCCAGCTGCCAGCACCTGGCCCTTATCCCTCCAAACCCTTCTTATTCATATACCCATCCAAATGCCTCTTAAATGTTGCAAATAGCCTGCACCACTTCCTCTGGCAGTAAATTCATACATGGACCACCCTCTGCGTGAAAAAGTTGCCCCTTAAATTTTTTTTGTCTTTCCCCTCTCACCCTAAACCTATGCCCTCTAATTCTGGAATCCCCCACCCCACGGAAAAGACTTTGTCCATTTATGCTATCCATGCTCCTCATGTTTTATAAACCTCTATAAGGTCACCCCTCAGCCTAATACGGTGGGGGGGGGGGGGGGGGGGGGGGGGGGTGGTGGGTGGGTGGGGGGAGGGAGGACGGGAGGAGGAGTTCAAAGGAGATGTGAAAGGAAAATTTTTATTTTTTGCAGAGTGGTAGGAGCCTGGAATGTGTTGCCAGGGGTAGCCATGGAGGCAGATACAATAGGGGCATTTCAGGGATCTCTACATAAGCACAGGAATATGAAAGGAATTGAGGGTTATGGACCAAAGGCAGGCAGAAGGACTACTTTGTAGTCATGTTTGGGACAACACTGTGTGTCGAAGGGCCCGTTCCTGTTCTGCACAGTTCTATGTTCTGCATGTATGAATTTACTGCCAGAGGAAGTGGTGCAGGCTATTTGCAACATTTAAGAGCTGAATAACTATTAACCTTGAAGTAGAGAGATCAGATCAATTTAGCTATCAATGCAGATTTGATGAACCTTATTTTTCACTGTTTGTAATGTCAAGTATTCACTGAAAAATATCATCAGCGATTTTACCTTTGATACAAATATTCCTGAAGAATATTCTGTGGACATTAATACATTTAAAAAAAACAGTCTGACCACTCTGGTAACAAGTATTCCACCAGACTTTCAAACGTTTTTGAAAATTGATCAACAAGCAGATTTGATGTGTTCTTCGCAAAATGAGGAAGTGCCTGTACTTACTATGTAGAGCGTACAGGAAACAAAGAAACATGAAAGCACTGTATATATAAATCTGCAGTCTGAGTCAGATCATCAAAATTAATGGTAAATGGTAATTTTTCACTTAAGTCGAATTGAACCCAAGTAAATTTTGCTGTATGTTTGCATATTTTACAGTCTCTGAAAAGCATCCCAAAAGAAATTGCAAAAGAAACTTGAATATCTATATGGGGAAGTTGGCCTTGCTGTTGGATTTGACTATAGTATATGATAATCCATCTGTTTTAAACCAATTTCCTCAAGTTTAGCAGCTCAGTATTGCATCACAGAGCTGAATACTTACTTCATCGTTTTTGTTGGTGACCAATCTGATGAGCCCTTGGGTGGTTAGAGATTAGAGTCAGAGAAACAAAACCTGAGGGGAGGTGGTTGGACTGTTATCTCTAACATTAACATTAGTTCTAGTTTAACTTAATCTCTATTAGTAAAAGGAGGGACTGTAAATAAGCATTTTCTCATCCATTCTAGGATATTTCACAATGACTGAGGAAGATTATTACTACATCCTTCCAGTCAGAAACTGTTTTCTATTTCAGTTGGGTAATTAGGCAAGTCTCAGATTGCATCAGAATCCTCAAAAATAAAGGAAGTAGTTTTCCTTTTTGTACTTTTCTGAAGATGAATTATATCCTGTTTTTCTCCGACTTCAAACCTACAATTTTCCTTCGGCCTATGTTGCTTTGACCCTAACTGCTTGTACACTCATTCTTCCTTTACCCTTGGCTGTTTTTGAGCTGTTCAGAGCTCCACACTTGTTGAAACCTATGTAGCCAATTCTGTCTGTTCCATTGCCTCTTCTCTTTTTAAATCCCACCTCTGAACTTGCTTCATTTCTCCTTTAATAGAGCATCCATGTTTTGTCCGATTTTTGCTTCCATCAAACACGTCGTATTTTGCATTAAAGGTGCTCTATTAACGGAAGGTATTTGAGAATTCAATCTTTTTCTATCAAACCTGTATCTTCATTCTCCTTTATTTGAGTCCTTGGTTTCTTTTGAGATTGTTTTCCTATGAGCTTTGCCTAATATTTTTTAAATATGCAGCTATTTTACTTCCATTATTTAATTAAGCTCATTCTAGATCCTTGTTTCAGTTTCTAATTTCCTGATCATGATAGCCGCAATTTAAATTCATGCTTCCTATTAAAACCAACCTGTTAAAGAGATCTGCATTCTCCGCACCCAATTCTGCTGTCAAACCGCAGTGTCTTCCCTCCTTAGCTATCAAAAATAAATAAAATCCAAATATTCTCAAAGGTCAGACAACCTAGGATGTACAAATAAAACAAAGAATTGAAGGTGCTGGAGATCTGAAACAAAATAGAAATTGCTGGAAAAACTCATCAAGTCTGGCAGTATCCGAGGAAAGAAAGCGAAGTTAATGTTGCAATTTCAGTAACTTTTCATCAGAACCTCCCACAGATGCTGCCAGACCTGCTGAGTTTCTCCATCAATTTCTGTTTTCCTGTGACTTACATGGTGGGCAAAATTCAATTTGTAAGTACGCTCAACTTGAGCACTTTGTTTGATTTTATGTTCAGCACCACGAGAGGTTGACAAATAATATACTATATTTGTATATTGTGGACACTTCTTGTTCTGTCTCACTTGCTCCCTGTACACTTCAGCTGTCACACGTCAGTGGACACCCGGACTTGCCGTGAGCAATTTCACACATGCTTTGATGGTGTAACAAATGTTCAAGTGCAACATAACAACCTTGATAGAACAATGAAGAACTTAAAGCGAAGTATACTCAATGGCAGAGAGTTATTACTAGCTGTAAAAATTTACTTTGATTCCTGGGGGAAAAAGAGCATGAATTTACATTGCAGCTTTCATGGTCATTGACCATCTCAAAACTCTTTATAGCCACAATATGGGAGTTTAATCGCCGTTACAAAGTTAGGAATGGTGGAGCCAAATTTGATGTAAACAGCAAAGTGATAATCACCAAAAACTCAATTTTTTTGCTAATGTTAAATAAATACCTCCCAGGTTTATTCTCTTGCTTTTCTTCAAGATAACGCTATGGGATCTTTGACATCCAGGCACAGTGGTTAGCACTGCTGCCTCACAGCGTCAGAGACCCGGGTTCAGTTCCCACCTCAGGCGACTCTGTGTGGAGTTTGCACATTCTCCCCGTGTCTGCGTGGGTTTTCTCCGGCTGCTCCAGTTTACTCCAACAATCCAAAAATGTGCAGGTTAGGTGAATTGGCCATGCTAAATTGCCCGTAGTGTTAGGAGAATGGGTCCGGGCGGGTTGCGCTTCGGCAGGTCGGCGTGGACTTGTTGGGCCGAAGGACCTGTTTCCACATTGTAAGTAATCTAATCTAAACCAAAACCAAAGGAGCCTTGGTTCAACCTTTCATCCAACAGCCTGATACTTCCTCAATACTGTATTGGAAAGATCAGCTTGATTTTTGTACTCAAGTCTGGTGACCCCCAAATGTGAAGGAGAGACATTATCAACTGAGCCATGATTGACACTCTAAATTTTATTTTATTTCATCTTCTGTGTCAATGCTTGAATTTTTTTTTGGTTAAATTGCGATGCATTGTACATAGTAGCTGGATGTGCTCTGGGCCTGCTCCACTATTTAGTCAGACATGGCTGTTCTGGTCGTGTTCTTAGTTTCTTTTGCGTAACTTCTACCCTTGACCTCCTTTCCTATTAAAACCTGAACTCAGCCTTGAGTAAATTCAATCACCTAGCCTCTGCTGTTTTGTGTTGAGGAGAAATCTACATTCTAAATTACCCTAGAGAAAGAAAAACTCATCATCCCTTTCTATTGTTTTATTTCAAACCATGTCCATCAGTTTTAGCCTCCTCCATTAAGAGGCACGGGTATGGGGCGGGACAGAACACCAGTGCTTCAACGAAGGCTCAGTGATGAAGTTCCCTCATATGGTTTTGAAATGTCCGAAAACAATCCTTCCAGCTCAGCGAGCAAACTTACAATCTGAACCTCAACCTGAGCTACAAATCTTCTCAAAAATCGCAAACACTTCCTCTTCTCCAATCAGAGTACCCTCACCCAATCCCCCTCACACCTCTTGTTGCCAACCCCTCCCAACTTGCACTTCATCTTCGACTTAACACTTGACTGTCTAAGTTGTTCCAGTGCAGCTACAACCTGGCATCTACTTGGAAATGTAGAAAATTGCCCAGATCTGTCTTTGTCCACACTAATTAATGATGTATGGGATGAGCTGCCAGAGGAAGTGGTGGATGGTGGTACAATTACATCTAAAAGGCATCTGGTTGGGTATATTAATAGGAAGGCTTTGGAGGGATATGGGCCAAGTGCTGGTAAATGGGGCTAGATAAGGGACTACATCGGTCACCATGGATGAGTTGGACCAAAGGGCCTGTTTCTGTGTTGTACATCTCTATGAATCCATGAAACAGCCTCCCAGTAGCCACTTTATCAAATCTCCTCACAATCTTTTATGCTTCGGTGAGATCGCCTGCCCTTCGGGTGGGCATGGGCCCGAATTGTTCAACCTTTCTTTATATGGTAAGCCCTTCATGCAGGAGTGAACCTTACAGTTCTAGAAATTGAATCTCTTTCTGTGTTGTGAACATCGATGTGGGTGAACTAAGACTTTTCCAATTAAGTTGCTCATTCATCAGTTCTGCTTGATCACAAAAAAAAGCAAACTTTCTTCAACCAGTGGAGGAGATATTCATTCCTACACTGCAGTTTTAAACAGTGTTCCCCTTAGTGTAATGATTTCCCATGAGCAGGTCACACTGCAGGATGCTGAGGATTCTCAAACCATGCCTTTGGAGATTGCCTGTGAAGTTTCATGCCCCTGGGAATCGATGGGAATCTGGGTAGTGCTTTGCAACTGAGCCTTTTTCCCTAACATTTTTGAGAGCTGCTCTCGCGTCACCTCAGTACCCCAAGGAAATTCCCATTTTTGTTTGAATCTTAACATTCGCTCTCTGACTCATGAGAAATCACATAATGTAGACCACTGGTTTGTTTGGTTTAGTAACAACCTTTTATACCTTTGTTGTCAAAGGCTTAAGTGAAGCGATTGTAAGCACTGCAAAATGAACTAGTTAGTGGTGAGAGTGGAAGTGAATGAGTCGACTGGTAAAGGCAAGGCAAACAAATGAGTTAGCTATCTGTCCATGCTGTGCAATGGAAATCTGACAGAAGTGAATGATGACCTATCAGCTGGGTAACAGTTGCACTAGCACTGCAATAGTCACCAAGAAAATGAATGAGTTTGCTTTTGTGCCTGTTGAAATGGTTTGTGTGTGAAATATTTGACTAGTTGCTGGGCTATCTGCTACCCATTAATCCTATAAATAGCTTCCTCCCCACCTTCTGTTTTACATGATCTTTCCTGAGGATCTGTTGTTTTAGATGTGCAAATGCTTTTAATATATAGTTTCTGCCATAAACGTGCTTCCTGAATATTGTTGGTCAATTTCACTCCTCTCTGCTCCTGGCAAATGCCATAAAGGACACAGGAAACAGTGTTCACCATGTAAGCCTGATAGAATGCTCCAAAATAGAAAAAGAGATGATGGAGCATCTGAGCAAGTTACTGGTGCCTGTCAGCCCAATAGAATGTAGTGTTGAAAGAGCTTTGGGATATGATGAAAATTTAAAAATAAGCAGTAAACAAAATGTAAAATTCAATAATCATCGCCGACTAATATTTTCAATCTCCTTCCATGCAAATTAGTTTTCTGCTTTTCTGAGGGGTTGCATAAAAGATGAATACATGCTTTGAATTAAATTATTTTTAATGCCACTATCCCCTATTAATACTTCTAACTGGGATGTGGGAATAAAATTAATTGAACTCAATCACGTGTTAAATTAACATTTTGGTATTTTTCAAATTTGCCTTTTCACAATACTTACTGTCAACAAAATGCTGCAGCACTTGTCCAGTTTCTTTTTGATAATCCCTTCTTCCATTATGCAAAGCTGTTCTACCCTGAAGTGGAATTCTAATAAATGTCCCTTCATAACATCTATTTTGTTACCTATTTACTGAGACTCACTTTGTTTTTAATGAGGAGGGGGGAAGAAGCATGGTGGGCAGGAGAATCCTTTTTGGCCCAGTGCCAAAGTACCAATACATTGGAATAGCATCAGAGTTTGAAATATTTATTTCATTACACACCGTGTGAAGAAAGTGATTTAAAAACATCTTATTTATGCTGGACTCCCAGGAAACAATGCTTTTTAACTTAACATACTCCCTTCACAATCTATAACAGATGCCTTGCATTTCTGAACAGTAATACGTTTTAAAAACCTAAAACGTGCAAATGACTTTACAGTAGTCTTTCCCCATCTGATTTTCTTTCTCAGCATGATCCAAACAGTGATGGGGAGGCAGATTGTTTCAAAACAAAACAAAGAATATAACTTGGGTGGATGTTAGTGACCTAATTTAAGTCCCAGGATGAAAATTGAAACCATGTAAGTTACGTTATAGAAATGGGTCACTATTATGTGTTAGAATCTTAAATTGTACCTGTTGAACAGAGCACTGAAGCAATCATACCATTAATTTCTCCTTTTTGTCCCAGTGCTAAAGTACCAATACATTGGAATAGCATCAGAGTTTAAAATATTTATTTCATTACACACCGTGTAAAGAAAGTGATTTAAAAACTCCCAGGAAACAATGGTTAACTTGTAGACAATATGCAATGCCAACAAAATTATAATAAATTGTTTACAGCAAAAGATTATGTTCTTAAATAAAATCGATGAAGATACAATCATGAGGTTTCCTGAGTCTGAAACATGTTCAAATTGTATCTCATTCTGAATTAGACTAACAATTTGTTGTAATTGTGTAGCCATACAATTGTCACAGTTAATAGCTGTTGAACCTTCCTACCTTGTGACTAATTGAGTACATCGGCTACACTGTTGAAGTAAAAGCTTTTGGGAAGACCGATGTGTTGAAAATGTTATTTCTGTTTCCTCCTTTTCACTTCATTTCATTCCATGAACTGTTGCACAGATGAACAGTTGTGATGTTATATCATGGAAAGGCTTCCGCTGCTGTTCCTGCTGTTTTGAAAAGAGACCTCAAAATTGACCCCTTTAAGTACACCCCTGTAATCCCTTCTCTTATTTCTTTCTGCCGACTCTTTTCCCTTCAATTACCTTGAAAGATTCTGGATATCATTTGAAGGACAATGGTGTTACTATTGATTTTGAAATACATTTCACCTCATCCTTCTGAATACAAGTTATGCATATTCCAATTTTCCATTTTTAAACAATTAATCAGTCAAAACTTGGTTAGTTTATTGTAATTCTACAATCGAGTTTATCAAACATCATTTTAGCATGTTAGAAAAATGTATCTACTATTTTATGGTGCACAGATTATGTGAAATTTATAAGAAACTCCTGTAATTCTGCCAGTGTTTACTATCACAATACTGTCTATGATAGATCATGATTTTGGAACTCAGATTTAGTAAATATTTCAAGTGGGTGCACTGAGTTTGTTTTTCTAGTTACATAGGATTCTGATAGTGCACACAGTTATTACACAGCATTGTTTAAGAGTCCCTAAACCAAGTCACTGTGACTACATGCAGACATTTTCTGTTTACCAATTTATTACCCCATCCTTGGAGGGCCTAATCTCATTTACTCAAGTCCATATTGGATTAGACTTTGGGCATGTTTCAGTCATCATATTGCAACTAATACCAAGCCACTTCCCAGCACAGGATATTATCACCAGCTGAAGTTTTTAGTTTAGCTGAAATTTCAACAGCTGATGGCAGTGACAGTTGTACTTTGGCTACACAATTAAAACAGCTTGTTCGTCAAATTCGGAATGAGCTACAATTTGGAACATGTTAGAGACTTGGGAAACCTCATGTTGATACCTTCATCAGTCTTATTTAAGAACATAATCTCTTATTGTAAGCAATTTATTTTAATTTGCTGGCATTGCATATTGTCTACAAGTTAACCATTGTTTCTTGGAAGTCCAGTGTAAATAGATGTTTTTAAAATCACATTCTTCACACTGTGTTATAAAGTAACTATTTTAAATGCTGATGCTACCCCAATGCATTAGTAGATTGGTACTGGCACAAAATAAGTTAAGAAACCACGCAAATGGAGAAATTAATGGCATGGTTGCTAGCTCGTCTAGCTAAGACTATCCTTGGATAATTTGTGTGTGTTTTTGGTTAAACTCTTTTGATTGCTGTTAATTATTGTGCAACTTAATATCCAGCCAGTCAGAAAGTCTAGTCATAGACTCTTCATCCCTGGAAGATTGATTGAATGGTGCCTCTTATGGTGTCACTAAGGTGTGATTGTGAATGGTACTGCCCTCATCATTTTGAGCTCGGGCCAGCTGACAGTGATGTGGCTACATGGTTGTTGTAACTGGACCTTTAATGTGCATGAGAAGATGATGGTTGCTGATGAGAATGAAAGATCTACTGAATCTATTTCATCGAGTTAAACAAAGTGCTGGGATTTCAAACCCAATAAGCACCATTTTACAACCAAACTTTGCTTGCTTTACCTCTTTGACCAATTATTTTCATACCACAATAGGCCAGTACTTAAACAGGGATAGAATTATGCTAATATATATTTAACGGCAACAACCTGTATTTAGATAGTGCTTTGAATTCAGTAACTTTCCCAGTGCACTTAACAGGAATGTTATTTATCTCCAAAAGATGAGCTGTATTTAAAAAAAAGAGGAGATGCACAGAAACTTTGTCAGAGGTAGGTTAAGGAGAATTTTCAAGTAGGAAGACAGGTATTAGGAAAATGATTTAGGGAGGCAATTCTAGAAATTGGAACCCCAGGAGTGAAACATAGCCACTGGTTATGATGCGGTCGAGATTGAGGATGCTTAAGAGGCCAATGCAGCATTAGCTGAGGCCAGAGGAGATTAGAGATTAGGGAGGACAAGGCCATAGACAGATTGGAAAATAAAGGATAAAATTTTAAATGTGAAGTGCTTCTTTAAAGGGGGCCATTTCATGTCAGCAAGCAGAGGGATAGTACGAACCTAGAGGATAGCTAGGCCATGGCCAGAGAGTTTTGGATAACCTCAAATTTAAAGAAGACAGATCAAGGGATATCCAGGAATATCTGAATCTCATAGCAACCAAGGCATGGATCAGGACTTCAGAACAGGTGAGCTGAGGCATGGATAAGATTAAGCAATTTTAGGGAGGTGCAAGTCAGTGGTGTTAGTGGTGACATTGAAATGTGGTTGGAAATTGATCTCTGCTACAAACACGACACTGAGATGTTCAGTCAGTCTAGTTCACCTCAGACTGTTGACAGCAAGGAAGGAGAATTAGAATTAGGCATTTGTTTTGTCCCATGTACTCAAGTACAGGAGTACTGTGAAAAGTTTACAGCATTGTCTGTCATGACACCGTGTTAGGTACAAAATACATAAAGAAAATAAAGTTACATCACCATTCATATAATAACGTAGCAAAAAAGAAACAAAGTTAGAAGGATAAACATTACAGTCAAATAAGCAGATTATAGAAAAGGGAAAAGGCAATAATTTGCATATTTTGTATCTTTGCAATGGCCTAAAATGCTTACACTTTAAAAGTATCAATTATGTAGATAAACACGGCCATTGCATTACAGCAAGCTCCATGATCAGCATGAAGAGAAATGAGCAGTTAATCTGTTTTTGTTGTAATGCTAGAGGTATGGAAGTTAGTCAAGACTCTTGGAAAAGTACCACGCTCTTTCCCCATTGTGGCAGAATATTTTATAGCCACCTAAGAAGCGAGGTAGGGTCTTGGTTTAACATCTCATTCAGATATTGCAGCTGTCTAACTTAATGCACTGGAGTATATACTGAGAGCGTGTGCTCAGGTCTGATGTGGTACATCTGACTCCAGATATACAAATGCTAACACTCAGTCAGTTTTATGTACACAGAAGTTACAACAGACGCTGACTAGTTGGACAATATTGGTTTCACAGTGTCACTGTACGCAAATATACCTTAGCACCATAGCTGGTTCCTTTTGTGGTGATGATGATGATGATGATCTGACTTGTATTTGTTTTGTGTTGGATATTAACATCCTAGAATGTAATGCTGAATCTCTTAGCAGTCGCAGGAGTTTGCAAACATCCTGCTTTACTAGCCGATACTTACTGAACAATCCCTCCCAGCAATTGTTACTGAGAAGATTAAAGAACTAAGCAACAAATACATTGGAAGTGATTTGGCAATGGGTGTATTATTCTCCACTTTTGAATGAATTTCTGCAGAGCATAAGTAAGAGCCTAATTCCTACAGGTCACATGTTGTGATCGATGTATCTTAACTGTATATACAAAACAGTGCTAGACAATAGCTTAGTCATGTAGTGAAACTACATTGGAAGGGTTTGCAGCAACTATGCGGCACATTAGTGAGACTTCCCTTAGAGTGCTGCACAGAGATTTGTTTGCCTTGGAAGTAGTTCAGAGAAGGTTCACGAGGCTGATTCATGGTTTGAAGAGCAGGTCTTCTGAAGAAAGTTTGACCAGAATGGATCTATACTAGATGGAGTTTAGAAGAACAAGACCTGCTGTTATTAAAACATAAGGATTAACATAGTAGATGCTGAAAGGATGAATCCTCTAGTGGGGTAATCTAAAATAAGGGTCATCATTTAAAATTATGTTGCCTCATATTTAAGGTGAAGATGGGAGGGTTTGTTTAATCTCTTAGAAGTCTTTGAGATTCTTTTCCCTAGGGACGTGTAGAGACTGGGTCTTTAAACATATTTAAGATTGAGCTAGATGGATGCTATGATGTGGAGGTGCTGGTGTTGGACTGGGGTGAGCAAAGATAAAAATAACACACCAGGTTATAGTCCAACAGATTTATTTGGAAGCTTTCAGTGCGCTGCTCCTTCATCAGGTAACTAGTGAGGCAGGATCATAAGACACAGAATTTGTAGCAAAAGATCACAGTGTCATGCAATTAAAGAATATAGTGAACGAATATGACTAGATTAGATTCCTTACAGGCCATTTGGCGCAACAAGTCCACACCAACCCTCTAAAGTATCCCACCCAGACCCATTTCCCTCTGACTAATGCATCACGTTGGATGCTACCTGAACTGCTGTGCTCTTCCAGCACCACTAATCCAGCATCTAACACTATGGGAAATTGACATGGCCAATTCACCTGACCTGCACATCTTTGGACTGTGGGAGGAAACCCACACAGACACGGGGAGAATATGCAAACTCCACACAGGCAGTCACCTGAGGCAGGAATTGAACCCGGTCCCTGGTGCTGTGAGGCAGTAATGCTAACCACTGAGCTACCATGCTGCCACCCCAACAAGGCAAATGAATATTGACCAACAAGGGAGTTGAGGCCACAATCCAATCAGTCACGATGATCTTACTGAATGGGGGAAACAGGTTCAGTGAACCTACATTTATATCTTATGATGTAAATGTAGTTAGTAGCTGATCATTTAAATGACTGTGAATGATCCTGTACTGTCCACAAGTTTGCTCATGTTCTTCAGAGAAGGGAAATCACCTTGATCTGGTCTGAACTACATGTGATCAATGTTACAGTATGTAGTTGACCATAAACACCCTCTCAAGTAGATGAAATACATCTGGTCAACTAGCCTTGTGAGAAACGCTAAACGAAAAATGAGTTGTGTGCGTCACACTCGTCATACTCTATTCTTCAAAAACAAAAGAACATGTGTTAGCTAGGGGCCTCTTGCGAAGTGACCATTTGCGCGCGCTATCATTCTATCATTATAGTGATGCACTCAGAGGGCTAAATTTTACAGTGCAGATGTGGTGGGGGGGGGGCGAGTCTCTCTGCACTTGGCAGCACACCCTCAGCCATTTTACAGCAGGCTAGGGCCTAAGTTGCCTGGTCATCAAATTCTCTGACCGCAGCAAGTTGCTGGCTGTTGCTGGCACCTGGCGAGATGGAGAACTGTGTGATCCGACAGTGTGGACAGAGCAACCAGAGAACCAGAGGCCAATGTTTTACTTTCAACAGTTGTTACTCTCATTCTGTAGGCTCGCTGGACCCGACACATTAACTCTGCTTTCCCTGTCCACACATCCTGCCAGAACTTTTCCAGCACTTTCTGATTTTGTTTCTGTTTTTCTGCATTCATGGTTCTTCATTGATAAGTTTTTACTTCGAATTGTCTTGAAAAAATGTCGTCAAGAATTTCAAATGCCAACCACGTAAAAGTGTCAGCGAGACTTGGAATCGAATCTCCAGAAAAACATTTGAATTAATTGTTCTGTGATCTTCGTGATAAGAAGTGTGGCTGGGCTGAAATAAAATCAGCTGTTAATACACCAGCACTGTTCCATGATGCTGCTATAAACTAACTTCATCCCCTCAATGTTTATCTTGTGCTTCAAAACCCTCCTTTCAAGAGTTTGACTTTCAAGCAGCAGATTGTTCTGCATCTGATAATCATTATCTTTTGGAATTCTTTTGTTAAAAATTCAATGGGATGTTGAAAAACAAAAGAAGCCTGTGTTCAGGCTCCTGATAACTGCACTTTAGGAAATTGAAAAGAACTTGTGCCAACAGTAATGTTTAGAGCACAGTATTCCCATTGTAAACACCCAATTCATACTTTCCAGAAACCTCTCTCACTGCTTAGGTCTGTTCTTATTCAGTTAGTTTAAAGGTCAGCCCTGAATCTTTTTGAGAATCAAATCTTCTGTTTTTAAGACACAATTTTTTCTGTTAACTGTCAAGTAGAAAATTGCAGAGCTTTAATAACAAAACAGTTGAAATTGTAAAGCTGCGTATCTTAACAGCACAAATTATAAAACCATGTTGAAGGGTTAGACATAGTTACTCCATTTTAAAACTCCAGTCAACCGTAGCTTCTTTTTCAAAACTAAACAAATATACATTCAAAAATAGGGCAGAAGTATTGTAGGTTGTATTTGAAGTTGCAGTGTAATCAAAGCATAGACCTGACTTCCAGTATTCCATGTCAGACCTGCAGACTATTAACAAGCTCTGCTAATTTAACTTTCTTCCCAGAACCATGAAATTAAAACACACTGCAACTACAATGTTCTTCATGTTCTGCAAACCACCCACTTGCATTGTTTTCTGAATTCCTTGCCTTAATCCTTAAACTTATGTTTTGCTGCAGAAATAAACATGGCCTCGAAAGCAACATTTCCCATGTGAATTGTTACTGCGCTTAGCTAGCTAACCAAACAACTTTTGAGAGGGATTTCACAGATACAGGCTCAAGCGCTGGAAATAGCTGCAGCTTGTTATCTGAGCCTTCTGTCTATGTAAATAGTTTATTAAGTAAATAAAATAACTGCAAAGAACCAGTCTAAGCAAAATCAACATGTGTGAATGTCTATATTGCAAAGTTTACATTGTTGAAATCAGAGACATATTGCTGAAGCATTTTTTGTACTCAGTAGGATAAGTACAAAGAAATCTAAATTTTATGCAATTGTAACAATTTTTATAATAGGAGGAGTGGGTGCTAATTGGTTTGCAGGTTGACTGTGATTGACTGAGACACTACCATGGAGAAAGCAATGGGGAACTATAGGTTCTCCATGGTTCTGGATAATTTAACAAAGAAAATAAGAAAGAACACATTTGTGTTATTTAAAAGGAATATGTCCCTGGGAAGGAAGGAATGCCACTTCGAACAGATCAAGTGTGAATGAGATAGGTTATGAACTAAACTGATTAACTTAAATATGTTGTCTGAGTTGAGATGTCACCTTTTTTAAAAATAAAACCTTCAGTTATCTTGAGAATGTGACTTAAAAGTAGTTCTGGCACTTACATATTAATGAGCCAAAACCTGCAAACCGTTCGAAAAGATGAAAGACTTAACAGCAATCTAGGTTTGTTCACTATATCGTATCGGTTGCATGCATGATGCTATGATCTTTTGCTATAAATTCCGTGCCTTATGATCCTGCTCCTCAGCTACCTGATGAAGGAGCAGCGCTCCAAAAGCTAGTGCTTCCAAATAAACCTGTTGGACACTAACCTGATGTTGTGTGATTTTTTTAATGAACTTAAATTGGATGTTGGTGCAGCTATCAGTGCATTCAGGACTGTTCAGCAACTGATGTCCAATCGAAGCATTCTATCTAAACATAGACAAGTTAGTTTGGTTTCTGCGAGCATGAGTGGTTGAGCGTGCTCTGTACTCCAGCTTTTGTGAACAGCTGGAGAAACATATTCTGCCAGAGTCAATGTGCTGGCCATCCTCTCCTGCAGTATAAATTCAGCGATGGTTTGAAATTTTGAATTCTTGAAGTTGTCCTGATGATTTAAAAGAAAGAAACTCATCTATTTTTAGATGATATTCAAGTTCTATGTTACAAAATGAATTGTAAATTTATCATTTGTTTCAAGCATCATTTTTTATTTCTGTTCTTTCAGACTGACGGACCCTTCATCTCTGGAACCTCACACAAGCGATGCTGCTCAGCAACACCTTTTGTGGAATGCTGCTCAAGTTTACCTTCTTTCCTCATTGTGAATGGGTAACCAATAATGCCTCGAGACTATTATAACACTGCAATGCACAGCGTACCTTCAAGGACAAGGAAGCTTTCTGCCTCATTAGTTTTTGCTATGGATATTGATCACCCTCATCCTTCTCTGGGTGGAGTGCACTGAAGCAGTACTTATTTAGCAGTATATTAGTTGTTGCCAGTTAGGCCTATCTTTCAGCTGAGATATGGCCAAATGTTAGTACCTTTAACTTTCCCAGTCTGGTAACACCTTGACCACATTACTTTTTTGCAATGTATCTCACACCAGGAACCGACTGAACTGGAATGTTACTGACCTGGTATAAATCCTACCTCGTTTAATTATTAAAGTCAGCCTTTCATGGGAGAAGGTGCACAAACTTTGCTTTATCGCTACTGAACTCCCGATACGCAAACCCTAGGCCTTAACATCTTATTTAACATCTTGAATATAGTTAACTGTGTGATGAGCCAGAGTTTTGGGCTTGCCTTGTTCAAGAAAGATCCCATGTTGGTTAGTTTGAGCCTAACTTAAGATAAAACAAAATGGTCTTGTAAGAGGGAAATAAAGTGCAATTTCAGGACATTGGATTTGGATCAAAAGATCCAAGAAAGACCCAGTAAGATGCAGCCAAGCACTTTCACTAAGACCAGGAAGGTAGCCTTCCACAAGTCAATATAGGGAAGAGAAATGTAATATTACAAATGCGGGCGATAGGATTTTCACATATTTTGAGCTGCATCAGAATGTAAATATTAAATGCAATTGAATGCAAAACATTATCAACTGTACAAATTATTTAAGACGTAACTTTGATTCCTTCAGAGGGGAGTCAGCAGGTTTTGTTTAAAAGATATATAGAGAATAATGTTCTTGCTATTTCTTAACCGTGAGTGCTTCTTACGTTGAATGCAGAACTTGGACTGTTCAGTACTGCTTTTGGTGAATGTGGTTCCTCAAGACCTTTCAGCTAAGTTATTTATTAATACCAGAACAGCTGATGAAAGTGCCAGATATTTCTGAATGTAGACACAATTTTCTGCAATGCCAGTAATTGAAGTTACAGACCGGTGTGAAGGTCTCTGTATTGAGGTTGATTCCATTATAGTTATGCCTAATGGTGTGTGTAAATGTACTGTACAAAGAAAATCAGTACCGTGAGCATTGCTAATTTTTACATTACATAAAAATGGATTAAAGGTAATCTTGATAAAGTGGCCGAATCTACATTAAAAGCCACTTACAATCATGGCACTGAAAGAAAAAATGCTGACGACAAATTACATTACCTGAGACAACAGCAGAGTATGGAATGTACTGAGCTAAGTAACACTTGCCACTAAATAAGAGTTTCATAACTTCACTGTATCAAAACATTTAACTGTATGCAATTTTTACATCCTTAGTTTACAGTTCAGAACGCAATTTAATATGTAACTGTCTACGCTAGTTACAAAGATCACTAGAGTGTGCAGCAAAGTTTGCGATCTGTATATTTTGCCCCATTCAGTTCAGTGCGTGTTTTTTTTTGTCTTGATGCTGTTTAAACTCTAAATAATACAAAAGCAGTGTTTTCATGTTATTTTTTAGTTTTCAGATGTCAGGAAATACAACATTAAGTAATATTTCTTCTTGTGACCAGACAAGAGATAATTGTAACTTTAACATATCTTGCTGTGTCTTCCGATGTATATATTGTATATAACATTGAATGTAATGCTGCCGGAAGATGAATAATTGATTTAGAATAGTATATTGTACTATATCTGTATTGATCTTGAATGCTGTCTCAATAGCCATATGCAATAAAATAGCCTACAATATTTATGAAAGCAGTTGTTGTTCAGATTTCAATGCATAGGTGTACTTCACATACAAAAACACATACACCCCTTTTATCCAATGTTCACACTGACAAAATACGTGCGTTGACTGCGCTTAACATTTACAGTGAGAATCCACCTCCAGAGACAAAGTAGTGCTGGAAAATTAAACATATGCTACTTGAGACTGAGTGGGCTCTGTAACTAAACTGTCAATGATGTTGTTGATGATCCTCAGCAGCTAACAGTGCACATCCAAAATTATTGCTCAACCAGCCACTCATGTTTCCAAAGGTTCAATTGGGATTGCAGTCTTCTGATATTGTAGGTTCATAACTTTACCCTTTAGTCTTATGGATGCTGGTGCCTGCTGGTTATCAATAATCTATTCGAACTGTGCAAGATGAATGCCAAATCTGTGAATACAGTTATCTTTGCCCTGTTTCCTGTTGCTATCTCCTTAGATATCTTTATCTTTAAATGCAGAAGTTTAGTGTACATTTTTCTTCTTTGACTTGCATTTCTCCTTTGTTGTCATTTTTCCTATCTTTTATCCTGTAAATAATTATTTTGTTCTCTTAGAATATTCTATCATTGTGCTCCTCAGTAGTTTGTTTAATCATAAAATCCTTGCAGTGTGGAAGAATGCATATCAGCCCATACCAACTTTCCAAAGAGTATCCCAACCAGACCCACTCCCTACCCTATCTCTGTAACTCTGCATTTCCCATGGCTAAAATGTGTTGCTGGAAAAGCGCAGCAGGTCAGGCAGCATCCAAGGAGCAGGAGAATCGACGTTTCGGGCATGAGCCCTTCTTCCTGAAGAAGGGCTCATGCCCGAAACGTCGATTCTCCCGCTCCTTGGATGCTGCCTGACCTGCTGCGCTTTTCCAGCAACACATTTTTAACTCTGATCTCTAGCATCTGCAGTCCTCACTTTCTCCTCAAAGATTTCCCACAGCTAACCCACCTAGCGTGCACATCCCTGGACACTATGGGACAGTTTAGCACAGTCAATCCACCTAACCTACACATCTTTTGGACTGTGGGAGGAAACCAGACCACCTGGAGGAATCCCACACACAAGTCGCCCAAGAGTGCAATTGGACCTGGGTCCCTGGTGCTGAGGCAGCAGTGCTAACCACTGAGCCATCAAATGTTTAATTTTTTTTTGTTTTAAGCAGTGGCTTGTTTTTTGCTTTATTTTTATTAAATAAGTTTAGATAAGTTACAACCAAAAGAAAACAACTTGCAAGTTTCCACTTGTGCCTCGATAACTATTATTGCTAAAGGGCAAATTGCTTATCACCACTCTGTGTTGCCTATACCGGATGCTTAATGCAATGTGAAGTGGCTTTGTGAAATTCATAATTTGAAAATTGCTGTTCAGCAGGGAAAACAAAATTAGCACCACAGAGGTGTGTAATAACATCGCCGAGCAGGTCGGTTAGAAAAATATTACCATCACAACATGGACTGCAACAGTTCAAGGACAGTTTGTGTCCTTATCTGAACCCTGGCATTCTAGCAGTCCACATATCAAACACTCAATTTGAAAAGAAACACTAACTAGCTACTCGGCCCTGCACAATATAGTTCAGAAGGATTCCTACATCTTCAAAATGTGACCCAAAAAAACTGAAACATAAAAAGATTGTGTTTAGTTTAGATTAGTTTCATGTCCTCACATTCTGTGTCTTGCCTCTTCGTGACCTATGTACCAAAAGTTACTCAATTAACATAAGCAAACCAAATTTTAATTTCTATCCATGAAAATGGATAATTTTTCAAAAAAACATCTTACTACATTCCAATCAGAATGGCTGGACTCCACATGAAGTGCCACATGTTTGTTTCCATGTCCCTTCCATTTAACTATCCATTAAAACATATTTTTAAACTCTTTGAATAGGACAGTTTTTCAAGCTCATCCAGGGTGGGAAATAAAAACTGTTGGAACTGTCAGTGCTTCCAGAAGTCAGCAGGTCCCCATGGACATCCAGCTTTAATATGTACATGTCCTCATCTGGTGGGGACGTTTTATAAGCCAGTTGGTTTGGCCATTTATTATGTTAAGTGCTTACAATCTACTTCAATTCACCAGTTTGTATCTAACCTTCCATGTGTTTTTTGGAATATGCTTTGCAAAACAAGGTGAGAGACCAGTAAGAATTAACAAGTTGAGAAAAATGACAGGAAGAAAGACTTTAAAACTGAAATCTAACAGCATCTAGTCAAATGCTTTTACACACAAGATTTATTGAGTGACAAAAACAGAAATTGCTGGAAAAGCTCAGCAGGTCTGGCAGCATCTGTGGAGAAAAATCAGAGTTAATATTTTGGGTCGAGTTTGGGTCGACCCAAAATATTAATTCTGATTTTTCTCCACAGATGCTGCCAGATCTGCTGAACTTTTCCAGCAATTTCTGTTTTCGTTTCTGATTTACAGCATCCGCAGTTCTTTCAGTTTCTATTCTGACTGAGTGCTTTCAACTTATTAATGATTTCCAAAACTTTGAAGGTTACTTTTACCACCTTGTAACTTTCGCCAAAAGGATTGGAGCGGCAGCAGCAGTACTCTCCTCAACTACCTGTTGCTCCACAGAACTACAGGAATAACTACAATTGTGTACCTCAAGAAATATCTTGTTGGCTGGATATCAATCTCAAGAGAGTCTGACTTTCTAGTCCAATAGTTGTTGACCTCTACAGCCTTTTGAAAGAAGGTGGCAACGGTGGTCAAAGTTACAACAGATTTTAGTTTCTTCACCTCTAGTTCCTTTCAGTGACCTATTTAGTGAATCTTTGCTGTTTCTCTTGATCTGAAATGTGTTGCTGGTTAAAGCACAGCAGGTCAGGCAGCATCCAAGGAACAGGAAATTCGACGTTTCAGGCCAGAGCCCTTCATCAGGAATGAGGAGAGGGTGCCAGGCAGGCTCAGATGGAGATGTGGCTGTGGTAACGAGTCTGTTTGAGAACGTGGCTGAAGAGCTTCTGTGCAGAGGAGATGACCTGGGGGGTGCAGTGAGAGAGAGACTCACTGAAATCCTTGTAGAGGGAGGAAGAGAGCTTCTTCAAGGAAGGCATCCTTGCAATCTTAGCCTGCCTGGCACCCTCTCCTCATTCCTGATGAAGGGCTCTGGCCCGAAACGTCGAATTTCCTGTTCCTTGGATGCTGCCTAACCTGCTGTGCTTTAACCAGCAACACATTTTCAGCTCTGATCTCCAGCATCTGCAGACCTCACTTTTTACTGTTTCTCTTGATCAATTGCTATAAGTGAAACTTATGGGCATTAGTGCTGTTTTGCAAGGTCATCACTTCTGCGTGTTATTGCTGACGAGGGAAGCAGAATGGGAGGGCTCACTGGTCTTGCTAGGCTCCAACAGAGACTTGTAGATTGCACCCATCATAATCAAAAGGTGTCATTGATTATTGGAGCATTTATATCAACTTAAAGGGATTTTAATATTCAGCTCATCTGTAACCACCATCATGTCAGTACAAGACAGCCAGAGATAATGACAGGATGCAGGCATTGTGCATGAATCAAATATCCACAGATGTTTACCCATTAGAACAGAAACAACACACAGCTGTTTGAAGACACGTGTTACCCTTGTAATCCATGCCTGATGACACCTATTAGAGACCTATATCAGATAACCATGAGAAGTCCAGCAGGAATCACATCAGTACATGGGCTGTAATTGAAGCCACAAACCAGGAACTGAAGATATGCTTTAGATGCCTCTACAGATCCAGGGGAGCCTAGTTTGCAACAAGCAGGGTTTCCAGAGTATTAGTGGTCTTGCTGAAGATCATAAACAGTTTGCATCTTTGTTGGAAGAGAAAGGGTGACCCATGGAACAGCATGAGGTGGTAGGTGCTCCAAGAGGTGCACATTAAACTGGCAGGGATGTTTGGGCTGGGCTGATTCAGGTATAAACCAGTCAATCGATCTAAGGCAGTGCAGCCAAAGAGACACCAATTCTGAAGCCATTGTGTTCTACCCCAAACCCTCGGAACCAAACAATACTTTTCACTGTATCTCAAGACATGTGACAATAATAAATAAATCAATTCAAAATCAGTCCTACAGCAAACAATACATCCCTTGCCTATTTCTGGTCTTAAAGCCTTTCCGTAGCGTTCTTCACTAGGCCCAAGTTGACTAGGCAGGTCACTGGCAAAAATGGGGACAACGGATCAATGGAACTTAGAAATAGGCCTTATGACTCAAACATGAAAGGGATAGGTGATATTTCTCCAAAGTGATGACTCTTGTGCAAATTCAAATCTTTGCTCTTTCTCTTTCCTGGTGCTCCTCTGTGCTGCAGTCAGTGCTACTTCTACAGAGCTAGACATGCTCTGAATGATTAAGTGCTCTTGTCTGACAGTGTCTGTGTGTTTTGGCACTGATTGGTATCCAAAAACTGCAAAAACCGTATGCGCACAGGGGCAGAAGAAACCGTTGGCAGTATGTGAGGCTGTGATTAGGTGGATAGAAGTGGATGAGCATGGAATGACTTTGAGCAAAGTGCCCACTTCGACATGCTCTTTCTACCCATTCTATCCCCATGACCAAGCCACCCAGCACTGAGGTACTGAATGACTGAGGGAAGCTTTCTTCAATCCTCACTTGAAAAGGTAGGCTGCATCTGATCCCAAGCATCATCATCCTCATCACCACCGCTGGTCCCTCACACATAAGGATGATTCTCTTCCATTCTCAGGGTGAGTCTGTAAGTGGCTATATAGACCGATGGGGCTACAGCAGGCTCTGTTATACTTTGGGTAGGTGATGGTCATGGGAAGGGGTGGATTTGGCAGTGCACTCCTGATGCCATTTTCACCTGGCTTCCATGTTTTCCCCAGCAGCGATTCTCGAGGTACTCAATGCCTTCCCAGATGCTCTTCCTCCACTTGGACGGTCTTGGGCCAGTGATTCCCAGGTCTCTGTGGGAATGCTGCACTTCCCCAGTGAGGCCTTGAAGGTATCCCTGAAGGGCTTCCTCTGTCCCACCTGGAGCTCGCCTGCTGTTTCGGAGCTGGGAATAGAGCACCTACTCGGGGAAATTTGTGTCGGCCATGTGACCAATGTGCCCAGCCCATCACAGCCGATCAAGGAGGGTCAGTGCCTCAATGCGGGAGATATTGGCCTGGCTGAGGACACTAGTGTTGGTACATCTTTCTTCCCAAGGAATTTGCAGGATCTTGCATTCCTCGCATTCACTCAGTAAACTGCTACATCTAGTGCTCTACACTTAGCGTGGACATAGACATCAGAATGAAGATTTGAAACATCGTCCATTACTCTGTCTTTACAACAGCTGAACTGGCTGCTAGAACTTCACATATCTTCTGTTGCTCCCTCGTTACAGTCCTCAGTCAATGATCCTTGATGTTCAGCAGTTGCATCTAGCCAGGCAGAATTTGACAGTTCTGCACCTCCTGACAGGTACACTGGTGGAGAGTCCTATTTGTACTTGTGCGAGATACATGAGACACCAATTATCTGTATAGGTGGGCCACTGAGCTCTACACATGATTATCAACTATTAATTGATTAAAATAGTTATGTCAGAGAGAACAATGCTGGACTTGCTGTTATACAATAAGTGGAGAATTATAAAAGACAATACAATACAGGTTAAAATCAGATATGATTAGAAAATAAGTGATCGTGCAAGACTTCTAATTACAAAGTACTGTGTTATAAAACAAACAACTAAACATAAAGTAGAACAGTGAGACCAAGGAGTTCAGGTACATAATTCTTTGAAGTTTGCATCACATATAGAGAGGGTGGTTAAGGAGGTGTTTACCTCACTTGCTTTCATTGCTCAGACCTTTTGAGTATAAGAGTTGGGACGTTATGTTCAGGTTGTACAGGATGTTGGTGAGGCTTTTCCTGGAGTACTGTGTTCACTTCTGGTTGCCCTGTTATAGGAAGGATGTTACTAAACCGGAGAGGGTTCAGAAGAGATTTACCAAGATGTTGCCGGGAACGGAGGATTTGAGTTAAGAGGAGAGGCTGGGATGTTTTTCACTGGAGTGTAGGAGGTTGAAAGGTGGCTTTATAGAGGTTTATAAAATAATCAGGGGTAGAGATAAGGTGACTGGCAGGTGTCTTTTTCCTAGGGTGGGGGATTTCAAGACTAAGGAGCTTATTTTTCAAATGAGAGGAGAAAGGCAACTATGTTTTTACACAGAGAGTGGTTTGTGTGTGGCATGAACTTCCAGAGGATCCGGGTACAGTTAGAATGTTTCAAATACATTTGGATAAGTACATAAATAAGAAATGTTTGGAGAGACATGGGCCAAGTGCAGGCAGGTGGACTAGTTTTCTTTGGAATTATAGTCAGCATGGACTGGTTGGGTGGAAGGGTTTGTTTCTGTGCTGTATGAAACTATGACTCCTTAACAGGCATAATTTAAGCAGGCAAAGAAATGACTAAGAATAATAATTTGGCAATGACGGTTAGCTGTGTTGCAATAGGATAAAAGTTAAAAGGATGAAGATATATAAATAATGGGCTGTAAAACAGATATATTCCGTCAGGCACTATGTGCAGTCAACAAACATCATGAGTGATAAGAGAGGTGATGTGGGGTTTCAGGGTCACATTTTAAGCTTCTCAAAGTCAAATTTATGACACTTTTAGATCAGAAGTGTTGAAGCTTTGTTGCTTGATATCTGATTGCAGTAAAGTAGTAAAGATTGGGGCACTCCAGATATACCATATTAACAAAACTATGTAAATCCTAACTCTTTAAGAATAATACCATAAAATAACAACAAGAGTAGAAAGAAATATATTAACTATTCTACTAAAAGCAACTGTCTTTTATGTTCATGTTTCTCAAATGAAAATTAATTTTGCCCTGGATTATGGTCTCTCCATGTCGTCCCATCATCAACAATAAATTGACTTTCCTGTACTTACTGATTAAATTGCATTCTTTTTCACCAAGAGTGTAACATTTGAGCCCTCTAGTCTCAGACACTTGAGCAAGGACTGGAAGATTATTGCCAGAACCCCCCCTCATTTAAGAATGAAGAATGGGAGTAGGCAATTCAGCCCCTCAATGCCACTTCACCATTTAATATGACCATGGTTATTAATACCCTTTCATTCCTCAGTAAACTAGCTTGCATCTCATCCAGTTTTTCTATTTGAGCACGAACTTATCATTCTGCCCTTTATCTCTCCTTTCCTGTCACCAGCTGGCCCTGCCTTTCCTTTAGGTGAAAGTGAGGACTGCAGATGCTGGAGATCAGTGTCCAGAGGTGATGCTGGAAAAGCACGGCAAGCTAAGCAGCATCCGAGGAGCAGGAGGGTCGATGTTCCGGGCAAAAGCCCTTCATCAGGAATGAAGCTGGGAGCCTCGGGGGTGGAGAGATAAATGGGAGGAGGCTGGGGGAAGGTAGCTGAGAGTGCAATAGGTGGATGGAGGTAGGTAATGGTGATAGGTCGGAGAGGAGGGAGGAGCGGATAGGTGGGAAGGAAGATGGACAGGTTGAACAGGTCATGAGGATGGTGCTGAGGTGGATGGTTGGAACTGGTTCACCCGTTTCCTCATTTCTCCTCCCCCCACGTTATCCCAATTCCAAATTCCAACTCAGCACCGTCCTCATGACCTGTCCCACCTGTCAATCTTCCTTCCCACCTATCTGCTCCACCCTTCTCTCCGACCTATCACCTTTATCCCCCACCTCCATCCACCTATTGCACTCTCAGCTAACTTCTCCCTAGCCCCACTCTCCCTCCCATTTATCTCTCCACCCCTGAGGCTCTCAGCCTCATTCCTGATTAAGAACTCCAGCCGAAATGTCAACCCTCGTGCACCTTGGATGCTGTCTGACCTACCTTTACTTTGACAAGCCTTGGATTATTAATCCAAAGATTTCAGTATTCCTTTTATGATATGCACTAAGATTTCTCAGGAACTCTTTTTGCATTTCTCATTTTCTTTAATCCCATTCCAGCACAAGAACATGCGGGAAAAGCAAAAGTGGTGAAGAGACTGAAATAAAATCTGGATATAAAGAAACAAAAGACAAACAGAGAGCAGAAGAAAGTTAGCCAGGACAAGGGGAACTGGTGGTTAAATAATAAATTATAGAAAGCTTACAGGTAAATGCAAAGGAAAGTAGATGTGATGAGGAGATGCCGGTGTTGGACTGGGGTTAAAAATCACACAACACCAGGTTATTAGGCCACAGGTTTATTTGGAAGCACTAGCTTTCAGAGCGTTGCTCCTTCATCAGGTGGTTGTGAAGTATAAGGTTGTAAGACACAAAATTTACAGCAGAAGTTTACAGTGTAATGCAACTGAAAATATATATTAAAAAAGACCTGGATTGTTTGTTAAGTCTCTCATCTTTTCGAATGACCATGTTGGTTTCAGTTCTTTCATATGTAAAATCCAGAACTTATTTTTTTAAAAAACGTTACATTCTCAAGTGAACTTTAACAATAGGTGCCATGTCATCTCGGTTAATGCATTGAAAATGTGAGGTGCCCCGTGTGAGGCTCTGTGCCCAGTGATTCTATTGCTAAAAAAGGGATTTACAGAATCTTACAAATAGACGGATATTCAATGTTTTAATTTTTGAACTCAGAAGTAATGTTTTATTATTTGAAAAAAAAGGAAAAAGAAATGTAAGTCAGAATATGACTGAAAATCAGAGCCTGATTTCCCCTGTCTCATGAACAAGTGCAAGTTAGATGTTATTGGAATTGATGAAATATACCAATGCATTTCTTATCAACCTGTCCATAATATGCTGATAGCTCTTGGGAGGACCATCAGACTCGGCTCTTGTGGTATCACTTCTGCTGAATCACATTTTCAGATGCCATTACAATCCTCATAGCAGCAATTTCTCAGTGTTTTTCAGTATTGGAATCAGAAGATCTGGCAGATAAAGCAGTTTGGAAATTAGATGCCTACTTAACCACTAATGTGACAAGAAAATCCATACATAGACAATGCTTAATTTATTCCAGGGTGGATTCACATTCAATTTTTTTTCTACTTTGCAAGTGTTGCTGCAACTCCTCATTGAGGTATTGTCAAACAATCGCCTCGCTCCACAGTTTCTGTCGAATGCCAATCAGACTTTTGTAAGACATGGATATTATTGCTTTGGCAGGATACCCATTGCTTTCTTAGTGCATTTTGATTGTGCTCAACGATGAATCTTTAAACAAAAGTGTGTTTGGATATTTTCTAATTGGACTTTCAGCTTTTGTGCTTTTACACATGTATAAGTTGTAAAGCAAGAGCTACAACATGCAAAGTGAAAACAAAGCAAGCTACAAGTAAGGGAAAAAGGAAAGAGGAAGAAACAAAGATTAAAAAAAACATAGCACTATAAATATCAAGCAACTTCAGAATGCATTTATTTGTGTTTGCATGCTTTCCCAAATGAGAATTACTTTTGCCCTGGATTTATTGTCTCTATAAGTTGCCCCCTCACTGTCCTATATTTACTGGGTATACCTCATTCTCTTTTTCACCTGTTGCAGCCATCCAGTCTGTGGGACCACTTGAGGATGATTGGTGAATTTTGTCAAAACGTTCTTAGAATCCCTACAGTGTAGAAAGAGGCCATTCAGCCCATTAAGTCTGCACCAACCCTCTGAAGACCATCCCACCCACCAAGTCCCCTTATTTCCCACAGCTAATTATCCTAACCCACGCATCCCTGATCACTACAGATAATTTAGTTTGGCCACTCCACCTAGCGGGCATATCTTTGGACTGTGGAAGGAAACCAGAGCACCTGGAGGGAACCCATGCAGAGACGGGGACAATGTGGAAACTTCCAACAGACAGACACCCAAGGCTGGGATCAAGCCTGGGACCCTGGTGCTGTGAGGCAGCAGTGCTAACCACTGAGCTATTGTGCTGCCTTTTTAACCTTTCATTCCTCAGTAAATCAGCTTGCATCCCGTTGAGACCAGATAGGTTTTCTATTTGAACATTGAACTATCATTCTGCTTTTTAACACTTATCACTTTAGATTAAATTACTTACAGTGTGGAAACAGGCCCTTCGGCCCAACAAGTCCACACCGACCCGCCGAAGCGCAACCCACCCATACCCCTACATTTACCCCATTATCTAATGCTACAGGCAATTTAGCATGGCCAATTCACCTGACCCGCACATCTTTGGACTGTGGGAGGAAACCGGAGCACCCGGAGGAAACCCACACAGACACGGGGAGAACGTGCAAACTCTACACAGTCAGTCGCCTGAGGCGGGAATTGAACCCGGGTCTCTGGCGCTGTGAGACAGCAGTGCTAACCACTGTGCCACCATGCCGCCCACATGATGCAGGTGACTTAGAACCTACTGAGAAAAATAAAACCCATCATGCCGAGATAAATAGCCAAGATGTGGAGTTTAAATTGAGGGATAGAATCTCATCTTGTATAATGGATCATTTTGCCAATACAAAGCAGAATATGAAAACTCACTTCAATACTCAAGGGATTAGAAGACCTGGCTTGAGATACGTATTGTTTCAATAGTTCACAGGATGTGAGGACGACTACCATGTTCAATATTGATTGCCTATTCCTAATTTCCCTTTCAGTAGATAGTGGTGAACACCTTGAGTGGTATAATAACATCTCCAGTGCTATTAGGGAGAGAGTTCCGGGATTTTGAATGCAACAGTGAAGGAATAATACAACTAGTTCCAAATGAAGTTGGTGTGTGATTTGGAGAATAACTTGGTGGTTCTGTTCCCTGCTGCCATTGTCCTTTCCAGACGGTGAGGCCAAACGTTTGGAAAGTGCTGGCTTGGTGAGTTGCTGCAGTGCATTTGCAGGTGCCCCATGTTGCTGCCAGTGTACATTGGTGCTGAAGGGAGTAGATGTCCATATTGGTGGATGATATCCCAATTGAACAGGTATCCTAGTGCAGGATGATGTCAAGATTTCTTTTTTGAGTGTTGCTGAGGCTACAGCCATCCAGGCCAGTATTCTGATTTGTGCCTTTAGACAGTGAATTGTTTTTTGTAAGGAGTTGACTTATTGTTGACTCGAACCCAGGCCCCTGGTGCTGTGAGGCAGTAGTGCTAACCATTGAGCCACTGTGCTGCCCTGAGTTCCTAACCTTATCACACAAACTTGGTCCAATATGTATAAAGGAGCTAAACTCAAGAAGGGAGGCAAGAGTGACTAGTCTTGACATCAAAACAGCATTTGACTAAGTGTGATATTGAGGAAACTGAGGCCAACAAGAATTAAAAGGAAAACTTTCCATTGGTTGGAGTCAAATCGAACCTGACAGCCTCATTGGCTTTCCCTCAATCGTCACCAAAACAATAGAAGATATTGTCAATAGTGCTGTCAGGCAGATCATCAAGCAAGGACATCAAGACCTCATTTGACCAAGTGTGGCACTGAGCCAACTGAAGTTCACAGGAATCAGGATAAGCTCTCTAATGGATGGAGTCATGCCTAGCTCAAAGGTGGTATTCCAGATATCTACCATTCTCTAGAATAAACTGTTTTTCATCATGACTTGAGGCAAAAAGACTGCAGATGTTGGAATCCAAGGTAGACAAGCAGGAGGCTGGAAGAACACAGTAAGCCAGGCAGCATCAGAAGTGGGAGAAGTCAATGTTTTGGGTGTAACCCTTCTTTAGGCCTCAAGAAGTCCTGAAGAAAAGTTAAACACAAAACGTTGACTTCTCCAATTGACTTCCTGATGTCTTATCCAATCCTTATATCAATCATTTGTACTCCCTGATCACTGACCTCTCTGTCAGAAGAAAGAGTTTCCCTATGCACTCTAACTGAGCCCCTCATTATTTGGTACATAGCCTTCAATCTCCTCTGTTCTAAGAAAAAATAGCCCTATCCCATCTTTTGTTATAGCTGCAATTTTCAAGTGTTTGAACATTTTTCTAAATCTCTTTAGTACTCTTGAGCAATTGTGCTGTTTTTGTAATGTGGTGACTGGAACTGTACATAAAACTTCATCTGTGGTTTTAATTTTCCTGATAAGCCTGTCATATAAGACCTCATTAAATACCTTGAGATTTATGTAGACAACATCCATTGCAGTGCCCTCATCAATTCTTCATGGTACTTTCTCAAGGGGATGACTCAGTAGTAGCATTGTTGACTCACTGCGCCAGGGACCTGGAGCTGTGTGGGTTTCCTTCGGGGCTCTGGTTTCCTCCTACAATCCTAAGACTTGTAGGTTAGATGGATCAACCATGCTAAATTGCCCATTGTGCCCAGGGATGTGTAGACTTGGTGAGTTAGACATGGGAAATGCAGGGTTACAAAGTGAGTCTGGAAGGGATGCTCTTTGGATGGTCAGTGTGGACTTGATAGACCAAATGGCCTGCTTCCAAACTATAAAAATTCAACTAAGTTATTTAGACACAGCCTTCCAGTAACAAAACCATGTGGACTGTGTCTGATTAATCCATACCTTTCCAAATAACAATGAAGCCTATTTCTCAATATTGATTCTAGTAATTTGTACATCAACCCACCTATAATTCTTCCTTCATGCTGTTTTTGAGTAATGGTACAATGTTTGAACTTCAGTCCTCTGGTACATTGCCTGTTTTAGTGAGACTTGGAAAATGAGCTTTCGAACATCCACTATTCCCTCCCTGGGTTCCTTTAACAATGTAGGATATTCATCTGGCCCTAGTGATTTAATTTACCTTCAAGGGGACCAATCCCTTCAGTACTTCCTTTCTCCTGTAAAACAATATCGCCTTCATACCAGACATGACAAAAGAACTCTTATTCTGTATCAAAGTGGAAAAAGGTCTAGTACTTTTTCTTGGCAATTACATGAAATCATGACCTCAAGGCAATATATTTTAGAAATAATTAGAATTATGTTAAATACTGTAGCAAACTGTAAGTGAGAGTCTGAACTCAGACAAGAATTCGAGCTTTTTGTTTAGATTTGTAGATAAGCCAGGCAGTAGAAGCATGATCTTAGGACTCACCATGTTCTACATATTTAATGTATAGAATGCATTAATATCTTGCATTAATGACATTTGGATCATTAGTTCAATGATTCTAGGCACAGACTGTATCATTGCGTCTTTGAATTTGATTTGTACTTTCATAAGTGGTTTTTGAATTTAGTGCACAGCCGCAGCATGAGACAGATCACTTGATCTGTTTTTCAACTATTTTAAGACATTTTTCTTTTCCAGGGTAATCTGAGGTAGGTTAGGTATCTCTCAGGGATGAAAATAGGCTGTTTCTTGAGATTTTCAATACACATAGTGTAATATCTTGAAGGTATCCATTATCATGCAGGATGGTTTGGATATGCCTTAGCTCAGCATCAGTCTTACAGATGTCTAGCACAGAGTTGCTAATAAATTGATTTTTGTAGCACATGTAACTGTAGGAATCGGAGTGTGTATATTGACCGGTGAACATAGGCTTTGAGGGATAAAAGTTAAAAATCCATTGTCGGACTGATACACTGAGAAAAGGGAGATAATTTGATTGTTCCATTTCGATGGTAAATTTGAGCATGGAATGGAGTTTATTAAGTTATCTAACAAAAGCCCTTCCCTCTGTGGGTTCAAATATCGTAAACATGTCATCTATATGTTAGAACCATGAAGGTTAGTTGTCTTTCCATCAAAGGTCCTCTTCTCATGATAAGCAACTCAGACGTTAGTAAGGGATCCAGGTGATCCCATGGCAACACCACCTATTTTTGTAATCGTAGTTTAATTAAAACTGAACTTAACTGAATAAGTAACTAAGTTCATGTGTTTGATGAACACAGATTCAGACATGGGGTGGCACATCGAGATTGCCACAACAGTGAAAGTTTAAATTTCTTGTTAAGGTGTTACATTGGCAAATAAGGTCGCGATGTTGAAAGAGCATGTGGGCAAATGGTTGCTGTCAACATGTAGGTCTTGTATGGTCATGAACATGAAGGAATGCTTTCCAGTGTATGTGGCCTACTCATTTAGAACTGGTGTTAAAAGCTCACATGGGCCGCATGGTGGCATAGTCTCTGCCTCACAGCGCCAGACACCCGGCTTCAATTCCTGCCTCAGGCGACTGTCTGTGTGGAGTTTGCACATTCTCCCCATGTCTGCATGGGCACCCTATGGGTGCTCCAGTTTCCTCCCACAGTCCAAAAATGTGCAGGTTAGGTGAATTGGCCATGTTAAATTGCCCGTAGTGTTAGGTGAAGGGGTAAATGTAGGGGAATGGATCTGGGTGAGTTGCTCTTCGGAGGGTCGGTGTGGTCTTGTTGGGCCAAAGGGCCTGTTTCCACACTGTAAGTATCTAATCATTGAATGAGTTCTAGTTGTTCAGAGGGAACAGTACTTCCTGCTGATTATTAGTAATGTGTTACATGCCAATCAGGCTCAGCTACCTTGTGCTTTTAATGACTCAGAATAGTATATCCATCATTAGATAGGATTCTGCGACTGGAAATCATACATTGAACAATCTGGACTGCGCTAAGGGTTACACCAGAAGCCAGTTGAAGATGATTAGTTAGCCTCAGTATGATGCTTTTGCATGTGCTGGAGACGACATATATAAAAGATATTGTTTTATGTAAGCAAATGGAGCTGCTACTCCTGCTCCATTGTTTTAATATTAAATATTATGATAATTACCAGCATTTTTGATAAAGACATGAGGATGACGTTCCTCTCTGTAATGACCTAGACCTTATACCGTAACAAATTAAGTCAAGAAAGACAAGTGTATCAATGAGGCAGAAAACTCAAAAAGGGATCATGCTGTAAGGTTGAGTGAAATAAGAGTTGATGGGAAGGGTGAAGGCAGTAACAAATTAAAAATACTATACATGAATACACGAAGCATTAGAAATAAGATGGATGGGCTTGAGGCTCTTTAGGAAATTGGCAGATACGATATTGTGGGGATAACTGAGACGTGGCTTCAAGTGGACAGGGCCTGGGAAATGAATATTCAAGGCGATACATGCTACCGTAAGGACAGACTGATGGGCAGAGGGGGTGGGGTGGCCATATTGGTAAGGGGTGATATTCAGTCCCTTGCGCGGGGGGACCTAGAATCAGGGGATGTAGAGTCAGTGTGGATAGAGCTGAGAAATTCTAAGGGTAAAAAGACGCTCTTGGGAGTTATTTACAGGTCCCCAAACAGTGGTCTGGATGTCGGATGTAAGTTGAATCAGGAGCTGAAATTGGCCTGTCGCAAAGATGTTACTACAGATGTTATGGAGGATTTCAACATGCAGGTAGACTGGGAGAATCAGGATGATATTGGACCTCAGGAAAGAGACTTTGTGGAGTGCCACTGAGATGGATTTTTAGAACAGCTGGTGCTGGAGCTGACCAGGAGAAGGCAATTCTGGATCTGGCATTGTGCAGTGAACCAGAATTGACCAGGGATCTCGAAGTGAATGAGCCATTGGGAAGTAGTGACCATAATACAATAAGCCTCAATCTGCAATTGGAGAGGGAGAGGGTACAATCGGAAGTGACAATATTTCTGTTGAATAAAGGGAACTATGGAGCTATGAGGGAGGAGCTGGCCAAAGTTCAATGGTGACATACCTTAGCAGGGATGACAGTGGAGGAACAATGGCAGATATTTCTGTGTATAATGCAGAGGATGCAGGATCAGTTCATTCCAAAAAGGAAGAAAGATCCTATGAGGAGGCATAGGTGGCCGTGGCTGATGAGGGAAGTTAAGAAACATATAAAGTTAAAAGAGAAAGAGTACAACATAGCAAAGATAAGTGGGAAAACTGAGGACTGGGAAGCTTTTAAAGAACAGCAGAGGATTACGAAGAATGAAATATGCAGAGAAAAAATGAGGTACGAAGGTAAACTGGCCAAAAATATAAAGGAGCATAGTAAAAGCTTTTTTAGGTATGTGAAAGGCAAAAAAATGGTTAAGATTAAATTTGGGCCCCTTGAAGACAGAAACGGGGGAATATATTATGGGGAACAAAGAAATGGCAGAAGAATTGAATTGGTACTTCAGATCTGTGTTCACTGGGGAAGAAAAAGCAATCTCCCTGAGGTAACAGTGGCTGAAGGACCTGAACTTAAGGGAATTTATATTTGCCAGGAATTGGTGTTGGAGAGACTGTTAGGTCTGAAGGTTGATAAGTCCCTGGGGCCTGATGGTCTACATCCTAGGGTACTGAAGTAGGTGGCTTGAGAAATCGTGGTTGCGTTGGTGATTATTTTCCAGAGTTCGATAGACTCAGGATTAGTTCATGTGGGTTGGAAGGCAGCTAATATTGTACCACTTTTTAAGAAAGGTGGGAGTGAGAAAGCAGGAAATTATAGACCAGTTAGTCTGGCCTCAGTAGTGGGAAAGATGCTGGAGTCTATTATAAAGGATGAAATTATGACACATTTAGATAGTAGTAACAGGATAGGTCAGAGTCAGCATGGAGTTATGAAGGGGAAATCATGCTTGACTAATCTTCTGGAATTTTTTGAGGATGTAACTCTGAAGATGGACGAGGGAGATCCAGTAGATGTAGTGTACCTGGACTTTCAGAAAGCTTTTGATAAAGTCCCACATTGGAGGTTAGTGAGCAAAATTAGGGCACATGGTATTGGGGACAAAGTACTAACTTGGATTGAAAATTGATTGGCTGACAGGAAACAAAGAGTAGTGATAAACAGCCCCATTTCAGAATGGCAGGCAGTGACCAGTGGGGTACCGCAGGGATCCGTGCTGGGACCGCAGCTTTTTACAATATATGATAATGATATAGAAGATAGTATTAGTAATAACATTAGCAAATTTGCTGATGATACAAAGCTGGGTGGCAGGGTGAAATGTGAGGAGGATGTTAGGAGATTACAGGGTGACCTGGACAGTTTAGGTGAGTGGTCAAATGCATGGCAGATGCAGTTTAATGTCGATAAATGTATGGTTATCCACTTTCGTGGCAAGAACAGGAAGGCAGATTACTACCTAAATGGAATCAATTTAGGTAAAGGGGCAGTACAAAGAGATCTGGGTGTTCTTGTACACCAGTCAATGAAGGTAAGCATGCAGGTACAGCAGGTAGTGAAGGAGGCTAATAGCATGCTGGCCTTCATTAGGGGGATTGAGTATAGAAGCAAAGGTTCACAAGGTCAATTCCGGGAATGACAGGACTACCTTGCACTGAAAGACTGGAGCGACTGGGCTTGTATACCCTTGAATTTAGAAGACTGAGAGGGGATCTGACTGGGACATATAAGATTATTAAAGCAGTGGACATTCTGGAGGCAGGAAACATGTTTCCACTGATGGGTGAGTACCGAACCAGAGGACACAGCTTAAAAATACGGGGTAGACCATTTAGGACAGAGATGAGGAGAAATTTCTTCACTCAGAGAGTGGTGGCTGTGTGGAATGCTCTGTCCCAGAGGGCAGTGGAGGCCCAGTCTCTGAATTCATTTAAGAAAGAGTTGGATAGAGCTCTCAAGGATAGTGGAATCAAGGGTTATGGAGATAAGGCAGGAACAGGATACTGATTAAGGATGATCAGCCATGATCATATTGAATGGGAGTGCAGGCTTGAAGGGCAGAATGGCCTACTCCTGCACCTATTGTCTATTGTGTATAATCATTCTTAACCATGAAATATATTACCACATTCTTGTATGTCCAAGAGTGAATATCACTTCACAAAACATTGCGTCTACCTGAAGCCTACATTTTATTTTTGCTGAAAACACATTTGAAAGAAAGCAGAAATCACCATAATGAATTTTAATATTCTTTCCTTCAATAAATCCCTCAACTCTCCAATATAGTTCAAGTGTAGATGGTTATCAATTTAACAAGGCAATATTAAAAGTGAATAAAAACTGGAAGAACTATGGATGCTGTAAATCAGAAGCAAAAACAGAAATTGCTGGAAAAGCTCAGCAGGCCAGGGAGCATCTGTGGAGAGAAATCAGAGTTAACGGTACCGGTCGACTGACCTTTTCTCAGAACTTGTAAAAGATGTAAAAGTTAAATGAAGGAGATGAAAGTCAAATAGAGATAACTGGTTAGCAGAGCAAGGAGATCTACAAGGTAAAGGTATTTTGATTGGAATAGATAATCCGTTGGTCTCACATGAGTCCCAAATTGTGGGCACAGTACAGAGAAAAGATTGTGCTAATCCCTTTTATGTTTGATTTGTGCTGCAGCCAAATGTCCCCTATGACCTTTCCAATGCCTTTGCCTGACTCCAGTGGGCCAGCAACCACATTTCCTCCATCAGAGCCAGGTGCAGATCAGGAATTGTCAATACTCTGTACACTTGATGTTGCCAATCGTTCGGCTAGAGTAGTGAAAAAGGGAGTTTAGCTTTAATTTGTTGCTTGAAAATAGTGTTGCTCCTTCAGCTATGGTTTGGAAATGTTGCAATTTCCTACAATTAATGAACATAGCCAACAGTATGCCATCAATTTAAAATATAACTTGCCAGATACAATTCTATGTCCAGTTGAAAAATGCTGAAAAAAAATTAAACAAAATTTCTTAGTACAAAGTAATCATCCTTCTTTGTACTAACTAAATGTACTCTGTCCAAATTTACAATGAAAACATCCGCAAAATCAAACTTGCAGCCTGTTTCAGTTGACATACCCTTTGTCTTGTTAATGCAGTTGCATTTTCTGTTACACCACACTCAGAGTGCTCCAATATCACAATAACAAACCATGAATGGTGTTTTTTGAAACAATCTACTCTTTGTCTGCAGGGTGCTTCTCTTTTATTCTTTCTTTCCAAGCCCGACAGAGTAACCAAACCAGATTTACTCAAGGTCCCAGCATCCCTGCTCTCAGGGGGTAGTGAATTCCACAGATTCACTACCCTTTGAGAGAAGTCAGTTCTCCTCACCTCTCTTTAACTTAAACCTATATTTCCTAATCAACCTGTTCAGAAGTGTGATTAGACATCTTTGGAGAAGGTGAGACTTGAACCTAAACTCCTTGATCCTGGGGTAGGTTCACTACCACTGTACCACAAGAACCCTTCATCTCTGTGTTAAATCTACTACCCATTTCTCTCTCATTCGAGATTGCCCCACAAGGGGAAACATCTGTTCTACATTGTCTTTCTCAGTCCCCTTTAGCATTTTATATACCTCAATTCAATCTCCTCTCATTCATTTAAACTTGAGCAAGTACAGGTCTAAATTGCTCAATCTATCTTCATAAGAGAAGCCTTTCTGGAATTAATCTAGTGAACCACCTCTGGACTGCCTACAATTTAATGACATCCTTCCTCCAGTAAGGGGACCAAAATTGTACATAATCCTCCAGATGCAGTTTCATCCCCAACTGCCTTACACAGTTGGAGTTCCCCACTTTGTTACACAATTCCTTTTGCAATAAATGCCAAAACTCTATTTACTTTCTTTATTACTTGCTGCACCTGCGTTCAGACTTTGTGTGACTCATTAATAATCCAAATGGCAGGTGTCGACTCTGGCTTGCAGTTCTTTAATTTTTAGGTTCTTAAGTTCAAAGTGGTAGAGGAATTTCATCCTCATGTTCACTGAGATGATACACCTCTACCTGATTTTCTGGGCTATGGAGAGGATTCTATACATTTCCTGTAAATTCGAAGGTGGTGATTTTGTTGTAGAGTTGAGTAAATTGGGTAAAATGGCCTTCATTAATTGTAATGGTGAGGAATTCTGATGAGGTCTGAAGAGCTCAAAGCTGGAATTCTTTATAGGTTATTTCAGATGCAAAGTCTTATGCTACAAATTAAATTTATATAAAATCTACTCTCATCTGGGGTAGAGGAGTCTAGAACTAAAGGGCATAGTTTAAGGGTGAGAGGGAGAAATTTAAAAGGGACCTAAAGGGCAACTTTTCACGCAGAGGGTGGTGTGTGTATGGAATTAGCTGCCAGAGGAAGTGGTAGAGGCTGGTACAATTACAACATTTAAATGATATCTGGATGGGTATATGAATAGGAAGGGTTTAGAGGGATATGGGTCAAGTGCTCACAAATGGGACTAGATTAGGTTGGGATATTTGGTCAGCATGGATGAGTTGGACTGAAAGGCCTGTTTCTGTGATGTACATCTCTATGACTCCATGACTGTATATGGGACTGATTTATGGAATATAATTGACAGTGTGATTGTTATATATTGATTTATTTACGATATACAATGGTAGCCTGATGTCAATAAGAATAAAACTGAGACTTCAATAAATATTGGGCTCTGAGTGACATGGGGCATGGCAAGAGGAGGGGTGGAATTAGCTGAGATGTTTGCCAATGCCAATTTCTACATTGAGATCACCTTGCTGCGTCCTGAATGCACTTCCCAAGTTGTGTGGTGAGATTCTTGCAGTTCAGAGAAGGTTCCCTCAGATGATCCCTGGTCTGGAGAGATTGTCTTACGTGTAAAGGTTAAACAAGTTGGGGCTATACTCATTGGAGTTAAGAAGAATGAGAAGAGATCTGATTAAAACATATTGGATTCTTAAGGGGCTTGACAGGATAAATGCTGAGAGGATGTTTCCCTTCATGGGAGGTTTTAGGAACAGAAGGCATAGCCTTAGAAGACCAAGGTTCCAATTTATGACTGAGATGAAGAGAAAATCATTGTAACTCCTTGATACAGAGAACTGTGGGGTTATAGTCCATCTGTATATTTAAAGCCACTGTAAATGGATTCTTGACCAGTAGAGGAATCAAGAATTATGAGGAACAGGCAGGAAAGTGGGTGTGAGAAATCTCAGATCAGCCATGGTCCTATTGAATGGCAGAAGGGCTCAGGGACTGGACCTCAGGGGACTGGACCCAGACCGGATACCCAGTCTGTTCACTCTCTATCATAGCGCTCACTCACCCTGAAGGTACCTGGATGCTCACAGCATCACCATCTGATGAGGGAGCGACACTCCAAAGGCTAGTGTGCTTCCAATTAAACCTGTTGGACTATAACCTGGTGTTGTGTGATTTTAAACTTTGTACATCACTACCTTGTACTCCTTGCCATTTCTTTTTGAGATTTGCCCCTTCTGCCAGAGATACAAAGTCCATATGATTTCTCTTGTCATTTAGCAAAGTCACATTGGAAGGAAACTTGTCATGGTTGTCAGTAAGCCACATCAAGTCACAGAGTCATATGGAAACAGACTCTTCAGCCCAACCATTCCATGCTGAACATAATCCCAAACTAAACTAGTCCCACCTGCCTGCACGTGGCCAATGTCCCTCCAAACCTTTCCTATTCATGTATCCATTCAAATGTTTTTTAAATGTTGTAATTGCACCTGCATCCACCACTTCCTCAGGAACATCATTCCACATGCGAACCACCCTCTGTGCCAAGGGAGATAACGCTCAGTCAGAGGGGCTGACATATGAAATTGAGGACAGCCTCTGATAGCAGTGCAGGAGCTCGGACACAGTCAGACAATGGCTAGGGGTGGTCAGAGTCAGGGTGTTCACCACATATTGGTGAGAAGCTGAACGTCATGTCACTCACCACCCATCTTTGAGCCTATTGGGGGCTGTTTTATTCCTGGAGAGAGAGAGGAAGGCATTAAGGGAGATGAAACTGGACATTCACAGCTGTTCCTTTGGATGCAGCTGGGCTGGTGACCCCAGCAAGTGAGTAGGAAACATAGAGAGCATGCAGAATTAACAGTGTCAGGGGTTGGGGTGGGTAAGAATGGGTGAGAGAAGATGTTATAGGTAACAGTGAGAGTGGTGAGCCATGGTTATTGGTGGGCATTGGGTACTGCTGCAGAGAAAGAGTGAGTGTGAGGCATTGGCATTGTACTGGTAAAGTGGAGAAGGTCATTGACTGGGCATAGGGCAAAGGCTGTTTCAAGCTGGCTGGTATCCTCAGACATGGCTGGCATGGTTCGATGTCGTTATCTTCCCTCCTGATTCTGTGGGCAAAGGATCGCTCTGCTCTGCTCCAGCCCATACAGATTCCAACCTGCAATGTGGGGTGCTGACTCTCCACTGTCTGTCCTGTCTGGGGCAGCTGTCAGGTATTGTGCAGGACTGCTGTGGACTGACTCTGCTTTTTTTGGGTGCTCTATAAACTGTTAAAAATGGTGCAGATGCAAAGGTGAATTTTGGGGATTTGTGAAATCTATTGAGCAGCACATTGTTCCGGAAGCAGCATGATCTGTAGGGGGCAATTTGTGGAGAAGTTTTGTTAATCTTGGGGCAAGTGGGTGAATAGTGGGAAGGAGCCATTTTTGAGGCTGGGGGATTAGGACTGGCAATGGTCTTAAAGCATAAAATGGAAGAATGATTAAAGAGACTAATGTGCAGATATTTGCTATATACTTTATTATCTCTAAGAATATTGATCACAGAGAATTTCTTTCACTTTGGAAACCATGGAGATTATTGTATGGAGGTACCACTGGCTGTCTGGGGAGAAGGGGAGAGATCAAGGTTGCCTGCTCTGGGAACGTCCACCAGTCTGATCAGACTTTTGCTCTTCAATGTCATCAGAGAGGTGTTAGCTGCTTTGAGAACGACCACTACCAGAACCCTAGGGGATCAAGGGCAATGCAGTCCCAGGGATAAGTCATATAGGGAAGGATTTTGTGGTGGGTTTGAGATGGAAATTACAGCAGATCAGTTGTCGAGGACTTAAGTAGCAAAGGAGCGATGCTAGCTTTAAGATGGCCCCTGCCTTCCTAATACCAGGTCCCTCAAGCAGGCATTCATTGCAGGAGACCTCCTCTTACTATTGGCTCCCCGGTTGGAGGGTATTGCATGCAGCCACATCATGGGTTAACAGGCTTCCAGACCACCTGTAATCCCAAGCCTTGTGTCCATGAGCTATCTATTTATAGTTTTAATCCAACAGGTTTATTTGGAAGTATAAGCTTGTACTTTCAAATAAACCTGTTGACCATAACCTGGTGTTGTCTGATTTTTAACTTTCCAGAATGTGGTACTGGAAAAGCACAGCAGGTCAGGCAGCATCGAGGAGCAGGGAAATCGACGTTTCAGGCACAAGCCCTTCATCTTCCTTTGTAGAGAGAGGAGGAGAGTTTCTTCAAGGTAGGCATCCTTGGAAGAGGCTTCGCAGTCGGGTTGAAATCAACAAGGAGAAAGTGAGGACGGCAGATGCTGGAGATCAGATTTTAACTTTGTTCACATCAGTTCAACACTGGCACCTCCACATCTTTTTTATAGATTGTAATTGGTACAGACCCTCATTTCTTTTTGAAGAGATTATTTATTTTTGTTGTTGGGGTTTTACAATTACTGCAAGTGTCCATGATATCTCCTCCTTTGCCTCCCTCAACAACTTGGGATATGTTTAATCCAGACCAAAACATTCAACCTCTCCAGTACCTTCTCTCTCTCTATGTTAATTTCTTCTGGTATTTCACAATCCTTCATCCTGAAATCCATACATCTGCCATTCATTGAGGACTATATCCATGTCTTTCAAGTCCACACACAGTTTACCCTATGCTCCCAAATGGACCCTTATCTTTTCCTAGTTATTTTCTTGCTTTTATTTTTAAATAAAAACCCTTCAGATAGTGTTTTAGTTCTCATGTACTCTCTGAGATTTCCTCATTTCCTTGTTAAACTTCCCACCTCACACGTTTATATTACTCTTAGATCCTTGGTATCTGCCATAAACTGATGCTTTTATCTTATTACTAAATGGAAGGTACACATAGGTTTGGTCAAAGAGATGGATTATCAAGGAGGAAATAAAGGGAGACATAGTGGAATTTTGTTTGATAATAATTGTCCTGAGAATCACTTTCAGCTATTTTACTGCATTAAAAGTGCTTTCTCAATGCAAGTTATTGATTTCAAGAGTTTGAAGAGGTTTAGGGAGGAAATCTCAAAGCTTAGGACCTGGAAGCTGGAGGCATGTCTGCCAATTGTCTAAAAAAGAAAACAGGAGATAGACACGAGATCAAAATTGGAGAAGTTGAGAGTCTTCAGATGATTCTAGGATGAGAGGAGGTTACTGAGACATGGACTATCAAAGGCCTGGAGGCAAGGAGCTTGGTCTGAGTTTGGATATGGGCTGTGCTATTTCAAAGTTACGCTCAAATTCCAGGAATAGGAAGGAGAATGCAAGGACATTACTGAATATTGTCTTTCAGATGAATCATTAAAGCAGTCATGTCAGCTCTCTTTGGTGGTCAGAAAAACAATCCAAGAAGTTATTCCAGGCAGAAGCATCCCTGGTTGTCCTGGCCTATATTTCAATGAGCAATGCAATTAACAGATTGGTTGTCATTACATTTTTTTTGTGAGAATTTTCTGCGCACATATTGGTTTCTGTGTTTTCCACATTAGAACAGTGACTACTTTTCAGAAAAGAACGTATTTTGTTGCTTCATTATAAAGGTGTTTGGGACATTCCAATGTCACGAAACGTACAATATAAATTCAAGTTTTTGTTTTCTCTTGAAATTGTGCTATATTGCAACTGACAAGGAATATTGTAATAATTCAGCTTTGAAATTCAATACTTGTATATATTGCGTCAGGGTTTAAAAGTTGTCCCTTAATATCCAGGAGTCAAAAGATATTTTGCCTTTGTACTTTATGACATAATCTAACTCCTTCAATTTCCAAACTAATTCTATGACACTCCCACGTATTTATTGTCTTTTGTATTCAAACATACTCCAAAGGATTATTGTCCTATTCTTGATCAGTTCTTTGCATTGCAATGCTTATGAAGATAATACATCATCAAGCTAATCCATGACTAAGTTAATACTTCAAGGAATGCTTTTCAGGTAGTTTAGCATAAATCTTAATATGTAGCCCTCAGCTTACAAAAGGGAACAAAAAGCATTAGTGCAAGGTCTCAAACCCAAAATATTGTCTGTTTCTTCCAGCATTGTACTTGAGAAGCAAATCCAAGAATAGGATCATTGTTTATTGGACACCAGTGATCCCTGCTCTTGTAGGTGCTTCAGAGTCTTGGACAATTGCAACAGGCACCTCAAGTACTGAAGAAGTACCACTAATGGTGCCTTCCCAAGTTTTTCCAAATCCAATGGCCAGAAATATTTTCTAATGTCAGCATCACCTCCGAAGCTAGCATATCTAGTTTTGAGATGCTAATCAGTCAAAATCAGGACATGCCATTTATATGGGTAATACCAGACTCTTGAAACAACTGTTTGAGTGGGTGCAACTTGTCAGTCTCCTCCCAAGGCAAAGGCAAATATTTTAGGGATTTCCTCATAATGTCCCTGAAGAGGGAAAAAAACCTCTATTCACTCATGGGAGTCCGTGGCCTATCACTGACCAAAATAACAGAATCATTGAACCATTGAATGGTTCCAGCATATAAGGAGGCCATCAGCCCATTGTATCCATACTGGCTCTCTGCAAGAATGTTGCGGGTGATACGTTCCTAGATCTACTGAGGATGCCCAAAATCGCAGATACTAGCAAACCCTACTATTTAAATGGGAAATTTACCTGGCCAGCATCCCCCTGGAATTATTTCTGGAATGTTCTATGCAATATTTTCGGTCCGCAGGAAACCGCAAATATCTGAAACCGCAGAAACCGAATCTGCAGATACAGGGTTCTACTGTAGTGCCATTTCACAACCTTTCTGATTGCAAAGCATATTCCTCTTTCCCATGTTAATCGTCCTGTTCTCTCTTGAATCCAACTGACAACCAGCATAGTCTTAGGCAGTACATACTAATCCTAACCGCGTAAAAGGTCCAGATCATTCACTTTGATTTGATTGAATTTATTTATTGTCACGTGAACCGAAGTAGAGTGAAAAGCTTTGTTTATGAGCAATACAGGTAGATCACAGTAAGTAGGGATATGCAGATCAGTGTTTCACATTGCTATCACTTCTTTTGCCAATTACTTTAAATCCATGCCTCTGGTTCTTGATCCTTCTATCAAAGGGGACAATTTTCTCTCTGGCTAATTTGTCCAGACTCCATCTGACTTTTAATACCTCTATCAATTATACTTTCAACCTTCTCTTCTTCAAAGAATACTGTCCCAACATCTCCAATCTACACAGCTAAAACTTTCTCATTTCTGGAACCATTCTTGTGAATCTTTACTGCACTCTAATCCCTTCCCATTCTTCCTTAAGTGTGATACCTAAAGCTGGATGCAATATTCTAGTTCAGGCCAGTACAGCATTTTGTTCAAGTTTAACATAACTTCCTTGTTTTTGGACTTTTTGACCATATTTAATAAAGCCTTGAATGCTGTAGATTTTAGTAACCATGCTCTTAAAATTTCCTGTCACGTTCAGTAATAAAGCCCTATTCCTGATGGAAGGGCTTTTGCCTGAAACATTGACTCTCCTGTTCCTTGGATGCTGCCTGAGCTGCTGCGCTTTTCCAGCATCTGCAGTCCTCACTCTGATCTTCAGCATCTGTGGTCCTCACTTTCTCCACATTCAGTAATACAGGTCGTTCTGCTACAACACAAGTGTTGTTAAAACAAATTCACTGTAACGCAATTGACAAATTGGGGACGCCATTTCTAAAACGTAAACTTTCAAAATGTGTATTGGTTATAAAGCAATTCTGGCCCCTTTAGTTTAAATGGTCCTGCTATTATGCAATTTTCTTATAACATGGGATTGCATGAGAACAGAGTGACTGCATTATAGCAGAACTGTGTGCACGTATGCACCTTTCATTTTCCATTAGACTTCTGCATTTGTTCTCCCAAATGTGTCATTTCACCATTCTTTGCATTAACTTTTATCTGCTATCTGTCTGACCAACTTGTCTAAACCCTTTTGAAGTGTAACACTATCCTGACAGTTCACAATATTTCCAAATGCTGTATTATCTTCAAGTTTTAAAATTCTGCCCATGTGCCAAAGTCTGGCGATTAAACGACCAAACACACAAAAATACTTTGTCAAGTGCAATCAATCAGGTCCTGATTGTGCGGCAACTACAGAGTTTTTATTTCACAAGGTCACAGAGGTCTGTAGTGATTTCCTGGGTAAAGTACAGCCTCCTCATGTACTGGTTTTAATCACATGAATGTGTGCAGAGTCTGAGTGGCTACAACATCCAGCTGAGAGCTGTCCTCCCTCATCTCCTCCAGAGCACATTTAATGAGCTGGTCACAACCACTAGTAAGGGCTACATAAGTAGAAAAGCATTGGGTGACCTCCAAAAAAGACTAGTATGCATGAGCCGGCAGTGCAGGAGTCTCCTGTGGCCATTCCCCTCTCAAACAGTATACCATGTTGGATATACCATGTTGCAGGGGATGGCCTTTCAGGGGAAGCAGCAATAGCCAAGTTTGTAGCACCACAGTTACCCCAGGAGGAGCCACAAAAAAAATGTGTCCTTGAACTCAGAGGGGAAGGGATATAGTGATTGTAATGATGTCAGACCTCATAGAATATTGCGCTGTTAATCTTGTCCTATCAAGGAGCCCTGGCTGACAGATAAGAACAGGATAAAGTGAGGACTGCAGATGCTGGAGATAAGAGATGAGAGTGTGGTGCTGGGAAAGCACAGCAGGTCAGGCAGCATCCAAGGAGCAGGAGAATTGACGTTTTGGGCATAAGCCCTTCATCAGTTAAGAACAGGAGTGTCAGACATCCTTTTTGCTCTGAGAGAGATGGATCAATGTCAAAGACTCTCAACGTGTAAATAAAGAGTAACTTGGTGATGGGATACTGGCCTCTGTGGAGTTACATCAGTATCAAGTAAACCAAGGTAAGAAATATTATAGTCAGTCAAAAAAAAACTATAAGTTAATCACCCTAACAAATCGATCAGGAATTGATCAGCCTAGTTAGCACAGATGATGCCCAGGCCCTTTTGTGATGGACATTTAAGTGCTCAACTACAACACATTTTCACTCTTACTCTCCTCAGTTCTTTTTCTAAGTCATATTCAACAGCTGATTGTGGTTTGTGAGTGAGGTATCCTTGACCATATTGGCCTGTTGCCATTAACTTTATGGGGTTGAGGACTCCCAGGACCACTGTTTCTCCATTGTTTGAAGTTCCATTCTAGAGTGAGGACAAGACACACCAGGGAATGTTAATGAGGAGTGGTTGAAAGGCACAATTTGTGGATTATGATGTTATCAGGCTGTCTGTGGCTAAAACTCACCTAGTTTAGGAAAGGTGCCAGATGTGAGTAAGGTTGGGTTTCCTCTTCTCATGATTAGTTGATGCTAGGTTGTTCCTACAGTGTAATTATTACTGAACATTTTCATCAGAATCAACCACATTGCTGTGGATTTGGAGTCACATTTAGACTGAGCAATGACGCCAGATTTTCTTTCCAGATACATTTTTACAACAGTCTGCCTGTTTTTAGGCAGAATCTCAAAGAGATCTGAGCAACGGCAATGACCAGATGGGCGGCAGAATTGGGCAATGACCCATTTTGATATTGAGAGCAATTTATACCATTATTGATGTTTTTTGCACGTGGGGGCGTGGCAAGATTCTCACTGGGCAGTAATGAGTTTCCAATTGATGCTGATTATTGCTTGTTAAGTAACCCATTAATTCAACTCACCTCAGTAATATTCAGCCCCCTGTCCTTACGAACCTGTAAAACAAGCAAGATGCCAGGAGAACTCAATAAGGAAACCAGGGCAGATTCACCACGTGCTCTGAACAACCTCCATGTTGGACACTGGGTAACACCATCGCAGGGCATGATCCATGGGCACCAGCCCCACATGCATTCTTTATCTTACGAGATATCGGCATCTGGCAACCTATGATTACCATCATGGCACTTTTGTACACTGGCAGGCCTCTCAGCAGTCACAGAGTTGCATTGCAGAATGCACCATCAACCAGCATTTAAATGGCTGTTGCAGGACTACTGTACCCAACAGGGACAGGCACCCAGCTCACAAACTGGACCATGATGCATCTCAGGGCTGCTGTCTTGCTTTCATAGCACTTGCACAATTAGCATCTACCTACATGTTCACGCCATCTAGGAGTTTAGATTAGAATGGTGCTGGAAAAGTACAGCAGTTCTGGCAGCATCTGAGGAGCACTCTAATCTAGACTCTGGTTTCCAGCATTGTTTTTACCTACCATCTAGGAGTTGCAATGCCTAGTCTGTTAGCACATTGACTCTAGCTGAAGTGCCAATGTATAAAGACATTTACCACTGCTGTTTTCAGGTGTTCTTTAGCACTTGTCATTAGAGACTTGTCCCAGGGTTAGGTGGTGTATAATTTTGGTAAATAGTACATTGAGGCATCAGTTTAATACCTACACCATATGTCAGTTGCCTGTGCAGCAATTACACCGCACATTAGGTCATCCAACTGGCCACATTGGTAACTAAGCAAAAGTGAGGACTGCAGATGCTGGAAACCAGAGTTTAGATCAGAGTGGTGCTGGAAAAGCACAGCAGGTTAGGCAGCATCTGAGGAGCAGGAACATCGATTGATGTTCTGATGAAGGGCTTTTGCCTGAAACATCGATTTTCCTGCTCCTCGGATGCTGCCTAACCTGCTGTGCTTTTCCAGCACCACTCTGATTTACACATTGGAAACTAATGCAGGCCAATCAAGGAGGAGGGATGGAGGGGGGGTTGTACGAAGTGGGTTGCTGTTGCTCAGAGAGTCCTAGTAGTGTTGGCTGTGGCCCCGGTACATATAAAGGCTTTGACGCAGCCAGTCACCAGCTTGAGACACTTACAATCAGGGGATCGGTCGCAGTACAATCTGGGCAATGTGTCAGTTCTGTCAGGACAGCGTAAGTCATCAGGGGAACACATGCTGTCGGTTGGGGAGCTGCCAAAATGATGGTAAGGAGTCTGGTCAGTCAAATCTAGGGACTGCTCATGGAATTTGGTTAGAGATCTGAGAGGTCTAGTTGCCCATCTATCACTCTTTCAAAAAGATTCAATGAATGGGGAACAGGGCATCATTGCCAGGAGAAGTGGGAAAGTCAGAGCTGGGAGAAGAGGGAAGGCAAGCAGAGGCATTTATAGAAGTGAGTATCATGAGAGTGACAGAGAGTAGGAATTTTTCTGACTCACTAAAATCTGTCTACCATCTACAAGGTACGAGTTAGGGGTGTGAAAATGAATGACTTCCCAACAAACCTCAAAAAGCTAGTTGGCATTGAAGACAAAGCAATCTACTTGATCAGGACCCCATCCATAGCCTGAAAAATTCATTCTGGTGTGCAGTGACTGCTGTGTGCAGCATATACATTACATACCACAGAAATTTACCAAGTCTGATTTGACAGTAGCTTCCAAACTGGCAACATCTAGCGAGAAAGATGAGTGAACAGATATATAGGAACACCACCAAGTTCCCTTATCCGCCCCTTTACATCCTGACTTGGAACTAGATCACTGTTTCTTTACTGCCACTGAGTCATACTCCTTCATTTCCATCTTTAACAGCAATGTGGGTGTACCTCCACCACATAGACTGCAGTGATTCCTGGTAGCTTAACACCAGCTTCTCCAGGGCAATTCAACTGTGCAATAAGTGCCAGCACTGCTCAAATTCCAAGGACGAACTAAACAATAGGGTGAGCATGACAGTGTGAAGGCAAGAGGGCGATCACTCAGTGTGACTATAATTGGCCTGTCACTTTAGAGTGGCTGTAATAAGGTTGCCACTGAAACAGGGCTACCATTACACATGGTCATCGGCTGACCCTTGAATAAAGTATAACATCTACTCAGAATGGCAGGCAGATTCCGCTGTTGGCCTTTCAGCAACTATACAGACCAATCTTAACCTGCAGACCTGTAGATACATGCAGCAAGACACCCTATAATGTGTGGGAGCCAGATTGTAGGATTTTCTTCCTTTTCTGTCCTTTAACCTCATCAGTAACCATTTGGGGTCAAAGCCTAACTCAGCTTGATGGGCATGTTGCTGGCATTTTCAAGCTCCTCCAGCTCATTAATGATAATGTTTCAGTGTCTTTGTAGAGTTTTCTCTGTTCTCCTCTGGAATGCTGACCATTTGACAGTTTAGGAAGCAGGACGCTGATTGGGATGGGGGCGGGAGGGGATGGGGGAGGGGGACAGCAGGCACCTTGCAACTTTCCAGACATAGTCCATTAAAGTTCCTTTTGTGGGAGCTTCACCAGAATGTTTGTAGGGCTGCTGCTTACGTGTGACTACAATACAGCAATGGTTCTAGTGTTACAACACGAGAGATACCACCACAGTATGACTAAAACAAAGCTACCGCTGTAATGTGATAGTGCTAATGTTGAAGTGTAAATACAATCGCACTTACTTCTCTTCGAACGCTACATGTTTTCAAGTCACAGCCGCTTTCTTTCACATGCCTATAAAATGCCATTCTCCGACATTGTTTATCACTGAACTCCCTAGGTACATTGCAGAGGTGGGTGTGGGGATGAATGCGCATAAAAGGAATAAAATAAATGGTAAGTATGGTGCAAAAAGTAGGAAACTTACTCAATGTCCGTACAAAGAAATGCATTTTGCATTTGAGATTAAAGCATTGTCAAAATGAAGTGCAGTGAAGTTAGTTCAGTGAGAATCATGGAATACCTGCAATAGAACATGTTTGGTTTTTTTGTATTTTTAACTTAATGGACATGCTCCAGTGTAGGAATGTAACCCTCCCTGTCTTGTATTCTCCAAGCACTTGCCCTCGAGCATTAGAAGAGGAACACCTGCCAATGCAGCTCTGTAATCTGGTCATATTTCTTTGAACTCTGAACCAGCATTGCAGTAGCTGTGTAGATGTAGGTGAAAGTAAAGCAGCCATAGTAACAGAAGACCAAAGGGCTGCTCTCTCATTAGGGAGAGACGAGTGGTGCTGGTTTAACCTGAGGGTTTCCACATCTCAGATTGCTTTTCATTCACACAGGGTGAGGGTGTTGCTGGCTAGGCCAGCATTTATTACCATCACTGATTGCCCAGAGGGCAGTTAAGAGTGAACCACATTACTGTGGTTCTGGAGTCACATGTAGGCCTGACCAGGTAAGGATGGTAGTTTCCCTTCCTTAAACACATTCGTGACCTAGATGGGTTTTTCTGATAATTGACAGTGGTTTCATGGTGATTAGATGCTTTCCAGGAATGAAAAGCTTAACTTAAGAGGAAAGTTTGAGGACTCTCAATCTATATTTGATGGAGTTTAGAAGGCTGAGGGGGATCTAATTGAAACTTACAGAATACTGAATGGCCTGGACAGAGTGGATATTGGAAAGATGTTTCCATTGGTATCCAGGCCCCCAGAATATTGTCTGGATCTCTGGATTAACAGTCCAGGGGCAATACCATTAGGCCATCACCCCCCCTTGATGAGGGGTGAGGTTGAGTAGGCTTGACCTTCATAGTTCTGGTTGACAGTATAGAATGATGCCAAAACTGTGGGTTCAATCCCTGTACAAATTGAGGAGTGTAGATATAGAGCCAATATAAAATGCATCATGTACAGAGAGAAAAGAGAGAAGAAAATGTTGTTCATTTTGGAACACTCGTGTTTGCATGTGTAACAAATTACCCTGTGCTTAAAAAAAATAAATTTTGAATGTTCTTAAACTCAAATTTGCGTAAGCCTGATGAATATTGATAGGCCAATGACAAGGGAAGTTATTTTAATGTTCTTATTATTTGGGAAATTGACTTCTAACGTTGATGTAATTGGATTTTTGGTCTTCAGTTTTGTGAAAGCAACTTTTATTTTAATAGTCAGAATTTTTTTTAAGGTATGAGCTAAAAAGAGTCATTTCAAGAAATCATGTGATTTAAACTAAATGCTATTGAAAACCACCTGGTCGTTGAAGTCTTTACTAATGTAAGTATCTGACTGAGAGAGACAGAGACAGAGAGAGACACAGAGACAAAGAGAGACAGAGAGAGACAGAGAGAGAGACAGAGTGAGAGACAGAGAGAGAGAGAGAGACAGAGAGAGAGAGAGAGAGAGAGAGATGGAGAGGGACCACAACTCGGTTCAGTGCAGAAGAACCAGCAAAGCAATATATAGTTTGCTTTAGGTGGTTTTCCAAAGAGCTAGGAAAATATCAGAAGCTGTTTTAGCAACCTAAGTGGACAGGGTTGGGAAAAAAAAGCGTCAGCTTTTCCTTTGAATCCAGTAAGGAAATGTGTGTGAGTTTGACTGTGTCCCTGTGTCTTGTACACTACCATAGAGAATCAGATCTGGTGAATATGCAGGAACTCACTGAAAGAATATGTTTGTGACCTTATTAATTAAGTAAGTAATACTAAAGCAAAGATGGGGATATTTCACTGTAGTTGTCTATAAAAGATGTTGCTGGGAAAAAGGATGAATTTTTCTTTTTGCTATTTATGATAAAAGCTTTTTAAATTATCATGTAAACATACAACTTTGTTTTTCATTCTGTTATTTTCTATAGTCATGTCATTAAACGTACACTCGCGGTCTTGTGTGAATATTTTCACTGTCTGAACACCATTGTAACCAATTTCCAAAATGAAACTTACAATCTAGCAAGTCATATTTCAGTCTGGAATTTGACTTGTTGAGTAAAACCATCAACTGGGATCTGAACTTAGCAGCAACAGAAGTTATTCAGGTTCTTGGCAGTGAAGTAATTATGAATCTGGTAGTAATACAATAATTTTGCAACCATATTTTTATAAGCACTATATTGCAGATTTCTTTTTTGATTTCTATACTGGTAATGTAATAATACTGCTACAAAGGTTAGTGCCTCTGAAACACTGCCTTTAACGATAGCATCTTACATTATGGACCAGACCAGATCTCCTCAAAACATTTCAAGAAAGTAGCCTGGACTCTAACTTTACTAGTTGTTTTAAGGAGGTGTAATGCAGATATTCCAAGAGGGATCTAGCTGGGGAAACCACTTAGCTTTAAACAAAACAGAATTGATTTACAAGATTATCAAATGAAACATACATGAAAGAGAACAGAATACTAAATAGCAACCTATCCGAAAACCCAACAACTATACCAACTCAATGATGCTCTTCCACATAGTTGCAATAATCCCCATAAACATTCCTTGGCACAAAAGGTAAAATCAAAGAGTTTCATAGCAGAGAAGTCAGAGAGAGAGCACCAACATGGACCTGGGTCCAGCAGCTTTTAAACTGCCTGACTGCTGTCAATGAATAGCCAGACTGCCAAAAACCAAACCAAACCAGAGAAAAGCTGAGCTGGCAGAACTGGCCATGCCCCTTTCATTGTACAAGTGTTTTTTTTAAAACTTAAAAGGCTTTTGCCTGAGGCAGTATCTATTACCTAGCATAACATTGGCTCTAAAACCCATCCAAACCCCAACTTTTCAGAGTCTGTGTCTTTTATGATCTCTCCGAGAAAAAAAATTAAGGACAACATAACCTTGGTTAATAAGTGTCATCACACTTATAATCGAACAAGAACAACCGATTAAACTAATTCCATGTACCAGACGAAAACATCAAAGCGTTTTAATGAATTTACCTGTGAAGCATGAAATGAAATTGAACAGAAAGTTATATTATTGAGACCTTGTTCAGTGGTCGATCAAAAATGAATTTATCAAATTGAAGCAGTTCAGTGGCCACATTTGTTAAGGAGATAACATGCAGAAGGTTAACTGCACCAAACAGCAAGGAACCTTTTAAAGGTCTGTGACATTGATAAGATGAGAGCTCACCCTCAACATTCTCTAAATTCCAGATATTCACTTCTTTGACAGAAGAATGTGAGTCGTGATGCCAGTTATTTGACCATACAGCATGTCACTTGGCTGTTCTTTTATCCCAGAGATATTGTATTGTGTGGGAGACCAAGAAATGCTATGCCTTAAGGAATGCACATGAGGCATTCTAGAGGATGCACAATACATTTTCTGTTTACCAAACTTTATGTCCTGCATTTTACATTTATTAGAAAACCTACGTATGTAAAACTGCACCCACACACAAGTAATAGTGCTGTACCGTAGCATCTCAGTTCCACCTCCGACACTTTAATCTTCAGAGAAGGACCCAATGCTATCCAACTTCATTTCTCTGCTTCCTAGAAGTGCTGTAAATTTTGCCAGTCGACCATCAAAGCAATTTTATATTTAATTCTATTATATAAAATAAGGAGAGACATCTGGGGTTTTAACAATAAGGTCTCGAAAATAATAATGTCCCTAAAATATTGATAACTTTCAATATTTATGACAAATGGCATGTGGGAATATATAACAAATGAAGCCAGTTGGATCATTTTAAAATCTATTTAGCACTGATGAGAACTTTCAACTTTGAAGGGATGCATGAGGTGCGGTATCAAGTTGACTGATTGCCTGTTCATTATACATCCCTTGCAATTCAATCCCATCCTATGTCCTTCCAAATTTAAAAATTCTAATGCTTTCAGGAATGTTAGACTCAGCTTTTGTCTCCCAAGATCCAAGTGGTTAATGGGTTAGTGGAGGGAGATTGGGGAAAGACCACAAAATTGACTGACTGCAAAACTTTAATAATTGACATGGGAGATGTTTCTTTTTCCTGTATTACACTGAGATGGGATAGGATAGAATGTTTACAATTATGAAAAATCGTAGAAAAGCAGATCTTAGTAAGTTTTATTGCCATGTGTCGAATTCAAGCACAAAGAAACATATTTACAAATTAAAGGACAACAGAAGAAATATAAACACACATTTAACTGGTCCTTTTTATTACCTTGGTATGTTCCAAAGTGCTTTGAAACCAAAGAGGTACTTCTTAACATATAGTCACTCTTGTAATGTTAGACATAGAGTCATAGAGATGTACAGCATGGAAACAGACCCTTCAGTCCAACTTGTCCACGTTGACCAGATATCCTAACACAATCTAGTCCCATCTGCCAGCATCTGGCCCATATCCCTCCAAACCCTTCCTATTCATATACCCATCCAGATGCCTTTTAAATGTTGCAATTGTACCAGCCTCCACCACTTTGTGGCAACCAATTTGAACGCATCAAGATACACAAATATTACTGAGATAATGACCACATATCCATGCCATCCTATTTCCAATTCGTTACTGTTTTATGCTTGCCTCAAGGCATCTCCTGTTGACACCCTCATTCATGCTTTTGTTATCTATAGACTTTACTCTTTCTAAACATGTTTGATCAGCCTTCCACTTTCTATCCATTGTAATCTTGAGGTCTTTCAGAACTCTGTTCCTACGTTTTCATTTATGGTGAGTTCCGTTTATCCGTCAGTACATTTTTTAGGATGGGAGTTTGCTGCCAGGAGCAGCATTAATTGTCGATAACTAATTGTCAATGACCAAGTGACCTTTTTGAATTATTGCAATACAAGTATAGATTTGTGCTATTTTCCTTTCTAAAGTGGCTTGACCCAACTGAATTGTTTAAAGCCTTTTCACAAAGCAGCTATGAGTCATCATTGTGGGTCTGGAGATACATGTTGGCCAGACCAGGCAAGGACTGCAGATTACCTTGCTTAGAAAACATTAGTAAAGCAATTGGATATTTATGGAAGTATGCTAATATCATGACTATTATTAATAAGATTAGAATTTTATCCCAGGTTTATTTGTGTCTCCAGAGCATTAATTCAAGTCTCTAAGTTACCAGTTCACTAATATTACTATTCCTCTACAATTTCAGTCCTGCTCACTGACTTACATTGTCTCCTATTTAATTCTTGGCATTACAATTCCCATCCCTGTTTTCTCATCTGTCCATGGGCCCTGTCACATGTTGCAACATCTGAACACTGTGTTGTATTGACCCCTGTTCTGTCCTTTCTGTTGAAGACATGCAAAGAAAACTGCTATAATTGCCTGCAACTGTACATGTGTTTGTCTTAATGCAATTTACAAGAGATAAAACAGCAATGGGAAGGGGATAGATTTGTCCTTACAATTGACCTATAAGGAGAGGCTGAATAGGCTGAGGCTATTTTCCCCAGAGGGTTAGAGGCTGAAGGGTGACCGTAGAGGTTTATAAAATTATGAGGGGCATGGAAAGGGTGAATAGCGAAGGCCTTTTACCCAGGATAGGGGAGTCCAAAACTAGAGGATATAGGTTTAAGGTGAGAGGAGAAAGATTTAATGGGATCTGAGGGGCAACTATTTCACGCAGAGGGTGGTGCGTTTATGGAATGAGCTGCTATAAGAAATGGTGCAGGCTGGTACAATTACAATATTTAAAAGACATCCAGATGGGTACATGAATAGGAAGGGTTTAGAGGGATATGGGCCAAATGCTTGTAAATGGGACTAGATTCATTTAGGATATCTGGTTGGCATGAATGAGTTGGACCGAAAGGTCTGTTTTTGTGCTGTTCAACTCTATGACTCTAAGTCTCAGTCACATGTTTTAACTCCTTTTGCAGAAATTTTAGAAGTTGGATAGTTTGGTCACAATGAATATTTTATTCAAGGACACTGTAAGTTATCTTGGTACAAAATTCAAAAATGGTACTGAAGGTACATTGGGCAAAATGGGGGAGGAACTCCATAACGGCCAGGACTGCTCTAATTAAAAATGAGGTTACACATTTAGCTGAAAGAAAGTAAGAGATGAAGAAAGTTTACCACCATATTGGGGTCAGACGCATGAGAAGTGACGTCAAACCCTTGTTGCCCACAAGACCCAAGCATTACAGATTATGCTGATATTAATGACATTTTGGATTTATTCATGGCATGGCTTACAAAAAAATTGTACTAAAATATGTTCTGTCAAAGGAAGCAGTTGCCAAATGAGGAATTTACAGAGTACAGACTTGAACTGAAGACACTCTTATCATTGGTGGGTATGACACAAACTTAGAAATCAGCTGGAGAGATACATTTGTAGCAAAGTTTTGAGCAAAAACAATGAGCTGATCTGGAGAAATGCCTGTGATAAGACCACAGACATGGACATGGCATCAAGAGAGAGTCCTAAATTCGGTCAAATTTGTGTGCCTATGGGAAGGTTAATCAGATCCAGATAACATGCAGGAGTAGAGGAAATAGTAGCACTCTATTTTGTAGAAAGGTTCCTGGCCACAGCTGCTCTCTATATGGATGTGAAAGGGTTAATACTCATTGACTTCCATGAGCATTGTCTACAGTGGCTCTACCATGAAGGGATGGGGTGGGAACAACCAAGAAATTAGGTAGGTGTCAGATATAAGTCCCCCTAACAGTCTCTGTAATAATGTCTACCTTATATTTGTAACATGTAAATCATTTCATAGATGCAATAAACTAAATCTTGTTTATTTAGCAGAAAGTCCTCCAATTAGACCCAAAAGGTGGCTACCTTCACCCGCACTAGACCATGCAGACCCTGGAGAAACATGTACCTCTAAAGTATCGATGGTAGCACATACTAGAACATGATTAGATGAAAGTGAGAACTGTGGATGCTGGAGACTTGAGTTGAGAGTGTCCTGCTGGAAAAGCACAGCAGGTCAGGCAGCATCTGAGGAGCAGGAGAGTCGATGTTTCGGGTAAAAGCCCTTCATCAGGAAACTTCTTTCCACAAAATAGAGCGCTACTATTTCCTCTACTCCTGCATGTCATCTGGATTTGATCAACCTTGCCAAAGGCACACTAATTTGACTGAATGCCATGGATATGGAAACATCAAACTTCCTGACTCTTTGAACCTGTGAGTGTGGCTGCAGTGGCCTGGATCTTGGTGAGATCTGGTGGACCTACTCTGCTAGCTCAGGAAAATAACTTGTTTGCAATTTCGAACTCCCTCTCGATGCTATGTCCATGTCTGTGATCTTATTACAGGCGTTTCTCCAGATGAGTTTACTGCTATTGCTCAAAGCTTTGCTACAAATGTATCTCTCCAGCTGATTTCTAAGTTTGTGTCATACCCACCAATGATAAGAGTGTCTTCAGTTCAAGATCGTGATTAGCCTTACCATACAGCAAATGTTGGACCAACTTGTAGTTGTGCTGGATCTAAATCTAGTTCGGGAATTTTGAAACCTTCAAATACCTATGTGAAAGTTGATAGAAATTGATGTTAATGATCAAGAAGGTACTCAGAGAACAGAAATTAACACAGGAAAGATGAAGGTGAAAGTGCATTACCGACAATAAAAATGAAGATTCACAGCCTACCTTCATTATTGTTAAATTTGCAGCAGTATCTGTTACCTCGATGGGAGGGTACAAAAACTCCCTATCTCATATTCTAGTACTTCCAAACAAACCTGTTGGACTATAACCTGGTGATGTGTAAGTTTTAACTTTGTTTAATCCAGTCCAACACCAGAACCTCCACATCACATTTTGTTTTGCAGAACTAGTGTGGAGATGAGTAAGTATTCCCATTAACAGTATTCCACTGCTAGGTCAAGGTCATGTTATGTGCAATATGATTACGTTTCCTATTACTCAAGGTGAGGTGAGAGTGACTGCCCTTGACATCAACACAGCTTTGGGCTGTATTTGACATTAAGGAGACCTAGCAAAATTGGAGTCAATAGAATTTAACAGGATGAGGCAAAGATTGTAAAACTGCCCACAAAGCAAGACTTTAAGAAATAGGAAGGAAAGCTTGAACTAGAGCAGTCAACAGTTTTCATTCCTGGAAAGTTGTGCCACTACAACAAAGTTGTCAAAGTCCTGATTTATTGTTTTTGATGACTGTAGAATTGCACACTAAACTTAATAACTTATCAAGAGGTTAATGTATGATTGTTCTTTGGTATCACAATTTCACATGCATTGCAATAAGATCACGTATGTTTTATTACAAGAGGAAAACTCTCAGCTGGTTGGAGTCATATGTGGAGCACAGAAAGATTGCTACCATTATTGGAGGTCTGTCATCTCAGCTCCAGGACATCTCTGCAGGAGATCCTCAGGGTAGTGTCCCAGGCACAACCACCTTCATCGATTTCAATGTCAATGACTTTCCTTCCGTCATATTAGGTCAGGAGTAGAAATACTTGCTGATGATAGCAAAATGTTCAGCAGCATTTGGAACTCCCCAGGTACTGAAGTAATCTGTATCCATACGCAACAAGACTGGGCAAAATAATGCTTGGGTAACATAAAGTCATAGAGAGATACACCATGGAAACTGACCCTTCGGTCCAACCCGTCCATGCCGACCAGATATCCCAACCCAATCCAGTCCCACCTACCAGCAACCAGCCCATATCCCACCAAACCCTAGTTCTGGGCTCCCCAACCCCAGAGAAAAGGCTTTGTCTATTTATCCTATCCATACCCCTCATAATTTTGGAAACCTCTATAAGGTCACCCCTCAGCCTCCGACGCTTCAGGGAAAACAGCCCCAGCCTGTTCAGCCTCTCCCGTAGCTCAGATCCTCCAACCTTGGCAACATCCTTGTAAATCTTTGTAGCAAGTAATATTGTGCTTGATCTAATTCTAGTTCAGGAGTGTCATACAAGTACCAAGAAATGATCATCTCCAACAAAAGTGAATCTTACAATCACCTGTGACATTAAATAAGGTTACCATTGATGAATTCTTCCTCTATCAACACTCTAGCAGTTATTATTGACCAAGATTGAACTGAACCAACCATAAATTAATTTGCAAATAGGAGCAGGTCAGATGCTTCAAGTTTTGCAACAAGCAACTTACCTAACTCCCAAAGTATATCCACCCTGTTTAAGGGTTAAGTTAGGAATATGATGGAATACTGTTCATTTGTCTGAATAAGTGCAGCTCCAATAACACTCAAGAAGCTTGACACTATCTAGGTCAAAACTTAATTGGCACTCCATACACCATCTTTAATATTTCACTTATTTTCAAATGCATAGTGCGAATCACCTACAAGATGCATTGCAGTTACTCACCGAGGCTCCTTCAACAGTATCTCCAAACCCATAAGTGCTATCACTTAGATGGCAAGTGCATCAGATCAATGGGAACACCACTCTACACCAGCCCCCATCCTGACATGGAACTGTGTCGCTACTTCTTTACTGTCATTGGGTTCAAAATCCTGGACCTCCTTCCCTCACTGGCCTCACAGCCCAAGGATTTCCACAGTTTGTGACCATCTTCTTCAGGGCAGTTTCGGCTGGGAAATAAATACTGACCTAGCCAATGCAGACCATATCCATGCATGAAGAAAAACAATACTTGTCATTGTCAGTTGGAGGCAAGAATGTCTCTCTGACAGGAATAAATTGCCTTCAGAAGATACAGTTAAACTGGGCTGAGTAATTGATAGCAAGAATCAGCAAGAATAAGTCTGATATTGAACAGCTGTGAAGAGGGCATGAAGTGGTCTTTGAGCAAGAAGAACTAAATGATAAACATGGGCATCACAAGGCAGAAGCTGAAAATGTGTTGCTGCAAAAGCGCAGCAGGAGCTCCTGAAGAAGGGCTCATGCCCGAAACGTCAATTCTCCTGGTCCTTGGATGCTGCCTGACCTGCTGTGCTTTTCCAGCAACACATTTTCAGCTCTGATCTCCAGCATCTGCAGTCCTCACTTTCTCCCATCACAAGGCAGAAGTCAGGATAAGTACCAATTGACATCTAATATTTTTGCAAGGCTAAACCAATAAGTTAGATACAATTGGAAGTAATAAGTAAAGATGAGAATAGATTAGAAATACAAAAGGCAATGAGTAGGTTGTGAGTAATGAATGGGTCACACCCATTGTAGTAGTTCAAAAAGCAAACAAGTCTGTTTGAATTTGTGAAGGTTATGAGTAGCTGATAAACAGAGTAATCCTTGTCAATGTGTGCCAGTCAAACTTTGTTTTCAAGTTTAGTAGGATTAGCAAGATGAAAGGTGTGTGTTAGTTCTTTGATGCATTCTGATTAACAATGAGTCAGAGGAAGAAAGCACAGTAAGGTTGGACGAGATCCTAAACTGAAATTAAGAGTGTGGCATCCAAATAAAAGTAAACATGTTGCTTCATAGCTTCGGGTGTAATATACCTGGGCCACCAAATAGATGCTGATGGTCTCCACCCATTAAGGTTGAAGAGATTTTGGAAACAGAGAGAAGAGAACAAAAAAGAACTTGCCCGTAGTGTTAGGTGAAGAGGCAAATGTAAGGGTATGGGTTGGGGTGGGTTGCTCTTCGAAGGGTCGGTGTGGATTTGTCGGGCCGAGGGGCCTCCTTCCACACTGTAAGTAATCTAATCTAATCTAAAATAAAACTTAGATCATTCATAGAGATTCATTCCTCACTTAGTTAATTTATCAGTTAAAATGTTTTCACTTTTCAAAGACAGAACAGAGAGGGAGTGGTCTCTGACTCCATCAGTATCAAGTAGCTCAATTGCTTGAGAAAGGAAATCTAACAACATAAGAGCAGGACAAAGCTCACGCAATCCAAATTCCTTCAACCCAATGCCTGCAACCCAAAGTGAAAGTCACAAAGAAATTTAAATTTTGTTGGTGTTACAGAAATCACTGATAGAGCAAAGTGAGTCACAGTCTTTGATTAAGGCAAGTCAATCAATGTCTCTAGTAGCACCATTAAATGTCCAAGTCCAAGTCAAAGTTCAGATTTGACACAGTCAAGTGTTCAGAGAGTAGAGTCAATTTAATGGAATGAAATAACCAGATAAAAAGTGAAAGAAGCAGAAAGAATTGAAAGTATGAGACAAGGAAGAAAAAAGTTGTTTTTGCATTGTTTCTTGAATATGATGATATTTTTGTCAATCATATATTGCAAAAAAACAGTTTTTAAAAAATTCACACTTCAATTTCTCTGGCAGTATAGATCATACATGATTTGTTTGTGATTACAGTAAAATCTGTTGTGACACCCAACTTGTTACGTTTTCAGGCGTTGCTGATATTATTTTAACCATATGTGCATGTAACATTTGAGATTTTATTGTACAATAAATGATTATGATTTTGAAGGGGAGAGCAAGTGTAGCACATTACAAGATTTGAGCATTTTGTCGCATTGTCTCTCTGCTGGCCTTTCTGTTGGAGATGTATGAATAAAGTTTGTTGGATATGGCTGCTTATAGCTGTGCATATGTCTCTTACACAGTACAGTATATTACAGATACCAGTTTCCTCATTTCCCCTCCCCCTCACCTTACCCAGTTCCAATCTACCAGCTCAGCACCATCCTCATGACCTGTTCCACCTGTCAAGCTTCCTTCCCACCTATCCTCTCCACCATCCTCTCCGACCTATCACCTTTACCCCCACCTCCATCCACCTATTGCACTCTCAGCTACCTTCCCCCCAACCCCACTCCCCCTCCCATTTATCTCTCCACCCCCAAGGGTCCTAGCCTTATTCCTGATGAAGGGCTTTTGCCCAAAACGTGGATTTTCCTGCTCTTCAGATGCTGTGCTTTTCCATCACTACTCTAATCTTGACTCTAATCTCCAGCATCTGCAGTACCCACTTTTGCCTGTATAACAGACTTACCCCTCCTTCGCTCAGGAATTTCCCCAGTTCCCACTGGCTTATGAGACATCTGTTCATTAACTCTAATCTCTTGGCATTTGCCAAGTACAGTTGGGTAAATGTGAGGACTGCAGATGCTGGAAACCAGAGTCTAGATTAGAGTGGTGCTGGAAAAGCACAGTAGGTCAGGCAGCATCTGAGGGGCAGGAGAGACTGAACACCTTCTCGCAGAGCACTTTAGGGAACATCTCCAGGACACCCGCACCAATCAACCCTACCACCCCGTTGCCCAACGTGTCAACTCCCTCTCCCACTCTGCCGAGGACATGGAGCCTCCTCCACTGCCGATCTGCAGACCTCACTTTCTCCAATAGTAGCAAAAACAAAGACCAAGGAACTGTACAATATCATGGCTTCTTCTGCATTCAGTTGTTCAATTTGCCAGACTCCTTTGTTTGGAGATGATTTTTTTGAGGGTGCCTTTAAGTAGGCTCTTGTGGTGCAGTGGGAGTGTCACTAGTCCTGGTCTGCGAGCTCTAGGTTCAAGACCCACCTTCTCCTGTGGTGGGTAATCCTTAAGCAGGTTGATTTAAGATATTTATCCTTATATGGGGCAAAGGCAGGCAGAAGGGATTAGTTTAATTTGGCATCATGTTTGGCAACATCGTGGGATGAAGGGACTGCTCCTGTGTTCTATAACAGGTGATTTTACATTGCAAAATTGCTGATAGTGATAGCAAAGCTGTCACAGTTGGCTAAAATTTACACTTTTTCACCCGAGTGTCAATTTTGTTGAGATTCATGGAGGGTTTTTCTTTGTGAGACCAATCAAGTTTTCTCACATTATTGTCCCAAACTTATTAACCTCATTAACTACCTACTCCACCTTTTGGCGTTCAATGGAAGCCATATTCCATCACTCATTGTAGCTGAGAACCTGCCACTCAGTCGTCCTGGAATAGATTGACAACCGTGGCGCCGCTATGTTGTCAAAGCACAGTTGCATGCTCAGAGAAATGTTGGCCTTCCGAAGCTGCCCTGCATGGTTGTACACACTCCCAGAGGGCGTGCAGATCAGAGCAAATTAATTTATTGTCTGAGGCAGCAATGTCCTGGTGGATGGCGATGGTATAGAGGAAGGCTTTCCTCTTCCTCCAGCATTGCCAGAGGAGACCACAATGCCAGGCTCTGCCAGCTTGGCCTAAGATTAGTACCCACGCCAGTGCAGTCACAATCTGGCCGAATACCCAGCAATGCAGGAAGAATGCAGTCATTAAGTGACACCATCTTCACTTTATCTTTGCTCTGCACCCCCGCATCCAGTAAAACATTTGCTGCAACACCCTCCCCCTTCACTTTTACACCCAACATCTTCCCTTGTTCACTCTCATCCACCCCAAAACCTTCCCACACTATTAATTCTGCTTTCCCTCTACCCTGTCTACTTGGTGCAGCACGATAACAGTTAGCACTATTGCCTCACAGAGCCAGGTTTAATTCCACCCTCAGGCAACTGTCTGTGTGGAATTGGCATGTTCTCCCTGTGTCTACATCGGTTTCCTCCAGGTGCCCTGGTTTCCTCCCACAATCCAAAGATGTACAGGTGAGGTGGATTCTCTGCAGTGTCCAGAGATGTGCAGGCTATGTGGGTTAGCCATGAGAAACGCAGGGTTTCGGGGATAGGGTGGGATGATCTTCGAAGTTTGTTGCAGACCTTATGGGCTGAATGGCATCTTCTGCACTGTTGGGATTCTGTATTCATTCACTCGGGTCACCGAACCATCTCTCTCCCATCTGCACCAGTACTAACAGATGTGGTCAGACACTTTCATGTGACTCATTCCCCACCTCTCTCCCATTCCAGGAAAAAAAACACCAGCTCAAAATAGGGCAAAGAGAGTTAGGACAGGTCATAAGGGTGCTTTAAGAGGAGTGGATGACCTGGGATTATCTCGGTGCCCAACTGTGTTCCCATGACCTCCAGCTGCATTAGACCGACAGGGCTCAGTGTGGCCCACTCTCCAGACTGACGGTGTATGGATCCCCTGGCTATGAGACCCTCAGTCAGACTTGCCCCTGGACTGATATCTGACGCTATCCTTGACTTACTGCACTGGACTCACTGAATGACAGGTGCCTCCCTGAACATCAGTGGGAATTTTGCGATGTGGCTGTTTGCTTGAAGCACGTGCAGCGTGTTTGCTGTATGCATAGCTGGCACATAATGTGAGTGTGTGATTGACATGCCAATGTGCCATTCAACAACAAACCCAGCCCCTTGATAGCTAATTACTAATGACCATGGCAAGCTGCTTGTCTTTGCTTCAGGTCTAAACATCAAAGCAATACAGAAGTACAACTCTTTTAAGCTTTGGTTGAAAGCACAAATAGCGAAAAAAAAACACGACAAGGAAATCTGTGAGCATGCAGGTAGCCTTTTGAGTTGCTAGGCTGCTGGGACTACTGGTTAGCCTGGGCATGTTCATGTCATTTTGTTGCCTTTACGCTTTAACATGTGAAAAATTAGATACAAAAGAAAGAGTGAATTTGTTGTGAAAATACTTCTAGATACAGAATGTTCCTACCCAGAGGACATTGGGAAATCCTTCAGCCATCATGCTAAAGGAATATCCTCATTTATTAACACACCATATCAGTAAAGGAAAACCAACTTTACATTGTAAACAGTAGGAGACATTTTAACAGCTCTCAGGTTTGCTACTATGATAATATTTAACGCAATGAAGATTCAAAAATGACTTCAACTAATGAAGAATATTATAAGACGACAAATGAGTGTTGTACAAAGGGATCAAAATCCGAACAATATTCTTCCATACTTAGAAAATGATGAACAACTTCACATGTCTACCAGTAATCAAAATTCGACTATACCAACCTTCCAATAGGGAAAAACAATCTTGTCACTCCACTTGTAGATCAACAAATTGGCAGATTTTCCAAGGTTTTGAACAGCTTTAGTACTAGGCACCAAACTAAATGAGAAACTAGTTAGAAGTACAATGGAACAAGTGTCTTAATATGGACAAACAATATCACTCTTCTCTCAGTGAGTTAACACCATCATCTCATCCAAATAGCATTAATGGAGAAGAAGAAACAGCCCAACTTTCTCATATATTCCTGCAGTTATATCACTCCAAGTTCCTTCAGCTAGGTTGATCAAGTCTCTTCTTTAATGGAATATTAATCTAATGGAAGCCAGCAGAGAACAAGCAAATCATCAACTTTACCTCACATGTATCTATATCTTGTTATGGACTTTCCTTACCCACCTATCAACTCAGATAAAGGAAGCCAAAGACCTACGGAGGGGGGAAGTAGAAGACAAGATGTCCAATAAACGTTGCAGAAATAAGTTACCTAAGTTACCAATTTTTGAATGCATATAGAACCTGTTCAGTATTTATGATGGAAGAAAAAAACACTTTGAATGGAGATATTTAGAGAGATCAGTATCCTGGAGCATTTCTGCAGTGATGCAAATCTGCACATCACTGTGCATAAATACTACAGTGTGAGCAGAGCTTAACTACTATGGAAGAATATTATACTAGAATACATTAGAACTCTCTAATATCTGTAAGAAGCATAAAGAGTACTTCAAGGTGAACATATAAAGAAGAGAAATTAGTCCTTACCTGATGTAACAATATAGCAGAGCCTGTTATGTCTATGATGAAGACAAGCAGCAGAATTTAGTACTAATGTATAATTCATAGTGTAATTTTGAATTCTAAGTCTGGAGATAGTCTTTGACTTTGTTTTCTCCTTGACCTGTCTGGAAAGAACTCATATTGTGACATCAAACCACATGATAAAATATTTACAACTCCAGTATTGTTTGGATTCCTTCAGCAACCAAAAAAACTGCCTAATAATAATGGGGGAGATTTTGAGTTGAATCATTGTATTGAATTGGGTGGATAAAATTGTGATTTATCTTTGTTGATAAAGTGGCCAATTGTGATAAAATGTAGGGGAAAGACTTTTTTGTAACATTTCATTGGGCTGAAATTCTGAGATGATGGTGTGATTAAGGATATATGTGAGGAATACACTGTAAGCTGATAGAGTATCAAGATGGGTAGCTATCTTACTGCAGTTGCGATACTGGATTAAACCTCCTAATAGGATCTATTTAGAGATTAATATTCCTTAATAGGAATCATTCGTTCCATTTACATGTGGTCGATGGATTTATGTGCTTATTAGTGATGATCATGGATTAATCTGGTTCCCTTGGGAATCTAAATAATTTGTAACATTCTTGAATTGATAACAGCGTAAACATAGAGCACAATGAGTGTGTTGGAATCTTATGGTGTCTTTACCTCTAGTGCAGATAGCTTAAATTCAAATCCTACCTGCCACAGGGATGTGGCATCACTAAAGTTTATATATATTGATGGAAGTGTCTGAAGATTATGTTAACACCGGCCCTGAAGATGACAAGGTTTTCTGTGTGAATTTTGGGACATGCTCTCTTTAAAAAAATTGGCAACTGTTACTGAGTGGGTGAAGGATAAATCTAAAATTTCAGCTGGTGCTTCGAATTTTGGAGTGAAAAGATCTCAAATTGATTATTTTCTCATCTTCTGACCTTTTTTCACCAATGAAATGTTAGGACTTCCATAACTTCCCTAATACAGGAGGATGTTCAATAAAAGTGAACAATAAAATTTTTCATCAATTAGGATCTGCTTTGATATAGTGAATGCTTACAGTGTGAGTTTGCTTTACTCTGCGCTAATATTGAACTAGCCAGGGCTAGATCCTTTTAATCAATCTGGGCAGACATCTTTTGACACTCCTCTGAAACAGGTGAGACAAACTTCTTGTCCCCGTCCCCCGCGGGTTCAGATTTATATTTTCATGTTAACCATTTCAGCATTCTTGTTGATTAACTTTTATTATACAATAAATTATTAATTTGTATTTATTACAGAAACCCAGTAGCTGGAATCTTTTTAGTTTACATTTAATATCACGAAGGCATGTGATTAACCATGTCAAAACTGGGTAAAACAATTCGACTTATGCTGTAAACCATGGAACTACAAATAAGTAGTGCACTCCTCTGTGTTCAATTGTAGTTTAAAACTTAGGACTTGCAGTGGAATACCCAATATGGACAATATTTCTTTGGAAGTGGGGCAACAATAATTTGAAAAGGAAAGACACTAGGTGTGTGGTGCATTATTAAGCCAAAATGTCATGCCAGTTATTATGATTATTTTGGAGATGGAAGAATTCTCCCTGAGTGATTTATAAAACATAACTGAAGCTAGGCTATGAGAATTGATGGGCATGTTATAAAGTCAGAAGCAGGGGTTAATAATACAGAAAAAACCGAGGTAACAGCATTGAAATTGGAAGAGAGAAAAGGCATCACTTTTGGTGATTTAGATGAGTTAGTTAGAAATCAGTTGTGGCAAAGCAGCTTGAATGAGACAAGGAAAAATAAATTTATAAAAATCTGAATTTGAAAGAGAATAGAGGAAAGGAGGAATGAGAGTTTTAAGGGCTGGAACTCGAATTGCAAATGGAAGGATAAAATTAAGGCAAGAGAAATAAAGGGGATACCAGCTTAACATTCAAGAACGGAATAAGAAGTCTGCCTCAAATATCAAAGGAACATTCAGTTCAACCCAAGGCTCAGTGAGGAGGTATTTCCCATTTTTGATTAGGCGAAATCCCATATAATCCACCAAAATCAGAATAAACAGTTCCTTAAGTACTCCTGTATGTATTAAATGTGCTAGTTTAATTACACATTGTGGTTTTCCCACATCCATGGTACATTTTACAAACTGCACCACTCCCTGTGAAGATTTGGCTAGTGACAATGTTGACTTCTATGTGTTAGAGTCTTCAGGATTCCTACATTTCTTGCGATGGGAAGTCAACTGGTCAACTCAATTTACAAGCAAACTATGAACAATCCTTGTACATAAACTCTCAGACACAGTTTAGGTGCACACAATGTATACTTCCCAACAAATTTACTGAAATGCTGGATTCACTGCAATCTCTGGTGGAAAGTTATGCCTTTTTCCAGCAAAAGAGTTTGAATGTCTTCTGTTGTTTAGTACAACGACAGGTGTACCTACATTATTTGAGGAACAAGAAGCCAATTACTTATTGACAAGAATATCCAGTAACTCTCATGTAACTTATTCATCTTTCCCATGCCCACTGTTTGTACATGCCTCACAGGTGCAGTTAGAGTTATAAATGGTTGTTGTACACTTCAATCTTTTGTAGCAACTAAGTCCCATGGATTTATCCCATAATTTGCAGCACGTTGTATGAAGGTGTCCCACTTTGGAAACACATAGCCTTCAGGCACCATTATGACCCTGTATCAGTTTTTCCTAATGGAGGGAGTAATTTTTAAAATTCCTCTAAGAGAAATATTTCTTTAAGGAAATTAAATGTCATCGCTGCCTTTAATTTCAGTATTGGAGTATTTGATTAACATCGAAACCACTCGAAAAAAAATCAGCTAAATGATATCAATTTATTGAAGCAATACCGCTACTGGGTGATGGACAGGTTTGTTCAGTAGCAATGACAGTGGAATATAAAAAAGCTAGATAATGAGGAAGATTAAAACCTAAACAATTCCAAATGGAACAACATACTGTAGAGTTAGCTAATACTGACCTGTTAGGGAAGACACTGTGCTTTCATGTTTAGATGCAAAATAAAGAAGGGGCTTATCAAGACCTACTCACAAAATTTCAAGAAGACTTCAGGGACAAACTATGTCATATAACCGTAGCGAGATACGATGTGGATGCAAGTGAATCCTCTCCCCTAAGATAACATCCTTATCCCTAAGGTCCACAGAAACAATAGGAAGCAGAACTGTAATACAGCTATAGAAAACAATCGAATCAAAATAACTGAAATCTCTAAATCATGTTCATACCTAAGTGGGCAGACCAACCAGATTCTGCAGATCAATGCAGTAACACAAGCAGACTCCTACCTAAGGTCTCATTTGGAAGACTGCACTGATAGAATTGTCAGTGCTGTATTTCCTGTTAAAGTAGATTTATTATTGAGATACAGACAGGTTCCTTTAACATTTTGAGCTAAGAAGGTACCAGTCTTCAACACCACTACATGATCTTTTGTAATAACAAGTGATGTCATTCAGGCTAATTATGCCCTAGCCCTTTCCAGATACAAATGAATTAAGCAGTAACTCATGTTCCTAACTGTGTGGTTTGCCTTGATGATACTTGATTTACCTTCATGATGTGTACAACCATGGTCTCCAATATGTAGATCACAGTTGACTGTTTGAATGCAAAGTCTCTAACAATCAATCTCGCTGCTTCCCCCACCGTTAATCACCATGCTGCTGGATGGCTTCCACTTCTGGCCACAAATAAGCACATGCTCTGAACAGTCTTTGCCAGCTTTTTACATCATGATTCCATTTGGTCCAGATGGACTACCATTCTGGAGTAAAGTAAGTTTTGAAATGGTAATAGAAATGAATGAGTGCGAACTATGAGTGGAGCCAGTACATTGCACCACCAGAAACATATAAACTGTTCAGCCCATCATGTCCATGAGCACTCTCTGCAAGAGCGTAGGCCCCATGAACCAAAGCACAACCACTGAAGTGAGCACCTGTGCTGCCATGATTGAAGTAACAAAGAAGACAATAGGAATGGCAATCCAGAACTTGTCACTTGGTGCTTCCACAGTAACAAGACACATGGAACCTTTAACTGAAGATGGCTTTCAGCAACTACAGCAAGATCTGAAGGACTGTGAATGGTTCTTACTGCAGTTCAGCGAGAACATCACCAACATAACCCAGTTGATTGTTTTTATACTCGTGCTTTTTAAAGAGCAAAGCAACCAAAAAGGATCTTCAGACCTCTTTCCCTCATAGAGAATAGAATAGAATGGAAATTTATTGACATGTATACTTTTACGTGAAAAATACAGTGAAACATTTTATAAGTTGCACCATCAACATCAATGACAGAAGTCATACATAAGAAGAAAAATGTAAAATTAAGACAAAGTTCATCACAGTTCCGATAACAGCTCAGGGAAAGCTGAGAAAGGACTGATTGAAAACCTTAAAGATGCCAATCTGGGATGAGACAGTCATTCCGGGACAAGACAGTCACTCCAGGATGAGACAACCATTCTGGGATGGGATAGCCATTCTGGGACAAGACACCCATTCAGGGACAGGACAACCATTCCGGGATGGGACAACTATTCCGGGACAAGGCAGCCATTCCAGGATGAGACAACCATTCCAGAACGGGGCAGTCTTTCTGGGATGAGACAGCCATTCCAGGACAAGATAACTATTCTGGGACAAGACAACCACTCAAGAATGGGACAGCCATTCCGGAACGAGGCAGTCATTCCGGGATGGGACAGTCATTCCCAGATGAGACAGCCTTTCTGGGACAAGACAGTCACTCTGGGATAAGACAGTCACTCCAGGTTGAGATAACCATCTCGAGATGAGGCAATCATTCCGGGATGAGACAATCCTTCCGGGATGGGACAGCCATTCCAGAACAAGACAGTCATTCTGGGATGGGACAGTCATTCTGGTACAAGACAACCATTCCAGAATGGGACAGCCATTCTGGAACGAGACAGTCATTCCGGGATGAGACCAACATTCCGGATGAGACAGCCATTCTGGGATGAGACAGTCATTCTGGGATGGAACAACCATTCCGGGATGTGACAACCATTCTGGGAGCAGACCACAATGCTGGACCGCTAGAATAGTGGGCTGGAACTCCGATGATGTAGAAGCCCACCTTGCTGGGCTGAGACCATCACTCCTGGATGAGACCACTTGGCCAGGCAACGACAAAGAAGAACTCCACACAGGAACGAGACATTCATGCTGAGAGAAGACTGTCACACTGTGAGACTGTCATGATGTGCCAAGGCTGCCACATCTCTTCTTTCAGGTGCCTGGGCCTATCTGCACACCTGGAGCCTAGGCCTAGTCTGTGTGTATCGGCTGGGGGATATCAGCTCAGGACATGCTCCTCGTTTGCCGGGATATCCCGGGCTGGGGTGGAGCCATGTCCATCTTGTCCTGGTGTTGCTGCTGCTGGAGTCATTCGCTTTTGCCCGCCATTCTCTAGACTTTAAAGAAAAGAAAACAGAAAAAAAGAAAGAGATAAAGAAAAAATAATCGAAGAACATCAAATAAAAAATGGGAAAGAGAAAGAAAGACAATGAGAGTGAAATAACTGCACAGAAGCCAGTATCTCATCCCAAAGTCACCGTCTATGGAGAGTCCTTGACACTGATCCAGGTCCCTCAGAGCTAGCTCCCACAGTGAATAGAACCTCTGACACTCCTGTTTATATCTGGTCAGGCAGCATCTGTGGAGCAGAAGCGTCAAAGTTTCAAGCATAAGCTCTTCATCAGGAATGTGGGGAGAAGCCCATGGGTGCTGAGAGATAAATGGAAGGGGTGTGGGGCTGGGGGGAAGGTACCTGAGAATGCAAAAAGGTAGATGAAAGTGGGGGGAGAGGGGGAGGGGGAGCGATAGTGATAGTTCGGAGAGGAGGGTGGAGTGGATAGGTGGGAAGGAGACTGGACAGGTAGGATAGTGCCGAGTTGGAGGGTTTGATCTGGGATAAGGTGGGGGGAGGGGAGATCTGGAAACTGTTGACACAGCTCATTGATCCCATGTGATTGGAGCATTCTTCCTCCAGGTGTAGGGTGGCTAGACATTGGTGGTGGAGGAGGGCCAGGACTTGCATGTCTTTGCTGGACTGAGAGGGAAAGTTGAAGTGTTCGGCCACAGAATGGTGGGGTTGGTTAGTGCATGCTTCCTTCCTACCTATCTGCTCTACCCTCCTCTCCAACCTATCACCATCACCTCTCACCTTCATCTACCTATTGCCTTCTCAACTACCTTCTCCCAGCCCCAACTCCCCTCCCATTTATTTCCCACCCCCTTTGGGCCCTCCCATCACATTCCTGATGAAGAGCTAATGCTCGAAATGTCAACTGTCCTGCTCCTCAGATGCTTTTCCAGCACCACACATTTTGACTCTGACCTCCAGCATCTGCAGTCCTCACCTACTCCTGTCAGCCAGAACTCCCTGATTGGACCAGATTAACAGCCCCAAACAGGGAACTCATATTTTATGAGGTTCACTTGGCTGACCTCATTACAGTCACTGCAGAGAGTACATTGAGTGAGGGTAATGAAAGTTAAGAAGATAAACTCAAATTGAGCAAGAACACTTTAATGCTGCTTGTTTAAATGACACAATGACACAGATGCTGCCTGTGATGAACTAATCCTACATGCAGGTATGAGGTAGTTAAGATTTGATATATTTGACACCTGAAATCATGATATTTCTTAAATCAATGAACAAAGTGTGCAGTGAGCTGTCAGACAATGTGTAGTTTCTTGATTTGTGGCTCCTTACAGACATAACATCAAAACTGAATGAGTTGAACTTTGAACTGCAGTGAAAGAACAGAGAATTCATATTGCAATACAGTGTCAATGAAGGTTATGCCCTCAACTCCCTATAGTGAGACTTGAATCTTAGATTCAGAAACCATAGTACCAGTATTGAGCCAAGCTGATAGACAAGCAGGTTAATTCCTTGACAGCTGGCCCACAAAAAAAGGTTCTTGCCGGAGGGACTGGGTCAGAAAATCATGTTTGCAATATTGTAGACCCATCCATAAACTACTCTCTTGCTTGAGCCAGCATTCCCACTGGCATTACAGAATCACAAAATTAGAACTCTACTGTGCAGTGCTGCCCTACTTCAGCTTGTCCTTTCTATTTTCAGATGCTGACAGGGCTACTATGTTCTGCCAACATTTTATCATTTCGTAAGACACAAACATGTACGATGGGGCAAGTGATTGGTGCACTCTGCTAACCATGCCAATTGTGCTGTATGCAAAGTCATCAGTGGCTTATTTAGATATTGTTCACTATATTTCAGCAGCAAGTATGTGAAGCTTGAAGTATTTAACACATATTTGTAACATGATTCGATGATTTATCAAATGTGTACCAATTCTCATGAGGTAATTGCTATGCACCTGAAACCCGTTCTGCAATGTGACAGTACAGTTATGAAAATTTACTTTCACTTGTGTATTGGTTTGAATCAATTCAAACACTGAATTCCAAAGCAACTGATCTAAGTGATTGCTGTGTGCTGGTAAAAATCAATGGCCAGCAAATGAATTTGACAGAACTTGATATTTTCAGTTGGATGTATATAACTTCTGTTATTTGAAAATGCATTGTGCATATCTGCTCCTCGACCAAGTAACGTTCACATGATGCGGACCCAGTGCTACTTTTGTCACAACTATTTTTTTCATCAAAATAAAACACGTGAGAGCAGGTTCAATCAAAGGTTTAATATAATTTAATGTAATTCACATTTTTAAAAGGTGTCTCACAGTACAGAATAGACAGCGATTTCTTCTTCTCCATGAATTACTTAATTTCACATTAGTTCTTGCCTGTTCAGTGAATTTGATCTCAGAGTGGTGATAACCAACAATCTCTCCTGGACTTCCCACGTAGCTGCGACGGTCAAGAGGCACGACAACACCTCCCCTTCCTCAGGTGGCTCAGGAAATTTGACATGTCCATAAGAACCCTCACCACCTTTTACAGTTACACCACTGAAATCATTCTGGCTGGGTGCAGCACAGCCTGGTAGGGCAACTGCTCTGTCCAAGACTGTAAGAAACTACAGAAGGTGGCGTGCAAAGCCCAGGCCTTCTGGAAGCCAACCATAGACTCCATTTAAATGTCTCGCTGCTGCAGAAAGGCTGCCCACATCATCAAAGATCCATCAGACCCTGGTAATGATCTCCTACAACCTCATCCGTCAGGCAGAAGATACAGAAACCTGAACGCACACACCAGCAGCTTCAAGTATAGCTTCTTCCTGGCTGTTATTAGACTGATGAATGGATCTCTCTAACTTCAAATAATGCTGATCTTGTTAATGTTGCCTCACATAAGTCCTATGTGGGTAACCTGTATGCCTTATTCTGTGCTTTTTTTTCACCTCATGATCTTTATATTCTCGATTGCAATGATCTGCCTGTACTGCTTAGAAACGAACTTCTCACTGTACTTAGGTACACATGACAATAAATCAAATCGATCAATTAATGCATTCAAATAAAATCCTTTCGATCACCTTTAGCACTCTTCATGTGTAGAGACTGGCACAAGGTTCACCAGCTGGATCTCACTGAGTATGACTTCCCTGACCATTAAACAGGCCGTTAAACAGGACCAATCAGGGAGTCCTGGCTGACAGATAAGAACAGGAGACTCTGACATTCTCCGCACTCTGGGAACAGACACTGAGCTGGTCAGAATCCACGCACTGTGCACACGTAAATGAAGGATGAGTTGGTGACAGAGTACCGGAGTAATTTCAACAAAGGTTCACCTCAGTCTATACCAGAGACATAAACTCACTATCTAAGCTTCCAGGCTCTTCCCTGCACCTTTAAAATCAGCCCAAAATATATTTCTTCAACCAAAGTTTTGGACACTTTTTCTGATTCTTCCTTTCCTTGCTCCATGCTGAAAAGATGTAACGACAGTTACTGAGGCTTTTTTGGAATATCTTTTCATAATATTGCTACAAGTGGTGTCAAATTAACAGCAGTCCTAGAGATGGTGAGATGTTAATGAGGTTAAAATGCTTTATTTTTGAGACCACTTCTTGAGGTTATCTTGTGGTCTACATTTTGATGTTTTGGAACTGTGTCTTGTTTTACAAGGACTCTTTTTCATTCTGACTGGTTCATCAGTGCTCAGTTGACAATGCTATCCAAACCCGGGACCTCTATAACCAAGAAGGAAGCAGTTGCATGGGAACACCACGACCTGCGATGGTCCCTTCTAAGTCATCCCCCATCCAGACTGGAGCTGTATCACTGTGGCTGCATTGTTACTGGGTCAAAACCTTGGCAACCCCTTCCTATCTATACTATGGCTATCCCTATATATCAAAAGCTACAACAGTTCAATAAGTAGCTTATCACGACTTCTTAAGGCCAATTAAAGTTTGACAATAAATGCCAGTTTATTCAGCAACACCCACATTTCGACAATTTACCCAATAGTTCACTCTTCCTTTTATTCACAGGCTGTTTATGTCTCACATATGAGAATGACCCAGCGAATGATTGGATAATCAGCTCTTCATTAATTCTGTCAATTCTATTTGTGGGGATGGAACTTTTGTCGGAATGATTGCTTCCCAGGAACTTTGAAAATGGATGTATTCACTTTTCCATGCATTTTGAGTCCGGTTATGCGTATATATTTGATTCCTTTAACTGCTAAATTATTATTTGTTAACAAATGACAAATTACACCAGATAGAAAATCAAGAATTTAGAACCGAGCATAAGAGCGATAGTTATAACAATGCTCCTTACAGCAGCAGTGACACATTGAAATATCCCAAACACTTCATAAGAACATGATCAAATACAATTTGACACTGAGCCAGATAAGAAGACATTAGAAACAACAACAGAAATTGCTGGAAAAGGTCAGCAGCATCTGTAGAGAGAAATCAGAGTTAATGTTTCAGGCCGAGTGCCCCTTCGTATCTCCCCCTGGATCATGACCCATGATGAAACATCAGGCCATTGTGCCAACTATAATGCCAACCTCATTTCATTAGGTGATCTCCTCCGCACTGCCTCTAAGCTGATGGTCCCCGAGCCCTATATAGTTTAGTTCCTCCTTTGTCTCAAAGGCCTGGTCAGATCCATTGTTTCTGCCTGCTCACAGAACTCAACTTTACTATCTTGACTCGGTCTTTTCTCCCATGGTGCAATTCCTGCACACTTACACCCATGATTCCTCTGAAAGACTTCTGAGGAGCAGTCAATCAAGCTGAAATTTTAAGCTTGATTTCCCTCCATAGATGCTGCCAGACTTGCTTGGCTTTTCCGCCACCATCTGTTTATATTTCTGATTTTTACGGCAGCCACAGTTCTTTCACATTTTTAAAAAAAAAAGACATTAGGTGAAAAGATTTCCCCAAATGAGGGGTCTTAATGAACTCCTTACAGGGGGAAGCAAAGACAGTGAGGTAGAGAGTTTCACAGAGTGAGTTCTAGACTTTCTAGTTTGAAAACTTTAAACATGGCGAGAAATGGTGGAGCCATTAAAGTTGGACATGCGAATGAGGAGAGATTTGATAAAGTCTGGGTATCCCAAAGGGTTGAAAAATGGGGTGTTGGAAAAACGCAGCAGGCCAGGCAGCATCTGAGGAGCAGGAGAATCGACGTTTCAGGCATAAGCTCTTCTTTAGGAATGAGGCTGGTGTGCCAAGCAGGCTGAGATAAAAGGTAGGGAATTTGGGGGAGGGGCGCTGGGAATATGATAGGTGGAAGGAGGTGGGGGTGAGGGTGACAGGCCGGTGACGGGGTGGGGCAGAGAGGTCGGGAAGAAGATTGCAGGTCAAGAGGGCGGTGCTGAATCCGTGGATTGGGACTGAGATAAGGTGGGGGCAGGGGAAACGAGGAAGCTGGATAAATCTACATTCATCCTGTGTGGTTGGAGGGTACCTAGGTGGAAGATGAGGCGCTCTTCCTCCAGGTGTCACGTGGCCAGGGTCTGGCGATGGAGGAGGCCAAGGACCTGCATGTCATTGGCAGAGTGGGAGGGGGAGCTAAAGTGTTCAGCCACGGGGCGTTTGGGTCGGTTGATGTGGGTGTCCCAAAGAATTGCAATGCAAACACAGTTTATAAAGATGGAGGTAGGTAAGTGAAGGGTGAGGTCATAGAAAGATCTAGAAATAGTGATGGAAATGTTAAAATTGAGGTGCTCAGTAATTGTGAGCCAATAAAGATCAATGGCAACATGACAGGGTCAGTGTTAAAACAAAAGAGGTGACATCATGTTTTAAATTATCTCTTGTACTGAAGATGGGAAGATGGTTAGCTGACTAGGTCTGTGTCTAAGATGTCATTAAAGCATTGATGTGTGTTTCAACAGCAGAAGCGCTGAGACGGGATGGACTCTGGTGGTACTAAGGTAGTGAAAATAAATAGCAACACACTCTCAACTCTGATCTCCTGCATCTGCAGACCTCACTGTCTCCTAGTGAAAATAAATAGTCTATACAATGGCCTTCGACAATAAGGTCATCTCAGAGAATGTTCGATACCAGTTTTACAAATAGTTTGGTTCTATTTCAGATACTTCCCAGATGACAGTGGAATCCAAATTCTGAAAATTTACAGAGATGTTTTATACTGAACTCAGAGAAGCAGTCAGATTGTTGCTCAGATAGTTGCTGCATCGTCATATTGTACTTCAGTTGCATGTTTTGGGAAATGACTCACTTAGTGCCTTTACAATGCTGCCTGAAAAGTTAGGGCTTTCATTTTGGGTGGAGGTATCAGTGGAGCAGCTACAAAATGGAATGGGGGAGGGGGGTCCTTTGCCACCAGAAATGAGCTGCAAGCAGTCCCAGGGACTTCCAAGCCCAAAGACAAGCTTCTTTCCTTAGTTTTCTGGGACTCTTCCTGGTATTTTGTTCAATGTTAGACCTATAGCCCTCATCCATCATGTTCCCTCAATCCTCTCCCCACACCCATCCCCGCTAACTCATAACAGCTTATGCCTCCCACCCATCCCAGTGCCAGCTCGTATACTCTGGGCTAAATTACATTGGTCTCGCATACATTCACAGCACTTCAATACCCATTCACCCTGTCCACACTCTGCACTGAGTATAGCAATGACATGTGTGGAAATGTTTAAAAAGCAGACAATTATACATTTCTGAAAAAAACTACAATCGACTAGACCTTTAGAGTACCAGTAGCAGAAACCACAAGCACTTTACAGCTCTTTCACTTGTGTAAATGAACATTAAGCAATGATGAAAATGCTAAGAAATAGTTGTTAATTCACCAACATCTTTCCTGATAGATGTTACAGGTTCTGCAAATTAATAGAAGACTATCACTCAGCCTACACTTATGTATACTTCGTTGACAAAGGTACACACAAGGCAAAACATTGTTTTATTGACATCTTTATCTTAAATTTGTGTGTTTGAACACTTTTGGATTGGAGAAAGGGCAGGTTTTTATACAGAAGGTTATGAATGGTTATCGGTTTATGCTCATTCCCTTATTACTATAGGTCCATTGGCCCCTCATAGAATGTGTGCGAGGTGAATGGACAATAACATATTCTGACTTTGTATAGATAGGACAAGGAATGTTGGTGTGGGCATAGATTGGCATGGATGCTATGAGGCACCATTTTTAGTGGGTGGAGTCATGAGACATGATGACATGAACAAGACATTTTGAGTAATCTTTCAAAACAATTCCTCATCCTGATCATGGTTCCTGATACCTCTAACAGATCGAGAACCTTGGGCCCTTGAGAAGCTAATCACAGGCAAGGTGGAGGAGTTAGGAGATCCAAGCCGATAGGCTGGGATTGCAACTTCTCCCTTGTTAGTGATATTGATGGCCCCAGGAACAGGGATGAATCTCAGAATTGGATTGAGTCCTTCATCTTTACAGGTCCATGAAATCACGGAGACTCTACCATTCCTGATGAAGGGCTTATGCACGAAACGTCAATTGTCCTGATCCTCGGATGTTGCCATTTCCAGCACTACACTCTCGACTCTGATCTCAGCATCTGCGGTCCTCACTTTCTCCTAGACTCTACGAAAGTTCAGCTCAATAAATGTATTGAGGGAGATGATAGTGAGGAAGAATCCAGTGCCCTCAACGTACGTATGGAAAATGCCAGCAAGGTTTTCTTATTTTGATCATCCAACATCTGCAGTTTCCATCCAGTATGTAACAAAGTAAGATGTGACTGAGATTTCATTCAGTTATTTTATTGCTTTATTATGACATGTAAATACATTTGTTGTTAGTTTCCTTCTTATTTGCTAGATTTACTGATGTTTTCCTGATCATTTTGAGCACTGCGAGAAGAGCTTTTTTTTTGGTTTGTTTCTGTAACCATCTTTTGCCCTTTCCCATAACTCATTTACATTGGATTAGTTCCAAAAGCGCTGATACTATTTAAAAACAAATCAATATTTTGATATGAATGAGTTGGCAATGCTCTCCCATCTTTGTTTGTCGCGCCTTGTAACCCTGCTCCTTAAAGCTTTAATTTATGTTTTGGTTGATTCATTAAGAACATCCTATGTAAAGAGATGGTTGGAGAGTGAGGAAGCATATAATCAGCTTTTGGCTGCTACAACAGTGTTGCGATTGTGAGATAATTTTAGGCTTTTAAGGTATATTTTTCTTTTTCCCTTTTAAACAGGCAAAGATAAAAAAAAACTGTGAAAATTGGGTCATTGTGCTCACAAGGAAACAGGTGTGATCTGTCCTTCAAGAGCTCACACTAGAATTGGCTGCAAAAATGTATGATCTGTGTGCTAAATTTTCACTTTCTCTGCATCTAAAAAATAGATTGACCAATCCACGGTATTATGTAGGCTTGAGACTCGCACAGAATTTGGGGTTTTGCGTGACTTACTAAAAGTCATATTTGACAGTCTGTTAATTATGTTCTGCTTGCACTTTTAATTAAATTTCAGCAACTTCAATGTGCAAGTTATGAGAGTGCTGGGAAAATGGATCTCCTTTGCCCTGCAGTGCACAGTCAAGTTAACTGCAAATCAAGTAGGAACAAATTACTGCAGATGCTGGAATCTGTATTGAAAGCAACAAATGCTGGATATCACAGCAGGTCAGGCAACATCCATGGAGAGAGAGCAGGCTAGCATTTAAAGTTTAAATGACTCTTCATCAGAGCTCTGGTGAATAGTCACCTAGACTTGAAACATTAATTTGCTTTAATGGATGCTGCCTGACCTGCTGTGATCACAGCATTTTTTATTTTCAATAATTGCATAGCAAAGTTTCCTCTGCTTTACTTCAACAATCTGCCACCTTTAAAGCCTCAGAACCTACCTTTCCTCTGTCAATATCTAATAGCTCATGCTGCAGATAGGGGACAGAGAGTACAATGGTTCCTCTTTTATTTTACACTCTTAAATAACTCTAACAAGATGTGTTTTAAATAAAGAAGGGGTTCACCCCATCAGTGCTATGAGTCTTAAGAACTGACGCAAGACTGACACAAGTTCTGTAAGTTTATACAAAGGAAGAATAGATGTTAATTTTCCAAAACTCACAAGTGTTGAGAAAATATGGACACAAGAAAAGATGAGTACAAAATAGATAGCATGAACTTAAGGTTTTTAAAGAGTCTGAAAACATTATTCTTGCTTTTGACTTTTGAGATGAAATCTGGAAAATTTACAGGCCTGATGACTTCCTTTTGGTTTACTGAAGAAAGTGGATGTTGGAAGGTTCTGGTGATGTATTCACAGCGGCTTGCTCTTTGCAACAGGAGGGTTTTTGGCTTTGCTCCAGTCATAATTAGATTTGGCTTGGCTCTGCTCATCTGTCGGTCCAAGACTATTCCACCTTTTCTGCCTGTCAGTTTACTTCAGGCAGAGTTCTTCCTTTGCTGGGTGGGATTTCTTCTCTTCGTAGTCTCCCAGACTTCCTAATGTATGGCTGCTTTTGAGATGTTTGTTATGAAATGTTTCTTCTCTCAATCTGGTTTCTGACAGGCACCCAGACTGTTGGAGCTTCTATAGTCCGCACAAGTCGCCCCTACTGACTTTAACATTTCTTAGACCATAGGGTTTGAATCTGAGCCATTTGTATCCACTTGCGTTATAAATGTTTGATTCTTCATATTCATTCTGTGGAATTCTATTCAGCCACCACTACGTCTGTGTGGTCCTGTGCATAATTCGTTGTAGGCATTTGGCCAATAGTAACTGTTAAATCCACAGGAGAGATCTGTTACATCCTTAATGTCTTGTCAAAGCAATGTTCCAAAAGATCACTTGCACTTTAACATACTGGCTAGACAAACTGGGCAATTTAATGTATATTGTAGACAAGGAAGAAATTTACCCAGCCAACTCAGAATTCTGACTGAACTGATTGTCCATTCTTAACCTTTCTTAAAAAAAACCTAGTGTTCATTTCTCATACATTCAGAGCTACCATTGTGTGGTTGTGTCACTCTCCATGCAGAAGCATTGAATTTCTAGATGGCATTATTGCAATTCATACAGTAATGACTCATTTTAAACGGGCTAAGTCTAGGCAGGCAACTCAATCTTGCAAACCCTTAATCTTGCATATTCACACACCTATAGGTTATATAGATTGAACTTGTAATGTTTAGCCCAGTTTTTATTCTGGTGAATCTGCGTCTTCAGGAATAGGAACCTGTTGCCCATGGCGGGACTGCCTAACATGTATTGATGAAAATTGGCCAAGTGTTAGTTTCAGAGAGTTTTATGGAGTGTTTCTATCCATGAACTCCAGGGAAATGTCTCACATAATTCTCTGCTCCTCAACTCAATATATATGCACCATGCCCCTGCAGTGCTGTTGCATGGTTAGCAGGGTTGGTAGTACCACTTTCTCCTGCTGAGAACCTCTGGGAATTTGTAGCACTGGCAACATACCTAAAGCACAGTTGTGAAAGCTGCTACCCAGCAGTTATCATTTACAGTGTGTTGCTGCTCACCTTTAAAGGAAGTGGCTGAGGAAGGGAAGTTGGCACCACTCTTCACTGACAGGGACCTTAAGGTCCTGTTGGATGGGCTACTGGAGAGGAGAACTATCCTTTTTCCCTCAGGTTCACCAGACGATGTCTTGGCACTAGATTTTGCCAGCCTGGTCCAAATCTGCCACCCGAGTCAATGCAGTGGCCATGGTTTCCAGTGTGGGCAGGAAGAAGATGATCTTCTGGGCTGTACAAGGGTAAGTGGCACTATCTTCTCTCTCCTACCTCACCCTCACTGTGCCACTGCTGACACATCTCAACAAAGTTCAGGGTTTAACACATCTGCATAGCAGGCAGGTGGGCTCTTAGTTTCACATCCCAATCAAAGATAACATGTCTAACAGTGCAGTTCTCCTTCGAAACTTTGCTGGTGTCTTTGTCTTGATACAGAGTCATAGAGTTATACAGCACAGAAACAGACTCTTTGGTCCACACTGACTGGATATCTTAAGTTACTCTAGTCCCATTTAATCCATATCCCTCAAAACCCTTCCAATTATATACCCATCCAGATATCCCTTAAATGTTGTAATTGTACCAGCCTCCACCACTTCCTCTGGCAGTTCATTCCATTCATGCACCACCCTCTTCATGAAAAGTTGCCCCTTCGGTCCCTTTTATGTCTTTTCCTCTCACCTTAAACCTATGCCCACTCATCTTCCTACCCTGGGGAATGGTCCTTGGCTGTTTGCCCTATCCACACCCCTCATGATTCTATAAACTTCTATAAGGCTACCCCTCAGCCTCAGACACTCCAGGAAAAATAGCCCCAGTCTATTTAGCCTCTCCCTGTGGCTCACACCCTCCATTTTTGGCAACTCACTGCACCCTGTCAAGTTTAACAGTATATTTCCTAGTGAAGGGTGACCAGAATTGGATATAGTGTTATAAATGTGGTCTCACCAATGTCCTGTGCAGCCACAACGTGACATTCCAACTCCTAAGCGCAATGTTCTGAACAATAAAGGCAAGTGTGCCAAATACCTTCTTCAACACTCCATCAACTGCAACTCCACTTTCAAGGAACTACAAACCTGCACTCCAAGGTCTCTTTGTTTGGCAACACTCCCCAGGACCTTACCATGAAGTCTGTAAGTCCTGCCCTAATGTGCCTTACCAAAATGTAGCACCTTAGACTGATCTAAATTATATTCCATCTGCCATCCTTCAGCCCAGAGGCCCATCTGATCAAGGTCCCATCGTACTCTGAGATAAATGTCTTTGCTGTCCACCACTCCACCTATTTTGGTGTCATCTGCAAACTTACTGACTATACATCCGATGTTCACATCCAAATCATTTAAATAAATGACAAAACGGGAGGCTCCTGGTCAAAGGAGTGAGCAATGTAGCTAAGGTGAAATAGCAGAGATCAATGCTGTGCTGAGCTCAATATTCATTGATGGAGGGATATCATTGGATAAAGCTGAATTTGCTAAGGATAAATTGTTTAGCATCAGAGAAGGGAGGTCAGAAGATTCTGGAGAAAAGTCACTGGATTCAAAACATTAACTCCGCTTTCTCTCCACAGATGCTGTAAGAGAAGTTGTGCTTCTGCAGCAATTTCTGTTTTTGTTAAGGTTAGAGCATATTTTCAATAAACAGCAAGAGGGGAGATGCAAGGAAGACATGCAATTAGAGCAAAATGAAGAGGAAAAAAATGGAAGGGCATTGAGGCCCATGAGTTTCTGCAGCTCCCAATCCTTATCTCATCTAGATAGAGGAGGAAAACAAAGCTGTTGTTAAAGTCTCAGATAACATGGAGCCTGAAATGAACCTGCAGAGCAGGACAGCTTTGAGCTAGTTTCATTGAAGTAACCATGGAGTTTATTAACTGCATCTTCCTGTCCACTCACTCTTTTGTTTGGGATCATGTGTTTTGCCACCTAAGTTCCTTCAACATCTTTGTCCCCTTAGTAGCCACTTTTCCATTAGGTTCACCCTTAAGACCTTCATTATTTTTATTAATGCTTTCTCCCAATGTCATCTTTGATTTAATACCTACCTATTTAATGTGTGTTGATTTTTCTCTGTGTTGTGCCTATCATGGCATTGTGGTAGCACTTTAATCTCTCAGTTATAACTTAGTGAGCTTCAAACCACTCTCAAGACTGGAGTATGAAATATACTCCAGTAGTCCACTGCATTCAAGAGACGCCACAAGTTGAAGTGGACCCATATTGGATAGGATGTGCACAGTTAAAGTTAATTAGGCAACCGAGTTGGATGAGGTGCAACAAAAGATATGGAAGGAAATGAAACTGGGAAGTGCAGAGACACTAACTCATTATTTTTCAATCTTTCTTAGGCTCAGGCACGGTGGAACAACCTTGTGCAAAAAGCATATAAAGGCTGAAAAGCAAATAAAGGTCAGGTTCTAGATTAGAGTGGTGCTAGAAAAACGCGCCAGATCAGGCAGCATCCGCGGTGCAGGAAAATCGATGTTTCGGGCAAAAGCCCTTCATCAGGCTTCCAAATAAAGGTCAGTCAGTTTAACTTTGAGTATGGGGTTATATTTAGGATTATCTGCCTGCTTATTGCACATGCAATGTGTTCACTATGTAAGTTGTTAGCACTTGGTGCGGGTGTGAGACTGACATAGCACACTGCTACACAGCTAGATGCCTGTTCCATTAACTGAGCACTGCTGACCAACAAAACAAGCTACTTGGCTGTGTGTCTGTGATATAGGCACAGCAAGGCAGGGGTGCTGTGAGATTGCAGAGTGCTGAGTGAGCAAATGGCAAGAGAACAAACTTGAGGTGCAGCCTGGTCCAGAGAAATGCTAAGTAAAAACAAGGACTGCAGATGCTGGAAACCAGATTCTGGATTAGTGGGGCTGGAAGAGCACAGCAGTTCAGGCAGCATCCAAGGAGCAGCAAAATCGATGTTTCGGACAAAAGCCCTTCATCAGGAATACAGGATTCCTGTATTCCTGATGAAGGGCTTTTGCCTGAAACGTCGATTTTACTGCTCCTCGGATGCTACCTGAACTGCTGTACTCTTCCAGCCCCACTAATCCAGAGAAGTGCTGTTAAGATCCTGAGAGAAGGCTTACGTTGGATATAAATTTCAGCATGAACCAGTTGTGTTGAATGCCCTGTCTCAGTGCTGGAGAAACAGGAATGCATTAAACGAATGTGGAGCATGCCCTTCCTAAATTGTCTGTGCACCTCGCATGCAGTTTGACCATTCCCCACCTTGGTCAATGATGCCCTCCACATGGTGAACTGTATTTCTGCCAATCAGCAGCCTCTCTAAAACCAACTCCACTACTGCCAACACTATATTTCCCATGGTCAATGAACACTGATTCCTGGTGTGCCTCTTCCTCCCTTCTCCAGCTTTATCCCTTGGGTAATGTCAGGTCTCCTATTCAATGAACTACAAATAATGCTATTACCCCGATGGTTGACAATTATGCCAGATATTTGACGAAAAAAACAAAGTGAATTCAAAGTGGAAAAAATCCTTGGTTATGTTATGAAGATATGGGTGTACCTTTAAGAGAGTTAAAAGCAGCAGAACTGCCGGACAGCACGAAGTGTTCTCAGTAAAGCAACATTGGATGTAACATTGGGTTGAACAACTCCAGCAGTTTGTTGCCTGGAAACAAAAACAAATTTGAATCCAGCCAATCCGTTTAAATTATACCCTGATAAAAATACCAATTTTCAATCAAGTTTGAATTGAATATATTGACAACTTAAAAGCCAATGACACAATCCAATGTTCTGGGGTATAAGACCGGGGAAAATTGAACAGTTGAGAGGAGAATTGTTACATCATGGGGTAAACCTGGGATAGTGCACAGAATTCTGCAGACATCACACGATGAAGTTTAAACTCCAACAAGAACGGAGGGTTCAGAAAACCAAGGAATTCTCCCTCAAGAAGGGGTTAAAAGTTATAAGTGCAATGTTCCTGCATCATTCCTGTGCACCTTCACAAAGCTGGTTATAAAGTATAGTTGCTGAGAGGCTTGCGAGCTGGCTGTCAGGCTCCTATTTCAGGGAAAGCTGTCCAATGCAGACATCTTTCAGAGATCAATAAAGGAAACACAAGTGAGGGCAATTTAAAAAAGTGTGAAATAAATAATAAAGAAGCTTGGATTTCCTTGCTGTTATGATAATCTACAAATACAGTTCAGCAAAAATGCAGTTAATTGAGAAGATTTTTCCTGAACTTTTAATATAATTCTTTTATCTGATTAAAAGAAATATTAAAATTGCCTATTGTTTCTAACAAAAAAATGCAGTTTACAGGAACATTGCACTTTGCAAGATGTTTCCGATTAGCTGACCTCGCAAGCTAATAAATTCATGCTCTATTTTCTGCTGCTGCCAATTTATGGCATACAGGAAACCAATTGTGCACAACAACTGCCTTCCTGTACTCAACGTCTAAATGGAGCCAAATGGATTTAGAGATGGAGATACATAGCAGAACGTTACAGTCGCTTTGTAAATTGCTGATCACAGCAAGGATTCTTTATGTTGTTAAAATTAGAAAGGGAAGACATTCAGACAATGGTAAGAGAAGAACACTCAGTTATTGACTTTACCTTTTGCCATTAACTTGTATTTCACTGGAGATTTTTTTTCTAAAATTGGGCTTCAAAATTCTGAACCTATTAACTGGTTTACATACATACAAACTCTTTAAGTAAATGCAGTTAAGTTCTCAGAAGCATCTGACAACTAGGATGTTACTTAAATTAAATTGAATTTAAAATATCTTAACAGCATAAAAAGTTCGATGTATTTAATGCATGCTAATAAGATTTTGGGACCGGGACAATTGTATTTAAAAGTTCAATAAAGTCACCATAGTCTCAGTGGATCATAGGGCTGCTCTCTCACTAGAGAGAAGCAACTGGTGGCGGTCATCACACCTCAGGTGAGGAGAGAGGCTGAGACCCCTCACTGCAATCTCACCCTGTGCATTAACCAAACAAATGATGCATCAAGAAACCAGCCATCCAGCCAACTGAGCCCTGTCAGGATCTAAACACTGAACAGGTTTTTGGACAATACTTGTTGGGCTTTCTTTAGGCTGAAAATGTGTTGCTGGTCAAAGCACAGCAGGCCAGGCAGCATCTCAGGAATAGAGAATTCGACGTTTTGAGCATAAGCCCTTCATTTTTAGGATCCCAACAGAAGAAGCCATACCAATAGACAATAGACAATAGACAATAGGTGCAGGAGTAGGCCATTCTGCCCTTCGAGTCTGCACCACCATTCAATATGATCATGGCTGATCATCCTTAATCAGTATCCTGTTCCTGCCTTATCTCTATAACCCTTGATTCCACTATCCTTGAGACGACTATCAAACTCTTTCTTAAATGAATCCAGAGACTGGGCCTCCACTGCCCTCTGGGGCAGAGCATTCCACACAGCTACCACTTTCTGGGTGAAGAAGTTTCTCCTCATCTCTGTCCTAAATGGGCTATCCCATATTTTTAAGCTGTGTCCTTTGGTTTGGCACTCACCCATCAGCGGAAACATGTTTCCTGCCTCTAGAGTGTCCAATCCTTTAATAATCTTACATGTCTCAATCAGATCCCCTCTCAGTCTTCTAAACTCAAGGTATACAAGCCCAGTCACTCCAATCTTTCAGCATAAGGTAGTCCCGTCATTCCAGGAATTGACCTCATGAACCTACACTGCACTCCCTCAATAGCCAGAATGTCTTTCCTCAAATTTGGAGACCAGAACTGCACACAATACTCCAGGTGTGGTCTCACCAGGGCCTTGTACAGCTGTAGAAGAATCTCTTTGCTTCTATACTCAATCCCCCTTGTTATGAAGGCCAGCATACTATTAGCCTTCTTCACTACCTGCTGTACCTGCATGCTTACCTTCATTGACAGGTGTACAAGAACACCCAGATCTCTTTGTACTGCCCCTTTACCTAAATTGATTCCATTTAAGTAGTAATCTGCCTCCCTGTTCTTGCCACCAATGTGGATAACCATACATTTACCCACATTAAACTGCATCTGCCATGCATCTGACCACTCACCTAAACTGTCCAGTTCACCCTGTAATCTCCTAACATCCTCCTCACATTTCACCCTGCCACCCAGCTTAGTTTCATCAGCAAATTTGCTCATGTTTTTAATAATACCATCTTTTATATCATCAATATATATTGTAAAAAGCTGCAGTCCCAGCACTGATCCTACGGTACCCCACTGGTCACTGCCTGCCATTCTGAAATGGAGCCGTTTATCACTACTCTTTGTTTCCTGTCAGCCAACCAACTTTCAATCCAATCTAGTACTTTGCCCCCAATACCATGCGCCCTAATTTTGCTCACTAACCTCCCATGTGGGACTTTATCAAAAGCTTTCTGAAAGTCCAGGTACGCTACATCTACTCGATCTCCCTCGTCCATCTTCAGAGTTACATCCTCAAAAGATTCCAGAAGATTAGTCAAGCATGATTTCTCCTTCATGCTGACTCTGACCTATCCTGTTACTACTCTCCAGATGTATCGTAATTTCATCCTGTATAATAGACTCCAGCATCTTTCCACCACTGAGGTCAGACTAACTGGTCTATAATTTCCTGCTTTCTCACTCCCACCTTTCTTAAAAAATGGTACAACATTAGCCGCCCTCCAATTCACAGGAACTGATCCTGAATCTATCGAACTCTGGAAAATAATCACCAACGCATCCACAATTTCTCGAGCCACCTCCTTCAGTACCCTGGGATGTAGACCATCAGGCCCTGGGGACTTATCAACCTTCAGACCTAACAGTCTCTCCCACACTAATTCCTGGAAAATATAAATTCCCTTAAGTTCAGGTCCTTCAGCCACTGTTACCTCAGGGAGATTGTTTGTGTCTTCTCTAATGAACACAGATCTGAAGTACCAATTCAATTCTTCTGCCATTTCTTTGTTCCCAGTAATATATTCCCCTATTTCTGTCTTCAAGGGCCCAATTTTAGTCTTAACCATTTTTCTGCCTTTCACATGCCTAAAAAAGCTTTTACTATCCTCCTTTATATTTTTGGCCAGTTTACCTTCGTACCTCAATTTTTCTCTGCGTATTTCCTTCTTCATAATCCTCTGTTATTTTTTAAAAGCTTCCCAGTCCTCCGTTTTCCCACTTGTCTTTGCTATGTATACTTTTTCTCTTTTAACTTTATATGTTTCTTAACTTCCCTCATCAGCCACAGCCACCCATGCCTCCTCATAGGATCTTTCTTCCTTTTATGAATGAACTGATCCTGCATCTTCTGCATTATACACAGAAATATCCGCCATCGTTCCTCCACTGTCATCCCTGCTAAGGTATTGCACCATTGAGACATAGTGCCCAATCAGAGGCATCTTGAAGCAAGCTGTAGCTGTTGCCTGTACAACATTCTCACCCCACACATGAAGGAAGAACTGTGGGCTGTGAGAGATTAGGGGTGCTGGGCAGAGGATTTCACTGGATGTTAGAAGCAAGGTGGGTGTGGTGGCTCCAAAGAAAAGGAAGTGCTCAAATCTATTATGCAAGATGGGACAAATAAACATTGGATAATAATGATCTGACCGAGCAGTGATTTGTAAAGGGAAATTGTATTTGACAAACTTGTTGGAGTTTTTTTGAAGTTGTTACAATGAAAATTGATAAGGAAGGGCTGACGATGCAGTACACTTGGATTTTCAAGCCTTTGATAAAGACCCCCATCTGAGGCTGGTTGGAACCAATAAAGCTGAAAAGGTATTGCTGGTTAAAGCGCAGCAGGTCAGGCAGCATCCAAGGAACAGGAAATTCGACGTTTCGAAACGTCGAATTTCCTGCTCCTTGGATGCTGCCTGACCTGCTGCGCTTTAACCAGCAACACATTTTCAGCTCTGATCTCCAGCATCTGCAGACCTCACTTTTTACTGGAACCAATAAAGCACATGGGACTATATTGGATTAAGGATTAGCTAAAGTATAGAAAACAGAGAATAGGAATGAATGGGTCATTCCATTGGCACCCTGTGACTAGTGAAGTATCATAAGGATCACGATTTCTGACCACAACTCCACCGCCGACCCCCCCACCCCACAAGTTGTCTACAACATATACTGATAATTTGGAGCTAGGGACCAAATTTGCAAATGACACAAAACTAAGTGAATGTGTTTTGTGAGGAAGATGTTAAGCAGCTTCAGGAGGATTTCTGCAGGCTAATTGAATGAACAAGGATATAAGGGTATGCTCTGGCAGGAGAAAACAATGTCCAATGTATTTGTTAAATGATGAGATTGTAAAGTTTAGATATACAAAGAAACCTAGGGTCCTTGTTGAGAAGGCACACAGATGCAACAAGCTATTAAAAAGGCAATATGGAAGGTTAACTTTAATTGCAAGAGGAATTGAGTACAGGAATAGTGAAATCTTATTTCAGTTGTGTGAGAGTTTTGCTGGACCACACCTGGTATAGTGTATACACTATTAGTCTTCTCATCTCATGGATGTTATTGCTATAGAGGGAGGTTCACTAGATTTGTTCTTGGGATGGCTGGTCTGTCTTATGAAGTGGGGTTGGACAAACTGGGCCTGCATTCCTTAGAGATCCTTAGTATCCCTCATTGAAACCTATAACATTTTAAATGAATAGACAGGATAGATGCAGGTAAGATGTTTCCCTGGTTGGGGAGTCTCGAACCAGGGAACACAATTTAAAATGAGGGGAATGTGACTGAAGTCAGAAATTTCTTATTAACCAGACATTTGTAAACCTTTGTAATGTTCTAACCCAGACTGTTGCGGAAGGTCACTCTTCGAGGTATGTTTCAGGCATAGATTTCTGATTGATAATGGAGTTATGGCATTAGGTTGGGTAAAAGACATTGAAGAATTTGATCAGCCACGATTATATTAAGTAGTGGATCAGGCTCAAGAATGGGCTATTTCTGTTCCTATGTTCCTAAATGTTTCATCATCATCCCCTTGGCCCACATCTGGTCACAAGGTCAGGCTCAATCAGTGCAATTTGAGTGAATGCTTGAACTGATTGCCTGACCAGTCTGGTTAACCAGTCTGACTCCTTTTCATCCCACTGGGAGGTGATATAATTGCGGTCCACCCGGGTAAGTAGTTCTTAACTGGTCATTAATTGACCACTTAAGGGCCTTAATTGGAAGAAGGACTGGAAGATTGAGCTTGAGCCTTTCTATGATGCTCGAGGGTTCTTATGGCAGAGTGATGTAGTCACTATCTTTGAGCAATACAGACCATAAGACATAGGAGCAGAAATTAGGCCATTCAGCCCATCGAGTCTGCGCAGCCACTCAATCAGACCGGTAAGTTTCTCAACTCCATTCTCCTGCTTTCTCCCTGTAACTCTCAATCCCCTTGACAATCAAGAATCTATCTGTCTCCATCTTAAATATATTCAATGTCCTGGCCTCCACAGCCTTCTGTGGCAGTGAATTCCACAGATTCACTACTCTCTGGCTGAAGACATTTCTTCTTTTCTCTGTTCTAAAAGGCCTTCCCTTTACTCTAAGGCTGTACCCTCATGTCCTAGTCTCTCCTATCAATGGAAACATCTTCCCAACTTCCACTCTCCAGACCGTTCTTAATTCCATAAGTTTTAATTAGATCCCCCTCATCCTTCTAAACTCCACTATATTATAGACACAGTGTCCTCAAACATTTCTCATATGTTAAGCTGTTCATTCCTGGTTCAAACATTAGGTTCAAGTCCCAATCACACCCCAAAGGTATTTCTGGTTAGAAAATAATCTATCCAGCATTTCATACTAGTGAAGACAGGGATCTATTACAGTGTCCCACTCTGGGGCCTGACATTGAATTTTGTTTTGGTGTAACATGTCCTCAGTAGCATCTTTCAAAGGGAATAATAATTAACGCTAGTACCTTCAAACGCAGTACACTCAGTAAGAGATAGTTTAGGTACAAATAGTTATACACAGAAACAGAAGGCACTTTCATTCAGTTTACGTTCCCAGTGCCTTTCAGTTGAAAAAGAGGTTAATCTCTCAGTCAAGTTGCTGTGAATTCCCAAGAGAGAAAGAACATTTCCCATGTATTGCTATTAACTGTATTTGTGAGAAGCTGCATGAATCACTGATCCAACAATCACTGTTCCCATTCTGGGGACCTCTATTTATTTCCCAGCAAATAGCTTGAACTGTGGGGATCTGGAAACGTGCCCACTTATGGAGCTCCAAGCTTTACCTCATTTTTGGAGGATAAGTATTCAAACTATATGATTTTTTGACGCAGAGCTGATGATAAACGTTTATATGAACAATTATTGGCAAACCTTCCATGTTTACAGCCATTTAACCCACTATATCTGAATCAAATCTTAACTAACCCACCCATATCACTGCCTAGGTCACTCTCTGTCTCTGAAACTTGCCTTGCTTTAAATATTTAACCCTTACAATAAAATAATGCAAAAGTTTGTGTTTTCAACATTCCTTGTCATAGAGTCGTAGAGTCGCGCACTAAGCAACCCCATCGCACTGTGGCTGAACACTTTAACATCCCCTCTAATTCCACAAAGGACATGCAAGTTCCTGGCCTCCTCCACCGCCAAACGTGCCTGGAGAAAGAACGCCCCTTCTTCCACCTTGGGACTCTCTAACCACACGGGATCAATGTGGATTTCACCAGTTTCCTTGTTTCCCCTCCCTCCAAGCTTCCAACACAGCACCACCCTCTTGAACTGTCCTACCTGTCCATCTTCCTTCCCACCTATCCACTCTACCCTCCTCTCTGACCTATCACCTTTATCCCCACCTTCATCTAACTATCACATTCCCAGCTACCTTCTCTCAGACCCACACCCTCCCATTTATCTCTCAGACCTCTTTGGCCACCCCCTCATTCCTGATTAAGAGCTTATGCTCGACACTTTGACTCTCCTGCTCCTTGGATGCTGCCTGACCGGCTATGCTTTTCCAGCACCACACTCTTCAACTCACAGAGATGTGCAGCATCAAAACGGACCCTTCAATCTAACTCATCCATGCCGAGTGGATATCCTAAATTAATCTAGTCCCATTTACCAACATTTGGCCCATGTCCCTCTAAATCCTTCCTATTCATGTATCCATCCAGATGCCTCTTAAATGTTGTTGTTGTGTCTGTCTCCACCACTTCCTCTAGCAGCTTGTTCCCTCTGTATTGCAGAGTTCTACAATCTGTCCATATTTAAATAATATGCTACTTCTCTTCCTTCCAAAATGGACAAGTTCACATTTTCCCACATTCTACACCCTCTGTCAATTTCTTGACCGTTCTTTCAACTTGGAGAAAGTGAGGACTGCAGATACTGGAGAGTCAGAGTCGAGAGTGTGGTGCTGGAAAAGCATCCGAGGAGCAGGAGAGTCGATGTGTCGAGCATAAGCCCTTTATCAGGAATGAATGATGAAGGGCTTTTTGCCCAAAACATCAACTCTCCTGCTCCCTGGACGCTGCCATTCTTTCAACATGTCCATATCGATGTGTCGACCCTTTATTTCTAAGTTATAATTTATTTTCTCCTTATCTTTATGTCATCACCAGATTTAGTAATCAGTGTTTTCACCTAAGTCAATGATACAAGTTGAAGCCTGTGGACTGTGGCCTGAGGCAGTCAACATTCCAGTATTTCCTCAGGACTGAGGTGTTTCAGCACAGTTTACATGTGCAGGTTTTAGCAGTGATTCATAGTCCTGGAACCTACACATTCCACACTGACTGCAGCCTGATTTGAAATCATCTGACACAACATAAAGTGACACAACATATGTAACCTTAAGTTGATGCCTGAAAATGACACCTTAGTCCTGATTCCTCCTTTTCTGCAACCAGTCCATTATCCATGATAACTGAGGATTTTGGAGAAGGAGTTGGCCATTCAGCCCTTCAAACCTGTTCCACCATCCAATAAAATCACAGCTGTTCTGGCTATGGTTTCAACTTCAATTTCCTCTCTGCTCCCATGGCTCTTCATTCTCACAGGTCTATCTTATTCATAGACAGTGTCCCATAATACTAGTCTCCTCCACAAGAAGTCATATTCTAATGGTATACATCCTATCAAGTCCCCACAGGATCTTATATGTTTAAATAAGATTACCAGAGTCGATAAGATGTGGAGCTGGAAAAAGCACAGCAGGTCAAGCAGCATCGGAGGAGAAGGAGGAAGAGGAGAGTCAACAATTTGGGCATCAGGAATCTCCTGCTCCTCAGATGCTGCCTGACCTGCTGTACTTTTTCCAGTTCCACATTTTATCAACTCTGACTTTCCAGCATCTGCTGTCCTCATTATCTCCAAGTCAATAAGATTACCTCTCATTCTTCTAAACTCCAAAGCATACAGGCTCGACCTCATCAATCTTTCTTCATGTGATATGCTCCCAGGAGTGAATCAAGCAAAGCTTCTGTGAAATGCCTCTACTGTAATTATATATTTTTTTGAATAAGGAGATCAAATCTGTGTACAGTACTCCATGTGTGGTCTCTCCATGACCCTGTACAGCTGCAGAAAAACTTCACAGCGTTTACAGAAATCTTTGATGTGGTACTTTATCATACACCTTTTAAAATTCAAGTGCACCACATGTACAAACGTCCCTCTACCTCTCTTGTTAAATTCCTCAAAAAATGTTAATAAATTAGACAACCACAAATTCCCTTTCCCAAACCTATGTTGACTGTGACAGATTAAATTAGGATTTCTGAAGATCGCTGCTCTAATCTCCTTCATAATAGATTCTCACATATACCCTCAGACAGATGCTCCCCAAACTGGAGTGGCATAGTAGCTCAATGGTTAGCACTGCTGCCTCACAGTGCCAGGGAGCCAGGTTCCATTCCACCTTCAAACAACTTTCTATGTGGAGTTTGCACATTCTCCCCACATCTGTGTGGGTTTTTTTTCAGGTGATCTGGCTTCCTCCCCCAGTCCAAAGATGCACAGGTTAGGTAGATTGGGCCCTTTTAAATTGCCCAAAGTGTACAGGTTAAGTGGGTTAGCCATGGGAAATATAGGAGTGTGGAATGTCCTTTGGATGGTGAGTGTGAGCTAAATGGTCTTGATGTACAGTGCTGAACCTCCTGATTAAAGGGAATCTCCCTCCATTCTGACTGGGTGATTTTAACAGAAGTTTGGAAATAAATTTGAACATAACTAGCTTGCAGGTTATGGGAAACAAGTTGGAGTTTGTGACTAAACTGGACAACTCTGAAAGAATCAGAACATGTGAAAACACCTCATTCTGTGTTGGAAAATGCCATAATTATTTCCTGTTATTGCTGTAAAGGTCAATGTTTAAAGATTAACTTGACTGTAATACACCTTAAATATAACTAATACTAAAAACACCAAAGAAGAAAATGTAGAGAGATAGAGGTGAAAGTAATTATCTTTAGGATCAAAGAAGTATTTGATCTAGAATGACACTAAGGATCCTGAGTAAAACCAGGGAGCCAGAGGAAATCTCTCCACTGGTTAGAGTCATCCATTGCACAAAATGAAGTTGGTTGTAATCATTGGAAGTCAGTCATCTCAGCTCCCAGGCAGATCTGCAGGAGTTCCTCAGGGTAGTGTCCTAGGCCCAATCATCTTAACTGTTTCATCAACTGCCTTGCCTCCATCGTAAAGCCAGAAGTGGGGGTGTTCACTGATTGCACAGTGTTCAGCACCATTCGTGACTCCTCAGATACTGAAGCAGTCCATGTTCGAATGGGACAAGCTCTAGACAATGTCCAGGCATGGGCTGACAATGTCAAGTAACATTCATGCCACACAAATGCCAGGCAATGACCATCCCCGGAAAGAGACAATCTTACCACTGCCTTTTGAATCTTTTACTATCAACATCTTTCAGTTACCATTGACCAGAAACTCAACTGGACTCATCACATAAACACAGTGGCTATAACAGCAGGTCAGAAGGTAGCAGTAACTCACCGCCTGTCTCCCCAAGCATGTTTGTTATTTGTAAAGCACAAGTCAGGAGTGTGATAAAATACTTCCCACTTGCCTGGTTTTGTGCATGTTCAACAATCAAGAATCTTGACACTATCCAGGTCAAAGCATTCCACAGCCCACATTCACAAGCATCCACACCCTCCACCACTGATCCTCAGTAGCTGCAGTGTGTAATATCTACAAGAGGCAAGGCAGATGTTCACCAAAGATCCTTAGGCAGCACCTTTCAAACAACAACCACTTCCACCTGCCTGGACAAGGGCAGCAGCTTCATGGGGACATCACCACCTGAAAATTCTCCTCCAAGTCACTCACCATCCTGACTTGGAAATACATCGTCGTTCCTTCACTGTTTCTGGGTCAAAATACTGGAATTGCCTCCCTAAAGGCATTGTAAGTCAAACTACAGACTGTAGCAGTTCAAGAAGGTCGCACACCACCACCAGCTTCTCAAGGGCAACTAGGAACGGGCAATAAATGTTGGCCCAGCCAGTGACGCCCGTGCCCCATGAGTGAATAACAAATCCTGTACAAAAAAAACTTTTTGTTTTAAATCTGTTGCTTGTAACAATGGCCCCACTTCAACAAAAATATCTGAATATGTGGTGAACTGGCTGCATTTTATATGCCACAGGATGACATGAACAGAAAACGCCAACTTGCAATGATGCGTGGTTCTGTTGTGAATGATGGAATGATGGAATGAATAAGGCTCGCAATGAATTAACTTTCCTGTACATGATCTTTGAACTCTAATCTTTTACATTAGAGCTCCAAGCCTGTACTTGACATTATTTCTATTACAGTTTTGTAAAAAAAATTAAGCATACAACAATTTATCTGACTACAAATGCCAGAATGGATGATCGTAAGAGACAACTAAATACTCCAAATCATCAATGGTCAGGGAAAGGTTTTTTGAAGTTGTATGTATTTTTTGGCAAAAACCATAGGGAGGCAATGGCCTAGTGGTGCTATCAGTGAATTGTTAATCCAGAGACCCAAATAACCTTCTGGGGACCTGGGTTTAAATCCCACCACAGCAGATTGTGGAATATGAATTTTTCAATATCTGAAATTAAAGAGTCCATGAATCCATTGTTGGGGAGAAACTCATCTGTTCACTAAAGCTCTTTAGGGAAGGAAACTGCCATCCTTACCTGGTCTGGCCTACATGTGACTCCAGACCCACAGCAATGTGGTTGACTCTAAATTGCCCTCTGGGGAATTAAGGATGGGTAATAAATGCTGGCCTGGCCAGCAATGCTCATATCCTGTGAATGAATTAACAACATAGTTGTGATATAAAAGTTTCATCATAAATATTGGGTTTGGAATTAGGTTGGAATGTGGTAAGTTAAAGAGCGAACCAAGTACATCTCAGGTAACACTTCGATTGGGTCATGTTATAGTTACCAAACACCAAATTCCAAATCATTTTCCTGTGCTCTAACAGCTGAATGTGTGGCACCTTCCTCTTCATAACTTGGCATTCGTCCAGCCTTGTGCGAGTCATATCAGTTTCCTTTCCTTATCAGGAGAGGCAGAATATTGAAAAGAAGGATTTGCATTTATATAGTGCTTTTCATGACCAAGTATGTCTCAAAGATCTATGCAATCAATGAGGTACCTGTGAAAAGTAATTGCTGTTTGTCAATTAAGAAACTTGTGCTTATCAAATTCCCACTAACAGTGATGTGATAGTGATCAGTTAATATGTTTCTGTGATGCTGATTGAGGGGTCAACATTGTCCAGAACACCAGAGTTTAGATTGGATTAGATTACTTGCAGTGTGGAAACAGGTCCTTCCACCCAACAAGTCCACACCGACCCTCCGAACAGCAACCCACCCAGACCCTTTTCTCCTTCACCTAACAGTACGGGCAATTTAGCACAGCCAATTCACCTAACCTGTGCATGTTTGGACTGTGGGAGGAAACCGGAGCACCCAGAGGAGACCCACGCAGACATTGGAGAATGTGCAAACTCCACACAGCCATTTGCCTGAGGTGGGAATTGAACCCACATCTCTGGTGCTGTGAGGCAGCAGTGCTAACCACTGAGCCACCGCGCCAATCCAGAGTTAGCTTCCCTTGTCTTCTCTGAGACAGTGCCGTGTGATATTTTATATTCCGACTTTGGTGGCAGCTGAGAAACTCACGCAAAAGCTGATATCTCTGACAGTGCAGCAATCCCTCAGCCGTATCAACCTTCAATTTTGCACTTAATATCTGGAGGTGAACTTGAATCCTGAATCTTCCAGTTCAGAGGCAGGTGTGCTCCCAGCTGAGGCATGGCTGCTAGAAGACAAGGAGAGGGTAGGGAAAACTGACATCATCTGAATCGTCCAGTCACTTCAAAAGTCTCTGGCCCATGTGCCAACAATGGTTCACAAGATAGGGTAAATAGATAAGGTCTTTTCCCTGGGGTTGGGATGTCCAGGACTAGAGGACATAGGTTTACGCTGAAAGGAGAAAGATATAAAAGAGACTTTTTCACGCAGTGGATGGTGCGTGTATAGAATGAGCTGATAAAGGAAGTGGTGGAAGCTGGTACAATTGCAACATTTAAAAGGCATCTGGATGAGTATATGAACAGGATGGGCTTGGAGAGATATGGGCTGGGTGCTGGCAAGTGGGACTAGATTAGGTTGGGATATCTGGTCGGCATGGACGAGTTGGACTGAAGGGTCTCTTTCTGTGCTTTACATCTCAATGACTCTAAGATAGTAACATCACTGATGGAGAAAAATGCAAAACAAGTGTAATTCTTTCAAGTTTTACTGACGGAATTTCTGCAAAATTAGAAGTCGCATTCTGTGAAATTGAAACATATACAAAATAATCAATTCATATCAAAGTATAAAAACAAACAGGATGTCACTAACAAACAGGAATAATTTCCTGTTCTTGGAAGAACTGATTGCTAAGGAGAATGTTTCTTCTCCGTTTTCCCGATTTTCTATTCATTTACCCACGTCACTGGCTTTCTGTCTGAGTGTCTGTTTGTCCATCAATAGTTTATCCATATGAAGAAATGTAATTCTCTGAAGTTTTAACGAGATTTGGTGACCAATAATATCATTAAAATTTGAGGAGATTATGAAGAGATCCATGGGATCTGCTTGGTTAAATTTGATATTCAATGTGTTCTGTAATGTGCTTGACCGTTGTTTGTCTGTTACCCATGTTCAGTTTGGAATGTTAGAAAATAAGTGCAAACTATTCTGAACCATTCTTGTCAATAATCTTTGCATACTTGTTAAAGTTTTATTCTTTGTGCACAAAAGAACTCTGGTTGAATTAGTTCTAATTTTTAAACCAGATACAGTCTAAAAGCTTTATAATTGACCATATCATTACTCTGGTCGCATTTTGCTATGTTCAATGGAGGAATTGATGCACCTGTCTAAACTCGTTCATAACAATATTCTTATACTGGAGGGAATGTATCATTGGTTCAGTGGACTAATTCTTAGGATGAGGTGATTGTCCCATGGGAGAGCTTGAGTACATGAAGCTTATATTTTCCCTAACGTTTGGAAGAATGAAAGACGATCTAATTGAAACATGTAGAATTCTTAAGGGGCTTGTAAGAAGCTGCAGGTGGGATGTTGCTCGAGGATGGGGAGTCTAGAATTAGGAGTTATGGTCTCAAGATAAGGAAACAGTCATTTAGTCCTGAGAAGAGGAACCTGGGTTGATGGAGTGTTTTAGTCAAAGGCTTGTGCACTTTTGAATTTCTCTACCTCAGTGAGCTGTGAATGCCCAGTTATATAGTGAAAACAGGCAGACTGAGGTTGAAGATTAGCCATGATATTAGTGAATGGTGGGATGGGATAGAAGGCTTAAATAACTTGTTTCTGCACTATTCATAATAGTTTTACGATTTTATTGTATTTTCTACAGTCCTTTTGCAGGTCGGCAAGTGTTTGTAGCTTAATGTCTGATACATTTTTATAGTAAGGCAGTAAAGAAGTTAGATATTGCCACTATTTTCAGAAACCAGAAGCCTGCAACCATTGTACACTGCTGTATCCAACTTTTGGCTACAACCATAATCTGAGCAGTGCTCCTGGACCATGGGATTATGTGAACTGTTTAATGATCTGATTTAATCAATGTCAGAATCTCCCATATTCAGATTATAAGCTTAATTTTGTAGAATTCTTTACATGAAGAAGTTTAGGTGGATCACAGCGCCAGAGACCCGGGTTTGATTCCTGCCTCAGGTGACTGTGTGGAGTTTGCACATTCTCCCCGTGTCTGCGTGGTTTCCTCTCACAACCCCGAGATGTACAGGTTAGGTGCATTGGCCATGCTAAATTGCCCTTAGTGTTCGGTGCATTAGTCAGGAGTAAATATAGGACAGGGGAATGGGTCTGAATGGGTTACTCTTCAGAGGCTGAGTGTGGGGCTTGCTGGGTTGAAGAGCCTGTTTCCATACTGTAGGGAATCTAATATACTGGTTGCCTTTTCTGCTCCTTCTTCCTAATTTGTTCTTACTAATTGCCTATCAATACATAAGAATTCAATAACAGTCAAAATAACAAGCTGATTGCTCTATGAGCAGGCAGTCTGGTTACCAATTATAATAAAATTATTTCAAGCTTCGAGTTTTTCCAAACAATCTGTCTTTGCAACTGAATCCTCTGGAGTGAGAGGTCAGTTTCATCGACTAATTTTTAGCTTGCTGTTCTTGAACCTCAGTCCTTGTTATGCTAAATGCTCTATCGGTCTGCATTCTGCCTCAGCCACAGGATTCCTGAAAGGAGTCATAAGCTGTAATTGGAGAGGGGAGCCCCTTGCTTCCCAGCAGCCATCCTCATAAAGCATTCTGTCCTTCAGCTCAGGCAGGAAGTTGGAAGTTGCCAGGAATATAGGCACCATTTCAGCTTGTAGAATACTCGGTGCAGACCTCTAAGATGCAGTTAACAATGATCACAGATGAGTTAGACATTGACCAGGAGGAATATAATTTCTGCTATTCAGCCATACTTTCAGAAAGGGCTCTCAACATGACCTGTATAACCCATTGTACTTAGCATCCAGGGAAAATTGGCAACATTTACAAGTGGTGCCTGGGCTGGAGCACTGAATTCCTTATGCAGAAAAAATATGAAGCAATGTGATCGTTCAAAAATGTATTTGGTAAGATTCTTGATATGTTTATGGTTTGAGGATTGGGTGACTCCACAAATGTACAAACATAGGATGATATAAGTTTCCAAAAAAACATAAGTGCTGCTGATATCTTGAGGGCCAAAAGGTTGGGATATCCACCCATTCCTTCAAAACCCAAGAACTGTGCCAGCAGAATATACAGTTGTGTTACAGTGTCCTGGGATACCCTCAGTTTGGGATACTCTCACCGAAAATTGGTCACCTGGAAGAAATAACAGTGAGGTGAGTACACTCTCGTGCATCCAGTACTTTTGTGCTGCTCCTACAGTTTCTTCATGTGGAGGGTATTCACCATCTGCTCGAGATTACTGAAAATTAAAACTGGAATTCAATTTTATTGTCAAGTCCACTCACGCATAGAAATACATAGATACAGTGAAAAGAGTACAAAGTCACCATTCTTCAATGGTATTTTGGTTACAAAGCCAGAATTTAAAAATAAAACAACAGCAGAAATAAAAACAGGGCAAAAGGTAAGAAAAACGTCCAGTTTCCTACACTTGCTGACACCTTTGGTCCTCTTGAACAGGTCAATGCTGTTTGTACTAAAGATGACACAGCACCTGACATTACAAAATCCATTCAGAATGGCTCAATGAACCTATGGGGGGAATATCAGCAATGCAACACCTTAGCAGTGATGCAATTCCTGGGCAGTTGTATCAAACTCAAAAGATGCTTTAACACAGACAGCTACACAGTAGAGCACAGACACCTGAGATTCTACACAAATAGTGTGGCACCAATTAATTTGGATATTGTGATGGTGGCAGCAATGCAACTTGCTAACCACTCCCCACCTTGCACCTCTCCCACTCTCCAAGTTATCAGAGATCAATCAAGACTATACCGAGACAAGTGGGAATCTCAAGGGTAGGGATTGGAGCCATGATGCTGTGGTGCAGACAGGGCAATGATTGTGAAGGGGGCGAATAGAGAGGAATCATGATTATCCGAAGACCATGGATGGGGAGTTTTGTTTGGTTAATCCACCCCCCCCCCCCCGCCCCGCCCAATCCCCTTGGCCAACAGGCACACAACGTAACATTTCAAACAAGGAGCCATGTTATTACAGATTTATGCTTCTGTTTGAGAGGAGAGCAGTCCCCATGTTCTTGCAGCAATGGGGACTTTGGAAGGTATGTATGAATTGAAGAGTGCAGGTGACACTTAAGTGTTTTTTTTTCAGTCATTTCCACTTCACAAAGCTTAGCTGGATGAATTTGTCCCATGACATTTCCATGATTACTTGCAGGGTAATTTGATGCTAAATGTGTGTCTTCATTCAATCAATGGAAGCCTGATCAAAGCAATGGCCTTTCATTATCCACAAAGCACACCTGGCCCTCACAGATCAGATGAAACAAAATAAACTTACAGCAGCCTCTGTCAGTGTGCTCAAAGCCACTTTTCATCCTGTCAATGTGCTGCTGAAATTTGGTGAGTTCTAAGCTCTGCGAGAAAGTCAAGACATCGCCCTCCTACGTCTCTCATGTACCTTTTCATGTCACTGCCCCGGTCACTTTGAGGCTTACCACATTCCTGCCCAACCTTTTTATTTAAGGATCAATATCCCTTGTTTCCCCTCCTCTCTCCACAGTGCTCCATGCTTCACATTAACTCAGATCCCATCCTTATATAGAAGAACCCCGTTCATCTGGCATTTGATTATTCAAATTTCAGATTATCCAAACAAAATTGCAACGTTCTGATGTGTGGCTAAACTATGTTATTCAGCATTTGATTATCCAGCATTCGATTAACCAAATAAAACTCCCCGTCCATGGTCTTCGGATAATCATGATTCCTCTCTATTCGCCCCCTTCACAATCATTGCCCTGTCTGCACCACAGCATAATGGCTCCAATCCCTACCCTTAAGATTCCCACTTGTCTCGGTATAGTCTTGATTGATCTCTGATAACTTACTTGACATATACTGCCCCAATTAACTGTGGTCCAGCCCTCAGATGGAATAATAAGGACTGCTCTGATTGAGGATAGGCTGGCTTCCAGACCATTTGTCTCTGCAACTTCCCAGTTCCCCGATTGCCTTATCGGTAATCCCTTTAATATTTGGACTTGACTTGTAGAACTGACTGTAGCTCACTCCCTGGACTGGAGGGATATGGATCTCTGCCTTGTAATCACACTGCAGTGAGAGATTGATTATAGCAAAAACCCTGGAAGAACGAGATGCTATAAGCCTGCATGGATTCTGAATGAAGTAGCAATGCGCTAAAAGGCAAGGCAAGGGATAGATGCCAGAACCGTCCAAGTCAGTGTAACTACACTCACTTCCTGATTCTCTTAAAATTCTGGGATGCTGCTTTCGCCTTCCAAAATTAATAAAGAATACTTATTCACTTGCTTTGCCTTTTCTTTGTTCCCCATTACTAATCCCTCGCCATATTTTCCAATGACCCAATGTTCACATTTGCCTCTCTCTTACCTTTTAAATATCTTTTTAAAAAATCTCTTTTATATTACCACTCCGCTTACTTTCATATTTCTTCTTTTACCCACTTTTGCTTTTTTAGTTGCCCTCTGCTGATTTTTAAATTTTCACAATCTGCTGGCTTCACACTAATCTTCACCACATTGTATGCCTTTTCTTTTGCTTTTATGCTGCTCCTGGTTTCCCTTGGTCAGTCATGGTTGCCTCATCCTCCCCTTAGTATATTTCGTCTTCCTTGGGATGCATTTATGACGTCCCTCCTGACATACTACCAGAAATTCCTGCCATTGCTGTTCCACTGTCTTCCCTGCTGGGCTCCCCTTCCAACCAACTCTGGCTAGCTCCTCCCTCATATCTTTGTAGTTACCATTACTCAGTTGTAATACCATTACATTTGATTCTAGCTTCTCCCTCTCAAACTGCAGGTTTTTAAAAAAAATTCCGATTTCCACCATTTATAGTATCTTGTTTTTAATGGGTAAGAAAAAAAGTGAGGACTGCAGATGCTGGAGATCAGAGCTGAAAATGTGTTGCAGGGAAAGCGCAGCAGGTCAGGCAGCATCCAAGGAGCAGGAGGATCGATGTTTCGGGCATGAGCCCTTCTTCAGGCCAGTCCTCACTTTCTCCTAGTTTTTTTTTACTTTAGTCCTTGATACTGATCTAGCTCCCTCAGAGCCAGCCCTCAGAGTGAACAGAACCTCTGACACTCCTGCTCTGATCTGTCAGCCAGGGCTCCCAGATTGGGACTGTTAATCTGGTCCAATCAAGGAGCTCATTCTATGAGGTCCAGCTAGCTGACCTCATTACAATCACTAAACCTTTCATGAATGCTTTCTGTTTCTTAGTGTTCAATAAACTCTTTAATCCAGTGCAGTGTTCTGCATTGGATTCCTGTGGCTTTTAGTTTAATTCGAGCTCTTTCATGTGGATCTCTTGCTTAAAGATTTCAAAAGGTGCAAATAACTATATCTAGAACATTAACTTATTTCTCATTGATGCCAATTCATTAATTGCTGTTGGGATGTAATTAGTTCCCCTTCAGTGTACATGTGTGGTATTGCAGATAGTTTTCTTTCTGTAAATTGCTCATATTAATGGATTCTGGGTGGTAAAGTGACAAAATTGCAACAGAAAGACAAAATGCTGGCTCTCAATCATTTCAGACTGAAAACGTACCCTGATACAACACTCAATTTGACCTTACCAATCATCTCTGCATACCTCGACATGGTCCTGTCCCCCTTAGTCCAAGAACTCCCCACCTACATTCAGGATACCACCCACACCCTCCATCTCCTCCATGATTTTCATTTCCCTGGTCCCCAACGTCTTATTTTCACCATGGACATCCAGTCTCTGTACACCTCCATCACCCATCACGAAGGACTCAAAGCCCTCCGCGTCTTCCTTTCCCGCCGTACCAACCAGTACCCTTCCATTGGCACCCTCCTTCGACTGACTGAACAACTTTTCTTTCCAATCCTCCCACTTCCTCCAAACCAAAGGAGTAGCCAAGGGCACCCGTATGGGCCCCAGCTATGCCTGCCTCGTCGTAGGATATGTGGAACAGTCCATCTTCCGCAGCTGCACTGGCACCACCCTCCACCTTTTTCTCTGCTACATCGATGACTGTATCGGCGCTACCTCGTGATCCCACGAGGAGGTTGAACAGCTCATCCACTTTACCAACACCTTCCACCCCGACCTCAAATTTACCTGGACTGTCTCAGACTCCTCCCTCCCCTTCCTAGACCTCTCCATTTCTAACTTGGACGACAGAATCAACATGGACATTTACTATAAACCGACCGACTCCCACAGCTACCTAGACTACACCTCCTCCCACCCTGCCCCCTGTAAAAACGCCATCCTATATTTCCAATTCCTTCGTCTCCGCTGCATCTGCTCCCAGGAGGACCAGTTCCAATACCGAACAACCCAGATGGCCTCCTTCTTCAAAACCACAATTTCCCCCCAGACGTGATCGACGATGCTTTCCACCACATCTCCTCCACTTCCCGCTCCTCCACCTTTGAGCCCCGCCCCTCCAATCGCCACCAGGACAGAACCCCACCAACCTCCATATACATCGTATCATCCATCGTCATTTCCGCCACCTCCAAACGGACCCCACCACCAAGGATATATTTCCCTCCCCTCCCCTATCAGCATTCCGAAAAGACCACTTCCTCCGTGACTCCCTCGTCAGGTCCACACCCCCCACCAACCCAACCTCCACTCCCGGCTCCTTCCCCTGCATCTGCAAGAAATGCAAAACTTGCGCCCACACCTCCTCCCTCACTTCCCTCCAAGGCCCCAAGGGATCCTTCCATATCCGCCACAAATTCACCTGCACCTCCACACACGTCATTTACTGCATCCGCTGCACCCGATGTGGCCTCCTCTATATTGGGGAGACAGGCCGCCTCCTCGCGGAACATTGCAGAGAACACCTCTGGGACACCCGGACCAACCAACCCAACCACCCCGTGGCTCAACACTGCAAGTCCCCCTCCCACTCCACCAAGGACATGCAGGTCCTTGGACTCCTCCATCGCCAGACCATAGCTGGAGAAAGAGCACCTCATCCTCTGCCTAGGAAGCCTCCAACCACAAGGGATGAACTCAGATTTTTCCAGTTTCCTCTTTTCCCCTCCCCCCACCTTGTCTCAGTCCATCCCTCGAACTCAGCACCACCCTCCTAACCTGCAATCTTCTTCCTGACCTCTCCGCCCCCACCCCTACTCCGGCCTATCACCCTCACCTTAACCTCCTTCCACCTATCGCATTTCCAACACCCCTCCCCCAAGTCCCTCCTCCCTACCTTTTATCTTAGCCTGCTTGGCACACTCTCCTCATTCCTGAAGAAGGGCTCATGCCCGAAATGTCGATTCTCCTGCTCCTTGGATGCTGCCTGACCTGCTGTGCTTTTCCAGCAACACATTTTTCAGCTCAGTGTCAAGGACTCTCTGCATGTTAATAAAGGGTGGCTTGGTGATGGGATATTGGCTTCTGTGGAGTTATTTCAAAAAGTGTTTTTGCCAGACTGGGAGAAAGTGCTCGATCTAGTCTCCCAAGGATTATGCTTGGATGCAATATATTTTACATATGATTTTTGAAAATGACTTGAATCTCCAAACCAAACACAAACTAACAAAGTTTCCTGGACAAGTTCATAAAGCGGTCACATACGTATGGGGAATACAATAAAAATGTTTTGCAGATTAATATTTGCAACATAGTTATGCAGACAACCATCAATTAAAATTTAATATTTATAAATGCACTAAGCAGAAATAAATTTACAATGATTGACATTGCATTATCTAGATTTAAAAAGAGATCTGACAGCAATAGTAGACTCATCACTTTCAATGTCTAAACAAGCTAGCAAAGCAATTAAAAATGTTACGAGAATTCTTGACAAGAACAATTCAGGACACGTCTTCAACAATTATTCCAACAACTGCTGCTCATTTCTCACTTACAGCTGAAATTGGGCTATTCCACATGCAAATTGACTCCTAAAGTTAAGATTTTGACAATGTTAAATTTTAAAATCAGTCAATGAAAGGGTTCAATAACATAAATTATTCCATTTTGCACTGGTGTAAAGTACCCTTTGTTTCTGGAACTTTTCCACCTCAGCTACCAACAGAAGTTTAGCACTCTGTGTAAAGGGCAATAGTTTAGATCAGAGTGGTGCTGGAAAAGCACAGCAGGCCAGGCAGCATCCTAGGAGCAAAGCAACAGCACAAGTGCTGACACCAATCATTCGATGAGAAATTCCAACTAACTCACCTCCGATCATTTTAAAATGTGCACATGCATGCACAATATAAGGGTAAGTTTTAAAAATTAAATAAAAATATTCCACATAACAGTCTTTTTATCTTGAATTATTAATTTTTCCATTATTCCTTTTTAAAGTTTTATGTGTTTATTAGGTTTTTATTATTCTTATTTCAGAGATTTTGGGGACACCATGCATGCTCCTTGGTGTCAACAAACTTAGTACTATGATACAGGCATCTGCCCAAAAGTTTGGAAAGTTACCCAGGTATATCCTGGATATATAATGTTGGACAGATGGAATTTAACCAATTACTGCACCATAACTATTCATTATCAGTAAAGTGATAGAAGTCGTCATCAACAGAGCTATCAAGTAGCACTTGCATCACAATGACCTGCTCAATGATGCTCATTTTGGCTTCTGCCAGTACCATTCAGTTCCTGACCTCATTACAAACATCGATAATAAAGCTGAAGTCCAAGACCGGGTGACAGTGACTGCCCTTGACACCAAAGCTACATTTGACTGAATGTGGCATCAAGGATCTCTAGCTAAACTAGAGTCAAAGGGAATAGAGGGGAGAAAAAAAAGCTTCACTAGTTGGAGTCATAGAAGATGGTTGTGGTTGTTAGAGGTCAGTCATCAGAATTCCAGAATATCTCTGCAGGATTTCTTCAGGATAGTGTCCAAGGTTCAACCATTTTCAACTACTTTATAAATGACCTTCTCTCCCTCATAAGCTTAGAAATGGGATGTTCACTAGAAGTAGGGAGGATGACATGCACAGCATGTATGGCACAGTGGCTCAACAGTTAGCACTACTGCCTCAGAATGCCAGGGGCTTGGGTTCGATTCCAGTCTTGTGTAAATGTCTGGGTGGAGTTTGTGCATCCTCTGCTTGTCTGCATCAGTTTCTTCCAGTTTCCTCTGACAATCCAAAAATGTGCAGGTTAGATGGATTGGGCATTGGAAAAGTAGGATTACAGGGTTAGGGAACTGGGTTTCAATGGGATGCTCTTTGGAGGGTTGGTACAGACATGATGGGCTGAACAGCCTCATTCTGCAATGTAGGCATTTTATGTACATCATTTATGACTCCTCAGCTACTGAAGCAATCCATATCTAAATGCAATAAGACCAGGATAATATCTAGGCTTGGGCTTATAAGTGGCAAGTAACATTCGCATCACACAACTGGCAGGCAATGATCATCTCCAAGAAAAGAAAATCTAATCATTACCCCTTGACCTTCAATGGTGCTATCATCACAGAATCCCAAACTATTGACATACTGAGGATTACCACTGACTGGAGGTTGAACTAAAAGAGCCATATAAATAGTATGCCTGCAAGAGCGGGTCAGAGACCAGAAATCCTGCAGCAAGTAAATCACTCTTAACTCCCCAAAGTCTTCCCACCATCTACACACTTCAAGTCAAGAGTATTGTTGACATTATCCAGAAAATGAATAAAATGAAAGAAAATGTCAGTGATGGTAACACAAGCACCATCAGGTTTATGAACATAGCATCATGATAATTTTTCAGCCTTCGTCCTGTTCCATATCACTAAGGTTGTGATGCAATTTTCAAATGTGAATCTTGCCTCTGAGTAAATTGATGCCCAATCTGCAAAGCCAGGAGCAGGCTGAAGGCAGGTCATAAAAACCAAGAGTCCTTTGAAAGGCAGACAGTGTCAGAGAATCATTAAGAGATTCTAGAAGTTGAAGCATACAAAAACTGAACACATTGCCAGTGTAATCTGTAAACATTTATTGCCTATACCTGCACTATCTGTACAAGTCATGATAGAGCATGTTTTGCTGAAGCTCTCTTCTGTTAGGTCTCAATCTCATGTGAATTGACATCATCAGGATATGGCTCTTAATGGACAAACATGATAACTGAAAGTGCCAGTACAGGTAAACTTCTACTCTCCATCTCTCCAAAGTCTTTATTCCCATAAAATACTTAGAATATTCACACATCATCCTATTGCCTCTCCACTAAGTCTTTGCTCTTTGCAGAGATAGCCCCTGGTATAGTTTCCCCACCAATCATTGTGAACATATATGGAATTCCTTTAATTATTGGAGATAGCCGGTCTGTTCATAACAACAGTAATAGGCCATTTAGCCCCATTCAACAGCTTAAGGTTCCAAGCTCATTCTCATGCGAACCTACATTATTTGTCTCTGTTGTTAATGGCAGTATAATCAGGGCATCGACCTGGAAATTGGAATTAAGAGAACATATGACCAACAGTTTCTTTATCCATGGAAATTCCTATCTCATCAGATAATGCCAGTTTCTGTCCAGAAACGGTATGATCTCGGTTGTTGTAGTCTTGCAATCATGTACTCTCTCTCACTGCTGTTCACATTCAGTTGTTTTCCACTGTGGGGCTAGTGTCTTGGTTTTTGTGCAGGTTTGGCCTGCTCCATAGCTTTCTTCCTGATATCATGCTTTTGTGTTCCTGCACAGTGATACGTGAGAAATAGAGGGGTGCAGTGTTTGCACTATGGCTTATCAACACCTGGCATGGGACAAGGCTGTTTGATAATGCTGTCGAGCAGGAGTTAAGTACGGCAAATTGAAAACCTACATTTCATCTTTGGAAGTTTGGATATGGTTGATGTATCTGCTGCTGCAAAATTGACAGCTTGAGATGATAAAATACCAGAACATCTGAGGATATAAGCATTTTTAAAAATTTAAAAATATCATTGATGGTCAGTCTAGCATCACATCTGATCTTGCTTCATATGTTACCATAAACATTTATTTTCTTGGACTAAGGAGAATAAAATAGATTTCCAGCCAGTTCACCATATGGGCAAAGTCCTGAAGTTCTGTCATATTCCTGAGTAGTGGAAATTTCCTCATGTCTTCAATCTTCCACAGATCTATTAGGGCGGCACGGTGGCACAGTGGTTAGCACTGCTGCCTCACAGCGCCAGAGACCTGGGTTCAATTCCCGACTCAGGCGACTGACTGTGTGGAGTTTGCACGTTCTCCCCATGTCTGCGTGGGTTTCCTCCTGGTGTTCCGGTTTCCTCCCACAGTCCAAAGATGTGCAGGTTAGTGAACTGGCCATGCTAAATTGCCCATAGTGATAGGTAAAGGTGTAAATGTAGGGGTATGGGTGGGTTGCGCTTCGGCGGGTTGTTGTGGATTTGTTGGGCCGAAGGGCCTGTTTCCACACTGTAAATAATCTAATCTAATGATCTCTACTGTGAGGACAAATTTGGCCACAAAGCATATGGTTAGCTTTGAATATTTGCTTTTACTAAATGTCAACCCAGCATCTTATAACATTTCCAACATTCCCCATATTCTTTTCACCTGTTGCCATGTAGTGGATTCATGGATGAGAACGTCACCCATTATTGCATATGTCACCTTCAACACCTTCTATTAGGTTGGACATTGACCTTCAGAAAATCTCTGATGTGGAGGTGATTCCAAAGGTAAATGTTGAAACAATAATATGCAAAAGATCTTATGAAGGTAGAGTCTAAAATTAGAGGGCAAAGGTTTAAGGTGACAGAGGAAACATTTAAAAGGGGCCTAATGGGCAATATTTTCATGCAGAGGGTGGTGCGTGTATGGAAGAGCTGCCAGAGGAAATGGTGGAGGCGGGTACAATTACAACATTTAAAAGGCATCTGGATGGGTATATAAATAGGAAGAATTTAGAGGGATATGAGCCAAATATTGGCAAATGGGATTACACCAGTGTAGGATGTCTGGTCAACATGGACAACTTGGACTGAAGACTCTGTTTGTGTGCTGTATAATTCTATGACTCTATTAGAATCTTGGACCCTTACCTAATGGAAATTGACAGATTCTTCTGTTTGCATGTGACTGGTGAAGATTATGGAGTTTGTAAGTTTAGGTAAGTTCTTGTATACAGATGCCTTTGAGTTGTTGTGGTTCTGTTCACCGAGCTGGGAATTTGAGTTGCAGACGTTTTGTCCCCTATCTAGATGACCTCCTCAGTGCTTGGGACCCTCCTGTGAAGCACTTCTGTGATCATTCCTTCGGCATTTGTAGTGGTTTGAATCTGCCGCTTCCAGTTGTCAGTTCAAGCTGTCTGCTGCAGTTGTTGGTATATTAGGTCCAGATGTGCTTATTGATTGAATTTGTGGATGAGTGCCATGCCTCTAGGAAGTCCCTGGATGTTCTCTGTTTGGCTTGTCCTATAATAGTAGTGTTGTTCCAGTCGAATTCATGTTGTTTGTCATCTGTGTGTGTGGCTACTAAGGATAGCTGGTCGTGTCGTTTCATGGCTAGTTGGTGTTCATGGATGTGGATCGTTAGCTGTCTTCCTGTTTGTCCTATGTAGTGTTTTGCGCAGTCCTTGCATGGGATTTTGTACACTACATTGGTTTTGCTCATGCTGGGTATCGGGTCCTTCGTTCTGGTGAGTTGTTGTCTGAGAGTGGCTGTTGGTTTGTGTGCTGTTATGAGTCCTAGTGGTCGCAGTAGTCTGGCTGTCAGTTCAGAAATGCTCCTGATGTATAGTAGTGTGGCTAGTCCTTTGGGTTGTGGCATGTCCTCGTTCCATTGTCTTTCCCTTAGGCAGCTGCTGATGAAATTGCGCGGGTATCCGTTTTTGGCAAATACATTGTAGAGGTGTTCTTCTTCCTCTTTTTGCAGTTCTGGTGTACCGCAGTGTGTTGTGGCCCTTTTCAACAGTGTCTTGATGCAAAAGAAGTTGCATTAAGACACTGTTGAAAAGGGCCACAACACACTGCAGTACACCAGAACTGCAAAAAGAGGAAGAAGAACACCTCTACAATGTATTTGCCAAAAACGGATACCCGCGCAATTTCATCAGCAGCTGCCTAAGGGAAAGACAATGGAACGAGGACATGCCGCAACTCAAAGGACTAGCCACACTACTATACATCAGGAGCATTTCTGAACTGACAGCCAGACTACTGCGACCACTAGGACTCATAACAGCACACAAACCAACAGCCACTCTCAGACAACAACTCACCAGAACGAAGGACCCGATACCCAGCATGAGCAAAACCAATGTAGTGTACAAAATCCCATGCAAGGACTGCGCAAAACACTACATAGGACAAACAGGAAGACAGCTAATGATCTGCATCCATGAACACCAACTAGCCATGAAACGACACGACCAGCTATCCTTAGTAGCCACATACGCAGATGACAAGCAACATGAGTTCGACTGGGACAACACTACTATTATAGGACAACCTAAACAGGGAACATCCAGGGACTTCCTAGAGGCATGGCACTCATCCACAGATTCTATCAACAAACACATTGACCTGGACCCAATATACTGGCCACTGCAGCGGACAGCTGGAACTGACAACCAGAAGCAGCAGAGACAAACCACTATAAATGCCGGAGGAAACATCACAGAAGTGCTTCACAAGAGACTCCCAAGCACTGAGGATGTCACCTAGACAGGGGAAGAAACGTCTGCAAAACATATTCCCAGCTTGGCAAACAGAATCACAACAACGAGCGCCCAAGCTACAAATTTTCTCACAAACTTTGAATGCCTTTGAGTATAGTTCTCATTGCACTTATACAGTATTTGCTATTGCTATGGCTGCGTTGCCAAGTACCAGACTAATGCTATTTGCAAGTTTGCTGATGACACCACCATAGTCGGTCGAATCTCACAGGCAATGAAACAGACTACAGACAGAAGATGGAAGACCTGGAAAGATGGTGCACTGAGAACAACCTTGCTCTCAATGCCGGCAAAACCGTTAAGCGCATTATTGACTTTCGGCAGTTACTCATGCCCCCTACACATTAACAGCCAGAGGTGGAATGAGTGGAGAGTGTCAAGCTCCTGGGAGTGATCATCAACAACAAACTTTCTTGGACTCTTCATGTAGACACACTAGTTACAAAGGCCTAACAATGTCGCTTCTTCCTCAGGAAGCTAAGAAAATTTGGCTCCTTGCCAACTTTTATAGATGTACCATCGAAAGGATTCTGTCTGGTATGCCTGGTATGGCAACTGTACCATTCAAACTTGGAGACGGTTACAGAGAGTGGTGAATTCAGCCTGGACAATCACAAAGGCCAACCTCCCATCAATAGAATCCACCTACCAGGCCCGCTATCAAGAAAAGGCTGCCAGCATTCTCAAAGATCCATCCCACCCTGGCAATGATTTTCAACAACCTCTACCATCAGGGAGAAGGTACAGAAGCCTGAACACACGCACCAGCTGGTTTCGTAATAGTTTCTACCCTACTGTTGTTAGAATACTAAATGGATTCACAAACTCTTAACATCCACCTGTACCTGTGTTTTGGTTTTTGCCACTGTTTACCTATTATTTATTTATCTATGTTATTTAACTCTGTGATCTGCCTGTATTGCTCACAAGACAAAGCTTTTCACTGTGCCTCGGTACACGCGACAATAAATTCAATTCAATTCAATTCAATTCAAATATTTAAATTTATTTACTCGTTCCTCAGTGTTGATTTCTTCCACTTTAAGAATGAGGTTGAAACCTCTCCAAGCGTCCCAGCTTCTCAGTGAACTTAGTGAATAACAGACAGTGTTTCTGAGGTTTCGCTCCTGCTGTTGCCTGAAACTAAGCTTTGAGTTTAAAGTTGAGTTTTAATGACCCTTGATGTTTTACAGATGAAAGCTGTAGAGTATATAATTTTGGAGCCAGTTAACTCCATCAGACAAAAAAAATGACTCTAGCCCCATGTCTTAATTAAAATCTATGCCATGCCCATTAATTTTGATGTTAGCTCTCCAATGCTGAGTTTTGATCTCAATGACTTCCTGTGAAGCGCCATGTGGTTTCCTAAGCACAAGCTGTTTTGAGTGATCTGCTGTTTGAGAAGTTATTTCAGCCGTAGCTTGTGGTGGTATGGGCCCGCCCTTTCTCCTGTCTCTGGACCCTTGTCACGCCGTTGTGGGGACATTGTAAAGTGGTGGTTGGCAACATTCACACATTCTGCTTTTCATTCTGAAAACTCTGTGATGAATAGCTTGTAAGGACATTCTCCTGCTCTGTTCTTGCTCAGTCTATCTGGGGTCCTTTAAATGCTGAGGGGGTTGGGGGTGGGGGTGGAGGTGGTGTTGGAGGTGGCAGCTTGAAAGTATTTATTACCCAGCCTTAGTTGAAATCTATGTCTCCCTCAGTGCTGTCTGTAGTCAGTGCTGGGATATCCCAAGAGTTTTCCACTAGGTTGGCCTTCAGGTACTTGACATGCTGCTTTTGACAACAGTCAGATTTTTACTTAAGGTTTTGCTAATAGTTTATCACCATTTTGTCTGTTGATGCTTGTTACCATGAAAAAATGTCATGGGACACACAAAGCTGAATACAAGGCTCCTTACGTCAGGTCTCAGACTTGTGTGATCTAACATTATCATGTCATTGGAGCTTATGGATGTGATCATTAGATCACAGTGTTAGCACAGCAAATTCTTTACACTACAAACCACGACTGGGCTTGCTGTTCACTGGGAACAGGGCATAGGTGGGTGCTTATAGGATTGGCACTGGCATAGAGACAGACAGCCATGGAATTATGCCAAGATTTCCTGGTGCCTCTCTGCAAACACTCAGGGAGTTCATTGTGGACTAGAGCTTAAAGGACTGAGGTGCCTGGCAAGATGTCAGCTCCTATCGTCCTGTTGCTTTGTTATTTGCAAGTAGTTGATTCAAGGGCGATACACCCAAAGTTAGGGGCATGTATCCTCTGAAGCTCCTCCTTACCATTCTGTCTAATATGAGAGTAAATTGCTCCAATTTCCACTCCCTGAGCTAGCACTCATAGCTGACCAGCCCTGACACTCTTGTCGGACTTCCATCTCTCTAATTGTCGCTAGAGTGGCAGAAATAAAAGTTTTCTCCTCTGCTTGTGCAGCTGAGCATTATTGTCCACCTGTTAAATGAATTGCCCAGCCTATCTTGTGGCCTGGATATGTCCTGCTATGTACAAGATGAACACTGTCACGTTCCGCATGTCCCCTATGCTGAGCAACTGATAATTCAAAGTTGCTCTCCTGAGTCCTGGCAATGTCATCAACCTTGAGGCATGTGAGTTTTCAGAACTCCCTTTCAAAGTTCCCTTGATAATGATACTCCAATCTGGAGTCCGTGGTAATCAGTGGCACCCTCTAGGCATGCGATTTTCAAATCGCACTCATATTTTTTTACCTTTGAAAATCTATCCCTATTCCTTCTGTCTTTAGCCAACACCTTCATGTATTTCCCTTTGGGCTCACCATTCTTTGTAGCTGTTAGACCAATGCTGAATGTAGTCCTGGTGCCTGACTTGAACAAATCTTTCTTGTCCAGATCCGATGAATTATCAAAACTGTTTGTCCTCTTCCACAACACTGCCCATCTGATTGTTCCCACTTCTTTAACTTAAACACATACCTTCTTTATTTAAAGATTCAGCTTCCTAAATGCAGTTCATGTAATCAAATAGAAAATGTTTGGAATCCCAAATCTGCTACATTTTCATTTACACTTCATCTGGTAAGAATGTCACTGGCAACGGAGCCTAATGTACATAGAGGTATACGGACCCTGAGTTGTTATTGCTTTGAATGGAGACTGGAGGAAATGGTCAGATGTGGGTGACAAGGTAGATCAGTGGTTAGCACTGCTGCCTCACAGCACCAGCGACCTGGAATGGATTCCAGCCTCGGACGACTGTGTGGAGTTTGCACATTTTCTGCGTGGGTTTTTTGCCGCAGTCCAAAGATGTGCAGGTCAGGCAAATTGGCCATGCCAAATTGCCCATAGTGTTCAGGGATATGTAGGCCAGTGCATTTGTCAGGTGAAATGTAGAATAATAAGATAAGGGAATGGGTCTGGGTGGGATACTCTTTGGACGGTCAGTGTGGACTTGTTGGGCCAAATGGCCTGTTTCTTCACTGTAGGAATTAGATTAGATTAGATTACTTACAGTGTGGAAACAGGCCCTTCAGCCCAACAAGTCCACACCGACCTGCCGAAGCGCAACCCACCCATACCCCTACATTTACCCCTTACCTACCACTACGGGCAATTTAGCACGGCCAATTCACCTGACCTGCACATCTTTGGACTGTGGGAGGAAACCGGAGCACCCAGAGGAAACCCACGCAGACACGGGGAGAACGTGCAAACTCCACATAGTCAGTCGCCTGAGTCGGGAATTGAACCCGGGTCTCAGGCGCTGTGAGGCAGCAGTGCTAACCACTGTGCCACCGTGCCGCCCACAAATTCTATGATGAAATTCTATACCTGTGGAAGTGCATCGTCCACAACTCCCATTCATGTACTTGCGCTAACCCCTTGATAGCTGTGTGGATATGGAAGAGGTAAGAACCACTTGGCTGGGACAGACATGTTGCCAAGTTGGAATAAATTTCACTAGATTTCACTGTGGTTAAGTTTGCAACTTCCTCATTTCACTTTGAGAAGTGTTATTGATTTCATTTCACTCCCACAAAGCCATCAGGCCATTATGTTCAGTGAAGCTGAGGACGTGATTGCTGGACGGCTTGCTGAGATATTTGTATCATCGAGAGTCACTGGTGAGGTGCCGGAAGACTAGAAGTTGGCTAATGTGGTGACACTATGTAAGAAATCAGAAGTATGTTGTGAAACTTGAAAGGGTTCAGAAAAGATTTACAAGGATGTTGCCAGACTTGGAGGATTTAAGCTACTGGGAGAGGCTGTATAGGTTGGGATTGTTTTCCCTGGAGTGTCGAAGGCTGAAGAGTGACCTTATAAAGGTTTATAAAATCATGAGGGGCATGGATAGGATAAATAGACAAGGAATTTTCCTTGAGGTTGGGGAGTCTATAATTGGAGGGCATAGGTTTAGGGTGAGAGGGGAAAAATTTAAAAGGGACCTAAGGGGCAACCTTTTCATACAGAAGGTGATGCGTGTATGGAATGGGCTGGCAGAAGAAGTGGTGGAGACTAGTACAATTAGAAAATTTAAAAGGCATCTGGATGGGTATATGAATAGGAAGAGTTTAGAGGGATATGGGCCAAGTCCTGGGAAATGGGACTAGGTTAGGTTAGGATATCTGGTTGGCATGGACGAGTTGGACCGAAGGGTCTGTTTCTGTGCTGTATATCTCTATGACTCTAAATCATCTTAAGATTTTCTTACCTCTGTTTATAGTTGCCCAATCATGTCTCACAATTCTAATTCAGATTTGACTGAGTTAGAAACAACAGAGTCTTCATTGCTGTCATCATCTGTTGCAATGTTCTGGTGTGTACTTTTTGAGTCTTGATACAAATTGACACAAACCTGGGCTGCACATCTTAATTGTAAATTGATTTTATTGTTGTGCTGCACTTCATAGTAAGGTTACAAAACATCATTATCCGAGTTGCACACAGTCCAATTTCTTAGTAAGATACTAACACACGTAGTCACAGTATCAGCAGGCTTGAGAGGCTCACACACATGTTCAGTAAATCCTTTCTCTGTCCCTTCACTTGAAGTGCTGTAGGATAACAAAGGCCACATTTGGAGAGGTGGTGGCAGAGTGTTAATGTCAATGGATTAGTCATCCAGAACCCCAGGTTACTGCTCTGAGGGCAAGATTCAAATCCCACAATGGCAGATGATGAAATTTGAATTCAATAAAAGAAAATCTAGATTAAAAGCAAGTTGCCATAATAGTAACCATAGGAAGTAATGTGGCTCAGTGGTTAGCACTGCTGCTTCACAGAGCCTGGGATCTGGGTTCGATTCCAGCCTTGTGTGGAGATTGCATATTCCCCCTCTATCTGCTTGGATTTCCTTTGGGTGCTCCAGTTTCCTCCCACAGTCTAAAGATGTGCAGGTTAGGTGGATTTGCTAAATTGCCCATAGTGCCCAGAGTCATGGTGAAAGGATACAGCAACAGGATGCTTTTCAGAAGTTGGGTGCAGATTTGATGGGCTGAATGGCCTGCTCCCACACTGTAGGGTTGCCATTGTTGGAAACTTGCATCTCTGTTACTACTTTTCATAAGGGAATGAAATCTGCTGTGTTGGTCTGGTGTGGTTTACATGTAATTCTAGACCCACAACAATATGGTTGAGTCTTAAATAGCTCTAGCAAACCATTGAGGTCAAGATTCGATTCACTACAATATGGAAACTGGCCCTTTGGTCCAACAAGTCCACACCAACTCTCTGAAGAGTAACCCACCTAGACCCATTCTCCTATACTTTATTTACCCCTGACTAATGCACCTAACGGTATGGGCAATTTAGCATGGCCAATTCACCTGATCTGCACATCTTTGGATCATGGGATGAAACCGGAGCACCCGGAGGAAATCCATGCAGACATAGGGAGAATGTGCAAACTCCACACTGCAGTTGCCCGAGGCTGGAATTGAACATGGCTCCCTGCTAACCACTGAGCCACCGTGCTGCCCATAACATTAGGGATGGGCAATAAATGCTGGTACAGTCAGCAACTTCTGCAACCCATAGACAAATAAAAAAAACCTGTACACTGTGACTTGCTGTGGATATGTGACCTTGGTTGTAGTTTCTTTCTGTTTATTGAAAGAAGCCAGTAAATCATACAATTGGAATTTGGTATCAGAAACAAACAGCTGAAATTCTGTGGATGTTGGGAACCTACAACAGGAGTAGGCCATTCAGCTTATCAAACTTACTCTGTCATTCAAATAGATAGTGACTGGTCATCCATCTAGAAATCTACTGATTACTGTCTTGAGCATGGTCTGTGATTGAACTTCCAAAGCTCCTTGGAGTAGAGAATTCCAAGGATTCACCATGTTCTGGGTAAAGACTTCCTCCTTATCTCAGTCTTAAATGGCTTAGCCTTAATCCTGAAATGATGTCCCTTGATTCTCATTTCATTAGCCAAGAGAAACATCAACCCTGCCAATGTAACCCCAATAAATATTGTTGAGATTGCTTCTCATTCTTCGATATTCGAGAGACTATTGAGCCAGATTTCTCAATTTCCCCTCATAAGATAATCCTGCCATCAAATAATTAATGTACATATGAACGTATAAAATAGTAATACAAGTTGACTTAAACTTGCCTTATAATTCAATGGCTTATCTGTAAACATTTTAAATTCCACATTCCCATTTACCCCCAATAACGTCTGAGTGTCTTGCTAAATGAGAATCTATCTACTACGGTCCTAAAAATATTCTATGACCTTTTCTCCACCACCTTCTGAGACAGAGTGTTTCAAAGTTGCAGAACCCATTGAGAGAAATAATTTCTCCTCATCTCTGTCCTGAAAAGGTGGCATCTAAATTTAAAACAGCACCTCCTTGTTCTGGACTGAACCACAGGAAGAAGCATCCTTTCCATGTTTACCATTGTCAAGAACATTTAGGATCTTATACAATTCAGTCAAGTTCACTCACTCTTCTCAACTCCAGTGATAACCAGCCCAGTCTGTTCAGTCTATCATAAGGCAGTTTGCTCATTCCAAATAACAATCTAGCAAATCATCTCTGAACCACATTTATCCTTAAATAAGGAGACTACAACTGCATACTATATTCAAAATGTGGTCTCACCAATGCCCTGTATAACTGCAGTATAATATCCTTACTTTCATCTTCAAATCCTCTCAAAACAAAGGATAGCCTTCCATCAGCAATGCCCTGTATAACTGCAGTATTACATCTTTACTTTCATCTCCAAATCCTTTTATAATAAAGGATAGCCTTCTATTAACCTTCTTGATTATGTGATGTACTGTCAGACCAATGATTGTGACTCATGCACCTGCCCAATGATGTTACTGTGTTCATATTAACTCAACACCAGGAGCTTTTATTTTCCACAATAACCTTTGATGTGGCAATTTATCTAACTGAAATCTAACTGAAGTACATGTTATTCCTTTAAAGAAGGAGAAAGTGAGGACTGCAGATGCTGGAGATCAAAGCTGAAAATGTGTTGCTGGAAAAGCGCAGCAGGTCAGGCAGCATCCAAGGAGCAGGAGAGTCAACATTTCGGGCATGAGCCCTTCTTCAGGAACTTTAAAGAACTCTAATAAATTAGTTTAAACTCTTCCCAATTACCCTGACTCTTTCTAAGGTGCAGCAATAATCTGTTTAATGATCTATTCCAAAACCAGACAGATGACAGACATCAAGCTAACTGGCCTCTTGTTTCCAGTGCTTAATGAGAGAGATTATATTTGGTCATTTCCAGTCTGGTGGAACCTTTCCAGAATCAAGGCCATTTTGGAAAATTAACACTAACTGGCCATTCTAAATTGCCCCATAGTGTCCAGGAATGTGTAGGTTACATGGTAAATGCAGGATTGTGGGGATAGGATGCTCTTCAGAGGGTCAGTGTGGACTTGATTGACTGAATGGCCTGCTTCCACACTGTAGAGATTTTATGTCACTATTGTTGCCAAAGTACATCTCTTTTACTACTTTTCTTTCGGGAATGAAATCTGCTGTCCTTGTCTGGCCAGGTCTACAGGTGACTCCAGACCCAACAGCAATATGGTTGACTCTTAAATAGCTCTAGCAAACCCAATTACTTCATTAGCCACTACTTTATGATCTGGGGGATGTCCATATGGACCTGGAGATTTATTATCCCACTGTCACATTAGTTTGCTCAGTATGACTTCCTTTGTGACTACAAAGTTGTTATGTTCCTCTATTCCTTCCATATCCTGATTTACAGCTATTCCTAGAATTACAGTGAAAACAGAGCAGAATATTGTTAGCTTCATTCACCAACACACACTTTAATCACTCTTTTTATTTTTAAACACCTGTATTTTAAAAATGCTATCCATTTCTACCTTCTGACTGAACTTCCTTACATACTCTGACTTGGTCTGGAGACTCTCTATTGCATTCCCTCTTTGGAAAATATACCTGTCTTTAGATGAAGAGAGTAAAACTGCACACAATGCTCTGGGTGCAGTCTTTCTAAGGTTTTGTACAATTGCAGTAAGAAATCTTTACCCCAGTATTCCAATCCTGATGTAGTGGAGGTCAGCATATTATGAATGTATTCATTTTCAGTGACACGTGAACAAGGACACTTCAGACACCATCACTTCCCAACCTATCACCATTTATGAAATGAGCAAAATGCTGGAGATGTAGGAAATTTGAGATTGAAACAGAAAATGCTGGCAAAGTTTAGCAGGTCTGGAGAAAGAAGCAGAGTTGATGAACTGAATTTTAAGATGGAGCCCACACCAATCAACATTTAAGAGGCCGCCCCGTAACCATAATGTGTGTCAGGTGGCTTCGAAGAGGGTGAGGGTTATACTTTAGACCCTCAATGGGAACAGGTACTCCTCTCTTCACCTACCAGCCAAACCCGAGTTGTGGACCCTGCTGGGATTGGACGTACACCCTGGGTAGAGGAAACAGGTTTTTGTAGGTCAGGTGGAGAAGCGTAAAGGGGAGTGGGGCATGGAGCGGGGGATGGGTGACCCTGCTGTACACAGGGAGTTACCCCATGCCAGAATCTGACTTACCTCCCTTCCTGCCTAATGTGCAAAGTCACATTAAAAAAAATCGACAATCTGACACCAGACTACTCACACTGACTGTAATTATACTGCACACTGTGTAACTCTCAGGTCGATGGCTTTGCTAAAAAGCTTACTTGGCTGTTAAGAAGTTTTAAAACAGCAGGTGGGCTGTCAATTTCAGCATCTACCCATCCCTTTTCCCAGAATGAATCAGAGGTGGGCAGGAAGGGGATAATCTAACAGAATGCCAATTTTTATTGACTTCCCTCCCATCCCTGCCAAAAGTAATCAGGATCAAGGGATGAGTTGATAACTTAACTCCCTTGGCACAGAGCATTGCAGGAAATATTTAGGGCCGGGTGCATGGAGACAAGCATAGTTTGAAATTTCAGTTTTAGAAATAATCTGTGGATGTAAGTACTGCTGATGTGAAAGACCATAACCAACTTGAGAAAGTAACAGATGGACAATCCATGCAGTCGGTTCTGAAGATACTTCACAACCAACTGTAAGTAGACTTTGGCTATTTGGTCCATCAAGTCCACACCGACCCTCCAAAGAGCATCCCACACAGACCAACGACCTGGTAACCCCTCACTTCCCATGGCTAATCCACCCAGCCTACACATCCCTGGATACTATCATAGGCATTGGCCAACCCACCTAACCTGGACCTGCGCATCCTTGGACTGTGGAAAGAAACCAGAGCACCCAGAGGAAACCCACACAGACACAAGGAGAATGTGCAAACTCCACACAGACAGTCAACCTTTGGTGGAATAGGACCTGGGTCCCTGGTGCTGTGAGGTCGCAGTGCTAACCACCGAACCATTATCCACCCAGCTCGGTACCGATAGTATGTTTCCATCCTCAAAGGAAAATAATGAACTAGTTGAATTTCACAACAATCTAACAGTTCTCCGATAATCATTGACAGCTATTTTTTTCAGATTTTCTAAATTTCAAATATCTTAATACTCCTCTGAACTGCTGAGAGACATTTTACAATAATGGATGTTGAATTCAAACTTTCAAATGGCCCGAATGGTATTGAATTAGTTTCTTCTCGCTTACTAGTTGAGGACTTCAGATTATAAAATCACTACACTATTGTAATCAAAATGTGATGCCAATCTGTGAGAAACAGAAATGAGGGATGCAATCATCAGTGTCTATATTTCTAATACCTAATCTTCAAACTCTTAGTTCAGAACACACAATTGTCATATTTACCTCAGAGCTTTGTGAACATATAAATAGGCACAGAATGACAATCACACTGATGAATGCTTTTTGAGTCTAGAAGGTATTTTCTGCACATTCCCTGCCATTTCTGTGTTGCCTACAGTTTTCCAAGGTTGCAAAGTTGTCTCCTTAGCAACTGTGCTGTAACCATGACTCCTAACATCAAAATTCTTACAGATTAGTTGAACGCTACTACAATAAGGCACATGAAGATGCCGAATAAATTGCTGAATAGACTCTTAGCTTGCCTCAGCACAGATTCTGATGTTTAGCTTCTATTCCACACTATCCCTCGTTTTTGAATCCTTTCAGATCTTTATGATCTTCAGCCATACAATCCTCCAAATCTCTAGACTCCTATATAATTCCAGCCTCTTGAGCATCACTGATATTCTTTGCTCTACAGAAGATCAGCAGTTGTTCTATCAAAATATGTAGATTCAATGGGCAAAATGGCCTGCGCCTGTTTCTTCATTCCTAATATGAGGCATTATGAGAGACGTGAAAAATATGTTCACAACACATAGGGTTGAGTTTAATGGTGGATTGGGTGACCATGTCTACTTATGGAACCCCTTTGGGATGATAGGTCATTTTGTATATTAGCAACAACCTGCTTTTGGAGTTTCTGCTTCTTTAAGGATGAAGATCCAAGAACTGTTGCAGCTTTTCAGACACGGTAGCATCATGATGAATGGTGCACTTCACGATAAGGTCCTGAGGAGTGTTGCTGAACAAAGCGACAGAAGTATGCTTGCCTTTATTGGTCAGTGCATTAAATAGATGAGCTGGAAGGCCATGTTGTGGCTGTACATGACATTAGTTTGGACAGTTTTAGTGTCTTGTGAGCAATTCTGGACTCCTTGCTATAGGGATGATGTTGTGGAACTTGAAAGGGTTCAGAAAAAAATTACGAAGGTGTTGCCACGGTTGGAGATTTTGAACTATAGGGAAAGGCTGAGTTGGCTGGGGCTGGTTTCCCTGGAGTGTTGGAGGCTGAGGGGTGGCATTATAGAAGTTTATAAAAATCATGAGGGGCATGGATAGGATAAATAGGCAAGGTCTTTTCCCCAGGGTTGGGGAGTCCAAAACTAGAGGGCATAGGTATACGCTGAGAAGGGAAATATATAAAAGGACTTACAGGCAATTTCTTCATGCAGAGGATGGTGCGTATATGGAATGAGCTGCCAGAGGAAATGGTGGACACTGGTGCAATTTCAACATATGTAATGCATCTGTTTAGAGGGATGTGGTCCACGTGCTGGTAAATGGGACTAGATTTATTTGGATATCTGATGGGCATGGATGAGTTGGACCAATGGGTCTGTTTCGGTGCTGTACAGCTCTCTGACTGTATGGTCAGCACTGATACTGCAGGAGACTCTGGACCAGCAACCAGTTGGTCCAGGATGACAGGTCCATCGTGCCGACTCATTTGGGTTACAGTGATCCCAGGGGCCTGGAGAGGGGATTTGTTATGTAGGCAAGGGAGCTACCTTAGCTGGTCTCTGGCTGGGAAGATCGTCCTTAACAAAGTTTATTCCTGCCTGCAGAAGGTGGATGGGGTGGGGAAGGAGGGTGTAGCTTATTAGGGGCTGTAGGAAGTCAGGAATGTAATGGATTATGATTGATTCTCCAGTCTGGACAGTCCAATGAAATATATATAGTACAGCCACACCCTTCCCCTCCACCCAATGTCACCTCCCTGCCCATTCTAAACTGGGAAGCAATTGAATTCTGTCCAGATACTGTACAAATAGCTTAAAAACCTGGGATATAAGTATGTAGAGGGGTAATATTAAACACTTGAAAAGAAAACTAAGAAGATTCTGCTTTTGTTCTGCATTATTGACTGTCCTCTTACCCGTTCTTGTTGTAAAACAGCTTCTTATACATATATTTATGTGAGGTAAAATTTTCAATGTTAGTCTTTTTCAATGATTGGATTGCTTTATATTTGTGGTGACTTTCTCCTCAAATTGCAATTGATCACGTAAAGATACTAAAATTTAATTATCTACCAATGTGTAAGCTCATCCCTGACTTTTATCTGGAAATCACAAGAGCACATAATTTTCTATGCTTTTTTTTAACAAATGGAAAAACATAAGCAAGAACATGAGATTTTCTGATATTTTGTGGATAAAGATCCTTCCAACAGTGCAAATCCATAAACTTCATCTCAATTTGGATCTTTTACTCTATATTATAATTGCTGTGATGTTTAACTTTTAACTTTGTTTTTCCTCTCTATCTTGTTCTTAATATTCTGTACCTTGGTATTTGTACCTAAGATAGTGCTGTGTGTAGCGACATAAGGCACTTTTCACTGTACTGACGTACATTTGTAGTTGAGTGCACTTTACCTGACAAAGGAGCAGCACTCCAAAAGCTTGCGATTTCAAATAAACCTGTTGAACTATAACCTGGTGTTTTGTGACTTCTGACCTTGTCCATCCCAGTCCAACACTGGCATCTTCAAATCATAATTAAATATAGAAATACATTGAATTTACAAAACAAAAGCAATCCATTTTGTCCAACCAGCTCAAAGCTCATACTCACCCTTCATGTGATGTAACTTGACACTTACCACAGTTCTCAAAATGGATTGTCCTTAACTGATTATGACCATTCCTGTCATTGTTTTGTGTGGCTGAATATAGCACTGTAATGTTATGAGTTTGGATTTCTCCGACACTTTTTGTAGTCTCATTGTAGTCAGGTGATCACTTAAGTGGGAGAAAGTGAGGACCGCAAATGCTGGAGATCACAGTCAAACAGTGTGGTGCTGGAAAAGCACAGCTAGTCAGGCAGTATCCTGAATAGACCATTCCAGTTGAAGAGCTTATGCTTGAAACGTCAACTCTCCTGCTCCTCAGATGCTGCCTAACCGGCTGTGCATTTCCAGCACTACACTTTTTGACTCTGATCCCTTAAGTGGTCTCAGTATCTTTTCTTTATGGGAGTTTCCTCACAATGCCTGTATATCTACTTTTACACATCTTAACCTGCGGATGCAACTATAGCATCATCCTGTGACCTGGACTCATGGAGGAGATATTAGTCATTGCAGTAAGCTGACTTCAATGGAAAAGAAACTCAATGGCTTAATCGCTCTGAGCTTGCTTAGCATTACTGGAGAAGACCAATTTCACTCACCTGTAATGTCCACAAGAAAAACAGAAAGTGCTGGAAAAAAACATGCAGATCAGGCAACGTCGGTGGAATGAGAAAGGAGGTATTAATATTTAGGGTGGTGATCTGCCACTGGAACTCCGTACTTGCAAATTGTTTCTTCAAGCAATCTGAGACTAAATAAACTAAAATGGAGCTGATTTAAAATAATCAGAATTGCTTGATTAAGTTGTTAATACTCAATATAATACTGCTAAGTATAGAAAATAATAAAAATAAAAAGAAATACAGGAAAGATATAGTACTGATGAGTCATTTTACTTAATTTAAACATAATTAATTCTCTATATTTTCTAATACTAACTCGTTTCAGAAGTACAAGCGGGTGTAGTTTGATTTTTGAAAACCTTTCTCCCTAACTCAAAAAGCTTATCCAGCTTACAGACTGAAAGGTCAACATATTTTTTTAGCACAGTAGTGAGGAAGATTTTTCCAAATAGATAGCTGAAACAATAAATATGGCAGGAATGACTGATCATTTCAGATTAATGGGCATTCACCAATATGATGTTCTGTGAATATTCTCAAACAAACTGCATGTTAATGGAATGTTACCCCTGCAGTACTGTTAAATTGCCCATTGAGATGTGGCATATGTATAAAATTCATGCCTTCCTGAGCCTGAAGTAACTGCACAGAAGTCAGTATCCCGTCACCAACACACCCTTTATTTACATGTGGTTTGTATATGGGCTCTGACCAGCCAGCTCAGAGCCAGTACCAAGGATCTGGACACTTTCTGAATACCCTGTTTATTTTTTATATATAGGAAAGCACCCAGGTGGCCAGTAACAAGCAGTGCCCTTCACAAAAGGCAATGCTGTGTGAAACATTCCTTTTTTAAAATTTTTTTTTCTCTTTCTTTTTTTTTTCTAACCCCCCCCCCCCACACACCCCCCCCCCCACACACAAAATACTGCCTACCTGCGATAGTGCTTATTTTTTCCCCAGCACTCATGGTGTGTGTGTGTGTGTGTGTGTGTGTGTGTGTGTGTGTGTGTGTGTGTGTGTGTGTGTGTGTGTGTGTGTGTGTGTGTGTGTGTGTGTGTGTGTGTGTGTGTGTGTGTGTGTGTAGGTGTGAGACACGGTGAGAGACACAAAGTGCACAAATCTTTATTTAATTTCCACCACCAGGAAGAAAGGAAACACCCGAGTGGCCAGTGACAAGCAGTGCCCTTCACATCAAAGGGCAATGCTGTGTGATCAAAACAGTGAAGGGGAGGGCAGTGACTAAATCAAAATAGAGTTGGAGGGGGAAATGATGCACTCCACGCCCTGCGGCGCCCACCTCTCCATGAACAACTCCAGGGTGTTGGTGGAGACTGCGTGCTCCTTCTCCAAGGACACCCAGGCCCTAACGTAACTGCGGAAGAGGGGCAGGCAGTCGGCCCTCACGACCCCCTCCACGGCCCGCTGCCAGGACCTGTTTATGGCCAGTTTGGCCAGGCCCAGGAGCAGACCCACGAGGAGGTCTTCAGACCTGCCCAATCCTCTGTTTATACCTGTCAGTCAGAACTCCCTGATTGGCCTAGTTTAACAACCCCAACCAAGGATCTCAAAGTGAATGAGATCCACTTGACCTTAGTTCCAATCACTACAGGGCCATTGAGAATTCCACAACTTGGTAAAGTCTTGTGTCTCCTCCTTATATTTGTCTCTGACTATAGATCTGTGAAGTCCTTTTTGTTTCCATATGAGATTTTCCAGATGCACAGTGAACTATGAAACAGCTAGTTCTAGTTGTATGGTGATGGCAGTTTTGCCTCCAGTATGGTATTGTTACCTGATATAGCAATGCTTATATTATTCCTCCTAAACCAGAAAACTAGGATTTGGGTAATGTGGTATTGAAGGATCCAACAGATGTTTATTACAGCTCACTATGTACACATATTACATTCATGGTCACATTTGGGTTAACATTCAGGTTTTCAGTTACAAAGAGTCACATGCTTCAATCCATGTGCCATGCTTCTAGTGGCTCAAGTTTAAGATGGAATTTGATGCCTTTATACATTCAGGTTACTTGTTATGATCCAATGGCAATACCATGAGCATGTTGCTTCAGTACATACATACACACTGTGTCTCTTACGGATCTACCAACTGTCTGATATAACATGGCAGAAAGATCTAAAGGTGCCTAAATTGAGAATAATAGTATTTTCAATCCCACTGTGTGGTGCTTGACAAATGCAGTTCTGACTGGAACATATGACACATTTCAGCGAACCTCTCCATCATAAATCAGAACTGCTAAAGGTGAATATTAAAATCAAAATGTTCCATGCATGTCCTAGATGGGGATGACCTTCCATCAGGGACATTTATTCTCCCCTATCTGCATTTTCTTTTCTGCTGAGACTCTACTGCTGTGACCTGATGAAATGATAACAGACTTTCCAAAACACAATTCATCCACTAATTTGGCAATGAGGAAAAAGAGAAGAATGCTTCAAGTGAAAATTCATCATTGATATTTTTAAATAATGCGATTGGTGGTTCTCTTGTGAAATGGAACCTGTGAAGTCCAGTGTGGAAGGTCAGCTGCTAAATCAGCATTTCAATGCTGAGTGACAACACAATCTGTCCACTCGGCATACATCCGATGCAAGTTTGGCTGCCTATGCCTACACTGTCTCCAAGTATGGCACACCGCACTGGCAAATGGTCTAACCACAATTTTCGGGACTCAGAGCTGCCTTGACTCTGACATCATTGACACTACAGAGACTGATTTTATGGCCAGTGTGTTTAATCCTGGAAACAGCTGTTGGAGTTGTCAGGTCCCCCTATCTGTGTGATAAAATCCACCATAATTGGAAGCTGTCTTAGGTCTGGAACCCCTGTAGCTGTTGACAGCTTTGAAAACATTGCAAGCAGTACAGAAATGGCTTTGTAAATTCACTAATACCAGCACTATTGTTTAAACAAATTGAGGGAGTAATAAAATGGACATCTGTTGAGACTGTTCACTAGCAGTAAAATATCGAATTCATTAAATTTTGAAAGAAATTAGAAATACCTCAAGCTGTTAAGTAAAACACCATTCTTAATTTTAAACCTGTGAATGGAATAATATTTGTAAAACACGTGGATCTTTTTAGTAAGGGAGTTCTGAGGAATAAAATCATGTGATTGCAAAATAAATGCATTTTTTAATATAATGATGAGAGGTTTGAACTTTAGTGGCACTGGTTTGATTCGAAAAATCTCTGCCTCTTAATAAAGGACCTAAACTAATCAGAAATGGTTCCCATCCAATGTAAAACAAAACCTCACATTCAATGGAGATAAAATCCTTAGGGTGAGATTCAGTGACTAAGTTGAGTTTAGAAGGTGGTACAATTGCAATTGAAGACAACAAATTCAGGAAACTAAGTGTCAATTATGGTTCAGTAGCAGTTATCTGACCTCTGACCTCTGTGTCAGACATTGTGGGTTCAGATCCTTCTCCAATATTTGATCACATATTCATGGTTGACACTTCCGTTGTTGGACGTTCTGTTAAGCTGAGGGTCCTTCTACCCTCTTGTGTGAATGGAAAGGATTCTATGACACAATATGAAGAAAGGGTAGGTGTTTTAAGAGGGTCAAGGCTGTCATTTATCCCTCAATTGTCACCACTAAGATCAGTTTAATTGATTATATATCTCATTTCTGTTTTCAGAATCTTCCTGTGCAGTGACTGACTGGTCTTACACCAGACTGCACTCCCAAAAAATAAATCATTGTGGTGTGATGTATTGTGAGAACATTGTGAGAAAATGGTGTGTTCATGCAAGCCTTTTTTTCTCCTTGACCTACACAACTAGAGATGGGGTACCTGCTCATTCATTCACTTGCTATTTGTTGGATCCCTGTGTCAGCAAATTGGTACCTCTTTACCTACGTATCAATGTTTTGAAAAAAACCTGTTACAGGCTGAAGCACTTTAAGGAAGTGGCACATATGGCTCATGAAGGCAAGTTTTGATCTTTGTCAAGCGAGCTTAGCTTCAGGCAATGGACCTATGTCATCTCACTAAAGTAGTTTGCGCCAAAGCAAAATTAGATGAGATCGACGTCAGAGAAACTTCTTATGATCACACATGCCATGGTCTTCTGCCTGGAATGTTTCCCTAGCCATATCTGACATCACCCAGGGACATGACTTACGCACAGTACTCCCTCCAGTTGAAGGCTCCATTAAAATTATGTTTGCAGCTGCTCCATTTTTGCCATTTAGACTTGGAAAGTTTATAGATGCAAATGGTATCAAATTGACAATCAGCAGCAGCTGCGTGAGGAGGAAATGTGCACTATTTGAGACTGCGATGATGAAGGGGCAAGCAGGGAGGTTATAGTGCTCTGACAGTACAGCTCGATCCCTAATATGCCACAGGCATTTTTTGAATCCATTTAAATCAGTGAGTGCCTTTGGCACTACACTTGACTTCTTAGAATATTCATAAGGCTTTTCAAAGAGTGGAAATAACTGTCTTGTGTAGAGAGGATGAAAAAAGAGTGTAGAATGTTAAACTAAATCTGTGGTTGAGAACAAGCATTAAAACAGACCTCCTCATGTCTCAGAAGGAGATATTTACGGGCATTGATTGATGCTACAGACAAATCATTTGTACCAAGAACTGGTGCAGGATTAGTTTATTAATGGAGTGAATATTCGAGCTGAAAAGGTTTTAGAAAATAAAGCATTACGTTGATATGTTGTTTTTGTTAAAACCCCAAGTAGATAACTGCTGGAGTTAAAATAAAGCATAAAATTTCATCCTAGTATACAATTTACTAGCTTTGTGATAAAACCAACACCTATACCAGAGGCAGATGGAATACCTTAGGATATTAACAAAATCCTTGCTGATGATAGGCTGAACTCTCCCCAGGGGAAATAGAAAGATGGTTGGGAAATAAATGGCAAGTAGGAAAAAGCCAGACTCTTGACATTGTGAAAAGAAATGAAGGGAGGCAATGGCCTTCCTGAACTGTTCATCACGAGACCCTGGTTTGAATCTTGCCAAGTCAGATTAATTTTAATCAATAAAAATCTGGAATTAAGAGTTAATGATGACCATTAAACTTTTGTCAAATGTCAGGAAAACCCATCTTGTTCACTAAGGTCCTCTAGGGAAGGAAACTGTCATCCTTATCTGCTTTGGCCTACATGTGACTCCAGACCCACAACAAAGTGCTTGACTCTTAACTGCCTCTTGGAGTCACATGTTGGCCAGACCAAGTAAGGATGGCAGCTTTCTTTCCGAAAGGACATTAGCGAAACAGGTGGGGCTTTCCAACAATTGACAGTGGTTTCATGATCATCATTAGACACTTAATTCCATTCAATTTTTTAACTGAATCCTGCTATGGCAGGATTCAAATCCAGATCCCCGAAACATTATCTTGATCTCTGGGTTAACAGTCCAGTGATAATATCTCAAGGCCATCGCCCCTCTAATAATCACTGATTCCAATAATGCATATGAGATCTGTAACTTCTCTATAGACAGAATAGGACCTTCAATATGAATCTAATGCCTATCTGTGCATATTCAGGAGGAACAGGAGTTCTCCTGTGGGCTTGCATCAGGAACATCACAACCTCCCATCCCCCGACTTTATATCTGCAGGGTTAATACGATGTTGCCCTATCTCTGGTTGTTGAGATTTATCTTAAACCTATTTGTAGGATGTGGGTGTCACTGGCTGGCCAGCATTTGTTGCCCATCCTTAGCTACCCTTGAGAAGGTGATGGTGAGCTGCCTTCTTACACTGTTGCAATCCATGTGCTCTTGGTAAAGCCACATTGCCATTAGGGGGCGCGCTTCCAGGATTTTGATTCAGTGACAGTGAAGGAACAGTTTGCAAATCAGGATGGTGTGTGACTTGGAGAGGAACGTATATTTGGTGGTGTTCCCATGTATCTGTTGCCCTTTATCCATTTGGAAAGAAGTGAACTTGGGATTGGAAAGTATTGTCTAATGATGTTGGTGAATTTCTGCAGCGCATCTTTTACATGGTACTCATTGCAGCTACAGGGTGATAACCTAGGGATATTAACATTATGTTATTAATGCAGAGAGACAGATAATCTTCTGGGAACTCAGTTCAATCCCTCCAAAAGCCCAGACGTAGAATTTTAGTTCAATAAAAAAGACCAAGAATTATGAATTTGGTGAAACTATTGTCAATTGAAAAATAAAACCCATCTGACCACCTTTACCTGGCCTGGCTGACATGAGACTCCAGACCCACAACAATGAGGCTGTCTTTAACTGCCCTATGGATAAATAGTGATGGGTAATGAATGCTAACCTAACTGGAAAATAAATAGTCAAACGTGAGGTGCTGGAAAAGCACAACTGGTCAGGCAGCATCTGAAGAGCAGGAGACCTGATGTTTCGAGCATAAGGAATCAGGAATGTGATTCCTATTGAAGAGCCTCTCCTGCTCCTCAGATGCCGCCTGACCGGCTGGGCTTTTCCAGCACCACGCCTTTTGACCCTGAACACCAGCATCTGCAGTCCTCACTTTCTCCCTGGAGAATAAATAGAAGAGTGCTGGAAGGAGTGGGTGTTTTCTACCAGTTAAGTAGGCTGATTTCTCTTGGATAATGTTAAGCTTCTCCAGTGTTAATGGAACTGAACCTATGCAGACAAGTAGGGAATATTCCATCACATTCCTGACTTGTGCCTTGTAGATGGTGGACAGGCTTTGGGGAGTCAGGAGATGAGTTACTTGCCGCTGTATTCCTAACCTCTGATAGGCTCTTGTAGCCGCAATATTATTTGGCTAGTTCAGATCAGTTTATGGTCAATTGTAGCCCCTACGGTGTTATTGATAGAGTATTCAGCAATAGTAGCATTATTAAATGTCAAGGGATGATAGTTAGATTCTGTCTTGTTGGAGATGGTCGCTGCCCAGCATGTTGAGGATGTTATTTGCCACTTTTCAGCTCAAATTTGGATACTGTCCAAGTCTTACATATTTGAACCAAGACTGTAATGAAGTCAACAGCTGAGTGGCCCTGGTGGAATTCAAACTGGGCATCACTGAGCAGGATATTGTTGAGATAATGCACTGTTGATGACACCTTTCTTTACTTTATTGATGATGAAGAGTAGGGATGGATTTGTCCTGCCTTTCATCCATAGGACATCTCTGGGCACATTTACACCATTGTCTCGTAAATGCCAGTGTTTTAGTTGTTCTGGAACAGCTTGACTAGAAGTGTGGCAAATTCTGGAGAGCAAGTTGTCAGTACTATTGCCACAATGTTGCTTTTTAACTATTCAATGTCCCCTGCGATTTCTTGATATCATGTGGAGTGAAGGGAATTGGCTAAAGACTGGCATCTGTAATGTTGTGGATCACTTGTGTCATCAACAGTGACATCAAGCAGCCTTCTTCTTCTGATGAACCACATCACAACAGGGAGAGCTAGCCATTTGGATACAGAACTGGCTCGAAAGTAGAAGACAGAGGGTGGTGGTGGAGGAATGCTTTTCAGACTGGAGGCCTGTGACCAGTGGTGTGTCGCAAAGATCAGGGCTGAGTCCACTGCTTTTCATAACTTATACAAATGATTTGGATGTGAACATAGGAGGTATGGTTCGTAAGTTTGCAGATGAAACCAAAATTGGAGGTGTAGTGGACAGCAAAAAAGATTACCTTAGATTACATTGGGATCTTGATCAGATGGGCCAATGGGCTGAGGAGTGGCAGAAGGTGTTTAAGTTAGATAAGTGTGAGGTGCTGCATTTTGGAAAGGCAAATCAGAGCAGGACTTATACACTTAATGGTAAGGTCCTGGGGAGTGTTGCTGAATAAAGAGACCTAGGGGCACAGGGTCACAGTTGTTTCAAAGTAGAGTTGCAGGTCAACAGGATGTGAAGCAGGTATTTGACATATTTCCCTCATTGGTCAGTGCATTGAATATTGGAGTTGGGGTGTTAAGTTGTAGTAGTGGAAATGATTAGATTAGATTTCCCACAGTGCAGAAACAGCCCCTTCAGCCCAACAAGTCCACACCAACCCTAGGAAGAGCAACCCACCCAGACCCATTCCCCTACTAATGCACCTCTCACTATGGGCAATTTAACCTAACCTGCACATCTTTGGATTGTGGGAGGAAACCGGGAGCACCCGGAGGAAACCCACGCAGAAATGGGGAGAATGTGCAAACTCCACGCAGACAATCTCCCAAAGCTGGAATTGAACCCTAGTCCCTGGCGCAGTGAGGCAGCAGTGTTAACCACTGAGCCACCATGCCCCACATTTTTCTACACTTCTTATTCTTCCTAAATTAAATTGCCCAGAATTGGAAAATGACATTCAGCGGGCATGTTGAGTAGGAAGAATTCTGGACTAACTTTCACAGTAGAGAAAGAACAAGAGATGTTGCTGTGAGGATGTTATTGGGACTGGAAGTTTTGAGCTGTAGGTAGAGGTTGAATAGGCAGGGGCTGTTTTCTCTGGAACATCAGAAGCTGGGGTGTGACCTCATAAATGTTTATAAAATCATGAGGGGCATGGATAAGGTGAATGGTCAGGACCTTTTTCCCAGCATAGGTGAGTCCAAAATCTAGAGGACATAGGTTTGAGGTGAGAGAGGAAAGTTACAAAAGGGATGTTTTCACAGACAGGGTGGTACATATATGGAATGAACTGCCAGAAGAGGTGGTGGAGGCTGGTACAATTGCAATATTTAAAAGTCACTTGTACAGGGGCCTGTTGTCCATGTAAACCAGTCACTGAAAGTGGATAGATGCAGCAGACTGTGAAGAAGGCAAATGATATGTTGGCTTTCATCGCGAGAGGATTTGAGTTAAGGAGCAAGGATATCTTGCTGCAATTGTACAGGGGCTTTGGTGAGACCACATTTGGAGGATTGTGTGCAGTTTTCCTCACCTTATCTGAGACAGCATGTTCTGGCAATGGAGGGAGTGCAATGTTTCTGATGACCATGGAGAGCAGAGATCATAATAAGGATATGTGGTCAGACATCTAGGTCTGAGACAAGGAGACATTTCTGTACCCAGAGATTGGTGACACTGTGGAGTTCCCTGCCAGAGAAAGTGATTGAGACCAAAGCTTTGAATGTTTTCAAGAAGGAGTTAGATATAGTTCTTGGGATTAAGGGGTTCAAAGGTACAGAGAGAAAACAGGAGTAGGGCACTGAACTGGACTATCAGCCATGAGTGTAATGAATGGCAGTACAGGCTAGAAGAGCCAAAGGGCCTATTCTGCCTCCTACTTTGCAGTTTCTATGTCATGGTGGAAGGGTTAGGGACAGACTGTTACTAATAGTAGAAGGGCCAAGAACATGAAGAAACAGCAGCAACATGAACAAAAATATTTTAAATAACAAGTGGTCATGATTTGGAATGTAGTGCCTGAGAGTGTGGTGGATGTAGATTAAATTGTGGCTTTCTGAAGTGTGAACTGCCAGACAGTAAGAAATTGCTGCTCCACAGGATATCTGTGGGAAATGGGACTAACTGCCTTGGTCTTACAGAAAGCCAGCACTGACATAATCAGCTGAATCTCCCCTTCCCGAAATGTAAATACTGATGATGTCAATCAGAGTGGGCAGTTCCCAAACCTGTGGGTTCCCCTCTCAGTGGTGGGAGCAATTAGGATCAGGGGAGGTTTCCTTCATTAATGGTGACTGTGGTTTGGAAAATCTATTGGGACAACCTGGTGTTCACCTTCAATATCCCATGAAGATGTGTCACGGATCGGTGGGTGTTTACTAAGCTCCAAGGTCTCATCTTCTAAACAAAGCCACAAAATGGCAGGAGCAAAAGTATTTCACTGCCTGACATCCAACCATGCCACACTCACTATGACAGCATGCTCTCCCACACTCCAATAGCTGCCCTACCCTCACTCCCTCCAACATTATCACCCACTTCACTTTCCCCATTCACTCTGGGCTCATTGCATGCATTAAAATGAGATCAAAAGAGAAAGAGTTTGTGAAGCAGTAGCCTAATGCCCACAGCCTGTAAATAGAAAACTGTTCCCAGCTCTTGTTCAGATTCCATGGCTGGTGATTTCCTGAAGTTACAAACAGTCCATTCAGGCTTGTATGGTTTAATTAATAAAAAACACTTCACAAAATCGCTCCATCTTCACCAATAGCATGTCTTGAGAAATTAGATGTAAAACTAGTTCACACAAATAAAGACATAATCCTCAAGAAAGCCAATCTTGCATTCAGCCTTTAAAAGTGTGGCTTCTGTAGGTTTTAAATTTGATATATAATGGTTCACCTGAAATGGAAGTGTCTCACAATCAGACCGTGAGACCTGACAGCCTAGTCTTGCTGGGGATGGCTTTTTTACTGCAGCAATGTCTTGGGAGCATAATCAATTTGAGAACTAAATGAAATCAATTCCTGTTCAAGTAAAAAAAAATCCCTGGAGAATAGATTCAGCAGTCAGTCAAACACAGAAATACAGATGGGCAATTTGTTATAAAGACTGTTGTAGATTTGAATCATCGCTTCATCTCTTCTAACATAAGTTATGATGTATTGAATATGTATGATTTCTTTTTTGGAATCTGTAAAGCATGTTCTGAGTTACAACTGTTCTTTCTCAAAGCTGCGACAGAAAGTATTTACTTTCGTCGCTTCACAGATGGATACACACTCACACTAGCACGTTGACACACAAATTGACACATTGACACTACAAAATGCCACAGCCCCGTTCTGGCTGTGTTCTTTTAAGCAGCTGTGACTGTGCCTGCACTTTTGGCAATGGCCAGAGTCTCAACAGTGCTTTTTGTTCAGAATCAAAAAGGAACACAATTAAACTAAAATGGCGCACATCTTGCTGACGGACCTTAATACCTTTCATCCACTTTGTTCACACTGAAAGTCAGCACATTGGCGCAATTGAGGAGCCATGTGAGTTAAGCTGTTGTCACTATGTGTCTCTTGCTTAATATCTTAGCTTGCACATAGGGACCGAGTGTAATACTACACTGACGTGACATCAGCATGTTGTAAATAGCTGAGCTCATTAACTTGCTTAAATCATCAGATTATTTAGATTGACTGTACTTGGATATGCTTGATGAACAGACAGTTCCTTTTGCTACAGTTCTTTTTAAAAATCACATTCTCTGCCTGGTGAGGAAATGGGAGAAGTTTAGTTTCCGTCTCTGGTCTTCAGATCAATCCCTTTCGCATTATATGACTTCACAGACTGTGATGATGGACAGACTAATTGTCTTCCCAAACACATGCCAAAAATTCCAGGTTAATGATAGTTTAGACAGATTACAACCTTTCTTTCACCACATGTGCACTGAAGTATGCAGTGGGCAGGCCTAGAATAGAAACACAGGGCTGAAGCATTTCCCAGAGCTCGGAAGTGACTATGTGAGGACACATCTGTTACATCAAAGTTTAATTCATCAAATGGAAGAGCTATTCATTAGAACATAAACTCTCCATTCTTTCATCAAGCAATCTCAACAATAGCATCACCGAGGTTGGAATTTCCCCAGCTCCATGGTGGTGATCTTGGAGGCAGTGCATTGTGGGACTGGGAAACTAGAGCGAAGCTGGGAGTGGGATGGACTCCCTACTGTACAGAAGAAAGCAGCCAAAAAGGATGCTTAAAGGAGACCCTGGTGGTGGTTTGCAGGTCAGCTGACAAATTGCCAACAGCAGTGTGGCACTATGCAGAGCTTTCAGCCGAAGAAAGATGACCTCCTTGTGCTAAACAAAGCAGGCATTGGAACTGGAGGTTCCAAACCCCAATGTATGCCGTGGGAAGATATAATTTACTACAGAGGTGTTCCCCTCTACTCTGATGAAGCCTAACAGTTTTACTCTCCATGATGTTTCATTCATATCCCTGCCTCAGGATGTGCCTTTGAGCTTCCTCCAGCCTTTGACTGGGTGAGTGGGACCAAAATCCTACCTGACAATTAGGAAGTTATCTCTGGAGGACTACTGCATGGGTCTTGCTGGAGGCAAGTCTGACATTTAGTACCAGTGTCAGAATGTCAAAATCCATGTGAAAATTCAGCCTATAGTCTCAGTGATTGAAACAAAATGGCAGCCTAATTTTTCTGGTCAGGGTCTAAATGTCAGTAATGGATCAAGTTGTAGCATGGCTGTTTCTGAGTTGAAAGAGTCTGTGTTCCAGTTCCACTCCAAAGCCTTTATTAGTCAGAGCATTGAATATAGGAGTTGGGAGGTCATGCTGTGGCTGTACAGGACATTGGTTAGGTCTATTTTGGAATACTGTGCTCAATCTGGTCTTCCTGCTGTAGGAAAGATGTTGTTAAATTTGAAAAGACTGCAGAAAAGATCTACCCCAAAAATATTGCCAGATTTGGAGGGTTTGAGCTATGGGGAGAGGCTAAACAGGCTGGGGCTATTTTCCCTGGAGCATCGAAGGCTGAGGGGGTGACCTTTTATAAGTTTATAAAATCACAAGAGGCATGGATAAGGTGAATAGACGAGGTATTTTCCCTGGGGTGGAGAAGTCCAGAACTAGAGGGCATAGTTTTAAGGTGATAAGGGGAAGATGCAAAAGGAACCTTAGGAGCAACTTTTTCATGCAGAAGGTGGTACATATGAGAAATGAGCTGCCAAAGGAAGTCATGGAGGTTGGTACAGTTACAATATTTAAAAGGATTCTGGATGGGTATATGAATAGGAAGGGGTTAGAGAGACATGGGCCAAATGCTGGCAAATGGGACTAGATTGATTTAGGATATCTGGATGGTGCAGACGAGTTGGACTGAAGGGTCCAACAACTGTGCTCCACATCTCTGTTACTCTCTATCAAGACTAAGACACCAGCAAAGTACTGGAGAAAAACTGCACTAATAGACACTTGGCTGGGGCACACCTGCCTGCAACACAGGATGTAAAAGAACCAATGGCACAATTTTGAAGAAGATCAGGGAGCTTTTCCCAGACTCCTGGTGATTATTTATTCCCTCACTAACATGACTAAAACAGATTATCCAGTCATTATCACATTGTTGTTTGCTGTGTAGAAAAGTACCTGATCTGTTTCCTACACTTCAAACAGAACTGCTTTGAGGCAGCATCGCAGAATTGTGTTAGCACAAAAAGAGACCACTTCGCTAATTGTGACTGCCTGGCTCTGAATATTTTAACTTAATATCAATCTCCTGCCTTTTCCCCATAAACCTGCACCTTGTTTTTTTATATGTTAAAAGCTGTCTAATTCCTTGTGGAATGTTTCAACTGAAGCTCTCTGCAGCACCATTTCAGGCTGTGCACTCCAGTCTTTAACTCCTCGATGTGAGAAAAAGTCTATGCTCTCCTTGCGTTTGCTACTTTTGCAAAACACTTTAAAACTGTGCCTTGGGGTCCTCTATCCATTTATGGGAAGGAACAGTTTCTCTCTATCAATTCTGTGTAGACTTCTCACGATCTTGCAAAGAAAATCCTTCTTAGTTTTCTCCTCTCAAATGCTCCAATCTTTCCTCATAACTGAAGTGTCCCATTTCTGGAACCATTCTCATGAACCTTTCCTGCACCCTGTGCATTGCATCCATATCTCTCTGAAAGTGGGACACCCAGACTGAACACAATATTTCATATGAGGCACAACTAATGTCCAAAATAAGCTCAGCACAGCATGCCTGCTCTTGTATTCTGTGCCCCTATTGATGGAACCTGAATAACTATATGATTTATTAGCAGATCTGTCCACGTGACCTGGCAATCCTAACCACGTATGTACATACATTGCCAGTTCTGTCTACTCCTGCACATCTTTAGAATAGAAACCATTATTTTATATTGTTTCTCCATGATCTTCCTGCCAAAGTGTACATCAGAGTTCACTGCTTTGAACTTATTCTGCCATCTATTATAGGAGTCAGGGATTAGAGGTGGAAGGATGCTTTTCAGAATGGAGAGCTGTGATGAGTGGTGGTTCGCAGGGATCAGTGCTGGAACCTCTGCTGGTCGTGGTCGACATAAATGACTTGGAGGAAAATGTAGCTGGTCGAATTTGTAAGTTTGTGGATGATACAAAGATTGGTGGAGTTGCAGATCGTGAGGAGGATTGGAAGAAGATGGAGTACTGGGCTAATGGTCGGATACTTGGTAGTGTGGATGAGCAGAGGGATCTTGGTGTCCATGTACACAGATCTCTGAAAGTTGCCACCCAGGTGGGCGGCACGGTGGCACAGTGGTTAGCACTGCTGCCTCACAGCGCCTGAGACCAGGGTTCAATTCCCAACTCAGGCGACTGACTGTGTGGAGTCTGCACGTTCTCCCCGTGTCTGCGTGGGTTTCCTCCGGGTACTCCGGTTTCCTCCCACGGTCCAAAGATGTGTGGGTCAGGTGAATTGGCCATGCTAAATTGCCCGTAGGGGTAAATGTAGGGGTACAGGTGGGTTGCGCTTCGGCGGGTCGGTGTGGACTTGTTGGGCCGAAGGGCCTGCTTCCACACTGTAAGTCTAGTCTAGTCTAATCTAAAGTCTAGTCTAGTCTAGTCAGGTAAATAGTGCTGTGAAGAAGGCCTATGGTGTACTGGCTTTTATTGGTAGAGGAATTGAGTTCCGGAGGCCTGAGGTCATGTTGCAGTTGTATAAGACTCTGGTGCGGCCACATCTGGAGTATTGTGTGCAGTTTTGGTCGCCATACTATAGGAAGGATGTGGAGGCACTGGAACGGGTGCAGAGGAGGTTTACCAGGATGTTGCCTGGTATGGTAGGAAGATCGTATGAGGAAAGGCTGAGGCACTTGGGGCTGTTCTCATTGGAGAAAAGAAGGTTTAGGGTGACTTGATAGGTGTGTACAAGATGATTAGGGGTTTCGATAGGGTTGGCCATGAGAACCTTTTTCCACGTATGGAGTCAGATATTACGAGGGGGCATAGCTTTAAATTAAGGGGTGGTATGTATAGGACAGATGTTAGGGGTAGATTCTTTACTCAGCGAGTTGTGAGTTCATGGAATGCCCTACCAGTAACAGTGGTGGACTCTCCATCTTTATGGGCATTTAAGCGGGCATTGGATAGGCATATGGAGGAAAGTGGGCTAGTGTAGGTTAGGTGAGCTTGGATTGGTGCAACATCGAGGGCCGAAGGGCCTGTACTGCGCTGTATTTTTCTATGTTCTATGTTCTATGATTGTCATAGCATACAGATTAGAGGCATGGGCAGAAAAATGGCAGATGGAGCTTAATCCAGACAAATGTGAGGTGATGCATTTTGGAAGGTCGAGTACACGTGAAAATTATACAGTGAATGGCAGAGGCCTTAGAAATATTAATATGCAGAGGGATCTGAGTGTGCAGGTTCACAGATCACTGGAAGTGGCATGCAGGTAGATAAGGGAGTGAAAAAGGCTTATGGCATGCTTGCCTTCATTGGAAGGGGCATTGAGTATGAGCATAGACAAGTTATGCTGCAGGTTTATAGAACTTTAGTTAGGCCACACTTGGAATATTTCTTACAATTCTGGTTACCACATTATCACAAGGATGTGGAGACTTTGGAGAAGATACAGAGAAGGTTCACCAGGATGCTGCCAGGTATGGGAAATTTTAACAATAAAGAAAAGTTATATAGACTGGGCTTGTCTTCACTGGAATGCAGGAGGCTGAGGGGACGATGTGATAGAAGTTTATAAGATTGTGAATGGTGTGGATAGAGTGGAAGGTATGAGGCTTTTTGCCGGGGTGGAGGGGTCAATTACTAGGAGATACAGGTTCAAGATGTGAAGAGAATGTTTAAAAGAGATGTGTGAGGCAGGTTTTTCACACAAAAGGTGGTGAGTGCCTGGAACACACTGCCAGAGGAGGTGGTGGACGCAGACACAATAGCAGCATTCAAGAAGCACCTGGATGAATATGTGAACGGGAAGGGAATGGAGGGATACGGATCCTGTAAGTGAAGGCTGTTTTAGTATGGAAGGGCAAAATGTGGTGATGCAGGCTTAGAGGGCCGAAGGACCTGTTCTTGTGCTGTAATGTTCTTTGTTCTTTGTCCATTCAGTCCACCAACATGTCCTCACTGCACATTACTGTATTTATCACTTTACAATTCTCCCAAGTTTTGTGCTTGCAATTGTCACACACACATATACTTCTTGAGAAAAGCAAGGTTCCTTTCTCTGACATTTGGGGAACGCCAAACTTTCGTGGCCAAAAAAATACATTGCCGTCTGTTTTTTGTGACTCAGATAATTTTGTCTTTACATTGCTCCTGTCCCTTTTATTCCATGACTTAACTCTTTCCTTACTATTCCAATATGTGGCATTGTATTGAATGCCCTTTGGAAGTCCATACACATCATATCAACAGCCATGGCTTCATCAGCCACTTTCCTCTTCAAAAACTCCAGCGAGTAACTTTGACACAATTTTACCTTTACTCTTCCAAATCAACCTATATTTTTCCATGTGACAAGTAATTTTTTTATCCTGAATAATTGCTTCCAGAGGTTTTCCCACCACTGAAGTTAAACTGGTCTGTAATCGCGGGCCTATCTTTACAACTGTTTTGGAATAACAAAGTAATGTTAACAATTCATTTGTCCTCCAGCACCATCCCTGCATCCAGGGAAGATTGAACACATATGGCCAATGCAGAGCCATTTAATGACCATGAAAAGCACCATATACATAAAAATCTTTCCAATAACTCAAAGGTCATGAGTACAATTCTTCAAAGCAAGTTGTGAAAGTAGGAAGAATGCAAAACATCTTATCATTTAGGGGTAGCATGATGGCTCAGTGGTTAGCACTGCTGTCTCACAGCATTACGGACCTCGGCTCAATTCCAGCCTTGGGTGACTGTCTGTGTGGAGTTTGCACATTCTCCCTGTGTCTGTGTGGTTTTCCTCCTGGTGCTCCAGTTTCCTCCCACAATCCAATGATGTGCAGTTCAGGTGAATTGGCCATGCTAAATTGCCCATAGTGTGAGGTACATTAGTCGGGGTAAATATGGGGAATGGGTCTGGGTGGGTCACTTTTTAGAGGGTTGGTGTGGACTTATTGGGCCGAAGGGCCTGTTCCCATCCTGTAGGGAATCTAATCTAATCTTAGGAGGACCCACAAGTACTTAAACAGAAAACAGCAGCAGAACAAAGTTAATGTGGCAGAAAAAAATCTAAAGAGATTTCAGTCACTAAAATGGAGTAGTTTGTGAAACCTAAGTGCTTTCATCAGAGGATGAATCCTGAGTAAGAAATAATTAATACTTTTACAACAGAAAAAATCCACTAATATTACTTCAGGCTATCAATAAACGAATACTTTAAAAAAGAGCAGAATCAACAGGGCAGGGGAGGAACTGTACAGTGAGGGTGCCCCAGTTTCCCACAACGATGTGAAGTTTTCAGTCATTCCAGCTCTGAGGAATTCTGCACTGAGTGGTGCTGGGGAGGAATTTCTGAATCAGTTCTTCATTCTGGTCAAACTCGAGAGAAAGGCCCAAGTACAGGAATGGCAGGTTGTGTCCTGTCAGGGTGTCAGGTAGTGGACAATTCGAAGAGATTACAAAGGAGGTCCAGGGGACACTGGTCCTTTCCGTCCAATGCAATGTTCTCATTATCAGTAAAGACAATCACAGGTTGTGGGAATGATTGCATAACGTCATAGCTCTGAAGGAGTTAATGTTCTTGTTAATTGGAGCTCTACTAAACTGCTGGTGTCATATATAGTCTATGGGTGGAGACGGAGTTTCATTTTCATAGGGAGCAGGTGTCTTTTGTACAGCTCCAAATGTCTAGTAATTATCCCTGACATGCTATGTATTTGAATTTATAGCCATCTTGCAATAATTCATCTTGTTAACTAAGTTAAGATCAGAGCCTTTTCTGTTAAAGACTCTAGATTGATGCATATTCTGACGACAATCATTAGACAGCCTCGAGACAAAATATAGACAAAGGAGATTGGTGGCAGTGAGCTACCTTAAACAACCCTTACACTGGACCACATACTGGCAGATACCACATGAGGGTTTCAGGGTAGTACCACATGGTGAGTGGTGGCATGGATTCAAATTCCATTCAGCGACTCCCACCATGAGGAAAAGAAGATTCAGAAGAAAGGCAAGTCTTGAAGCCAAGTGAGTTGACCACTCTGAGAACATGACTGCTTCGAGAATAAACAGCAGTCAGGCCATCACCTTCTCTGAGAGGCTGGGAAAATGTGAGAAGAGAGATTGGGCTAGTATAAGAGAGAAAAGTTAGCTTCAATTCGGAAAAGACAGAGATGTTAGTAAAAGAGGTGCTGTAGGTTTCAAGAGGAGGCTTCTTAGTTAGAATTTAGAAATCCCTGAAGGAAAAGGGGAAGCTATTATGAAAATGGTGCAATGACCTGAGAGGAAAGACAAGGGAGTGTAAAAGAATGTTTTCACCTTACACAAAGTGTCACTGCCATTGAGATTAAGGTCCATGAGACACAATATCTAGGGATGCTGAAAAGGCCAGAAGAAAATATTTATGCTGTGGCTGAAGAGTCAGTAAAGCCTCAGAAATTATTTAAGCTGGGAAAAAGCTCATTTAGAGAAATTGATTGAAAAAGTCAAGCAAAAGAAGAAAAGTCAGAAGAAACAAAGATTTAAATCTACCCGGGTACCAGATATAATCTGAAATTTTGGCAGCAAAAGCCATAGACAGGGAATTCTATTTCAAGACTTGTGTAGGTGAAAGTGGTTTAGATTGTGGAAGATGGGAAAACATCCATTTTGCCTGAGATGAAGAGGGAAAACCCCCATCTTGGGTGCAAAAAGCCTGGAAAAGCTACGTGACCAGCATTAGATTACTTACAGTGTGGAAACAGGCCCTTCGGCCCAACAAGTCCACACCGACCCGCCGAAGCGCAACCCACCCAGACCCCTACATATACCCCTTACCTAACACTACGGGCAATTGAACATGGCCAATTCACCTGACCCGCACATCTTTGTGACTGAACATGGTAATAAGAAGCCAAACCCTGAAAGGGTGGGAAGAAACAGTGGGAAGTATAAAGATACAGTTTTACAAGATTTTAAAAGTTAAAAGCAGTACATCACTACTGAACAGTCAGTTAAAAGAATTTTAAGACTTATTGAAGTATCAGAGCAACACAGTTTTTATTAAATAAAAGCAAAGTAAGACAATCCTTAGGAAACATCACAGCAATTAAATTTTACAAAACAATGAGTGCAAGAGTTCAAGCTCAAGGAACAAGTAGCATTGAGATGATATAAATTTAAACCAATTTCACAATAATAACAATTAAGAAAACCATAGAGTAGAAATGGAAACAAGATATAATACTTCCACAAAGATTTAAGTTCAGTATAAGACAATACAACACAAGACATAGAATAATGTGGAGGAGATTGTGCTCTAGATACAGGATTTCTTCAAAATTAAAGACTTAGCGCAGAATTATACTGATGACTGAGCAATGTGGACTTTGGTGCGATGTGTGCCAGAAATGGGTGAGAAGTCAGATGAGATCTATCTTGATGTTATGAGCACTTCGCTCTATCATTTAAACTTTTTACAAGTGGTACAGCAAGTTTCTTACAAGACAGCAGTGACAGAAATACCAATTAATGGAAATTATGACTTGCTTAATGTTTTGTGGCCAGAATAGCTTGCCACATTCTGCCTCCTATCTCCCCCGGACCATGACCCCAGCATAGAACACCAGGCTATTGTATCCACTACAGTCACTCACCTCATTTAATCTGGTGATATTTCCCCCACTGCTCTTGAGCTTACAACCATCAAAAATTCATAAAGTTGGAGGTCAACTCCAGAAGATGCGCTGAAGTAAGACACAGCTTCCCAATAGCAGAAATTCTGAAATTTTGGCAACACACACACACACACACACACGTGAACACAGTAGAGCATCCACCGCTATCAGAAGAGGTACATTATTTGAGACAATACCATTGGAGAAAGTACCCAGTTATGTCTAGGGGAACTTGCTAATTCAGGTGATGCAGAATACACAGAACTTGTCTCAGTAATCTACATGCTGGTGATTTAAGATTGATGCAGAACCAAGTGTTACTATCTTAACTGACCAGTTACATGGTTGATGATGCAGAGGTTACAGTCCACGGAGATTACATGGCATAGATGAAGTAACTGTCAAGGACATTAGGTTGTTACATGTTACACTGTAATGCAATGCACTCAGAAGAGTGAAAGATGTTCAGAATACAAAATGTTCGTTTTCCCGAGCGCATGCATGTCTGAACTTCAACTTTAATCAGAAGAATTGGAACAGATTGACAACATAGAGAGAAGAACTGGTCCAGAAACAAATTGTTATTGGGCAACCAGTCAAGGTACAACTAATAAAAGATTCTGTTGGCAGAATCCAAACAGAACAAAGAATTCAGTGAGATTACTTAGATTGATGTAAGAAAGTGTAAAAAGAAGACATTGTCAACATCAAGGATGTTATAGACTTCATGAAACTGATGGAAATATTCAATCACCTGGTTTATAAACAGAACAGTCAATGTGAGTGATAGAGCTAGTGTGCAATGATTTTTCCATAACATGACAGAGAATTTGAAATGGTCTACTTCACTAATAAAACAACCACAGAGGTAATTGATGACATTTAAGCTGAAGATTAACTGAGCGATGTGAACAGTATTTGATTCCATGTGAGCCAGACCCCTACTCAAAGATAAAATTGTCTGTTCTAAGCATCCAGGCTGCTATGAGAAAGAAATGACCTTTTACAATCAAATCCTTATTCCTAGTGAAGGGCTTATGCCCAGAATGTCAATTCTCCTGCTCCCCGGATGCTGCCTGACCGGCTGTGCTTTTCCAGCACCACACTTGTTCCTAATCGAAAGATATTGCCTGATATTGAAATCCAAGATACACCAATGAAGAAAGTACTTGTCTAAACAGTAGTCATGTTTTGGAGGTGCTAGTGCTGGACTGTGGTGTACAAAGTCAAAAAATCGCACAACACCAGGTTATAGTCCAACATGTTTAATTGGAAGCACTAGCCTTTGGAGCGCTGCTCCTTCATCACGTGATTGTGGAGTATAATATCGTAAGACTCTGAATTTATAGCAAAAGTTTACAGTGTGATGTAACTGAAATTATATATTGAAAAAGACCTGGATTGTTTGTTAAGGTGGTAGGATGGCTCAGTGATTAGCACTGCTGCCAGGGGTCTGGGTTTGATTCCAGCCTCAGGTGACTGTGTGGAGTTTGCACATTCCCCTTGTGTCTGTGTGGGTTTCCTCTGACAGTCCAAAGATGTGCAGGTCAGATGAATTGGCCATGCTAAATTGCCCATTGTTTTGGTGCATCTTTCAGCAGGAAATGGGTCTGGGTGGGTTACTCTTTGGAGGGTTGGTGTAGACTTGTTGGGCTGACGGGCCTGTTTGCACACTGTAAGGAATCCAATTTTTTAGGATGACCATGCTGGTTTCGATTATTTCATATGTAAATCCCAGAATTTTTTTTTTAAAGTTACATTCTCAAGTGAACTTTAGTAATAGGTGCCATGTCTTCTCAGATAATACATTGAAGATATGAGTTGCCCTGTGTGAGGATGTCTGCGCCCCAATGTTCAGACTGATTCTATTTCTTAAAAAAAAGGGATTCACAGAATCTTACATGGATTCATGCAGATTTTGAGCAAAATTAAATATAATTCTGCAAGTACAAATTCACCCCACAAACTTATGTGTGTGTGTGTGTGTGTGTGTGCGCGCGTGGAGGGTGATGAGTGTCTGTGAGAGAGTGTGTGTATGTGTGCGTGTAAAGGGATATAAATCTATGAGAGGGCATGTGTACGTGGGTGTGTGGGTGTGTATGTGTGAGCGTATGATCTGGAACTCATACACGAGAGAGGGTGTGCATGAGTGTGCGCCTGTGTGTTATGTAATGTAGTGGGGTCACCCGTAGTGTGACATGAACCCAAGGTCCCAGTTGAGGCCATCCCCATGACAATCAGCCTCTGCTCAGCCACTTTGCGTTGTTGCCTGTCCCGAAGTCCACCTTGGAGCATGGTCACCTGAAGGTCTCTCATACGCTCACACATACACACGTGACCATTACAGAAACTGATATTGACCTGAGTATGTGTCTGCTTGCAAGGGTAGGACACATTGATGGTGAGTGTCCTTGCCTATATAATCCTCCTCTCTTCCCACTTGTAGCTTCTCCCAAAATACCTTTTGATTCACAAGATGCAGATGGTCACCGCATGTGTTCCTTCCTTTTACTTGTCCAAACCTTCCCTTGTTCCTCTTTTAGTTCATATACTCAGACCCTGGAATCAACTGGGTCAGAAAAGGAAGAGGAAAACATGAAAAGAAGAAAGTACCAACACTCAGTGTTACACACACAGCCAGAAATTCTGCCAGTCTATCCAAGGTGAAGTTAAGCATGAGGGGTATTTGATGAGATACTGAGCACAAGTATCTGCCTGCTGCCTGAAGGGGTGAGAGGAAAGGTACAGATGATGAGATAATGTACTAGACCTTCCTACAAAAAATCAGACAAAAGAAGGTGATTGGGTGTACAAAATGTTTGTTGCAATGAAAACCCAGCAAACATCATCAAAGAACATTCAACAAACCTAACATTGAGTTGGCACAGGGCATTGTGAGTTGCTTAAAGCCTCTTGGAGCAGAAACGGATCATCACCGCCATACAGTCACATGTGGAACCCTCTATGTCTGGCGACCAAGTTCTCAGCTTCAAATGAAGCAGGAATTGCTCCTGTCATGGGCGGCACGGTGGCACAGTGGTTAGCACTGCTGCCTCAGAGTGCCAGGAACCTGGGTTCAATTCCCGCCTCAGGTGACTGACTGTGTGGAGTTTGCACATTCTCCCAGTGTCTGCGTGGGTTTCCTCCGGGTGCTCTGGTTTCCTCCCACAGTCCAAAGATGTGCAGATCAGGTGAATTGGCCAGGCTAAATTGCCCGTAGTGTTAGGCAAGGGGTAAATGTAGGGGTATGGGTGGGTTGCGCTTCAGCGGGTCGGTGTGGACTTGTTGTGCTGAAGGGCCTGTTTCCACATTGTAAGTAATCTAATTTAAATGTGTGAGTGTAGCAGTAGAAGCTCCGTCATGGCTTGGGATGACTCAGATCAGCTTGCAGGGCATCAGAATAGCTCATTAACCTGTTGTCCACTTTGTTGAGGTAACGGGCAGAGACAGTAGGGATTATCCCTCAGCAAGAATGACAGTCACCCTGCAGAGGCCTTGGTGTTGTCAGTCAGCCAGCCAATCAAATGATTGGAGCCAGGGCTGAGATAATGCAATCAAAAACCATGCTTTCAGTAATCAGAACAGCTCAAGGTTATCTTCCAGGGACAACTGCAGACTCCCTCAATTAAAGGTCTGCTGACTTCCATCAACCATTTAAGACGGAAGTAAAGTGAACACAAGATACCTGAAATAAAAACAGAAAATGCAGGGGTAACTCCAGCTGCTGCTGATAGCTCATATATACTCATAGACCTCCATTCTTGAGGTGTTATATCCGTTTGATTGGCTAGTAGTGAGAAGGGCTCTGCCTGTGAGATCCTTTATGTACGCTCTGCCCCAATGCATGCTGCCCTGTGGAGACTGTCACACACCTCCTTCTGGGATGTACCTATGCAAAGTGAGTCTGGAGAGGAACGCAGTGGTATTTCACAAGGTTCCACCTAGCTTAAGATATACAGAAACACTTGATTTTCTCCAATTCTTTCATGCTGCCTCTTACTATAATGATCTTCCAGAGGATAATGAGAAGTAAGTAATCTCCAATAAATTAGAATTACATGGCTGCAATGCTTGAATCGCTGCTGCTGTGTGTGAGCGGTGAACCAGGTAACCAGAGCATACAAAGAAAAATACTATGTGCTGGTATTGATAGTATTGGATGGGGAATAGTAGGTTTGTACTGCATTTGGATGGAAGGGTTGCAGATTGATAGTGAGGAGCTGGGTGATGGGGATGTTGTGAATTGAGCAGTGGATGAGGCTGGTCATGCATATACAGGGTATGTCATTTAAAGGTGTGCTTTTCCAGCACCACATGTTTTGACATTTAAAGGTTCCGGCTATTGTGATGCAGTGGTAGTGAGCTAGAGTTAGCTTGAGTACCTGTGTTCAAGTTCCACCAGCTCCAGAGGTGTATCATAACATTACTGCCCAGCTTGATTAGAAAATCTAAATATCCCATTTGAGTATTGAACTCACTCATCTTAATTACATTCTGGCATTGACTCCCACCATTACATCTTCCCACTGTCTCCTGAACATATGTCTGATGGGTTCCTTTGTGGGAACAGGATGTTTATCCTTTTCTCAATAGACCAAGACCTTCAGGGCACTATCAGAAGACTTTGCGTGCTCTCTAACATGCTCAAACATCTGTAAATCTCTCACAGCACAAAATCAGCTCACAAAAGAATCCCTCAACTTTTAGCAGCTACCATATATCACTTCTTTAAAAACCGCCTTGATAGTGCGATACTGAAGTCCGTGCTGAAGTGCATAGCCAATAACTAGCACATGGAGCATTGTCTGCCCGTATCCCTTAAAACAACAGGCAGCACCAATTTAACACACTGTCTGAATCATAGTGAATTGCTGCAAGTTAATTGTGTATGTGATTCTCGTGCCTATTTTTGGGGATTTGCCAAGTTAATCCCCATGATATTCTGTTCACTTCCCAAGTACAGTATTGCTCTGCCCAAGAGCATTTCTACAGAAAACCTGAAACTAATATCGGTGGAGTTAAATTTTCTCATTGAGACCCTATTTCTGATGCATTGGTGTTTTGAACAAAAATTGTTCCCTGCATCCTGCTCAACTTCGGTTCTTTGATGAAAAAGATTTTTAAAAAGAATTTCACGTCCATGAAGTAGCCTACTGAAGAGTTATATTTTTGCGTGATTCTTTGATAGTAACAAAGTAATCAAGCAATCAATTACTAATAATTTTTGTCAGCTATTTAATCTTTTGAACAGGTCTCTAACTAGCTAGTCAATTCATACAAACATGATTTAATTTGTGAAAGGGATTGAAAATAAAAGAAAAAAAATGATATTCAGAAGAGCCACATACCTTTTTGTTTTAAAACGCATGTTTACATGTTTATTCCCTTTGGAAAATGAGCAGGTGATGGAATGACTCACTGGCTGATTATGAGCATTGGTAGGGCCTGCTTGTGATGCAATAGTACTGTCCTATCTCTGGACTTGAGGCCCACATTCAAGTCCCACCTGCCCCAGAGGTGTGCGATAACCTCTGAACAGGTTGATTTAATGTTTTTTATTAGCCTTGGACCACATCATGTGCACTCCTTCCTTAGCCAGCAAGTTCTGGCTTTGGGATTTAAACACACAACTCGGAACGTTACTACTGCCTTTCAGGACCAAGCATATTCAATGGTCTGCTTCAATAGTTCAGAACTATCATTTTGAATCAGTGGATGTCCAAAACCCTAACTTGAACTGGCTGGAAATCATAAAAGAAGTGAAAGCCACATCCAGGTTTAGCTACAACTGAGATAAAGAGAAAGGTTTCCTTGAATCTCAAAAGGAATATGAATGTCACAATCACAATCAATGATACCTACCATAGACGCACAATTCATACAATCATACTAAGCATTGTAGATAGGCACGCAATGTTTTAAAATCATCAGTCGCTACTAACATTTGAATAATAGGCAATCAATTTTAATCATATTAAAGCTAATTTTGTTGTGACAAATCAACATTGTTAGCTTAAAGTGCAGAATGTGCTGCCATGCAAGCTCGTTAATCTGAGAAAGAGTCACTCCACCCGAAACATTAAGTCTAATTTCTCTCCACGGAGGCTGCAAGACCTGCTGAGCTTTTCCAGCAATTTCTGGTTTTATTTCTGATTTCCAGCATCTGCTGTTCTTTCGGTTTTTACTAAGTTCATTAATATGTTGGGCAGAATGTGAAAGGATAGATTTCTCCCTAGGGTGAGAAGTGTAGCAAAATCATGAAAAATGTGCAGAATGGCCATTCACAACTCAGGACATCTTTTAACTGAGTTCCGTGTGCCGAGGTGAGATTCTTTCTGGAGTGTGGAGACTTACCAATTAAGGGGTTTAATTAATACAGTTTAATGATGTTATTAACTGCACATCTCACCTCATCAATGGGCAGAATTCTATCTTACCCTCGGCTGTGAGCAATCTTGATGTGGAAAATTCTTGACTTCAGCTCACCGCTGCGAGGGGCATATTGCTCACCATGCTAAAGATCTCAGGGCACCAGCCACGCACACCCTTTGTCCCTGGACATTGACTGCTAATGAGCACCAACCTCTGAGGATCTTGGTAGCACCTCTCTGATGCACTGGATGGCTTCATTGGAGGATGCCCCAGCAACTCACATTGAATGGCTGCTGCAACGACACTTTGTACACAGCAGACCACAGCACTCAGGGCCTCCCTACATGCCCACAGTATCTGTGTGTCGCCTTTCAAGGCATTGCCTGTTAGAATGTTGATGCTTCAATCAAAATCTAAAGGCTAATGAAGGGCTTTTGCTTGAAACGTCGATTTTCCTGCTCCTTAGATGCCGCCTGACTTGCTGTGCTTTTCCAGCACCACTCTAATCTAGGCAAAGTCTAAGGGCAATCAGCCCTGCTGTATCGATATGTTTTTTTTACACATACACACAGACTCAGCAGTGTGGATCTGTCCAGGAAGGCTCGAACATTTTAATGTATCGCACACTGAGGCATCAATCTTAGAGCTACAGCATATATTTGAACTTCGAGGCCAACATCCCAACATCCACAAATGAAGTTGCATTAGAACGTTATTTCAACGAGCCACCACACACTCCAGTACAGAGAAACCACACCAAGCAGAGAAAAATTACCCTACAGCGTATTCAAGAAGAATGGTTACCCAATGAACACAGTCCACCTTTTTCTCAGCAACTAACCCAAATAAGCAGACAAGACATGTCCAGAAACCCTAGCCACTTTCCCTTACATCAAAGACTGCCAGACACTCAGACCCCTTGGCATCATGGTAGCCCACAAACCCACCCACACACTAAAAAAGCAGCTAATGAACTTGAAAGACCCTATACAGACAACAAGCAAACCTAATGTCATTTACAAAATACTTTGCAAGAACTGTAACAAACGCTACATTGGACAAACAGGCAGAAAACTAGCCACCAGGATACATGAACATCAACTAGCCACAAAACAACATAACCCACTTTCACTAGTATCCTTTCATATGGATAAGGAAGGACTTTGACTGGGACAACAAATTGATACTAGGACAAGACAAACAGAGACACGCATGAAAATTCCTAGAAGCAAGGCATTCCAACCAGAACTCTATCAACAAACACATTAACTTGGATCCCATTTACCACACCCTGAGAAAAAGAACTGGAAATGACATCACCATAGGAAATGATATCACCACAGGAAATGACATCACCAACCCTAGGAAACTCAAACATATAAATAGAAAGTGAGCTGCACCACCATAGCTTCATTTGGAGGCTCACTGAAGATATTACCTAGTATGGTAACAAAACACATAAAAGTGAACCTTCCAGCTCAGCGAGCAAACCAACATCGAGAACCTCAACTTGAGCTACATATCTTCTCAAAACTCACTGACAGGCAAAAGCACGGACAGTCCCATGAAGCTGGAATCGAACCTGGGTCCTTGGCGTATCATGGTCCCCTTGGACTAGCAAAAATAGTCAGGGGAATTGCACATTATCTTTTGGGAGCCTTCAAGCACAGCAGTCTGATCAGTCCAGGGGCAACTTATTAATGTCAGTCAGAGATTTCAGGTGAATAGCGTGTTGAGGGTCCATCTACTGATCTTTGATGAGGGTGCAAGGTGTGAGTTGATCAGACAGAGGGGGTCTCATTGCCAAATTGGGGAGAGACAGTCAAGGCTGGGAGGAGAAGCAGGGTCATGTCTTGGGGTGGAGGGGGGGGGCAAGGATAGTGATGGTATAAGGTAAAAGGGGGTTGTGAGGAAGAGCATCAGAAGGCATGCCAGGTGATACAAAGGAGTGCTATTGGCAGTGAGCACCATTTCCATGTGCTCTTATTGCCAGGACCACAGAGAACCAGAATGGACATCTTTAAGGTTTAATATCAGGACTTAGGGCACAAAGAGGAGACTTGGAGAAAAAGTTCAATATGGCGGGTCTTCACATGGGAGTGGAATGAATTAAAATGGGATAACAGGGGGTAGAAGGTAAAGGAGACATGGAGGTTCTTGATGGGGTACCCAATGATCAAGGAGATGCTGCTCCAGATGCCATTGACGGTAAGTTGTGTTGCCTGCCCTCCCTGGCTGTTCAGTAGAAGCTAACTGCAATTGGAAGATAACGAGACGATGCCAAAGGTGAGCAGAGACAGTGTTAAATTGAGGGTAAAAGCACAGGAATCATAGCTGCTGGATGCCAAGATTTTGACTCTATAAGTGCCAGGACATTGTGATGGAACACTTGCTGGATGCTGGAATGGGCTCTGAGGACTGCAGGAATGGTGGGCACATCCCGTCCTGGTACCTGCAAAAGTGAGGGCTGTGTCAAGCCTCTCTGAGACTTTCCCCTCCCAGGGAGCAACAGGTGACCTGCAAAGCATCTCTCAGCCATGCTCCCATACATGCTTCAGGGCAGTGACCGATTCCATCTGTATAAGATCATACCAGCTCTTTTTGTTTCCTGATGCTGTAGCCCAGATACAGGATTTGCAAACATAGCTGGCAATGTGTCATTGACTGCTCACATGTGGCACTGAGAGAGCCATATCACAACTCTTCACCAGGAAGGGGTTCCATTCGATTGATATCTAAGTGATTGCCGCTACCACTTCCTGGAGGTGAGTGTCCACCACCATGGATTCTGACATCCCAGAGCATTTTCAAGTGCCAGGTTGTTATTGATGGGTTTACGAGGCTGCTTACTGTGGGAGAAAGGCTATTGTGATCGTGGCTCATGACACCAATAATGCAAACCCCTGACTGATGCAGAGCACTGATACAATGTCCCCTATGCCTTGACTAGGTCCGTGGGGGAGCAGATGATAGGGTTACTGAACGTACAGTTATGCTGCTTGTGCCTATCTGACGATCCTGCCAGTATAGTCCAGACGGACTGTGCCATATCACCCTGGCATGCAGCACTCTGCCCAATTGAAGGACATAACAAGGCAGTATGATAGATACTGAAGAACTTGTGGGGTTGGGGGGGCGGGGTGCGCTGGGTGAGATTGGAGCTGTCCTCAGAAGAGATGAATGGGGACAGTAGAGAGGAAGGCTTGCTCTTTACTCATGACAGATCTCAGCTCCATCGGCTGCTAAAAGTAAGACAGGACTTTAGTAACACTTGGTACAGTAGGTAGGAGGTGGATGCAGCTGTAAAATACTCAGTGGTCGTAATGCCAGCTTTCAGATTGCATTTTCCTCGTGAGCTGCAACCTCTTGTTTTTCGTGTTTGCTTTTGCCATGGCACCTTATCTCATCTTTTGGAAATCCAATACAAGACATCTCCCATTATCCTTCACCTGTCTTACAGACATTCTAATAATTTTGACAATCTTGATTCATCTTTTTGGAAAGCAACATTGACTCTGACTGATCATATTTATATTTTCCAAATGAGTAGTTAAAGTTCATTAAGAATAATTTCCAGCATTTCTTGATAATCAGTAACAAGCTAACTGTTCTGGTGTTCCTTATCTTCCCTTTCTTTCATTTCTGAATATTTGTGTTACATTTGCTAACTTCTGACACAATGGACCATTCCAACATCCAGGAAATTTTGGAAATTTTTAATATTGTGCCTCTACATCTGGTCGGCATGGATGAGTTGGACTGAAGAGTCTGTTTTCATACTGTACACCTTTACGAGTCTATGACGCTACTGTCTGTCCAACTGTTTCTTTTAGAATTCGGAGATACGAGCCATCAGGTGATAGGAGTTTAAGATTAAATGGGGTGTTAAACACCAGGTCAGTCAACAGATGACAACAGAAGATGTAGTTGTGATATGAGACACTATAAAATCTAAGCCCTTTTACTGCAGTTGGGAGGAGAAGGAGTCATCTATTCAATAATCATCTCTAGATTCAGGCCGATAGTGAACTCTGTAAACATTCGCTGCATGGATAACAGCAACGCAAAAGGAAAAATTAATATTGTCATTGCAAATGAAGACCTACTGGTGTGATTCATCTTGTGTCAGTCAAAAAGGACCCAAATGTTCATTTCCAACTATTATTGGTTTTTTTTTCACTAGTTTGTCACTCTAGGAAGTTTCAGACAAATTATAGAGCTGCTTGTACTGGGATAATTTGCAAGTTGCAGTCAAATCACAGTACGATTTGAAGCTATTTATGGAAGTATCAGTCAACCTTGTATAGGGATTTTGTGCTGCGCTGTTTTATGAATTACGGACACTTCACAGAAGGATGCATTTTCACAAAGGTACATGCAGCCAACATTGTGCTATCAACAAGGTACAATGCAATAAATTACCAAACCTCTTTCAACAGCACTTTCCAAACTTCCCACCAGCTGAAAGGAGAAGAGCCACTGATACATGGGAAAACCATCTCCTACAAATTTCGCTCTGAGCCACACATCATCCTGATTTGCAAGTGTATCATTGTTCCATCACGGCCAATGGGTCAAAATACTGTAATTCTCTCTCTGCATCTTTACTCCACAAAGAAGATAAAAATAATTCAGGGCATGTGGACATTGCTGACTAGATCAACCATAGTAACCCTTCAGAAGGTAATGGTAATCTATCTTCTTGAAATTCTTGAAGTAAGTACACATTGCTGTTAAAGAGGGAATTCCAGGATTTTGACCCTGTGACACTGAAGGAATGGTGATATATTTTCTACTCAGGATGAGGAATGGAATGAACGTACAGGAGGTGGTGTTCCATATATTTACTGTCATTGCTTTTCTAGATGGTAGTGGTCATGAAATGGACATATGCTTTCTAAGAAGCCTTGGTGAATCTCTGCAGTGCATCTTGCAGATAGTGCGCGCTGCTGTGACTGAGAGTTGGATGATTATGGATGTGATGCCAGTCAACTGGGCTGTTTTTCTCCTGGGTAGTATCAAGCTTCTTGAGTGTTGTTGGAGCTGCACTGAGCCAGACAGGTTGGGAGTATTCCTTCACATTCCTGACTCCTGAACTTGGGACGGGCTTTGGGTAATCAGGAAGTCAGTTACTCACTGCAGGCTTCCTAGCCACTGACCTGTTTTTGTAGCCACTGTATTTACATGGCAAATCCAATTCAGTTTCTGGTCAATGGTAACCCCTCAGGCTATCATTAGCCGGGAATTCAGTGATAGTGATGCCATTGAATGTCAAGTGGTGATTGTTAGATTCCATCTTGTTATAGATGATCATTGCCTGGTATTTGCATGAGGGAAGCAAAAATTACTTGCGACTTGTCAGCCCAAGCTGAGACATTGCATGGATTTTGCTGCTCCTGGACATGTATTATTCCAATGTCTGAGGAGTTGCAAATGCTGCTGAACATTTTGTTGTCATTGCAAAAATCCCCATTTCAGACCTTACAATGGATGGAAGGTCATTAATGAAGTTGTTGAAGATGGTTGTGCCTAATACACTATCCTCAGGAACTCCTAGATGTCTTAGAATGGAGATACCTGACTTTCAACAACCCCAACCATTGAAGACTTTTCTCTCTGATTGCCATTGTCTCTAGTTTTTTCTAGAACTGCTTGACATTTGGAAAAATGCAGCTTTAATGTCAAGGGCAGTCAGTCTGACCTCTTTTCTGGAGCCTAATCCCTTTGTCCATATTTGAACCAATGCTATAATGAGGTCAGGAGCTAAATGACTCTGGTGGAACCCCAACTGAGTGTCAGTGAGCAGGTTATTGCTGAGTGACAGCACTGTTGATAGTCTTTTCCATCACTTCACTGAAGATTGAGAGTGGACTGATGGGGTAATATTTTGTTACATTAGATTTGTCCTGCTTGATGTTTACAGGAAATACTTCAGGCGATTTTCCATATTGTGGTTAGATGTCAGTATTGTAGCTGTGATGGAGCAGTTTGGTTAGAGGCAGGCTAATTTCTAGAGATCAGGTCTTCAGTGCCTGAATGTTGTCAGGGCCCATAGTCTTTCACAGCAACCAGTGCCTCCAATCATTTCAGGGTATCATGTGGAATGAATTGAATTTGCTGAAGACTGACAACTTGTGATTTTGGGGACCTCGGGAGGAGGCTGAAACTGCAGCAATTCAAAGAGACAACTCATAACCAACTTCTCCAGAAAAAATAGGGATCAGTGATAACTGCTGTCCTACCCATGATAGCCAAATTTCATTAACGAATACATAAAATAATAATAATTGCCTTAAATTCCTCAGTCTCATTGATCTGTTGGTTACTCTTTTATCCAGTATTATTGGAATTGGGACATGATGTTGAGTTTGTACAATATGTTGGTGAGGCCTGTTATGGAGGACTGTGTTGAAAATGTGTTGCTGGTTGAAGCACAGCAGGTTAGGCAGCATCCAAGGAACAGGAAATTCGACGTTTCGGGCCAGAGCCCTTCATCAGGAGTATTCTGGTTGCCCTGCTATAGGAAGGATGTGATTAAGCTGTAGAGGGTTTAGAAGGGATTCACCAGGGATTTGCTGGGGATGAACAGTTTGAGTTATAAGGCTGGATAGGCTGGGGACTTTTTCAGGTTGAGGGGAGACCTTATAGTGATTTATAAAATCATGAGGAATAATTTTAAGGTAAATGGCAAGTGTCTTTTCCCTCGGGTGAGGGATTTCAAGACTGGGGGGCATAATTTTAAGGTGAGAAATGAAAGATTTAAAAAAAAGAGGTAAGTGGTTCATGTGTGGAGGAAGTGATGGCTGACCATACAGTTACAACATTTAAACAACATTAAGATAAATACATGAATATGAAATGATTGGATGGATATGAGCCAGGAGCAGGCAGATGAGATTAGTTTAGTTTGGGATTACAGTTGGCATGGACGGGTTGGACCAAAGGGCTGTTTTTGTGCCTTTTGACTCTATGACTCTACGTGTCTTTTACTGTGAAGAAAGACACAAAATGTTTTGTTTCACAACAAAAATGTCTGTCATTTCCTCATTCTCTTTCATAATTTCCCCTCTCTGCCTCAATGTTCGTTTTATGAACTCACTGACTTTCTCCAAACTCATAAATAAACATGTTTATATTTCTGGATAATTTGTTCTCAAAATCTTTTTTCAAACCTCATCTCCCTATCTTACCATGCAAACTCTGTAAAGGTCCAGAAAAAGACCAGGTTGTGGATTTTCTCTCACATCTGGTTTCAAATTCCAAAAATTCTCCGAACACTGAAAACACATTTCTGTGCTGGGCTGGCTTTGCAAATAATGCCTACCTCTATCTCCAACAAGTTTGCATTTATTCTCTGAGCTGTGGGAAAATTTGTGAAACTCAATCTAGATCGAAATCTTCTCTTAATGTTGATTTCAAATACATCTCTACACTCGGATGTGCCCACTTGAATTACAGCAGTTATGTTAGATTAGATTACTTACAGTGTGGAAACAGGCCCTTCGGCCCAACAAGTCCACACCGACCCGCCGAAGCGCAACCCACCCATACCCCTACATTTACCCCTATTACCTAACACTACGGGCAATTTATCCTGGCCAATTCACCTGACCCGCACATCTTTGGACTGTGGGAGGAAACCGGAGCACCCGGAGGAAACCCACGCAGACACGGGGAGAACGTGCAAACTCCACACAGTTAGTCGCCTGAGTCGGGAATTGAACCCGGGTCTCCTGGTGCTGTGAGGCAGCAGTGCTAACCACTGTGCCACCGTGCCGCCCACTAAAGTTGTGAGACACAAAATCTCCTTAATAATATTTAAAGTAACTCTTATTTACTGCTCTTTCCTCACCATTGCTATGACTGACTTGGTTTGGGGCCACTAGTTCCACTGTTTAAGCATCAATCTGTTCCCCCTTCAAATATTTGTAAGAGAAATCCTCAGCTGCTTTTGGATTTTATGTTATTGTCTGACTTCCCCATCAGCTTCCAGATGTTGACTGACCCTCTATACCTCCTGGATTTCCATTTCTCTGAAATTATTCAGTCTGTCCTTTGATATTCCAATAGTTTTGCTTGGTTCAGCTACCTCTAAATTCAGACAAAGGGCAGAATTTTTCCAGAGTCTGAACAATACAGACACTAGCAAGGCAATTGGGAGAATATAATGAATGACAAAATGTGATTCTCGAAATTGAGGTTAAAATGATTAATTTTCCCCTTTATGTTTCAACAGCTGGAAGAGAACCTTGCTCAGAAGTGACCAAGTTCCTTAATATTGCATTATTACCTAATCTCACCTCGTTTCTCCAGCTTGAGATTTTCCCAGGTATTGATGAGAAACCACATGGTGTGAATTACCGATTTGAAATTCAGTGTGGTTATTTGGTGGCTGCAGCTTGCCAATACCGTTTTTGGCCAGTATTCCCAAACATCTCAGGCACTCTACATGAGCAGTGTCCACTTCCACACACCATCCATGGAAGTCGTCACTGGCAAAGCCACAACTCATCACATCATCATGGCAAATCATGGGCTACCCATTCAGCACTTCACTATAGGAATTTGGTGATCACCGGCACTTAATATTGCAACTCTGCTTCCAGGTTGCTTTGTGCTTAATAACATTTACCCATCTCACCAATTTACAGAAGATGCATTTCAGGATTCTTAGCTTGCTTTCTTAGAGTTCATCCATTTTTCACCAATGTAGATGCTCACAGCATCGCTCACTTGCCTCACTTCTGAGTGCATTGATACTTCAGTCAAAATCTATAACCCACAGTAGATCTACCTGGCCTTGCCCTGTAGCACAGACAGAACACTAAGCTGCTTGTCATGGTTCCCACATTGATCAGTCGAAGGGATGGTCGTGCTGTTAAATGTCATCTGTGTTAATAGCACATCTAGAGTACATACATGCAGAGTATGTGGTTCACACCACTGTGTGTGTGCTTCAGCTAAATGGCCATTTTTGAAAGTCTGATGGAGATAATCCTTAGTTCAGTCAATGGGGATTTTGGTCAGTCAGAGGATGCTTGCACTGTCAATCAAGGACATTATCTGATCTCAATCTGGGCATAGGTCAGACCCATGCAAGCAGTTGGTCGAGGGGGCGCCAGGGACTCCTGTACAGCCAGGGGATTGGGCCACAGTCAGTCCTCTGGTCAGCCCTAACTGTGCCACAGATTATGGCTCAGTGAATCAGGAGCAGCTCTGAAATCAGACTGGCTCAGCACTCCTTCCTCTCTCAAGGTGGCTCAGGATGTGGACCCAGGCCAGTCCTAGGGACTTTGGCCACTAAAGTTCAGGGAGTGCAGTTATCTGAGACATCGCAGTGGTTGTGAAATCCAGAATGCCAGAATGCAGAGGGGTCAATCGCTACTGAGTGTACGTCACAGCAGTGTTCAGTGTAAGGATGGTGTGGAACATCAGAGCAGCTTCACTTGCAGCTTCCAGGGCATGTTGTAATATCTCCATAAGGTATCTGCACGGTGTCTTTATTTAATGAACAACTGTCCATCTTTCATCCATAGGACTGTAAGGATGTCTCCACTTCCTTATCAAGTGTCCATTTTTAAGACAATGACACTCTGAAGCTTGTTCAGCTATCTGTGCTGACTTCCTTAACTCTGCTTCCTGAGCTTCAATTGATCATGTCATGCCAAATACTTCATTTGAACTATATTTATTCTTAAAGAGAGTCTCAGTGACAATAATGTCTGCTTGCAGTATTGCTGTGACTTTTGGTGATGGACTTTATGTACTCATTGGTCTTGTTGTTTCACATGATAAAACACTACTTGGAACCATTCCTAGTCTGTTCTGTAGCCTCAGCTGCACTTTATGGGATTGTTGGTAAATCTCTGGCTTTCACTTAGCCAGACCATTCCCCAGAAGCAAAACAAATCTGTCCACAGTAATTTTTTAACTACCCCAACTTCCAATAGTCCAGAGAACAAACGGGGCGGCACGGTGGCACAGTGGTTAGCACTGCTGCCTCACAGCGCCAGAGATCCGGGTTCAATTCCCGCCTCAGGCGACTGACTGTGTGGAGTTTGCACGTTCTCCCCGTGTCTGCGTGGGTTTCCTCCGGGTGCTCCGGTTTCCTCCCACATTCCAAAGATGTGCGGGTCAGGTGAATTGGCCATGCTAAATTGTCCGTAGTGTTAGGCAGGGGGTAAATGTAGGGGTATGGGTGGGTTACGCTTCGGCGGGTCAGTGTGGACTTGTTGGGCCGAAGGGCCTGTTTCCACACTGTAAGTAATCTAAAACCACACTCCAATTAGATGTTGCACAATGTAACCAGGATATACCCTCTATCTAACCTACTTGGATTTTATTGAATTCTATAGAGGGAATCCATTTCCAGCAAGAGTGTTTGAACAGACTTTGTCTTCCTTAGTGAGTTATGTGCTTACATTCTTCATTTGAAGATAAAGGTTATATTCCCTTTCAATTAAAATGCTTAATCTCTCTCATCTCACGTATGTAACTCTTCTATATGCATTGCAGTATTTACCTCCCATCTGTTAATCTAGGTTAAAGCTATGATCTTTTCTGTGTCCTTTTCCTTCTGAGTTTTCTTTTCATTCTCATTCTTATGAACCTCAGTAATTCCTATGGGTTTCCCTTGCAACCTCCTGCATCTGAACAAATGTGTCCTACCTCAACGCAACACAAACACCGAGGCTTCTGGTTCTAAATTTCATTCTCAATATTTGTCCTTCTGATCTGAGGTGGAGGCCATGGAGGATTCCCATAAATCTCTCCCTTACCTTAGTTACTCGCTTCCTTTCACACCATCATTTTCTGTTACTTTTGAATTTGAGGGTGAGGGGGGAGAAAAAGAAGTTTTATGGACTAACTGATAATCATCATCCATTATTTTTACCTCATGCAACTCTTTAGTCCTTAGCATGAGTTCTTATTGTGGAAGGTAATGAGTTTTTAATCTTGTGTAAGAGAATGTATTCTAAACACTTCACTTGGTGGTTTTAGCTTCTGATGCTCATACCCATCTACCAAAATGGCATTGCAAATGGGAAGCCTTCAGAAATGAGATTACAAGAATCCAGAGAAAGTATATTCCTGTCAGGGTGAAAGGAAAGGCTGGTAGGTATAGGGAATGCTGGATGACCAAAGAAATTGAGGGTTTGGTTAAGAAAAAGAAGGAAGCATATGTCAAGTATAAACAGGATAGATCGAGTGAATCCTTAGAAGAGTATAAAGAAAGTAAGAGTATACTTAAGAGGGAAATCAGGAGGGCAAAAAGGGGACAGAAATAGTAATGGCAAATAGAATTAAGGAGAATCCAAAGGGTTTTTACAAATATATTAAGGACAAAAGGGTAACCAGGGAAAGAATATGGCCCCTCAAAGATCAGCAAGGCGGCCTTTATGTGGATCCACAGAAAATGGGAGAGATACTAAATGAATATTTTGCATCAGTATTTACTGTGGAAAAGGATATGGAAGATATAGACTGTAGGGAAATAGATGGTGACATCTTGCAAAATGTCCATTTTACAGAAGAGGAAGTGCTGGATGTCTTGAAATGGTTAAAGGTGGAAACAGGACGTACATGTATTTGGAAAGACAAGAACTGATTAGGAATAGTCAACATGGCTTTGTGCGTGGGAAATCATGTCTCACAAACTCGATTGAGTTTTTTGAAGAAGTAACAAAGAAGATTGATGAGGGCAGAGCAGTAGATGTGACCCATTGGACTTCATTAAGGCGTTCAACAAGGTTCCCCATGGGAGACTGATTAGCAAGGTTAGATCTTATGGAATAAAGGGAGAACTAGCTATTTGGATACAGAACTGGCTCAAATGTAGAAGACAGAGGGTGGTGGTGGAGGGTTGTTTTTCAGACTGGAGGCCTGTGACCAGTGGAGTGCCACAAGGATCAGTACTGCGTCCTCTACTTTTTGTCTTTTACATAAATGATTTGGATGCAACCATAAGCGGTACAGTTAGTAAGTTTGCAGATGACACCAAAATTGGAGGTGTAGTGGACAGCGAAGAGGATTACCTCAGTTTACAACAGGATCTGGACCAGGTGGGCCAATGGGCTGAAAAGTGAGAGTTGGAGTTTAATTCAGATAAACACGAGGTGCTGCATTTTGGGAAAGCAAATCTTAGCAGGACTTATACACTTAATAGTAAGGTCCTAGGGAGTGTTGCTGAGGAGTGACCTTATAGAGGTTTATAAAATTATGAGGTGCATAGATAGGATAAATAGACTCCCAATAAATGTGATCGGGGAGTCCAGAACTAGAGGGCATAGGTTTAGGGTGAGAGGGGAAAGATATAAAAGAGATCTAAGGGGCAACATTTTCATGCAGAGGGTGGTGTGTGTATGGAATGAGCTGCCATAGGATGTTGTGGAGGCTGGTACTATTGCAACATTTAAGAGGCATTTGATTGGGTATATGAATAGGAAGGGTTTGGAGAGATATGGGCCGGGTGCTGGCAGGTGGGACTAGATTGGGTTGGGATATCTGGTCGGTGTGGATGGGTTGGACCGAAGGGTCTGTTTCCATGATGTACATCTCTATGACTCTATGTCTCTCACATTTAGTATAGCTTTGCCCAAGCTGTATTCTTAATTCCAGGACCTTTGCCAAGTACCTCAGATGGGTAATCTGCATGCAGTCAATATATTCTTCTCCACAGCATCATAATCCTAACAAACCTTCACCGATAGTCAAGATTAGATTTCCTGTGCTATACCTGGCAGCTTACTTTACAGTTCTCTTTTTCCTAACTCATTTGCCCAGATATTTTCGGAAGAATGAGGAATGTCTTCAGATCCTATTTCTCAATCCCTGGTCAGGCCTGTAAAATCTTAAACATTTCCCTACCAGTTGTTAAATTATGACTCAGATTCTCTTCACAATGTCTTGCACCTGTAGCTGATGTCTGCTACTTTAACTGCACCATTTTAAGCTAATATTCATGCTCGCTTACTTCACTTTTCTCTTGCACTTCTAATTTTAGACTTTTCATTTCTATTTCCTGTTATTTCACCTCAATTTCCTGACTTTTCATTTTCATAGCTACCTTCCTTTCCTTATCTTTCTCTTCACCTCTAGTTTATTGATTCTCTCTTTATGTTTCAGCCAGTTTAATTGCAATGGGTATCACCTGATTTCAATATCCAAAATACTTACCTCCTTCCATGTTTCATCTAAACCCATGTGCTGTGCTAGTATCTTAGTTATGTCTGCGATTTTAACTCTATCTGGCAATGCTATCCCAGTTTACACACTAAATAAATTGACCGAGGCATTGAAAGTTCCATTAAGACTATCAGAGACAACTTTGGTAACAGGAAGAAATCCCTTTCTGATTCCAGTGGTATGGCTTAAATGCAGTACAGAACTTGATGTTTTCCTTCACTTGTATTGTTTACTAATGTAAACTAGCTGGTCTAGAAGATTAAAGCATGTGGCATCTATGGTGAGTTAGTCAAAATTAGCTTGGTCATCGAAGGCAGTAGGTAGTTGTGCAGGGGTGTTCTCCTAATTGGAGGTCTGCGAGCAGTGGTGTTTTGCAAGGAACTGGCTGGGACCTCTGTTGCTTGTAATATGTAAATAAATTATTTGTATGAAAATATTGGTGGGCAGATTCGTAAGTTTGCAGATGACATGAGAATTGGTGGAGTTGTGGATAGTGAAGAAGGTTGTCAAAGGTTACAGCAGTCCATGGATCAGTTGGAGAGTCAGGTGGAGGAATAGCAGCTAGAGTTTAAGCCAGACAAGTGTGAGGTGATGCATTTTGGGAGATCAAAGGCGAGAGGAAAGTACACAGTAAATGGCAGGGCCCTCAGGAGCATTGATATACAGAGGGATCTTGGGGTGAAAGTCTGCATCTCCCTTCAGTCCATCATGTCTGCACTAGTCAAAAATAAGCACTTTCTAATCCCATTTAGCAGTACTCAGTGTTGTATATCATGGCGTGACAAGTGGACACTTAAATACTTCTGAAATGTTGTAAGGGTTTCTGCCTGTACTTCCCTTATAGCCAGTGAGTTCCAGATTCCCATTACCTTCTGGGTGAAAATTCTTTTCCTCATGTCCCCACGAAACTTCCTGCCCCTTACTTTAAGTCAATGAGGTGACATTGATCCACCAAGGGGAAATGTTCATTCTTCTCTGCCTTATCTCAAACTTTTATACAACTAGTCATATTCCCCTCAGTCCTTTTTGCTCCAAGGAAAACACCTCCAGTTTATCCAATTGTTTCACACCTAAAACTCTCCAAACCAGGCAGCATCCAGGTAAATCTCCTCTGCAACTTCTCCAGTGCAAGCACATCTCTCCTGAGTAGACTATATCAAATGCATTGCTCTAATCTGTACACCTGGTCAGCTCTTTTGAAAAATTCCATCAAGTTGGTCAGACATGACCTCCCCTTAACAAAACAATGCTGCCTGTTCTTGATTAATCCTTGCCTTTCCAGGCGCAGATTAATTCTGTCCCTCATAATTGCGTCCAATAATTCCCCCACTTCTACTGCCCTGTAGTTTCCTGGTTCATCCTTTTTATGCCTAATCAGTGATTTGATCACATTGAATTTTTGTTCAAACAAAGCTTCCCAGAATTCACATAACTGTTTGCTTCTCTTCAGATCCCTGCCTGGCCTGATTTCACATTCCTGATGAAGGGCTTATGCCGAAACGTTGACTCTCCTGTTCCTCAGATGCTGCCTGACCAGCTGTGCTTTTCCCAGCACCACACTTTTCGACTCTGGTTTTAAACAGTGACTGATTTAATTTCTTTTCTTAAAAGAGAGTTAAGGGATCAATTGCTTAGATCTTTAAATTGTAGAGGATAATCAATGAAAGCGAATGGATTGGTGGCCTTTCTATGTAGGTGACTGGAGAACAAGGATAAAGAACCTTTGCTGCAGTCATACAAAACCTTGGTTAGACCCTACTTGGAGTACCATGAGCAGATCAGAACACCTCATCTTTAGAAGATATGTTGTCAGAGATTTTCCCATTCACTCAACCTCTGTATCTGGATGTAATTTTATGCTTCTGCCTGCTCTGCTTAAAATGTTGCTAATCTTGAAACAATCAGCAAATGTGGATGTGTGGCTTTGCATTCTACCGACTTTGTTGTTAATACTTAAGGCACAAGCACAGATTCTGAAAGGCCACCAGTTATCACATCCTGACAATTCAAGTAAATACTCATTGCCATTACTTCCTGTCCCTGCCATTTCACTATGTTTTCTAATTAGGTGAACATTTCACCTATAATTTCCAATCGTGAGCCATCAGTCTCTTATGCAGCACTTTATTAGCATAGGTTCTGGAATTTAAAGAAAGATCCTATGTGGAATTTGTGATGATTAGAAAAGATCATTTTGATTGGTGGGTGTGAGCATAAGAAGATGAAGCAACCTATGATGTTCTGTGCTTATTCTCTTAAAGGAAGTTAAAAACTCACTACCTTCTGTAGTAAGACCTCATGTGGAGGACTAAAGGGTTGCAGCTGCTAGACAGAGGACAGTAATAGCTGACAATTGTGAGCTAATTGATAGAATTAAACCTTATGTTCTCCTTTTAAAAAGGGATAATGTTAGGAAGATATGTAGATAAGGTATGGAATGGATGGTTAGGAATACCCAAAGTTCACTTCGTCAGATCTGAAAGGAAGGTACAGACGGTGGAAGTAAAAATCAGTAGCCAAGGCATTTTGTTTGTAAATTAATTGGAGTGCTGGAAGTTAAAAGGGAAACAAATCGAAGTTATTGGAGTTTGTAAAAATTGGACTGGAAAGGAAACTTTAGGAAAAGGAAAAAGCAGGAATGGTCATGGATTAAATTGTTGCTTTAACTACAAAGAAGAGACCAGAGACACTATTATGAGTGTAAAGGAAATGCATAAAGTAAATGCGAGGCATGAAGGGTTTGGAGCCAAAAGGAAGTTAACCCCTATTTCAATGACATGAAGCATCCATTACTATCCTAAGAGATATAGGGGTTGCTCAAACGGAAAAAGGATTTACTTTTCTCTCCAGGTAACTCAATGAAAGCCAATGTGTTGGTAAAGGGAGAGTGTATCCCAGTTCCACTATGCGAAGTCCAGTTGGAGCGTGACTTGTTATTGGGACTATTTGAGACACTGAAGAAATGACCTGTGGATGGAATTTATTTACTTCTCGCATATGATTGGGGAGGAGTGAAAGTCATAGCTTCACTTGTAATCATGGACAAGCTAGGTGAAGCTAAGGAGACAGAGCAATTGCAGGAATAGTTTCTGGGTGAATTCCATTGTCTGTAATGACCAAAGCAATGCCTAAATAAAATCCATCAGCAGAAATCACAGTCATACCAGAAGCATTAGGTTTGTTTGTTTTTTGAATGATATAATCTACTAGAGGTAATCCTTCTGTGTGCTGAGTTAAAGAATCTTGCCTGGTGACATTACATCCTGCAGATTAACATTATATCTCTTTAGTGTGTGTGAGGAGTCCTTCCAAACGTTTAAGATTGTTGTGGTTCTGTTCGCCGAGCTGGGAGTTTAAGATTACTAAATGTCACCTGAATGAATTATGACCAATCATGGATTTAAATGCAAGGCCACATTTGAAAAGGTTCCCAGTTGGTCTGATCACCTATCTGAACTGTTTGCTCATTTACTTTAGTATTGTTTTAATACTTGGAGAAAGTGACTTATGTTAGAAATGGAATGGCCAGGGAGTGGAAAGCTGTACGGTCACACATACATTTAAGCTCCCTGTGCAGTACTGGAAGCAACAATATGAGCCTAGTGAGGCAGTATTATCCTGCGCAGATACTTACCGGAGACAGAAGAACCACGGTTTAAGTCTACTGTCTATTGTACATGGAGAAAACCACAATGAGCATTCTTTTTAAAACAAATATTTTTACAAGAAATGTTTATGTAATTAGTAATGATGCAATGTCATCTTCGCATATTATCAACATTTCATAATTCCACATCACATGAGCTTTACGGTCATAAATCCTGTCTGTAATTACCAATCGATTTTTATCTCTATTTTACCTTTCCCCTAAATTACACTTTGTTGAATTGAAATACCAACATTGAAGCCAAATCACCTTTTAATAGCATTGTGCACAATATTTTCGACACAGGACTGCATGAAAGGCTCAGTCATTGTACAATATGAGTATTTGTAGGACAATCCTATTTTCTCTGAAAGTGACTCCAATGTATTTGGTGTCCTATATCCCAAAATTTTGGACAGTCAAGGGACAGAGTTCAGTATGGTAGCCATTAGAAAGGAGAAAGCACTAGATAAGCTAAAAGATCTAAAAATTGATAAAACCCCTGGCCACGATGGGTTATGGCCTAGAGTTCTGAGGGTGATGGCTGAAGAAATAGCAGTGACATTGGTTGTAATCTTTCAAAAATCATGAGAGTCAGGGAAAGTTCCAGATGATTGTAAAATCACTGTCGTAACCCCCTTGTTCAAGAAAGGATCAAGTTGGAAAATTATAGATCAATTAGCCTAACCTCGGTTGTAGGTAAAATTCTTGAATCCATCTTTAAGGATAAGATTTCTAAATTCTTGGAAGTGCAGGGTTGGATTAGAACAAGTCAACATGGATTTAGTAAGGGAAGGTCATGCCTGACAACCCTGTTAGAATTCTTTGAAGAGGTAACAAGTAGGTTAGACCAGGGAAACCCAATGGATGCTATCTACCTAAACTTCCAAAAGGCCTTTGATAAAATGCCTCACGGGAAGCTGCTGAGTAAGGTGAGGGCCCATGGTGTTTGAGGTAAGCTACTGGCATGGATTGGGGATTGGCTGTCTGACAGAAGACAGAAAGTTGGGATTAGAGGTTCTTTGTCAGAATGGCAGCTGGTGACAAGTGGGGTCCCACTGGGTTCAGTGTTGGGGCCATAGCTGTTCACTTTATATATTAATGATGTGGATAAAGGGACTGATGAAGTTCACTGATGATACGAAGTTAGGTGGACAGGCAGGTAGTTCTGAGGAGGTGGGGAGGCTGCAGAAAGATTTAGACTGTTTAGGAGAGTTCTCCAAGAAATGGCTGATGAAATTCAATGTCAGCAAATGCGAGGTCTTATACTTTGGAAAAAAAGAATACGGGCATGGGCTATTTTCTAAAGGGTGAGAGAATTCATAAAGCCGAAGTACAAAGGGATCTGGGAGTGCTAGTCCAGGATTCTCTGAAGGTTGACTTGCAGGTTGAGTCTGTGGTTAAGAAAGCAAATGTAATGTTGTCATTTATTTCAAGAGAGTTGGAATGTAAAAGCAGCGATGTGCTACTGAGACTTTATTAAGGTCTGGTTAGGCCCCATTTAGAATACTGTGTCCAGTTTTGGGCCCCACATCTCAGGAAGGACATACTGTCACTAGAGCGTGTCCAGCGGAGATTCACACGGATGATCCCTGGAATGATAGACCTAACATACAATGAACAGCTGAGGATCCTGGGATTGTATTCATTAGAGTTTAGAAGGTTGAGGGGAGATCTGATAGAAACTTACAAGATAATGCATGGCTTAGAAAGGGTGGATGCTGGGAATTTGTTTCCATCAGGTGGGGATACAGGACTCATGGGCACAGCCTTAGAATTAGAGGGGGTCAATTTAGAATGGAAATGAGGAAACATTTCTTCAGCCAGAGAGTGGTGGGCCTGTGGAATTCATTGCCACAGAGCACAGTGGAGGCTGGAATGTTAAATATCTTCAAGGCAGAGATTTATAAATTCTTAATCGCGCAAGGAATTAAGAGATACGGGGAGAGTGCAGGTAAGTGGCATTAAAATGCCCATGAGATTGAATGGCGGAGTGGACTCGATGATCCAAATGGCCTTACTTCCACTCTTATGTCTTATGGTCTTCTGATCTATACTACTTAAGATGATAGGCAAAAGTGAGGACTGCAGATGCTGGAGATCAGAGTCTAGATTAGAGTGGTGCTGGAAAAGCACAGCAGGTCAGGCAGCATTCGAGGAGCAGGAGCATTGATGTTTCGGGCAAAAGCCCATCATCAAAAATCCTGATGAAGGGCTTTTGCCTGAAACGTCGATGTTCCTGCTCCTAGAGTGCTGCCTGACCTGCTGTGCTTTTCCAGCACCACTCTAATCTAGACTATTTAAGATGATGATCTAAATGTTTAGAATTATTAGATCATAAGAACAAAAGTGTTTTTTTATACAGTTAGAATGTCCTCAGATATAATTGATTCCTGTGCTTACTCCTATTGTTTCACATTGGAATTTCTTTCATTCCGTAGAATCTACATTCATTGCTCCTACCTACAGTCGAGAAATGGACAATACAGTTAAGGTTGAGTTCTGTATTAAGAAATCTTCTCAAATGGCAGCTTGAAATCATTGACACTAATTCCTTCCATGTTTTGTCTTTATTTTTATGAAAACTATATTGTTCAGAAAGGACTGTACAAATTTATCTCAATGTGATAAAGTGATGAACCTGCAGAGTCAAACTGTGTGATGCCTTGTACAATTCGGGTGCTGAAAACATGTGGGTTTTTTTTAGTGGAAAAATAACAGTAAACAAATTAACTTCACGAAATGCATTCAATAGCCAAAAGTGTACCTCTGCTTTAAGAGCACAGCAGCATTGATTTGTTGGCACAATGTGTAGTTAGTCATTTCTGTGCTCCCTCCTTGTTTCAGAATTCTGATTAATTAGAAATCAGATACTCGGCTTTTGCTTGCATTGGTGAACTAGGAAGAAGCGAATATGCAGGAAGGAAACTGCTTTATCTCCAAACTGGCTTTACCCTTCAGTTAAGAAGCACCCTCAATCACACAAATCCTACCGAGGATGTGAGTGGATGGAAAGAGAAGTCAGAGAAAAAAAAAGTGAAAGACCTGCTTTTTCATATTTTAATTATTTGATTCAGAATAGAAAAGACCATGGAATGACTCCGAACAGACTATATGTTAGATCAGACACTGCAGCCCTGGTGAGGTTATTGAGGGTAATGCATCAGTAAGCCTTGCATAAATAATCATGATTTGCAGAATTGTATCTTTTGTTGCTGAGACTTAATTAATTTGATCTATTTGTATCATTTTGTACAAATAAGTATATTATTTTTGTGAGTAAGAGATGGTAAACCGGGAACAACTTTAAATCCTGCGATGTTATTGCAATGATTCTGAGGTTGAAAGGAAAGCGGACATAAGCGATGGCATAAATCTTTCCTGAAGAAACCATCTGCCCTATCACAATAGCTGCTATGAGTTCCTTTGTGAATGTGGCATAAATTAAAATTCTTCAAATGATCGTTACTAAGTTTGTTCAATAATTTTTTTCAGCCTGCGCCGTTTAGTGAGAAGCAACATCTCCCTGTCTGGGTGTAATGGTACTGCCCCAGACAGAAAAGTCCCCTGTGGGTCAGATTATTCATGTAGCATTATCCCACTGAGGGCTCAAAGCAATAACACTGAAATTGAAAAGGGGAAAACAAAATCGTGGAAAACAACTGCAGTGGCCACGTGACACTTAACGCCGTGGACATTGTCTGTGCAGCCATACCCTGCAGTGTCAGCAAGCAAGGCCGAAAAGGCAAACGCTACAGCACTTGTCACTTGGCAACACGACGAATAGAAATCATCTCAGTACAATACCTTCCAGCTAATTCTGGAAAGGAGTTTTGTTTTGTGTCGCGTCATTTTTTTAACCTTGCGGTGAGGACATTTATAGAGGTAAAGCCTACATTATAAATTGCTCCTAAAAATTAAATGAATTAGATAATTAGAAACCACATTCTAATTAAACAAATTCCATACTGTAATTTATGGAGAGAAATGCTATTTTGTTTTTGCGAATTGCTAAAATTCACTCTTTGAATTTGAAGATAGCGATGCAAATGCACCTAACCTGCACGTCTCAGAACACTACATGGCCAATTCACCTAAGCTGTACATCTTTGGATTGTGGGAGGAAACCAGGGCACCTGGTGGAAACCCACGCAGACATGGGGAAAATGTGCAAACTCCATAAAGATAGTCGCCCGAGGCTGGAATTGAACCGGGGTCCCTGGCTGTAAAGCAGCAGTGTTAACCACTGAAAAGCAAAATTTTCTCAGGAACCTCATCCCACTGCAGTGCTATCAGAGAGTAGCAGGCTTGCTTCTTTTGGGGAAGCTGTAGCTATTGTCGCCAATGCCTGGGTATTTGTTGACAAAAATAGAAATTGCTGGAAAAACTCAGCAGGACTGGCAGCATGTGTGGAGAGAAATCAGAGTTAACATCCTCAGAAGGGTCATTTAACCCAAAACGTTAACTCTGATTTCTTTCCACAGATGCTACCAGAGCTGCTGAGCTTTTCCAGCAGTTTCTATTCTTGTCTCTGATCTACAGCAGGCACAGTTCAGTCAATTTTCATCCAGGATATTTAGTTCCCCTCCCCTTACCCTTCAGCACCAACCCCTACACCCTCAAACCCCATCTTGAGTCAGCCTTCTTCACCACATCCCACAGTCTTTCCAGCAAGAGTTCTGAAACCTATTACAGTAGCTTCATTAAGCTTGGTGCACTTAACAAAGATTAAGATTTTGGTATGAGACTACTTGTATGATGCTCTGTGTAACTTACCATACAACGTATTTATCCTCTCTTACTGAAGCATCCACTCTGGAGATAAAAGACTTTTTTTTAATCAATGATTTTGCCTCTCTTCTTTCAGTTCTCCAGTCTAGTGTGCACCCACCCCACCCCACCCCCCGCCTTCTTCACTTTCTCATCTTTCTTTTCCTTTCTGACTTTTCCCTCTTTTCTCATATTCATTTTTTGACTTCTGCTGTCCTTCTCCTTTCCTCACCTGTTTGACCATCTCCTCTAATGTCTTCTGTCCTCTGCTCATTTTATTCACCATCCTTAGCTCTTATTCCCTCCTCCCCTTCTATGAGGATACAGTCCCATGGACATTAACCAACCAATGAAAGCCCATATATTCGTCATATGTGAAGCCAAGAATGTATTGGTAGTCAACATGTGCTCCACTGGACAAGGCTTCCATTAATGAATTAATGGTCTTCACTGAGTTACTAGAGGAAGAAGCTGAAGAGACATTTTTTCCCCACAAGGACAGAAGATTATGTTGTTGAAGTACCCTCTTCCAACCCAAATATCTTGAACAAATTGTTAAGCAGATCTACATACTATCGACAGGTTTTGAGGTAATTAGATGGTGAGAGGGAAAATCCAAACCCAAAGCTGTCCTTAACCATCTCTGAAAAGCACATGTTCTCTGGCAGATGTCAATGAGTAGTAATCAGAGATGGAGATGTTGGTCCTTTCCCAGCTGAGACCCACTGCAGTTACCTGCTGCCAGGTATTTATTGAAGTCATTACCATTCAAAACAAAAAAAGTCTTGAAGCATCTCTGTTGCCCAAAACATATCACTCAATAAACTGAAATTTCTGATTCACAACCCAGAAGCCATGATCTCAAGTGGCCTCCGTGTATATTTATCTAAAAGAGTGTGATGAGGTAGATGTTTATAACGTGCATGTAAATATCATATTCCCCAGACTTCTCATCAAGCTTGAGCAGCAACTCCCTCTGTGAAAGCCGAATGATCGTAAATCAAATTGATTTATATTTATCCGGTTAGTTTTAGCATCTGAATCCTGTTGTTAGACTGCACTTCTGCATGGCTAGCATTGCGACTTATTGGCTGTTCTTCAATGGTGATGAAGTGGAAATACTTTGATCACAGATTAGTACCTCCCAAAACATTGCAAGGAACCTCTAGGGTACTGCTTGTTTACTTGGATTCTGAGTTTCAATTACTAATGTGAGAAGAACTGTCACTAGAGAAATAAGCATGAGGAACAACTAACCTACTTCTCATCATAAAATGTGTAGGTCATGGGGAGGTGCTGACTCTAATGATTGGTCTGGAGGTAGTTTCCGATGAAGGGCTTTTGCCCGAAACGTCGATTTCGCTGCTCGTTGGATGCTGCCTGAACTGCTGTGCTCTTCCAGCACCACTGATCCAGAAGGTAGTCTCCTAAGTCTGGAATACAAATATATGGGATTTGAAATATCTTACCTGCAAATGGAAGCAATTAACAAGATCTGGCCAATGTGAAGAAATCTTTAATGTAAAAATGTATTTCATGGTGTGGGAAAATAGCTAGTAGTTATACAGTGACACTTTTTTACACATATCCTTGTTTCTTATCGCTAGTTTGGGTTACTTTGTGTCAAATGAAACAAAGGACTACCGATACTGGAAATCTGAAACAAAAATAAAATTTTTGGAGAAACTCAGCAGGTCTGGCAGCATCTATGAAGAGAAAGCCGAGGTAACGTTTTGACTCTAGTGCCCTTTCTTCAGAAATAATAGTGGTGAGGAAAATGTGATATATATGCTGAAGAAAAGGAGTTTGGAGAGGGAGTGAGTAAATAGGTGGAGGCTGAGCAGAGAGAGAGAGAAAAGACATGATGTGGAGATGCCAGAGTTAAAGAGAGAGAGAGAGAGAGAGGCAAAGACAAATTGAGGGAGAAAGAAAGGCTGATAATGGGGTCCATCAGTAGGTGAAAATGAGTTGTCTGAGCTGAAAGCAGCCTGTGTCATGATAGGGCCGGAGGTGTGGGAGTGGGTAAACTACATGGAAGAATGCGTTCAGGTTCTAAAATTATTGAACTCAATACTGAGTCCTGAAAGCTGCAGGGTCCTCAAATGGAAAATGAGATGCTGTTCTCCCAGCTGGTACTGAACCTCCCTGGAGCATGTGGAAATGGGAACACAGTGGTGTGCCTGTTTGTCACAGGATAATGTGGACTATACCCAGGGTGCAAGTCACTTTGTGTTGAACATTATCTGATTTGTGGTTGGGAGACCTTCTGCAGCTGACACAGGTGAACAGTGTTGGCCTGAGGGCTACTGATACTATTCCTTTTAGTGGGCTCTCTTTCCCATCATCTGGTCATTTATTTTGTTTGCAACTTTCACCAAGCTCTTCCTGATTGCTGGTGTCCAGGCATTCTGGGTAGCAGCAACAATGACTGCTCATACATTGGCTGACTCAGTCAACTTAACGTCTCACTTGAAGACATCTTTGTGTAACAGACATGAATAACTTGTTGGTCTCGGACTGCTGGCTATCTCACTTGAGAATATGTCATTGTCGATATGGCCAGAACAGAGATCATGGAGTTACTGTTGAAACAAGATTGGAAGTGTGCGGATCCTTTCGAGCTGGTGTAGTCCTGTCATTGGCACCTTATTTTGTTAGGAGATGTCCAATATTCCACTGAGGTAGTACAATTTGTTTAGCCCTTTGTCTTTGAATGAACAAATAGTCCATGCTCAGCCATAAAAGAGGAAGCTGAGAACATAATGTTCGTGGAGCTTTGCATTTTTAATTAGTTTTGTGTTGGTCCATCTTCGACTTCACAACTTTGCCATTACAACGGCAACACTGGTAATCCTGGTGCTGACTTTGGCATCAATTACTTGTAATTGTTGCTCCAAGATTCATGAAGTTGTTAACGATCTCCAGACTGAGGCTGTCAGTAATGACAGAAACTGGCTTCTCTATATTGTTGCCTTAACTTTGGTCTTCCTAATGTTCATTATCCATGCAAACTCTATGCAGGCCTGGGGGAAATGAGATACAAACTGTTGCAGGAGAACTTCAGTGTGAGATGTTGGCCCAGCACCAATAGCAAACATCACCTCATTGGTTTGGACACTTCAGCCTGGGCGTGCAGTGTTGCCAAGTTAAACAGCTTGCTATGAGTTCTGGCTTGCAATTAGACAGCATCGTCTGAGTCATCTAAAAATACACAATAGCAGTAAGAAGAAAAATACACCAATGTGTGTTAACACCAGTTTGTAGCTCTATACTTTACCCCACAGTTGATCTTGAAAGTCTCCAATGATGTTCCATTTGATGTGATGAGACTATATGGTTTTGAGGAAGATGCATATACACTTAAAATCTATAATGAAGCAACATGGAACTCAGTCTCTGCATTCTTAGACACAAATAATCACAGTTTGGGACTATTTTTCCACTCTGTGGAAAGTACTTGGGAAAATGATGCATTTAAAGGATTATAAAAATGGAGGTACATGAAGTTCAAAAGATTACTCATGCAAAGAAAGTCACGATGCTAATGATCAAGATGCTGCAGTTGCCCCAGAGTACACAAGTCATCAGCTTGTCTCTGTACCAACACATTTATTTGTTCATCATGAGATGTGATCATGACTGGCAAGGTCAACACTTGTTACATACCTCATGGTGGCTCAGCAGTTAGCACTGCTGCCTCACAGCACCAGGCTCCCAGGTTCAATTCCAGCCTTGGGCGACTGTCTGTGCAGAGTTTGCACATTCTCCCCGTGTCTATGTGGGTTTCCTCCCACAGTCCAAAGATGTGCAGGTCAGGCAAATTGGCCATGGTAAATTGTCCATAGTGTTAGGTGCATTCGTCAGAGGGAGGTGGGTTACTCTTCAGAGGGTGGGTGTGGACTTGTTGGGACACACTGGAGGGAATCTAATTTTTCACTGCCATTGAAAAGGAAGTGCTGCAATTAATGTGGTGAAAGCACTGCAAAGCTGTTATGGAGGGACTTCCAGGATTTTGACTCAGTGTCAGTGAGGAAATAAATCAAAGTCAAGATGTTATAATACAACCTCAATTATCCGAACATCAGTTATCTGAATTTCGGATTACCTGAATAAAATCTCACGGTCCCATAAAAACTGCATTAGGCAACTCAGCATTCAGTTATCAATTAAACAGCATCATGGCATGCACTATTGGGAAACCGAGAAATGTTTGATAACTGGCTCTCAAACTACCACTTGTTTACGATAGATTAGTTACTGGTTAAACGATATTATGACATGCATTGCCGGATAACCGGCTTCCAGTTATCTGAACGAACAATTATCTGAACAAAATACTCCCTGCCCATCACGTTCAGATGATTGAGGTTCTACTGTATACAGCTTGGAGGGAAGCTTGCAAGTGATTGCAATTACACTCATCTGCTTCCCTTCACACTCTAAGGGTTTGGAAGGTGTTCAAGTGGAAGCCTTGGCAAGTTTTTACAGTTCTTTGTATTTCATACGGATTGCAGTGATATTTCACTGGTAATGGTTACGGTTGTAGTGGGGTGCCAATTAAAAAGGTAGCTTTGCCCTGGACAACATTGTGCTTTTGGAGAATTGTTGGAATGTCACTTATTCAGAAAAGATGAGAACATTCCATCAAATTCATGGCATGTGTTTTGGAAGTTAGGTTGATACATCCGAATGTAAACTTTCTGAACAATCTGGGCATGCAAGGAATGCAAAAGGTCAGCATGCAGTTCGGAAGGCCATTAGAAAGTTTGTATTTATTGTGAATGACTTTGAATGCATGAAGGAATTTATAGGGTGTTGATGAGACTGCGCCTGGATATGGCAAACTGTGTACCTACATATCTAAAGAGGAAGCAATATCATTTTGGTCATGCCACTTGACTGGCTATCTAGTGCTACAGACTCATGTTCTGGGGACATGGGTTTGAATCCCACAATGGTAGCTTGTGAAATTTTAATCCAATTAAAAATCTGGAATAGCCTGATGATAACATATAACCACTGTCAGTTGCCAGTAAACACTTCTTGTTCACTAATGCCCATTAAGGAAGGAAATCTGCTCTCCTTACCTGGTCTGGCCAACATGTGACTCCAGAGTAGCCTAGTGATTCTCAACTTACCTTTGGATAATTTTGGATGGTCAATAAGTGATACCAATACCTTGTGCACAAATTAAATAAAATGATGATACACCTGCCTTTGAGACATTACAGCAAGGATTGAATAGATTGTTTCCTCGGATGCCAACAGGGTTGTCCTATTTTCAGAGGAAATTGCAATTTATGGGTTGATTCTCTCTGAACTGTAGAGAATAACAATTCTGTGGAAGCTTGATAGTATCCACACTAAACTGGGGAATCAGATACAGAGGGGTACAGTTTCAGGATAAGGTGTCAATCTGAGATGTGGATAACTCGTGCAGAGTGTTGAGAATCTTTGGAATTCGCTACCAAGAGTATTGAGAATGTTTTGTTATTGACTATATTCAATGATGAGATCAACACATTTTTGACCTTTCAATGGAATCAAGGGATGTAAGGAGCAGGCAGAACAGTAGAGTTGAAGTTGCAGTTGGTAGAGATGATATTGAATTTAGGAACAGGCCGGGACTGCATGGTTTGTACGCCTGCTTCTATTTTTTTGTGCTTTTATGTTCCAAAGTAGGATTTGTTTTATGCCTTTCCCAGTGTTTTCTTATTTGTCTGACTTTTCTCTGTCATGCTTGCACAGCGTTAATTCATGAAAGTCACATAATGGAGATCAATAAAAAATTCCTGATGATGAACATTGTAACAGGCATACATTTCTTTCATATCTCATGGCATTCTTGATGCAAACTTGTTTGGTAGCAATTTCCAACCTGCTAAATTGCATGTTATGCAAATCATCAGCAAACATTCCCATTTTTTACTTTCTCTTCATCATAAGGTCAGAAGTGGGGAAGGTTGCTGATAAATACTCAATGTTCAGCACCACTTGTGGCTTAAAAAATATTCATAAAGTCCGTCTCCAAATGCAACAAGATCTGGAAAATTCCAGGTATGGGCTGACAAGTGGAAAATAAAATCTACTCTGCGTAAGTGTCAGGCACTAACCATCTCCAACAAGAGGGAATCTTAACAACCACATTTTACATTCAATGATACCAACATTGCTGAACTCACTACTATCAACATCCTGGCGGCTCCCATTGGCCAGAGAATGAACTGGCCTGGTCATTTAAATACCATTTAAGTTTAAATAAAGGGGCTGGGAATCCTGCAGCAAGTAACTCACCTCCTAAGTCCACTATCTATAAGGCACAAGTCAAGAATGTGGCAGATGATGGATTCGCTTGTCTGGATGGGTGCAGCTCCAATAATACGCAAGGAGCTTGAGGCCATCCAGGACAAAGCAGCCTGCTTGATTGGCACCACATCCACAAATATCCACTCCCTCCTCCACTGATACTCAGTTGCAGCTGTTTAGCAAACGCACTGCAGAGATTCACCATGCTTCCCTATAGACCATCTTCCATAACATGAAGTACAAAGGCAGTAGATACATGGGATCATCAGCACTTGAAAGCCACTCATCATCCTGACTTGGAAATACATTGTTGCTTCTTCAGGATTGCTGGATCAAATTCCTTCCCAACGCCATTGAGTGGGTACCTTTACCAAATGAACTGCAATGATTCAACAAAGCAGCTCACCATCAATCTCTGAAGGGCAACTAGGGATGGGTATGAATGAATAAAAATAAATGGTCCTTTAAGCAATTATGGGAAAGAAGTTCTCAGACAATTTTTTTGGAAAATCACCTGAAGATGGAATTAGTTTCTGCCGTGTATAGCCATTCCTACCAGGAAATTTGCTGTCGTGATTTACTCTGCTTGTCTGTCTTCCACTATTCTCTCAACACACACATTGTAGGTCATCTGCAACCACCCTGCAGCATCTCTTATCAAACTGTACTACTGAAAACAATTAAGTACTTATTAAAATGTGAGTGCCAAGAATTTGCAATTTGTTTGATTTTTTTTAACTGCACCCAACAAATGATCAATTTGGAGCATAATGTGTTGGTTTTCAAAGAAAATACATCTTACAAACCTCAGGTTACACAGCAATGTGACCTTGGTCTGTGAACATACACCATACTTTATTCCTGATGAAGGACTTTTGCCCGAAACGTCGATTTCGCTGCTCCTTGGATGCTGCCTGAACTGCTGTGCTCTTCCAGCACCACTAATCCAGAATCTGGTTTCCAGCATCTGCAGTCATTGTTTTTAACCATGCAATAACCCATCACTAATGACTAATTTATGTCCACCCTTGCTAAACCTATGTTCAACACATAAGCTATCCTAACACACCCTCTTTCCTTTCGGCTGTGGAAGTATTAAACTACTAAAACAAGCAGTATTGAAGGTAGGAGCAATTAGAAGACAAAGTGGGTAGTCATGTTATTTAGTCCCAGCTAAAAAATACATTGAATAAATAAACTGGTTTCATGCAGAGACCCTTCAGAAGCTCACTATGAAACACACAGTCACAGGGGACTAGAGAGGAGGATACTGTGTAGTTGTGATTAGTTGCAAGACATTGTTTGTCTGCAATGCCTCAATAGCATGTGACTCACTATTGTAGTCTGATCTGCTTTGTGGCTGTAAAACAAATGCTGATCAATATCAATCCCCTCTGTTCAGATACATCCCATTCACAGAAAATTGCATTAAATAGTTTTGCTCAGATATAATGAAGCTGTATGTTCAAAGCTGGATAGTGGTTTCAGGTTTGTGAAAAACAAAATTTCACTGCAGACGATTTGCTTTGCCTTTGCATACGCCCACTAGAGTGTTTTTAAAGTGCCTCCAAATCACATGTCTCATTTTGACTGATAAGATAGGAGGCGTTAATATGATATTTTCAAATCCCTGAGGAAAAACAAGAAAAATGGATGAATAAGAGAACTGGGGAAGTAATGAATGAGGCCAGCTTAGAAAGTCAGTGAAGCATGGAGTGCAGGGCATCTGTAATAGATAAAGACATGTGCATGCTGGGAAATAACCCTTTTGGGAAAAAAAATGCCAATGTCATTGTCTCTAGCTACATTCATGCAAATTAGAGGTTTAATCAACGGTCACAAAGATGTTAAAGGTTTTACTTGAATCTCATTGTTATGATGCTAATTTGATGGAATAGTTAATCTGGTAGGCAGGTGGTCCAAATTGGTTGAATTCTGCTCCTGTTCACACTGATATAAATTGAGGGTGAAGAAATGACCACTTATTTACCTCTAGTGCCTGCGAGCAACATGGCTTCCCATTGGGAGCAGAGGAATGTAATGCAAATCATTAGAAAAATAAAGCTCCAATTAAGATGAAACAGGGATATACTGAAAAAGATCTGAACTCAATGTGAATCCTGTATTAATAACGGCAGTTTCATGATTACTAATAATTCACACTTACATAGGACCTTGAACACAGAAATTTGTTCTGAGGAACTGCATTCAGATGAAAGTCCATGCAGTGCCACCTAAGCAAGAGGAATCAAATAATATTTTGAAAACAGCAGTCAGGCAAAATAACATAACATTTTCTCTGGTTCCTGCCAATGTGCTAATACAGCAAAAAGCACAAATCTTTCACTGCAACAACAAATGTGCCACTTGGACCAAAAATGTGCACATCAGTGCAAAAGCAAGCAACAATCTCAAAAACTGACAGCCCAATCCACAGGCATGCACATAGCTCTGGAGTAATACAACCATGTTGTGCATGACTGTACAGTTGTATATCTGTTTATAATGTTCCAACTATGTGTATTATGGTTAAACTTGAACAAAAAAAGTCATTTTTTATATATTTCTGACTCAATTTCACCATCACTCATTCCTTGACAGATGTGAAGGAGAAGCTGGGATTCTCTTACTCTTACACGTCAGGCTGCTGTGTCATCTCAACATGTCAAATTTATACTGAAAAGTTGAGATAAAAGTGCGATGTTGGTTTTATTTGGAGCTTTAAGGAATCATTCTATTAAACTGTCAAGCCTGATTAATGTTTCTGTCCATTAAATAGCTTGCAAGGGGTAGCTTGCAAATAAACGACATGTATTCCCAATAGGAGACAATCAAGAACAAGAGTCCAATTCTGTAAACTTGCCAAGATGGCTGACTAAATGTGGACTTTACAATTTGTATTTTCCCATACACGTTCAGAAAAATTGTCTCCAAATCTGCCCCAGTCATAGCTAAGCAATGGAATGAGTTTGTTTACCAAAAATGTGTGAGAAACTATTAGTATGGTTTTAAGAATAAAGATAGCTCCCTTATAACATAATAATAAAAAAACAACTTTGCACTTACATAGCACCTTTAGTGACTTCTGGACATTCACCATTGAAATGCACCAAAAAGTCTGACAGTGTTATACTCAGGCTGTGTGTGAAAACTAAACCTACTAAAGGTTTGATCTGGTCTTAACTAAACAAGAAGTCAATGTCGAACCATTAAGTTGTTCACATATTTAGTTGATCTTGGATAAGCTTCTTTCAATGATCTTCTACGTGACAGTCTTTGTCAATGATCTGTCTGGTGCTGAAATTTAGCTCTCATTTATTTTCCCCTTTCTGTCTCTTTTAACCCTTAATTGTTTCACTAAATTGACAATGTTCTTGTCCATTCTAATTTGCACTTCAGTCTCAAGTTGTCAGTGCAGGTCGTTCTGCTAAAACGTGTCTTTTGTTAGGGCAAATTCGCTGTGATGCGATTGTCGAATTGGGGACACTGTTTTTAAAGCACGAACGTTTAAAGCATGTATTGGTTAGAACATGATTCCGGCCCCATTGCTTTACAAAGTGCTGCCATCACACGATTGTCTTATAACACAGGAATGGAACTATTGTGTTATAGCAGAACCGACAGTATTTGCAATTAATCTGCTCAGATGTGTTATATTCAGGGAAATAGATAGAGTAGACAGTCAGAGACTTGTTCCCCGGGTACAACAGAGTGTTACAAGGGGACACAAATTTAAGGTGAAGGGTGGACGGTATGGAGGGGATGTCAGGGGTAGGTTCTTTATCCAGAGAGTGGTGGGGGCATGGAATGCGCTGCCTGTGGGAGTGGCAGAGGCAGAATCATTGGTGACCTTTAAGCGGCAATTGGATAGGTACATGGATAGGTGCTTAATCTAGGACAAATGTTTGGCACAACATCGTGGGCCGAAGGGCCTGTTCTGTGCTGTATTGTTCTATGTTCTATGTTCTATTGCATAAACAGGTAAGGTACAAAATATCATCAAGATTCAAAAGGCATGTGCAAGTCTAACTCTGGGTAGTGCTAGTTCAGGCCATCCAACTTGTCCATACCAACCAGACATCCCAATCTGATCTCGTCCCATTTGCCAGCATTTGGTCCATATCCCTCCAAGCCCTTCCTATTCATATATCCATCCAGATGCCTTTTAAATATTGTAATAAGAGAGGACAGAGGATATTTGTGAAGGGTTGTTTTTTCTGACTGGAGTTCTGTGATCAATGGTGGGATCAGTGCTGGGACCTCTGTTGTTTGTAATATATATAAATGATTTGGATAAAAAATATAGGTGGTCTGATTATTAAGTTTGCAGAAGACATGAAAATTGATGGAGTTGTGAACAGTGAACAAGGTGTCAAAGGATATAGTAGGATATGAATCAGTTGGGTGGAGAAGTGGCAGGTAGATTTTAAGCCAGCCAAGTGTGAGGTGATGTATTTTGGGAGGTAAAATACAAGAAGAAAATGTGCAGTAAATGGCAGCACCTTTGGAAGCATTGATATAGAGAGAAATTTAGCCTGTAAATCCATAGCTCCCCAAAATTGGCAGCACAAGTGAATGAGGTGGCAATCCAAGCAATATCCTGGTAAACCTCTTCTGTGTTGATCATGGAAAGCACATTCACAACATGGCTAATTTAATTATCAACTTATAGATCCTTCCAATAGATCTGATGGTATGTGTTGAGAGTGGGAGAGTTTCCTGATCTGATGAAGGCAATGGCAAATGTCTGCAACACTTTGTCCATAAGCATGGGAACAATTTAATATAAATCCTTGGCCCAACCCTCAGAAATGATGATGAGAGAAAAGACAGACAGGCATCCAGCCAAATTTTTCAGGCACCACATCACCTTGAATACCTTGAATCATGAGGCTGTCATACAAATAAAACAATTCAGCCATATATGGCTGCAATCAGCAAGGTTCTAAACCTGCCTTGAACTCTGCAGCTGTAACATCACCGGGTGGTGCATTGGTGGCTTTGTTTACTTGGGCCATGGGGGTTTCTGCACATTTCCAGCCAAGTTGTGGTAGTGATTGTTCAAAACTGCTTGAATGAGTTCATCTCTTTCTTGACATGTTTGGCAGCCGATATAACATTATGAAGTAATATTGATTATGTTCTTGAAGAAACGCTACATGAGGGAAATCTAATAGATTCATTTGCATTTCCTACCGATATTGTTTTACTTTGTAAGCTTAATAAGTGGTTAATTTTCACTTCCAGCATTGGGGTGAACATTTAATGGCTGCACATTTAAAATGGCAATGTAGCCCTTACTGCTCTCGACTCACTGACCCTAAATTGCCTCTATTTTGGTTGAAGCCATTAGATTGGACACCTAGGTGTATGTTGGAACCAGCCAGAAGCCTGACACGTGCAAATCGAGTTTCAAAGCAGTCAATCAGATTTATGTGTGATTTTCAAGTATCAATGAGCAGCAGAACTGATGTATGCAAATTGGTGGCCCTTAACAGGACTGTTACAGATTGCTCTGAAACATGTAAAGGAAAGATTTGTATTTTTGTGGGGTCTTCTAGATTACATAAAGATTGAACTGTTGCGATTGAGTTCCTTTTTAATTAATTTCACTGCATGGTGGAATCACTAGATATATAAACACACACACACACACACCTTGCCACTTTTATCACCATTGCGAAACTATCTATGTCACATGATTAAACACCAGCCATCTACCATGCACATGGATGGTAATAACAAAGACACCGCTTATATAATATATGTATTAAACACTCCAACTATTTTGGGCAAATTTAACTGGACAATCAGCTGGTCCAGTGACCTTGACTACTTAATCCTGTCATCCTGAGTTACAGCCCATTTTAACAACACTGACTGTAGCAACAGATATGGTTAGAAAACAAAAAGTGATGAACCTTGGGATGAAAATTTCCATCTTAATCAAGATTGATAGGCTGCCAAGGATAAGCCAATGTGATCTCACACAGAATTTTTGGTTTCTGAAATCTATTGTCACGAATCTAGAAACTGCATGTTCATTGAAAGGTGTCAAAATTCCAACATAAGCAGAAGAGGAAGCATTCAACTGACTACAGCATTATTATCAGAAAACACCACCCTGTTGACTCTCCTCCTTGTCATCATCTGGGAACTAGTGCCAGAACTGGCAGAGCAATTGCACGGAATAATCAAGCAATTCCCTGATATAGCCATACTCATGAAATCATACTTTACAGACAATGTATTATTTCATAGAATCCCTACAGTATGGAAACAGGCTATTTGGCCCAATAAGTCCAACCAAGAATAACCCAGCCAGACCCAGTCCCCTAACATATTACTCTACATTTTCCCTGACTAATGTGCCTAACCTCCACATCCCTGAACACTATGGGCAATTTAGCCCAGCCAGTTCACCTAACCAGTACATCATTGGATTGTGGAAGGAAATTGGAGGACCCAGAGGGAACCCACACACGGGGAGAATATGCAAACTCTACACAGATAGTCACTCAAGGCTGGAATCAAACCCTGGACCCTGGCACTGTGAGGTAGCATGGCTAACCACTGAGCCGCCATGCCACGATATCAAAGCCAGCAGCAGTTGTGGAAGCAAGGTCACTGGGGACATTTAAGAGACTTCTGGACATGCATATGGTCACAGAAATTTGAGGGTGCGTACATGAGGATCAATGGTCGGCACAACATCATGGGCTGAAGGGCCTGTTCTGTGCTGTACTGTTGTATGTTCTAAAGGGGATCTTTTGCTCTAGTTTGAGAGTGTGCAGGGGAGACGTGGCCAGAAGTCACATGACACAAGGTTATAGACCAACAGGTTTTTTTTGCAGTCTGAAAGCTTGTGATTTCAAATAAACCTGTTTGGACTCTAACCCGGTGTCATGTAACTTCTGACCTTGTCCACCCCAGTCGCTAGCACCTCCACATCAGAGGAGAGATGAGCTAACCAGTAACCCAAAATCTAACATCTTGTAATGCAGGAGGGAATCAGGGAATAAAGAAAATAAATAGATGGTTTGTCGTGAAGATGAGAAATTAGTTCTTTGTATTCAAGAGTAGAAACGGTGCCTGCATATCTGACAATTAATGATTAAACCAATTGACTTCTATAATCTCTGCTGGTTGGAATCATACATAGTATAAATAAATACAGTTGCTGAAGGTCAGTCATCTCAGATCCAGGATATTTCTGCAAGTGTCTCTCAAGATAATGTCTGAGACCCATCTTTAGCTGATATATCAATAACCTCCCCTTCATAATAAGGTCAGAAGTAGGGACGTTGCTGATGATTGTACAATGTTCAGCACAATTTGAAGCTCCTCAGATAACAAAGCAGTCCAAGCTCAAATGCAGCAAGACCTGAATAATATCCCAGTTTTTGCACAAATGACATTTGTGATGCACAAGCACCAGGCAATGACCATCTACAGCAAGAGAGAATCCAACTGTCATCTTTTGATATTCAATGGCATAACCATCACTGAATCCTGCACTATCAACATTACCATTGCCTGGAAACTGAACTTGACTAGTCATTTAAATGCTGTGGTTATAAGAGCCGGTCAAAGGTGAGGAACCCTGCAATGAGCGACTCACCTACTGACTCCTCAGAACCTGTCCACTCTCTACAAGGCACAAGCCAGGAGAGTGATTTGATACTCTCCACTGACCTGGATGAGTGCTGCTCCAATGACATTCAAGAAGCTTGTTATGATCCTGGACAAAGCAGCCCGCTTGACTACAAGTGTTTCCAGAAATTCCCTCCACCACTGATGACTAGTGCTATGATACAGCAACATAGGGTGGCATGGTGGCTCAGTGGTTAGCCCTGCTAACTCACAGTGCCAGGGACCTGGGTTCGATTCCATCCTTGGGTGACTATCTGTGTGGAGTTTGCATATTCTCCCCGTGTGTGGGTTCCCTCTGGGTATTCCACTTTCCTTCCACAATCCAACGATGTACTGGTTAGGTGAACTGGCTGGGCTAAATTGCCCATAGTGTTCAGGGATGTAGTGGTTAGGCACATTAGTCAGGGGAAATGTAGAGTAATAGGTTAGGGGACTGGGTCTGGCTGGGTTATTCTTTGGGGGGTCGGTGTGGACTTATTGGGCCAAATAGCCTGTTTCCATACTGTGGGGATTCTATGAAATAATACTTTGTCTGTAAGGTATGATTTCATGAGTATGACTATATCAGGCAATTGCTTGATTATTCCGTGCAATTGCTCTGCCAGTTCTGGCACTAGTTCCCAGATGATGACAAGGAGGAGAGTCAACAGGGTGGTGTTTTCTGATAACAATGCTGTAGTCAGTTGAATGCTGCCTGTCCAGCTTCATTTCCTCTTTGAGGTATTGTAGATCGGGAGTCACAAGCGAACCAAAAAAAAGTAAGGAAAATAGATTTCCTTTCAGAAAGGGCATGAGTGAACAAAATACCTTTTTCCAGCAATAATTTCATGGTCATCATTAGACTTTTAATTCCAGATCTTTTCCTCTCTCAGGTCCCTGGTTCATTACCTGGTTTACTGTATCTGGATTACAAGCCCAGCGTCAATACCACTAGGTCACTGCTTTTAATAAAATACACAGCTAGCTGTTAAAATCTTAGGGGGAAATTTGGACTTTTATTTCTGGAATGTGAATCTAATTTTCTCATTCTCAACATATTCCCCCAGCTTTCTTACCATTGACTTGAACTTTAGCAGAAGTATGTTTATCTTCTAAAAGCATCAACTGCTGTGCCAATTCTTCAACAATTTCTCCTTCCTTGCTCCTTATTTCAAGTCAAACTCTGATTATTTTCTATAATTTTCAAGCTAATATTGGGTAACTATTCCAAGGCACTAATTGATACAGTGGGGCAGCAAGGTGGATCACTGGTTAGCACTACTGCCTCACAGCACCAGGGTCCTGCATTCAATTCCAGCCTCGGGCAACTGTCTGTGTGGAGTTTGCACGTTCTCCCCATGTCTGCATGGGTTTCCTCCGGGTGCTCCGGTTTCCTCCCACAGTCCAAAGATGTGCGGATCTGGTGAAGTGGCCATGTTAAATTGCCCATAGTGTTAGGTGCATTAGTCAGAGGGGAAATGGGTTTGGGTGGGTTTGGACTGGTTGGAGGGTCGGTGTGGACTGGTTGGGCCGAAGGGCTTTTTTCCATACTGTAGGAAATCTAACCTAGACAGATCCTCCCTCCCAAATTGTGTGAGGAAGAGCAATAGCTATGTTAATGTTTTGTTTTACTGAACATAGCCAAAGGAAAGATGAAGGTTTCTTTGTTTAATTTCTGGAAATTTCCAGTGGGGTCGTTTTAAAGCCTTGTTGTTTCAAGATCCCAGATGAGCCCAAAGTTTGTTATTTTCACAGTAGAGACTGATAACCTTTAAAATAAGGGATTCCCCATGACACTAATGGCAAAAAAGCTGATGACAGGATTTCATTTCTTTTTTTAAAAACTTTTACTGTAACAGCCAAAGTAGTATCAGCAAAGATCAAACATTAATTAGTAAGTAATGAGTACTCAAAATTAAAAAAAAGTAAATCTCACTCTAAATATTACATCCTGAACAGCTGTCACATTCCGTTCAATCTCACAGTCTTTCCAGCTCTTAACATGATTAATTTTATCTTCACTTCGGTCACAGTAGTTCTGATGACATAGAATCCCAAGGGTTTTCCTTCTGCAATCCTTTTTGCTAGAGCCAACAGGACGATTCAACTGAAACTGAAACTGAAACTATTGTGTTCACTTCTCCCCCTGTGGACAAGTGGAGTTGAGGTTCAGATCAGTTTTATTGAATATTGGAACAGGCTGGAGGGGCTGCGTGTCCTAAACCTGCTTCTATATATTTTTTAATAGTTTTATGTTCGGTAGCTAGTGAGAACTCTTTCTTCTGCCTCCAATCTTGGAAACTAATTTGCTGCTATTCGGCTAACTAAGTTGCCACCCAGGTAAATAGTGCTGTGAGGAAGGCATATGGTGTACTGGGCTTTATTGGCAGAGGAATTGAGTTCCGGAGTCCTGAGGTCATGTTGCAGTTGTATAAGACTCTGGTGCGGCCTCATCTGGAGTATTGTGTGCAGTTTTGGTCGCCATACTATAGGAAGGATGTGGAAGCTTTAGAACGAGTGCAGAGGAGGTTTACCAGGATGTTGCCTGGAATGGTAGGAAAATCTTATGAGGAAAGGCTGAGGCACTTGGGGCTGTTCTCATTGGAGAAGAGAAGGTTTAGGGGAGATCTGATAGAAGTGTATAAGATGATTAGGGGTTTAGATAGGGTAGATACTAAGAACCTTTTACCGCTAATGGAGTCAGGTGTTACTAGGGGACATAGCTTTAAATTATGGGGTGGTAGGTATAGGACCGATGTTAGGGGTAGATTCTTCACACAGCGGGTTG